>NC_092725.1:81455638-82057200 GCF_047496885.1 Scyliorhinus torazame | reverse complement strand
GGGGGGGGGGGGGGGGGGGCGGTGTCTTGCTCTTTCTTATGTTCGCTCAGTCATCTGAGGTTAAGAGATGGTTTTAGCTAGGGCATTGAGCTCCAAATAGCACTGGTAGAATCAAATCTCCATGGTGTCATGATCCCTGCACAGATCTGATGTGTGATACCCAGTACTGTTCATGGCAAAGTGTGCGTGTGCATACAAATTGGGTCCATCTGAGTCCCCAATTGGCACCTGTAGTAGCCTAAAAGGCATGACTGAGACCAATTTCGCGCTCACAGGGTCTAAAGACGGGATGATAAATTAGATCGAAATCAAAGTGAAATAAAGACTGAGAACAACAGATGGGATTAAGAGAGAGAGAGATAAAACAGGCTGACAGAAAAATCTTATAAATTTCCAATGTCAATTAACTTCTGATTAAATGAGACTCCTTCGTAGTAAAATCAAAGTTTGAGGGTTAAAGAGGTTGTTTGACAGACATTACCATAATTATGACTGTTAAAAAGATACTTATTTTTGTATGCACAAGCCCTAATTTGTTTTGGCATGTTTGGTGGTTATGAGTGAGTAAATATAGTAACTTCACGTTGTTGCATGATTTACCGTGCTGAGTCTATGGGTGGAATTTCCAATATTTCTCAAGAGTGTCAGGCTCTGACGCGCTGGAGAGGGGCTCCCGCCGGTCGGCGGCATTTCGGCGTTTTCCAGGGGTTTCCCTGTGGTTTCGCCGGTCGCGACTTCTTCGGCCGTTGGGGCCTGAGGGACGGACGGCGGGTCGGGCAGGTTTGGAGCCGGTGGGGACCCTGTGAACGGAGGAGCAGGGGCATCGAGCCCGAAGCAAGCGGCGGGGGAGGAGCGTGGCCTGAGGCGGGGCCTGAATCCAGCACAGATGTAGAGGGGGAGCAGCGCACACTGGATGGCCCCCACTGAAAATGAATGTTTGGGATGTTTGAAATCCGTTCCCAGGAGAAGAGATGTTTGAACATTGATTATTGAAAAAAAAAAATTACGTTTGTTTTATTAAAATTATTTTTGTTATAATTTTTTTAAATTAAATTTTTTATTTTGTTTATTTATTTTATTATTTATTTCGAGATTGAAAAAAGGAGAAAAATACTAAGTGGTTAAGGGATGCCAAAAACAGCTGTGAAAAAGAGAGGAAACGCGGCTTTGCCGCCAAAGGAGAGGACCAGTAAAAGCGCTGACAAGATGACAGATGCCAGACCGCGTGGTGGGGCCGCACTACTTACAGTGGAAAGGATGACCGAGGTGCTGACTGTAGAGTTGGAGAAGCAGGTTGCGACGCACATGGAGGCGTTGAGGAAGGAGGTGGCGGTCGCTCAGGGATAATTGGTGGCGGAGGCAATTGCCCCGGTGCGGGTGGATGTGGCAAAGGCATCGGCTGAGGTGAGAGAACAGGGAGAAAAGATGAAGGAAGTGGAGGAGGCCATTTCGCAGCACAGTGACCAGCTCACCTCAATGGGAGACAAACTACAGAGGGTCAACAGAGGACTCCGAGCAAAGCTTGAGGACTTGGAGAACCGCTCGAGGCGGCAAAATCTGAGAATTGTGGGCTTGCCTGAAGGGGCAGAGGGCTTAAGGCCAACTGAGTACTTTGCTAAGAGGCTGGCGGAGTTGATGGGGGAGGGTGAAGACTCCTCCCGGTACGAACTGGACCAAGCTCATCAGTCGTTAAGGCCGAAACCCAAAGTCAATGAGCCACCAAGAGCAGTAATTATCTGCTTCCATAAATACCACATGAAGGAGAAAGTGTTAAACTGGGCGAGGCAGAAGTGGGAGGTGCAGTGGGATGATGCTAGAGTTCGGATTTACCAGGACTTGACGGTGGAGTTGTTAAAGAGACGAGCGGCATTCAGCCGAGTGAAGGCGGCACTATACAACAAGGGACTGCGATTTGGTATGGTATACCCGCCAAAGCTGAGGGTGACTGACAACGCCAAAGATTTTTATTTTGAAACGGTGGAGGCAGCTGAGGCGTTCATGAAGGCAGAAGGCTTGGGACAGAAGTGAGGAGTGGAGCTGGAAGAGATATTGTGGACCGTGAATAGGAACTGGAAAATGTATAAATGTTATAACTTTCTTTTCACTGACCTGTATTGTAACTGACTTGACTTCACATTGTTATAGAGTTTAAGTTTTTGTTTGTTTTGATTGGCATTTTTGCTCCTTTTTCTATGTCACTTCATTGAATTGCATGGGTTAGATTCTTCCTCTTTTTCTTCTGGGACTGGGCGGGAGGGGACAGTACACCTCTTTGGGGGAGAGGGGGACTACCCGCGCTAGCTAACTAAAGTCGGCTAGTGAACGGAGGTGAGGTGAGAGGAGGGCTGCAGACCTTGGAGCCCGGTTAGCAGGTTTCGATGGGATACGAGGCGAGCAAGTGGGGGGGGGGGGGGGGGGGGGGGGGGGGATAGATACTGGGTGAGATTGTTTTGAGGGACAGTGCAGGGGGAGATTCTGGGAGGGGGTTTGATGTTAATAATGGAATGGGACGGGTCAGGCTCATGGGGCAGGGCCTGGTGGTATGATGATGGTGGACAGCAAGGGGGGAGGGCGGGTGAGAGACCCCCAGTTAGGATAGTCATGTGGAACATGAGGGGGCTGGGAGGCCCAGTCAAGAGGTCAAGGGTGCTTGCGCATCTTAAAAGTTTGAAGGCCGATGTAGCAATGCTGCAGGAGACTCACCTGAGGGTGAAGGACCAAGTGAGACTTAAAAAGGGCTGGGTTAGTCAGATGTTTCATTCTGGATTTGACGGAAGAGCTCGAGGGGAAGTGGTAATGGTCAGCAAAAGGGTACGGTTCCAGGTGGAGAAGGTGATTGCAGATCAGGGGGGTAGGTATGTGATTGTGACAGGGGCTCTGGAGGGGAGGCTAGTGGCGCTGATAAGTGTATATGGTCCCAATTGGGACGATGTGGGATTTGCGAAGGTGTGTGGGGCCATCCCCGATTTGAACACACACAAACTGATAGTGGGGGGGACTGGAACTTGGTGCAGGAGCCAAAATTGGACAGGTCACGGTCGTGCTTGCTAGTCCTGTCAGGGGGGAGCGAAGGCGCAGGCTGGGCTAATGGTGGAAATGGGAGGGGTGGACCCTTGGAGGTTTCTGCACCCGAGGGAACGGGAGCACTCGTTTTTCTCAGCAATCTATAAGGTGTACCCGCGGATTGACTTTTTCATGGTGGGAAGGCGCTGTTGGAGAGGTTGGAACGTCAGAGGGTAATAGATGAGATGCTGGAGGTAGACAGGAGGACAGGAGGTATGCAGAAGATAGGGACCCAGCGCAGTTGGAAAACAGGAAGGAACTCCAGGCGAGCTTTGACCGACTATTTACCAGGAAGGCGGTACGCCAATTGAGGCGGGCAACGGGGGCAGTTTACGAGCATGGAGAGAAGGTGGGCCGTATGTTGGCGGGTCAGCTCTGTAGGGAGGCTGCGGCAAGGGAAATTGTCCAGGTACGGGACAGGGCAGGGAAGTTGGTGGTAGCTCCAGATCAGATTAACAAGGTCTTTAAGGAATTCTATGAGAGGTTGTACAGGTCAGAGCCACCTGGGGGAGGCAGGGAGATGCAGGAATTTCTAGATGGGCTGGAGAACCCGAGGCTAGGAGAGGGGGACAGGGCTACATTACAGGGGGAAATAGTGGAGCAGGAGATAAAAGATGCGATTGGGAGGATGCAGTCGGGGAAGGAGGCAGGACCAGATAAGTTTCCGGTGGAATATTATAAAAAATTCACAAATAAGTTGGTACCGCTGATGGTGGGGGTGTTTGAGGTGGCGATAGGGAAGGGGGTGTTACCACAAACTTTGGGGCAGGCATCAATTTCCCTGTTACTTAAGAAAGATAAGGAGCTGACGGAATGTGGGTCGTATAAGCCAATATCACTTTTAAATGTGGACGCAAAGATATTGGCGAAGGTACTGGCAGGTAGGCTAGAGTGCCTCCCGAAGGTGATAGGTGAAGATCAGACGGGGTTTGTGAGAGGGAGGCAGCTCTTTTCGAACATTAGGAGGGTATTGAACGTGGTTATGGTACCGGTGGAGGGGAAGGAAACAGAGGTGGTTGTGACATTGGACGCCGAGAAAGCGTTTGACCAGGTAGAATGGGGGTACTTGATGGCAGTTCTAGAGCGGTTTGGAATTGGACCCAGATTTGTGAACTGGGTAAAGCTATTATATAAGGAGCCGAGGGCCAGTGTCCGCACAAGTAACATCAGCTCAGAATACTTTCCTCTCCACCGTGGGGACTAGGCAGGGATGTCCTATGTCCCTCCTGCTGTTTGCACTCGCGATTGAGCCATTGGCCATCGCAGTAAGAAGTTCGGGGGTATGGAAAGGGATAGTGTGGGGTGGGATAGACTATTGGGTGTCCTTATATGCTGATGACTTGTTATTATACGTGTCGGAACCAAGTGTGTCAATAGGGGGAATACTGGAGCTGCTTCGGGTATTTGGGTCTGTCTCAGGGTACAAATTAAATCGAGACAAGAGTGAATATTTTGTGGTGTCTCGGCCAGCGGTGGGGGCAGGGGTGGGGGGTTGCCATTCCGTAAGGCAGGGCCTCACTTTAGATACCTGGGGGTGCAGGTTGCTCGAGGTTGGGGGGGGGGGGGGGGGGGGGGGGGGGGGGCTCCGTAGGTACAAAATTTCTAGTTTGGTGGGGAGGGTGAAAGCTGCTCTGTCAAGGTGGGATGGTTTCCCTCTGTCATTGGCGGGTCGGGTACAGGTGGTTAAAATGAATGTGCTGCCTCGATTCCTGTTTATTTTTCAATGCCTGCCGATTTTCCTGCCAAAGGCATTTTTTTAGAGAGATTGAAGGGATGATTACCTCATTCATATGGGGAGGGAGGGTGACCAGAATTAAAAAGGTGCTACTACAGAGAAGAAGGCAGGCAGGGATTTTGGGTCTTCCGAACCTGATGTATTATTACTGGGCGGCGAATGTGGAGAAGGTACGGGGCTGGATCAGAGGGGTTGACTCTCAATGGGTCAGAATGGAGGAGAGTTTGGGTAGGGGGTCGGGATTGAAGGCGCTAGCGACGGCGCCGCTCCCGACGGCCCCGGGGAGATACTCAAGGAGTCCGGGAGTAATAGCTTCGTTGAGAATTTGGAGGCAATTTCGACAGCACTTCGGGTTGGGGGCAGGGTCAAGGGAAATGCCGATTCGCAGGAACCATAGATTTGAGCCAGGGAACTGTGATGGAAATTTTCGGAGATGGGAGGAGAAAAGAATTTGTTTCTTGGGGGTCGTTTTGCGGGATTGAAGGAGGTGGGAGCGAAGTATGGGCTGAAGCAGGAAGAAATATTTAGATACATGCAGGTTCGAGACTTTGCCAGAAAGGAGATACAGAGCTTCCCTGTGGAGCCGGCTTCCACATTGCTGGAAGAGGTGCTGACGACAGGGGGACTGGAGAAGGGAGTAGTATCGGCAGTTTACGGGGCTATTTTGGAGGAGGAGAAGGCGTCGCTAGAAGGGATCAAGGCAAAATGGGAGGAAGAGTTGGGAGAGGGCATGGAGGAGGGGTTCTGGTGTGAGGTGCTCCGGAGGTTGGGGCTGATACAGCTGAAGGTGGTGTACGGAGCGCACCTTACTAGTGCGAGGATGAGTCGGCTCGTTGAGGGGTAGAAGATGTATGTGAACGTTGCCGGGGGGGAGGGGACCTGCAAACCAAGTTCATATATTTTGGTCCTGTCCAAAGCTGAAGATTACTGGAAGGAGGTGTTTAGGGTAATCTCTAAAGTGGTGAACGTAAAACTGGACCCAGGCCATCGGGAGGCCATATTCGGGGTGTCGGACGAGCTGGGATTGGAAACGGGTGCGGAGGCAGATGTTGTAGCCTTCGCCTCGTTGATCGCCCGAAGGCGGATCCTGTTAGGGTGGAGATCAACCTCTCCACCTGTGCCGTGGCATGCAGGGGTGGACCTGCTGGAATTCGTGACGCTTGAAAAGGTCAAATTTGAACTGAGGGGAAGGATGGAGGGTCTCTCCAATTCATGGGCATTATTCATTATGCATTTTCGAGAATTGGATTACATTGAACATTAGGGGGGTTGGGGGCTGGGAGGGTTGGGGGGAGGGACTGTATGTGTTAATGGTGATTATCAGATTCCTGATTCCTTTTTATCATTTGTTTATGTTAACATGCGGGCTAATGTTTGGGGGTTTGGTGGGAGGATGGGATCGTTGTTATCGATATGGGGATTGACATTACATTCGTTACTGATTATTATTTATTGTTGGGTGTAAATTTGGGAGAAAATGTGAAGGAGGAGAATAAAATTTTTTTAAAAAAAAAAGTGCCAGGCTCTGACTGAAACCCAGCGTGTAGCTCAGGTTTGGATCACTCTGAAAAAAAAGGTCAGCATGGGGCCCCTCTTTCCACCCCCCCCCACAAGCATCAGCTTCAGGACTTCTCCCCTCCCCTTGCAACACAAGCATCAGCATTGGAGACTCTTCCCCACTGCCCCTCACCGTACCCCAATGACCCCCTCCCGCACCAACAACGCCAGCATCGGGTCTCCTCTTCCTCTCCTCACCACAAGCAACATCATCAGCGGCTCCTCCTCCCCCTCAACCACAAGCACCAGCATCGGGGGCTCCAGCCCCCACAACAAACATAATGCATACCCTGCCCCCAATGGGGTACCCCAAAGGGTCCACTGCAGCACTGCCCCCTGGCATAGATGGGCACCGTCAATCTGGCAGTGCCAACTTGTATAAAGGGGTTGAGAATGGCACTTCCTCAGCATGTCGCTCACCCGCCATGAGCTATATATACTTACCTTTGCGGCCCGGGGGGAATCCCCTCGACTTATTTCACGTTTTAAAATAGCTGTTGTAAATGTTGGCGAGGTTTGAATATTCAGTGAGTGGGGATCATCTGGTTGGGGGTTCAGTAATGAGATTAAAATGTATATACATCTGTTAAAATGAGGTTACTGCCCTTTGTGGGTGTGCACCTCATTATGTTTGCGGCGAGGGATGTTGAAAATCGGGAAATGAGATCTTCGTGGGCAGCACGATAGCATTGTGGATAGCACAATTGCTTCACAGCTCCAGGGTCCCAGGTGCGATTCCAGCTTGGGTCACTGTCTGTGCGAAGTCTGCACATCCTCCCCGTGTGTGCGTGGGTTTCCTCCGGGTGCTCCGGTTTCCTCCCACAGTCCAAAGATGTGGAGGTTAGGTGGATTGGCCATGATAAATTGCCCTTAGTGTCCAAAATTGCCCTTAGTATTGGGTGGGGTTACTGGGTTATGGGGATAGGGTGGAGGTGTTGACCTTGGGTAGGGTGCTCTTTCCAAGAGCCGGTGCAGACTCGATGGGCCGAATGGCCTCCTTCTGCACTGTAAATTCTATGATAATCTATGATTTTGTCCAATTTCCTGATTCTCTCAAGATTTTACAGTGTCGCCATTCTCACTGAAAGTGGACGCGGCCAGATAGGAGGGGTGGATCCATGGAGATTTAGGCAGCCGAGGGCGAAGGAGTTCTCCTTCTACTCCCACGTACATAAGGTATACTCTCGGATCGATTTCTTCATTTTGCTGGTAGGGGTGGTGGACACGGGGTACTCAGCGATTGCAATCTCGGACCATGCTCCACACTGGGTTGACCTGCAGGTTAGTAAAGATAGCAATCAGCGCCCGCATTGGAGGTTAGATGTAGGGCTGTTGGTGGACGAAGCGGTGTGCGAGAGGCTGAGGAAAGGCAGACAAAATTACCTGCAGGTAAATGATACGGGGGAAGTCTCAGCAGCGGTGGTCTGGGAAGCGCTGAAAGCAGTGGTGAGAGGAGAGCTAATCTCAATCCGGGCTCACAGGGACAGGACGGACAGGGCAGAGACGGACCGACTGGTGAAACAGATTCTACAAGTCGACAGGAGGTATGCGGAGAATCCAGAGATAGAGCTTTTAAGGGAGCGGCGGAGGTTACAGGCGGAGTTTGGCTTGTTAACCACAGGGGGGGCAGTGGAACAGCTCATAAAGGCAAAGGGGGGGGGGCAATCTACGAGCATAGTGAGAAGGCCAGCAGGGTGTTTGCACAGCAGCTCAGAAAGAGGGAGGCAGCTAGAGAAATAGGGAAAGTTATTGGTTGGGGATTCGGCAGGGGTGAGTAAGGCATTTAGGGATTTCTACAGCAGGCTGTACAGGTCGGAACTCCCTACAGGGCCGGAGGGGATTAGGCACTTCCTGGAGGGGCTGACTTTCCTGAAGGTGGACGGGGAGCTGGTAGAAGGACTGGGGGCCCCAATCGGGTTGGAAGAGATAGTGGACGGTCTGAAGGCCATGCAGGCGGGTAAGGCCCTGGGATCGGACGGGTACCCAGTGGAGTTATATAAAAAGTTCTCCCGGGTATTGGGACCAGTGCTGATGAAGGTGTTTAATGAGGCAAGGGAAAGAAGGGTTCTGTCACAGGCCACGATTTTGCTTATCCTAAAACGGGACAAGAACCCGGAGCTATGTGGGTCTTATAGGCCAATATTCCTGTTGAATTGGATTGAGGATTGTGTACCGGACGTTATTGTGGAGGATCAGACGGGGTTCGTTAAGGGCAGGCAGCTGGTGGCCAATGTAAGAAGGCTGTTAAATGTGATCATGATGTCCCCGGAAAGTAGGGAGATGGAGGTAGTGGTCGCAATGGAAGCGGAAAAAGCTTTTGACCGGGTTGAATGGGATTATTTATGGGAGGTTCTGGGGCAATTCAGATTTGGGAGGGCTTTATTGACTGGGTCAGGTTGCTGTACCAGGCTCCTGTAGTAAGTGTACGGACGAACAGGACGACTTCGGACTATTTTAGACTGCACCAGGGGACGAGACAGGGATGCCCCCTCTCCCCACTGCTGTTTGCGCTGGCTATAGAGCTGCTGGCAAATGCTCTGAGAGCCTCAAGGGGCTGGAAGGGGCTGCTCGGGGGGGGTGGAGAACAGAGTCACGCTTTATGCGGATGACCTGCTCCTGTATGTTTCAGAAATTGAGGGGATGGAAGAAATTTTAGGGGAATTTGGCTGGTTCTCAGGGTATAAGCTCAATATGGGGAAGAGCGAGATGTTTGCGGTCCAGGCGAGGGCCCAGGAGAGGCGACTGGGGGAACTGCCGTTTAGATTGGTAGGGGACAGTTTCAGGTACCTAGGTATTCAAGTAGCACGGGATTGGGACCGGCTACATAAATTGAACTTGGCCCGGTTGGTGGATCAGATGAAAGATGATTTCCGGAGATGGGATGCGCTCCCGTTGTCTCTAGCTGGGAGAGTCCAATCGGTGAAAATGACGGTCCTCCCGAGATTCCTGTTTGTATTTCAATGTCTCCCGATCTTTATTCCGCGGTCCTTTTTTAAGCGGGTCAATAAAGGTCTGTTGTGGGCTTCGTGGGGGTGGGGATGTCCCCGCAAGTGAGGAGGGTAATGCTTGAGCGGCATCGGGGAGAGGGCGGGCTGGCGCTGCCGAATTTGAGCAATTATTACCGAATATGGCGGAGAGCAGGGATTGAGAGGATGGGGGACTCGTTTATAGAGGGGAGCTTTCTGAGTATGAGGGCGCTGGAGGAAAAGTTTGCGTTGGTGAGGGGAAACAAATTTATATATCTGCAGGTGCGGGACTTTCTGCGTAATAACCTTCCCACTCCTGCCGCGAAGGGGGATTCAGGACAGGGTAGTGTCCAGGGGGTGGGTAGGAGAGGGGAGCATCACTGACATTTACAAGGAACTTATGGGATCAGAGGAGACGCAGGCCGAGGAGCTGAAGCGAAAGTGGGAGGAGGAGCTGGGAGGTGAGACAGAGGAGGGCCTTTGGGCGGATGCGTTGAGTCGAGTCAACGCGACCACAACATGTGCCAGACTCAGCCTGATTCAATTCAAGGTCGTTCACCAGGATCACATGACAGTGGCCCGGATGAGCAGTTTCTTTGGGGTGGAAGACAGGTGTGCAAAATGTGCGGGAGGACCAGCGAACCATGTCCACATGTTCTGGGCATGTCCAAAGCTTAGGGAATTTTGGCAGGGGTTTGCTGATGTCATGTCCAAGGGATTAAAAACAAAGGGTGGCATTGAGTTCAGAGGTGGCGATTTTTGGGGTGTTGCAAGATCTGGGAATCCAGGAGGAGAAAGAGGCAGACGTTCTGGCCTTTGCTTCCCTGGTAGCTCGGAGACGGTTACTATTAGCTTGGAGGGACTCAAGGCCCCCGAAGTCGGAGACCTGGCTATCGGACACGGCTAGCTTTCTCTGCTTGGAGAAAATCAAGTTCGCCCTGAGAGGATCACTGTTGAGGTTCGCCCGGAGGTGGCAACCATTCATCGACTTCTTCACGGAAAATTAATCGTCAGCAGAGAAGGGCAGGGGGGGGGGGAGGTTAGCAAAGATTAGGGGGTTAATTAATGGTGAGACCTGTTATGGAGGGAGGTGGTAGTTGCACTATGTTTATAGTCTTATGTACATTGTTTATATTGCTGCTGTTACAATGCCAAAAAAATACCTCAATAAAATATTTATTAAAAAAAAGAAAGTGGACGCAGCCCAAAATCACCCCTTTCAGTGAGCTCCTGTTATAATGCAATCTGTGAAGAAGAAGGCTAACTCAAATTGTGTTTAACTGTACATGTATGTACAGTGGAGGTCTATGTCAAAAATATTCCACAATAACAGTGAGCATGACAACCTCATCACTATTATTAATTCAAAACCAGGGCCACTGAGTTTCCATTCACACAGATATACACACAATAAAGCTTTTGGCTTGATTCACTTAATTTCACCAATTTAAGTGACTCATCGTCTCAGCTGTATATTGAAGTCCTGCCGGGATGGTCTCCTCCAATTATTGGGTGCTGTCAATTAAGTTGCTCAAAGTTGTGCTGCTTAGACTGAGAGTGCGAGTT
The DNA here is from genome assembly GCF_047496885.1 of Scyliorhinus torazame. Lineage (NCBI taxonomy): Eukaryota > Metazoa > Chordata > Chondrichthyes > Carcharhiniformes > Scyliorhinidae > Scyliorhinus > Scyliorhinus torazame. Next base: position 82,046,313 of record NC_092725.1, on the reverse strand, counting down.
GAGATTAATAGAAAGAACTGTGATCTTTGGGCTGCGGATGTGCAGACCTCAGTTTACAACTACCAAAAGGGTTTGATTGGCAAGGTGACACCCGGCTGGTCCCACTGATGGTCCAACACGGGTTCCATCAGAGTGTCACTGTCATCCCATGTGGCCACTTCTGGACAAAGCCTATAGACCATAAGACTTAGGAGCAGAAGTACGCCATTCGACGCACTGAATCCTGCATCGCCATGAGCTCATGGCTGATCTGATATAATATAACATAGAACATGCCTGCCCAAGAGTCGCTTTAATGTCCCTAATGACATTCTCCCCGTGTTTGCGTGAGTTTCGCCCCCACAACCCAAGATGTGCAGGGTAGGTGGATTGGCCATGCTAAATTGCCCCTTAATTGGAAAAAAATGAATTGGGCACTCTAAATTTATTTTTTTAAATGTCCCTAATGACTCTGACTCCACACCTCCGCTGGCAGTGCATTCCACGCACCTACCACTCTCTGTGTAAAGAACTTACAGCTGACATCTCCCCCCCAATACCTTCCTCCAATCACCTAAAATTATGTCCCCACGTGACAGCCATTTCCACCCTGGCGAAAAGTCTCTGGCTCTTCACTCTATCCATGCCTCTCATCATCTTGTACACCTCTATCATGTCACCTCTCTTTCTTCATCGCTTCAGTGAGAAAAGCCCTAGCTCCTTCAACCTTTCTTCATAAGACATGCCCTCCAATCCAGGCAGCATCCTGGTAAATCTCCTCTGCACCCTCTCCAACGCATCCACATCCTTCCTATAATGAGCCGACCAGACTGGAGACAATATTCCAAGTGTGGTCTAACTAGGGTTTTATAAAGCTGCAGCAAAACCTCGCGGTTCTTGAACTCCATCCTCCTGTTAATGAAAGCCAACACACCAGACGCCTTCTTAACAACCCTATCAACCTGGGTGGCAACTTTGAGGGATCTATGTACGTGGACCCCAAGATCCCTCTGTTCCTCCACACTTCCAAGAATCCTGCCTTTAATCCTGTATTCAGCACTCAAATTCGACCTTCGAAAATGAACCACTTCACATTTATCTAGGTTGCACTCCATCTGCCACTTTTCAGCCCAGCTCTGCATTCTGTCAATGTCCTGTTGTAACCTGCAACAACCCTCAACACTATCTACAACTCCACCAACCTTCTTGTCATCAGAAAACTTACTAACCCACCCTTCCACTTCCTCATCCAAGTCATTTCTAAAAACCCCAAAGAGCAGAGATCCCAGAACAGATCCCTTCGGGACACCACTGATCGCCTACCTCCAGGCGGAATACTTTCCATCCACTACCACTCGCTGTCTTCTTTCGGCCAGCCAATTCTGTATCCAGAGAGCCAAATTTTCCTGTATCCCATGCTCCCTAACTTTTGGAATGAGCCTACCATGGGGGACCTTATCAAATGCCTTACTGAAATCCATATACACCACATCCACTGCCCGACCTTCATCAATGTGTCTCATCACATCCTCAAAGAATTCAATGAGGCTTGTGAGGCATGACCTGCCCCTCACAAAGCCATGCTGACTATCTTTAATCAAACTTTGTTTATCTAAATAATCATAAATCCTGGGCGCAGCAATCTCCTCCCTCGCCTCCCGTAGTAACCTTAGGTATATCCCGTCAGGCCCAGGGGACTTATCTATCCTGATACTTTTCAAACTTTCCAGCACATCCTCTTTCTTAATATCAACCTGTTCGAGCCTATTAACCTGGTTCACAGTGTTCTCACTAGCAACAAGGTCCGTCTCTCTCGTGAATACTGAAGCAAAATATTCATTTCGGGCCTCCCCTACCTCCTCAGACTTTAGGCACAAGTTCCCTCCATTATCCCTGATTGGCCCTGCTTTCACTCTGATCATCCTCTTATTTCTCACATAAGTGTAGAACGCCTTGGGGTTTTCCCGAATCCTTCCCTCCAGGGCTTTTTCATGCCCCCTTCTAGCTCTCCTAAGTTCATTTTTGAGTTCCTTCCTGGCAACCTTGTAACCATCTAGAGCCTTGCCAGATCCCTGCTTCCTCAACCTTACGTAATCTTCCTTCTTCCTCTTGACTAGAAGCTCCACTTCTCTTGTCATCCAAGGCACCTTCACCTTACCATTCCTTCCTTGTCTCAATGGGACAGAACTATCCAGCACTCGCAGCAAGTCTTCCTCAAACAACCCCCATATTACTGTTGTGCATTTCCCCGAGAACTGTTCCCAATTTATGCTCCTCAGTTCCTGTCTAAGAGCAGTATAATTTTTATAGGTTTAGAGAACCCCAAAGTGTATCATGGAGTTCACCTGACCCACAACTTTTAATAGATTGTGGTATGGGGAGCACACGGCCCATTCTACAGGTGTGGTACAGCAGAAATGGAAAAGTATTTTTTTAAAGCAAAACAATAGTTATTCTATGAACTCAAGTTAACCTTTTTGAAACATACAGTGAACATCATAGCAACCATTAATTCAAATACAACCCCCAAAGAATACAACACTAAGTAATCCTTAATAACTTCCCAAACAACATTCAGAAGACAAAAGAAACACCTTTTAACAGAAGCACATTAGGTTTATATTTACTACTGAGAACACTTATAATTCTGAATTCACCAAATAATCAAGAGATCGTCTTTTGATGGCAGAGAGAACAGCAGCACACCTGCTTGGTCTAGCTTCAGCTCCAACACTGTAAACGAAGCTGAAACACACCCTGCAGGAAACAGCCGAAAACGAAAGTAAAAAGCTGACAGACAGCCCAGCTCCACCCACACTCTGACATCACTGATAAACACCCCGTTCTTAAAGGTGCATTTCTTAAGCACCCATTTCTTAAAGGTACTCTCACATGACACTGTCCATGACCATGGTAAAGTTCAAGGAGTTTTGGTCACTGTCACTGAAATGTTCTCCATCCGAGACATCTGACACATGGCCTGGTCCGTTGCCAAGCACCAAATCCAATATGGCCTCCCCCATAGTTGGCCTATCTACATATTGAGTCAGGAATCCTTCCGGGACACACCTGACAAAATCTGCTCCATCCAAACCATTTGCACTAAGGAGGTTCCAGTCAATATTAGGGAAGTTGATTCACCCATGACAACAACTCTGTTAATTCTGCACCTTTCCATGATCTGCCACCCAATCTGTTCCTCCATCTCTCTGCTGCTATTGGGGGAGTCTATAGAAAACTCCCAATAAAGTGATTGCTCCTTTCTTGTTTCTGACTTCTACCCATACTGACTCAGTAGACAAACTCTCCTCAACTACTTCCTTTTCTGCAGCTGTGATGGGTGCACTTCCCACAGGAGTAGTCAGTGGGGACACTAGTGGTGTCTCTCACCACCCACATCCTACAGGAGGAGCATGCAACTGCCCTAGCTTCCATTCCCTCTGATCTAAGGGGCTGGTTTAGCACAGGGTTAAATAGCTGGCTTTTAAAGCAGACCAAGGCAGACCAGCAGCGCGGGTTCAATTCCCGTTCCAGCCTTCCCGAACAGGCACCCGAATGTGCCGACTAGGGGCTTTTCATAGTAACTTCATTTGAAGCCTACTTGTGACAATAAACGATTTTCATTTCTTTTCATTTTTCATCTGAATTCCCAAAGAGATTTAAAAGGGAAAAAGAAGGATTAAACACCCGTTAGGCACTTAAAAATATATGTATATACTGCTGCTACTCTCTCAAGTGAATCCTCTAAAATTGGTGATTCTGCTAAATGATACAAACATAGCTTGCCCCCCCAAAAAACACAACTCTTATCTTACAGAATGTAAGCTGCCCTGTGAACCAACTGGAACTCTGCCCTCCAACTCTGCTCCCAGTCAGCTGCACTCTCTGTAAACTCCTGGCCTCCCTCACGCTCTTTGAGGAATTGTAGGAAATGAAAGGAGCACCTTGCTCCCTCCGCACCAAACTCCCTCAGTCACCGAACTCTCACTTTAGCACTCTAATGCAGCCCAAATTCAGCACTCCAGTGCAAACAAAGTCAGCACTGTAAGATGGCTCACCTTTATACTGTTTGACTCCAGCCTCTGAAAACTGGTTTAAAGCAATTAACTAATTTACAAACTGCAGCTGCAAGTAGAGCCTGAGTAAAATCTGTTTAAAGCTGGTTTAAAACTCACCTTCTTCTAACCCAAAGAGCAGTGGGCGACCGAGGGGGTCGGCCAGCCTGACTGTCCACCCACCTTCCGCGGCCTCGTTCGTGGCTGGGTGTCCCTGGAGCGGGAGCATGCGGTGTCCACAGGCACACTCGAGGCCTTCCGTGCTCGGTGGGCACTGCAGGGGTTGGATTGCCTTATCGATCCCGATTTTCACACTTTAATTTGACGGGTTTTTGATAAGTTTTTGTTCCCTTTCTCGTTCTTTTTGGGCTGTGCTCCACTCGTTGTTTTGGGGCACTCCCCTGTTTTGTTTTATCCATCAGTTACTTTATGTTCTTTTGCTTGGTTGTCACACCCAGCATCACGCCAGTGTCAGTGGCGGATGCTGGCTTAACTCCTGTACGTGTAGATAAACGTACAGGTCATAAATTCACAACAACAAAAAAATAATAATAAAAAAGACAAAACACAAAAACATAAATATTGTTTGTTTGTTAAATTAGAGTAGTGAGATCATATAAAAGGTCAAACCCAAACAGCAACTTTTAAGTTAATTTACTAAATAAATGAAAGACTAGACTTTAGATAGAAATGAACCCTTAACATCCCTCAGTCACCAAACTCTCACTTTAGTACTCTAATGCAGCCCAAATTCAGCACTACAGTGCAAACCTCAACTTTACTTTCCCACCTTATCTCCATGTAAAACTCGGTCTATTTCAGCCTTGAACATACTTAACGACTCAGCCTTGATTGCTCTCTGCAATAAAGAATTCCACAGATTCACAACCCTCTGAGGGAAGAAATTGCTCCTCAGTTCTGTCATAAATGGGTGGCCAGTTACTCTGGGATTTTGCTCTCTGGCCCAAGACCTTGCCACAAGAGGAAACATCCTCTCAGCATTTACCCTGTCAAGCCACCTGAGAATCCTACATGTCTCAATCAGGTTGCCTCTCATTCATATAAACTCCAATGAGTACAGGCCCAACCTACTTAACCTCTCTGCATAACAAAATCCCTCCATACCCGGTATCAACCTAGTGAACCTTCTCCGGACTGCCTCCAATGCCAGTATATCATAATATTAATCTCTATTGTCACAAGTAGGCTTAAATTAACACTGCAATGAAGCTACTGTGAAAAGCCCCTAGTCGCCTGTTCTGGTGTACAGAGGGAGAATTCAGAATGTCCAAATTAACTAACATCACTTTCGGGACTTGTGGGAGGAAACCGGAACACCCAGAAGTAACCCACACAGACACAGGTAGAATGTGCAGACGCCACACAGACAGTGACCCAAGCCAGGAATAGAACCTGGGACCCTGGATCTGTGAAGCAACAGTGCTAACCACTGTGCTACCATGTCGCCCATTCTTTCCTTAGATAAAGAGACCAAAACTGCTCACAGTATTCCAGGTGTGGTCTAACTAGTGTCCTGTATAGTTTTAGTAGGACTTGTGTATACTCCATTCCCATTGAAATAAAGGCCAACATTCCATTTGCTTTCTCAATTAGCTGCTGAACCTGCTTACTAGCTTTTTGCGATTTATCTAAGAGGACCCCAAATCCCTCTATGCTGCAGTTTTCTGCAGTATTTCTCCATTTAAATAATATTCAACTCCTTTATTCTTCCTACCAAAGTGCCTAACTTCGCATTTTCCTACTTTATATTCCACCTTCCAAATTTTTGCCCACACACCTAATCAGACTATATCCCTCTATTTCTTTGTGTTATATTCACCACTTGCCTTCCCACCTATTTTGTGACATCCGCAAACTTGGCAATAGTGCATTCAGTTCCTTCATCCAAGTCATTCATATATATTGCAAATAACTGTGGCCCTAGCACGGATTCCTGTGGCACTCCACTAGTTACAGGTTGCCATCCTGAAAATGTCCTTCTTCAGAGATCCCCCATGGCTGGCCCAATCGCAGAACCCTTGCAGGAGCCCGCAGAAGCCTGGGGCTTCAGAAAAATCGAGCTAAATTACATTTACTTCATCACTCTTATCTACTCTCTTTGTTACCTCTTCGAAATCTCAACAAAGCTGGTCAAGCAAGACTTTCGCTTTTGAAGTCCATGCTGTGAGGAATTTATAGTTTTGGACATTTGTCTGTGTTTTTGTAAGTTAGCACCTATGCTGGGGGGTGGTGACATTTTGTTGACTGGAGGTTGTACGATTTAAGGCACATAATGCACCAAGGGTTAATACATCCTGCCTCAGGGCAAGGGAATGGGACCCTGCGATACTTTCCCATCTATCCCCCTCCAGGCCTTCTATCTTACAATAGTAATTAAAGAGGAATCCTGAAAAGCTAAGTTCAAGTAGTTTATTTCTTACTCACAGTAAGAAAGAACAGCGGCAAAAAGCACACCTTGTCCCAGCCAGGACCATCAGAAGGTGCCAGCTCTCTTCCGCGTATCTTGGGGGATTAACAAGCCCCGCTGTTGAGACTCCGCCACTTAGCAGAGCTGCTTGTATTCCAGGAGCCCCAAGGGGCAGTCAATGGGGTTGTCCCCGTTGGTCTTGTGGGGGGTTACAACATCCCCCCCAAAAGAAAGTCTGTCATAGAGGGTGGAGGAAGCTGCCTTCTCTGCTTCACCCATGGTAGTGCTTCCAGCTGTTGGAAGTCTGGGTCGAGGGGCGTATAGTGAGTTGGGGAGCATTGTTGTCATGTAAATCATCTGGTGGGGTGCCATCAGTGGCCATTCCCTGCAAGGCTGTCACCAGAAACCGTGGATGCTTGAGTCTCCATGTCAGACCCTGAGTCCTCCACCTCACGCATCTCAGTATCAGGGCCCCTAAGGGGAGTTGCCCCCAGGCCCTTTTATGCCAGGCAGGTGGGAGTAAAAGATGGCTTATCCGGTGTGGTCGTTCCTGATGCTGGCACCCTGCTATTGCACTGTCCACTCCCCTGTTTATCTGTGTAAGATAGCGGTCCAGTCCTTTCCACCATGGTCCCTGGTATTCACCAGGCACCGTCTCCAAAGTTCCAGACGTGTACCAGGTCCCCCAGTCCTGCGTCCATCTGCTTTGGTAATGCCTCTGGAGATCGTGCCTCCGTTCCATTTTCCGCTAATATCAGGGAACGTTAGGCTAAGGCGGGCTCTCAGCTTCCGGCCCATCAGCAGTTCCACATGTGACACTTGGGTCATAACGTGTGGCGTGCTACAGTAGCTGCACAAAAACGCATCAACCTCGTCTCCACGGATTCCATGGCCTGTTTCCTCACGCACTTCTTGAACATCAGCCAGCAACAGGAGTCGGCTCAAAGCATCTGCGCTTGCGATCTGCATGCCTGGGTGATACTTGAACACGTGCTCGTATGCCACAGGATAGCCCAACGATGTATCTGGGCAGATACCATCAGTGGAACTGCCTTATCCTCGTTAAACAACCCGAGAAATGGCTTGTGGTCTGTTACGATCATGAAACGTCTATAAACATACTTTCTTCATGGCAAAAATGATGGCCCTTCTTTCTCAATCTGAGCATGTTTGCGCTCCGCATTGCCCAAAGTCCGCAAAGCATAGGGTATCGGCGTCTCCATTCCGTCATCCATTCGATGGGATAACACCGTCCAAATTCAGTATGGAGAGGTATCACAAGTGACCAAAAGAAGCCTTGAGTGGTCGTAGTGGGTCAACAAGCCCGATGATGACAGTCACTGCTTCATCTTGGCGAATGCTTCTTTTTGCGGCGCTCTCCATACCCAATTCTGTTGCTTTCTCAATAGCGCATGCAGCAGTGTGAGGATGGTCACCAAGTTAGGAATACCTTTCCCGTAATAAATCATGAGTCCTAAGAAAGACCACAATTCAGTCGCATTCTCAGGTGTGGGGGCTTGTTTGATTGCTCGCACCTTCTCCTCCATCGGGTGCAAGCCATCCTGGTCGACAAGGTACCTACTTACGTGACCTCTTTTGCATGAAAAAAGCATTTTCCCTTCTTAAGGCAGACGAAAACTGCCTCAGAAAACTGGCAGAGGACTCCTCTGCCTTGCTCAGGTGATCAGGACATCATCCAAGTAAACCGGCACCCGTGGAAGCCCTTGGAGGATGCTCTACATGACTTTCTGAAAAATAGCACAAGTCGATGACAGCCCGAATGGCAACCTTGTGTATTCGTAAAGGCTTCTATGGGTATTAAAGGTCACAAACTTTCCGGAAGCCACACCTTGCTTTATGGAGGTATGCATGACTCATGCTGAGTTTTGAAAAAGAGTGTCCTGCAGCCAGCTTTGAATAGAGGTCCTCCATTCACGGCACGGGTATCCGTCCAAACGAGAGGCCTTGTTCACTGTTACACAGGTGGACAATTTTATCCAGTTTCAGCACCGGGACTACAGGTGATGTCAACTCTGCAAATTGTACCGGCTGATGATTCCCAAGGCTTTCCAACCGGTTGAGCTCATCCTCTACCTTTGTCAGCAATGCATAGGTCCTAAATACTTTGGTAGGGTCTCAGGACCTACATGAATCTTGGCCACAGTATCTTTGATCTTAGCCAAGCTATCCTGGAGGACTTCTGGGTACTTTCTCAAGACCTTGTATAATGCCCCCAGTGCCCATTCTGCAAATCCACTGCCCGTCCAAATGGAGCCTCCGCAGTAAATCACAGCCCGGCAGACTAGGTCTGGGTCTCTGCATTACTATCAAGGGCAACCGGATGGACTGCTGTCCATAGGCAACTGGGGTCACTGTCGTGCCCGCGATGGCTAATGTTCCTCCCGTGTATGTTGCCAAACGTGCCTCAGTGTCCCTCAAGTCCAAGCGCTGGATTCTCGTCATCACCTTCTGGACCGTCCTATCACCGAGACCACAACCTCTGTGTCCAGTTCCATTACAGGTGGGTGTCCATTCACCTGGACGGTGACTTTGACCCGTGGTGTGGCGATGCAGTTTAACTGCATGCACCCTTCATCAGGCTGCATTAGGTGGAAACCCCCATCGCTAGTTGGGTGCTTCCCACAACCGCGGCTTGTTGGTTAACTTGGCGTTCCTGGTCCTTGCGGTTCCTCCGACCACAGGTGCAGCACCTCTATGAGTTGCCCTCCGATGGTTCAGGAGAGACATCTCACCTGGCTGCAGCGGTCCTTGACCAACCTGGCCTCAATGTTGCTCGGGCAACAGCTGGGTACCAGAGGCTTTGTTCCCAGAGGGCGGCGCTTGCCTGAATGTGGGGTGTCCTACGCTATTCCCCTCCATCTCTGATGTGCCCTGGAGCTCCTGGGCTCTCTTCTCCACACACTCCTATGAGAGTGAATTCTCGATGACCCTTTTCAAGCCCCAAACACGGTTCAGTCAGCAAATTCCGCTGGGTTGCCATGTTGTTAACTCTGCACACAAGGAGGTCCCTTAGCATCTCCGGGGGGGATGGCCTGTAATTGCAGTGCTCAGCCAATTTGCGAAAGAATGCCAAAAATTCAGTAACGGATTCCCCTGTGGATCTGTCCGCTGTACTACTTTCGGCCGTATTAAACCGGTATCTTTGGACAATGACCAACGGTCTGGGGTCATAGTGGTCCGGACAAGCACCACCAATTCATCAAATGACTTGGAGTCTGGGACCACAGGGTAGGTTAGGTTCTTTATGACACTAAAAATGGGGGACCCACGGACGGTCAGGAGAATCACCTTCTGGTGGTCCTCCCAAGTAATGGCATTGAACCAATGCTAACCTTGCTCCTCTGTGGTGAGATGCAGCTGTGCCTACATGTGCCACCTCTAGTTTCATTTTATCCTCATTGCCAATATAGTAATTAGAGCCCTGAAAAAATAAGTTCAAGTAGTTTATTTGAAGCGTCGGTGGCATGCCTGGGGAAGGCTTACAAATTGATGGCAGAGAAAGTTTCTCATTGGTGAAATGGGCCATAAGCTGGCAGTGCTGTAATTACGGGCAGGCTATTAAAGAGTCTCCTATTCAAACAGGGAAACTGTGTTTCACTGCTAGAACACTGCAGTTTCCTCCACAAGACCCTCCATCAAATTCCTCATGACAGTGCATCGGCAGAGAAATGCCGCACAGCTCAGTGATGTCGCGTTGCAGGTTCTCGTCCAAGCCGTAGGGAAAGGTGGAAGGTGCTCTTCCCTGCTGATGGCATTCAGAAGACCCTCACACCTGATCAAAGCGACTTGGACAGAGGTCGCAGAGGAGGTGAGCAAGCATAAGGCAATGAATCAAACCTAGGTCCACTGCCGGAAACGGGTTAACAACCTGTTCCGATCCACTACCAAAAGTGCCAGTGTTGCATTTTCAATAGGAGTCTCTTGTGGGGTGATCAGTAATGGATATGTGTGAGTGGGCAGCTATGCCAGAGGACTGATTATAAGAACATAAGAACTAGGAGCAGGAGTAGGCCATCTGGCCCCTCGAGCCTGCTCCACCATTCAATGAGATCATGGCTGATCTTTTGTGGACTCAGCTCCACTTTCCAGCCCGAACACCATAACCCTTAATCCCTTTATTCTTCAAAAAACTATCTATCTTTATCTTAAAAAAGATATGTGATTATGTGATTAACCTTAATGTCACGTGGCAATTGAAGCCAATGTAGAAGTTTTGGCTTTTGTGTGTGCTTGGATGCGATGTGTGATGATGGGCCCATATGTGTGATAGAAATGCATGCAGACAAGGCGTAATGTTTTACTTGACTGCCACTATCTCTGCACTGTGTTATGCATGACAGCACGTCTGCGATGATTATTTTATAACATGGCTTAAAATGCAGGTACAAGCGGCTCAGCTTCTATGCACTCTGGAGGATATTGTGGATTTGGGGGAGGTGGTGGCATAATGGGTCATGCTCTGGGGTCCTGGGTTCAAATCCCAACATGGCAGATGGTGAAATGTGAATTCAGTAAAAATCTAGAATTAGAAGTATGATGATGTCTATGAAACTATTGCGAATTGTCGTAAAAACCCATCTGGTTCACTAATGTCCTTCAGGGAAGACAATCAGCCATCCTTACCCAGTCTGGCCTTCAGGTGACTCCAGACCCAATCAGTTTAAGGGCAATTCGGGATGGACAACAAAGGCTAGCCCAACCAGCCCGCCCATATCCGAAGAACGAATAAAATATATATTTGTCCAGATTATTCTGAGCGTATAGCTGAGACAGGTGCAGTTGCAATCAATGCACTTCATATAGTTGGTGCTATATCAGAATAATTGGGAAAAGCAGGCTGTTACATGCATGTCCACGTGCCCCAAATATTTTATTGGTACAGGCACACACTAGCGAATGTGTGTGACAAAGCTCTGCTCGCTGTTGTACTCTAGGTGGTTGAAGATGCAGGGATACATATTTACCTCCACAAGGGAGAATGGTAGGGTTAGATCTACATTCCACAAGAAGAAAGAAATAGGAGCAGGAGTAGACTATATAGCCTGTCAAGCCTGCTCCTCCATTCACTACGATCTTGGTTGATTTTGGGCTTCAACTCCACTTTCTTGCCCTCTCCCCATTTCTCTTGATTTCCTGAGAGTCCAAAAATCTGTCTATCCCAGCCTTAAAAGTATTCAACAATGGGGCATCCACAACCCCCTGGGGTAGAGAATTCTAGAGATTCATTATCCTTTGAGTGCAGTCATTTCACCTCATTTCAGTCCTCAATAATCAGCATTTTACGAAGAAAATGTGCCCCCTTCAGAATCTTATATGGTTCAATGAAATTGCTTTTTATCCTTCGAAACTCCAGAGAATATAGGATCCAATTTATTCAGCCGCTCATCATTTTCATGGAATAATTGAATGAACCTTTGTTGTACTGCCTCCAATGCAAGTATATCATTCCTCAAATATGGAGACGAAAATTGCACACATTATTCCAGACATGGTTACACCAAAGCCCTCTACAGCTGTAGCAAGATTTCTTTATTCCTGTACTCCAAATTCCTTGTCCTGAATGCTACCAGAGGCATAGAAATTGAGCGCCGCTGTAACCCTAAGAGCCATTGGCATAGGGGTTGCCATCAAAATCATGTGTTCACTTTTCTTTGTGACCATTTCCTGGGGCATCCTCAGATGTCTCTGGAATCAACGCTCTGACATTTGGAAGTAGTCTGTTCTCGTCCTCAGGATGGATTGAATATTGCCAGTGCAATAATCACCGAAGCCTTCTTGAGAAGGCTGCAACGGGACAGGCCTCCCCCTCTGGTGCTGTCTGCTGTTGGTCTTGCAGCCAGTGTTGCTGGATAGCAAGAGCACTCCTATGCATCTTCTTCTTCTGCTCCCAAGATTGCAGGAATATTGAGGCCCATGGTTACTGATGCAAAAAGAACAGGCATAGAGAAGGGAACATGCTTGTCTATGGTATCATTCATAGAGTAATGATCAGGGAGTCCCTTTGTTGGCCAATTGCACCCGAGATGGTCCTCCTCCTGCTCCGATCTACATTTCATTCAGAGAATCTGCTTTTTGCACAACACCTTTAACATGATTTGTCTTACATTTCAGAACTGCTCCTGCAACATCCACTCTCCTCCTGTCACCCTCATGATTTCGCCCATCACCCTTGACCTACCAAACATAATCGATTGCCTTCCTTCTGTGACACTTGAGCCTAACACCACCCCGATTTACCTGGACCCTGCCACAATTTCACTTTACATTCCATCTCTCCCCCTTGTGCCTGGACACCTAATGCCCACTCTGACTCTGAACCCTCCCATTATCCTCCTCAATACTTTGACTGCTCCCCTGCCCCCATTCTGTGCCCCACCCTATGAGATAGAACAAAGAACAAAGAAAATTACAGCGCAGGAACAGGCCCTTCGGCCCTCCCAGCCTGCACCGATCCAGATCCTTTATCTAAACCTGTCACCTATTTTCCAAGGATCTACTTCCCTCTGATCCCCGCCCGTTCATATATCTGTCTAGATGCATGTTAAATGGTGCTATTGTGCCCGCCTCTACCACCTCCGCTGGCAAAGCATTCCAGGCACCCATCACCCTCTGCGTAAAAAACTATCCACGCACATCTCCCTTAAACTTTCCCCCTCTCATCTTGAAATCGTGACCCCTTGTAATTGACACCCCCACTCTTGGAAAAAGCTTGTTGCTATCCATCCTGTCCATACCTCTCATAATTTTGTAGACCTCAATCAGGTCCCCCCTCAACCTCTGTCTTTCCAACGAAAACAATGCTAATCTACTCAACCTTTCTTCAGAGCTAGCACCCTCCGTACCAGGCACCATCCTGGTTAACCTCCTCTGCACCCTCTCTAAAGCATCCACATCCTTCTGGTAATGTGGCGGCCAGAACTGCACGCAGTATTCCAAATGTGGCCTAACCAAAGTCCTATACAACTGTAACATGACCTGCCGACTCTTGTACTCAATACCCCGTCCGATGAAGGCAAGCATGCTGTATGCCTTCTTGACCACTCTATCGACCTGCGTTGCCACCTTCAGGGTACAATGGACCTGAACTCCCAGATCTCTCTGTGCATCAATTTTCCCCAGGACTCTTCCATTGACCGTATAGTCCGCTCTTGAATTAGATCTTCCAAAATGCATCACCTCGCATTTGCCTGGCTTGAACTCCATCTGCCATTTCTCTGCCCAACTCTCCAATCTATTTATATTTTGCTGTATTCTCTGACAGTCCTCCTCGCTATCTGCAACTCCACCAATCTTAGTATCATCTGCAAACTTGCAAATCAAACCACCTATACCTTCGTCCAGATCATTTATGTATATCACAAACAACAGTGGTCCGAGCACGGATCCCTGTGGAACACCACTAGTCACCTTTCTCCGTTTTGAGACATTCCCTTCCACCACTACTCTCTGTCTCCTGTTGCCCAGCCAGTTCTTTATCCATCTAGCTAGTACACCCTGAACCCCATACGACTTCACTTTTTCCATCAACCTGCCATGGGAAACTTTATCAAACGCCTTACTGAAGTCCATGTATATGACACCTACAGCCCTTCCCTCATCAATTAACGTTGTCACTTCCTCAAAGAATTGTATTAGGTTTGTAAGACATGACCTTCCCTGCACAAAACCATGCTGCCTATCACTGCTAAGTCTATTTTCTTCCAAATGTGAATAGATCCTATCCCTCAGTATCTTCTCCAACAGTTTGCCTACCACTAACATCAAGCTCACAGGTCTATAATTCCCTGGGTTATCCCTGCTACCCTTCTTAAACAAAGAGACAACATTAGCAATTCTCCAGTCCTCCGGGACCTCGCCCGTGCTCAAGGATGCTGCAAAGATATCTGTTAAGGCCCCAGCTATTTCTTCCCTCGCTTCCCTCAGTAACCTGGGATAGATCCCATCCAGACCTGGGGACTTGTCCACCTTAATGCCTTTTAGAATACCCAAAACTGGACTTCCGGTTGCGGCGATGACCAGCTAAGCCGCACATTTCGGCACCTCCCGTTTCAACGGACTTTTGGGCTCTTATCGGGAGACCCAATGGAAATTTTTTACGGCCAAACCCAGTGTGAGGTGACAAAGGAAGAAGTCCCCCCGGGTGTGGATGGAAAGGAGCGACAGCAGTGTCCAGATTGCGGAGGATCCTCTGGAGCAGCGATAGGGAAGAGAAGGGAAAAGCAAGATGGCAGCCGAGAGAGCCCAGATGGTATGGGGCCTGGAACAGCAGGAGTTCCTCCGACGATGCAAGAAGTATTACGGGTAAGGCAGATGAACTTAGAGCTTGGATTAGTACTTGGAACTATGATGTTGTTGCCATTACAGAGACCTAGTTGAGGGAAGGGCAGGATTGGCAGCTAAACGTTCCAGGATTTAGATGTTTCAGGCGGGATAGAGGGGGATGTAAAAGGGGAGGCGGAGTTGCGCTACTGGTTCGGGAGAATATCACAGCTGTACTGCGAGAGGACACCTCAGACGGCAGTGAGGCTATATGGGTAGAGATCAGGAATAAGAAGGGTGCAGTCACAATGTTGGGGGTTTACTACAGGCCTCCCAACAGCCAGCGGGAGATAGAGGAGCGGATAGGTAGACAGATTTTGGAAAAGAGTAAAAACAACAGGGTTGTGGTGATGGGAGACTTCAACTTCCCCAATATTGACTGGGACTCACTTAGTGCCAGGGGCTTAGACGGGGCGGAGTTTGTAAGGAGCATCCAGGAGGGCTTCTTAAAACAATATGTAGACAGTCCAACTAGGGAAGGGGCAGTACTGGACCTGGTATTGGGGAATGAGCCCGGCCAGATGGGTAGATGTTTCAGTAGGGGAGCATTTCGGTAACAGTGACCACAATTCAGTAAGTTTTAAAGTACTGGTGGACAAGGATAAGAGTGGTCCTAGGATGAATGTGCTAAATTGGGGGAAGGCTAATTACAACAATATTAGGCGGGAACTGAAGAACATAGATTGGGGGCGGGTGTTTGAGGGCAAATCAACATCTGACATGTGGGAGGTTTTCAAGTGGCAGTTGAAAGGAATTCAGGACCGGCATGTTCCTGTGAGGAAGAAGGATAAATACGGCAATTTTCGGGAACCATGGATGACGAGAGATATTGTAGGCCTCGTCAAAAAGAAAAAGGAGGCATTTGTCAGGGCTAAAAGGCTGGGAACAGACAAAGCCTGCGTGGAATATAAGGAAAGTAGGAAGGAACTTAAGCAAGGAGTCAGGAGGGCTAGAAGGGGTCACGAAAAGCCATTGGCAAATAGGGTTAAGGAAAATCCCAAGGCTTTTTACACGTACATAAAAAGCAAGAGGGTAGCCAGGGAAAGGGTTGGCCCACTGAAGGATAGGCAAGGGAATCTATGTGTGGAGCCAGAGGAAATGGGCAAGGTACTAAATGAATACTTTGCATCAGTATTCACCAAAGAGAAGAAATTGGTAGATGTTGAGTCTGGAGAAGGGTGTGTAGATAGCCTGGGTCACATTGAGATCCAAAACGACGAGGTGTTGGGTGTCTTAAAAAATATTAAGGTAGATAAGTCCCCAGGGCCTGATGGAATCTACCCCAGAATACCGAAGGAGGCTGGAGAGGAAATTGCTGAGGCCTTGACAGAAATCTTTGGATCCTCGCTGTCTTCAGGGTATGTCCCGGAGGACTGGAGAATAGCCAATGTTGTTCCTCTGTTTAAGAAGGGTAGCAAGGATAATCCCGGGAACTACAGGCCGGTGAGCCTTACTTCAGTGGTAGGGAAATTACTGGAGAGAATTCTTCGAGACAGGATCTACTCCCATTTGGAAGCAAATGGACGTATTAGTGAGAGGCAGCACGGTTTTGTGAAGGGGAGGTCGTGTCTCACTAACTTGGTAGAGTTTTTCGAGGAGGTCACAAAGATGATTGATGCAGGTAGGGCAGTGGATGTTGTCTATATGGACTTCAGTAAGGCCTTTGACAAGGTCCCTCATGGTAGACTAGTACAAAAGGTGAAGTCACACGGGATCAGGGGTGAGCTGGCAAGGTGGATACAGAACTGGCTAGGTCATAGAAGGCAGAGAGTAGCAATGGAAGGATGCTTTTCTCATTGGAGGGCTGTGACCAGTGGTGTTCCACAGGGATCAGTGCTGGGACCTTTGCTCTTTGTAGTATATAAATGATTTGGAGGAAAATGTAACTGGTCTGATTAGTAAGTTTGCAGACGACACAAAGGTTGGTGGAATTGCGGATAGCGATGAGGATTGTCGGAGGATACAGCAGGATTTAGATTGTTTGGAGACTTGGGCAGAGAGATGGCAAATGGAATTTAATCCGGACAAATGTGAGGTAATGCATTTTGGAAGGTCTAATGCAGGTAGGGAATATACAGTGAATGGTAGAACCCTCAAGAATATTGACAGTCAGAGAGATCTAGGTGTACAGGTCTACAGGTCACTGAAAGGGGAAACACAGGTGGAGAAGGTAGTCAAGAAGGCATACGGCATGCTTGCCTTCATTGGCCGGGGCATTGAATATAAGAATTGGCAAGTCATGTTGCAGCTGTATAGAACCTTAGTTAGGCCACACTTGGAGTATAGTGTTCAATTCTGGTCGCCACACTACCAGAAGGATATGGAGGCTTTAGAGAGGGTGCAGAAGAGATTTACCAGAATGTTGCCTGGTATGGAGGGCATTAGCTATGAGGAGCGGTTGAATAAACTCGGTTTGTTCTCACTGGAACGAAGGAGGTTGAGGGGAGACCTGATAGAGGTATACAAAATTATGAGGGGCATAGACAGAGTGGATAGTCAGAGGCTTTTCCCCAGGGTAGAGGGGTCAATTACTAGGGGGCATAGGTTTAAGGTGAGAGGGGCAAGGTTTAGAGTAGATGTACGAGGCAAGTTTTTTACGCAGAGGGTAGTGGGTGCCTGGAACTCGCTACCGGAGGAGGTGGTGGAAGCAGGGACGATAGTGACATTTAAGGGGCATCTTGACAAATACATGAATAGGATGGGAATAGAGGGATACGGACCCAGGAAGTGTAGAAGATTGTAGTTTAGTCGGGCAACATGGTCGGCACGGGCTTGGAGGGCTGAAGGGCCTGTTCCTGTGCTGTAGATTTCTTTGTTCTTTGTTCTTTGTTTGATGTGTGGAGGAGCTCAAGAAAGAGGTGCTTGCGCCGATGTTACTGGCAATCGAGGGATTGAAGGAAACACAAAAGGTCCAGGCGATGGAACTCCGTGGAGTGAAGGCAAAGGCAGCCGAGAACGAAGACGGGATACAGGGCCTGGTGGTAAAAACGGAGACGCACGAGGCACTACATAAGAGATGCATAGAAAGGCTGGAAGCCCTGGAGAACAGCTCGAGGAGGAAGAATCTAAGGATTTTAGGTCTCCCCGAAGGGACAGAGGGAGCTGATGCTGGGGCGTATGTGAGTACGATGCTCCATACTCTAATGGGAGCTGAGGCCCCAACGGGCCCCCTGGAAGTGGAGGGAGCGTACCGGGTCCTCGTGAGAAGACCAAAGGCAGGGGAAACACCACGAGCAGTAGTGGTGAGGTTCCATCGCTACAGGGATAGGGAGATGGTCCTGAGTTGGGCTAAGAGGACACGGAGCAGCAAGTGGGAGAACGCGGTGATACGCGTATATCAAGATTGGAGTGCGGAGGTGGCGAGAAGGATGGCGAGCTTCAATCGGATTAACTGGGTTGCTGCTGCTGAGGGTAAGGGGAAGCTGATACGAGATGAGGTGGTCGGGACGGGAGGGCGCCGTCTGGGGGACAGACGGGTGCGTGAGATCTGGGTGAGGAGCTGGCTTAAAAAGGGGGATGGCTAGTCGACGAGGGGGGGGGTTGGGGTAAATGGCCCCCCAACCCGGTTGATCACGTGGAATGTGAGAGGTTTAAATGGGCCGATTAAGAGGGCAAGGGTGTTTGTGCACTTAAAGAGACTGAAGGCGGACGTGGTTATGCTCCAGGAGACGCACCTGAAATTAGCGGATCAGGTTAGACTAAGGAAAGGATGGGTGGGACAGGTATTCCACTCAGGGTTAGATGCGAAAAACAGAGGGGTGGCAATACTGATGGGGAAACGGGTATCGTTCGAGGCTAAGACCATAGTGGTGGATAGTGGGGGCAGGTACGTGATGGTGAGTGGCAGATTGCAAGGTGAGGCGGTGGTGCTGGTGAACGTATACGCCCTGAACTGGGATGACGCGGGATTCATGAAGCGAATGCTGGGACGTATCCCGGACCTGGAGGCGGGAAGCTTGGTAATGCGGGGGGGGGATTTTAACACAGTGCTGGACCCAGGGCTGGACCAGTCCAGATCCAGGACCGGGAGAAGGCCGGCAGCGGCCAAGGTGCTTAAGGGATTTATGGAGCAGATGGGAGGGGTAGATCCGTGGAGATTTGCCAGACCGATGGGGAAAGAGTTTTCCTTCTTCTCCCACGTCCATAAAGTATACTCCCGGATAGACTTTATTGTCTTGGGAAGGGCGCTGATCCCGAAAGTGGCAGGAACGGAGTACTCGGCTATAGCCGTTTCAGATCACGCCCCACATTGGGTGGATCTGGATCGAGGAGAGGAAAAGGAGCAGCGCCCACTTTGGAGATTAGACATGGGACTACTGGCAGGCGAGGGGGTATGCGGAAGGGTGAGGGGATGCATCGAAAGATACCTGGAGGTCAATGATGGTGGGGAGGTCCAGGTGGGGGTAGTATGGGAAGCGCTGAAGGGAGTGGTTAGAGGAGAGCTGATTTCCATTAGAGCCCACAAGGGGAAACAAGAGGGTAAAGAAAGAGAGAGATTGGCTGGGGAAATTCTGAGGGTGGATAGGCAGTATGCGGAGGCCCCGGATGAAGGGCTATACAGGGAAAGACGAAGACTACAGACTGAGTTTGACGTGCTGACCACGGGAAATGCGGAGACGCAGTGGAGGAAGGCACAGGGAATACAATATGAATATGGGGACAAGGCGAGCCGGCTGCTGGCCCAACAACCTTGAAAGAGGGGGGCGGCGAGAGAGATCGGAGGCGTTAGGGATGAAACGGGAAAGATGGAGCAGAGAGCAGGGAAAGTGAACGAGGTATTCAAGACATTTTATGAGAGGCTGTATAAGTCCCAACCCCCGGAGGGGAAAGAGGGAATGATACACTTTTTGGACCAGCTGGAGTTCCCGAGGGTGGAGGAGCAGGGGGTGGCAGGTCTTGGGGCGCAGATTGAGGTGGAGGAGGTGATCAAAGGAATTGGGAATATGCAAGCAGGGAAGGCCCCGGGACCAGATGGGTTCCCGGTGGAATTTTATAGGAAGTATATGGACCTGCTGGCCCCGCTTCTGGCGATAACCTTCAATGAGGCTAAGGAAAGGGGGTACTACCCCCGACAATGTCGGAGGCGACGATATAGTTAATTCTGAAACGAGACAAAGACCCGCTGCAGTGCGGGTCATACAGGCCCATCTCCCTCCTAAACGTAGATGCTAAGCTGCTGGCCAAAGTGATGGCGACAAGGATAGAGGAGTGTGTCCCAGGGGTGGTACATGACGACCAGACAGGGTTTGTTAAAGGGAGACAATTGAACGCCAATATACGAAGGTTGCTGGGGGTGATGATGATGCCCCCACCGGAGGGGGAGGCAGAGATAGTGGTGGTGATGGATGCAGAGAAGGCATTCGATAGAGTGGAGTGGGACTATTTGTGGGAGGTGCTGAAGAGATTTGGGTTCGGGGAGGGGTTCATTAGATGGGTTAGACTCCTGTACGGGGCCCCGGTGGCAAGCGTTGTTACAAATAGGCAAAGATCGGGTTACTTCCGATTACATAGGGGTACAAGACAGGGGTGCCCCCTGTCCCCGTTACTGTTCGCGTTGGCAATTGAGCCATTGGCCATAGCGCTGAGGGGCTCTAAGAAGTGGAGGGGGGTGCTTAGAGGGGGAGAGGAACATCGAGTGTCACTATATGCAGACAATTTACTGCTATATATGGCGGACCCAGTAGAGGGGATGCCAGAGGTAATGCAGATACTCAGGGAGTTTGGAGAGTTCTCGGGATATAAATTAAATATGAGAAAGAGCGAACTTTTTGTGATGCACCCCGGGGAACAGGGCAGGGGGATAGATGCTCTGCCGTTGAGGAGAGTGACAGGGAATTTTCGATACCTGGGGATTCAGGTGGCCAGGAACTGGGGAACCCTAAACAAACTTAACCTGACGCGACTGGTAGGGCAGATGGAGGAGGACTTTAAGAGGTGGGATATGGTGCCCCTGTCATTGGCGGGTAGAGCACAGGCGGTCAAGATGGTGGTCCTCCCGATGTTTCTTTTCGTGTTTAGTGCCTCCCCATCCTAATTACTAAGGCCTTTCTAAAAAAAATAGATAGGAGCATTACGAGCTTTGTATGGGCGGGAAAGACCCCGAGGGTAAAGAGGGGGTTCCTGCAGCGCAGTAGGGACAGAGGGGGATTGGCACTGCCGAGTCTGAGTGACTACTATTGGGCCGCCAATGTGTTGATGGTCCGTAAGTGGATGAGGGAAGAGGAAGGTGCGGCGTGGAAAAGGCTGGAGATGCCGTCCTGTAAGGGAACAAGCCTGAAAGCGCTGGCGACGGCGCCGCTACCGTTCTCCCCGAAAAGGTACACCACAAACCCAGTGGTGGTGGCGACCTTGAAGATCTGGGGGCAGTGGAGACGACACAGGGGAGTGACGGGTGCCTCGGTGTGGTCCCCGATAAGGAATAACCACAGGTTCGTCCCGGGGAGGATAGATGGGGGATTTCAATGTTGGCAGCGAGCAGGAATTAGGAAGCTGAAGGATCTGTTTGAGGACGGGATGTTTGCGAGTTTGGGAGCATTGGAAGAAAAATATAAGTTGCCACCAGGGAATGCTTTCCGATACATGCAAATGAGGGCATTTACGAGGCAACAGGTGAGGGAGGTTCCGCAGCTCCCGACGCAAGGGATCCAGGATAGAGTGATTTCGGGGGCATGGGTTGGAGAAGGTAAAGTGTCGGAAATATACAGGTGTCATGATATTCAAACACACACATCATGATGGGCACACCAACAGACAAATCAGAACACACAACACCACAACCAATCACACACAAAGACAGGAACCATATAAAAGCACGAACACGACACCTGGTGGACAGTAGGTCTGGGGACAAGGACACGGACACGACCTGTTTTAACATCACAAACAGGAAATCCCCACGTGCAGAGTATCAAGACAAAACTGTACATAGAAAGTTTAAAGAAAATAGCGTTGTACCATATACAACTGTGTTGGCTCATCTGTGTGTCAGAACGGCCAACACCACATGGTACAGGAGTGGATCGATACCTCCCAACTAACCTGCCATTCTGGACATGGACGGCACCGACAAACCGCAGCCGTTGCAAGTCGTGGGGAACCTTGGTACCAATTGGAAGCTCTTCAGGCAGCGATTTGATCTGTACATCCGAGCCAACGAGAAACAGAGTGCCTCGGATGAAACAAAGATTGCACTGCTCCTCTTCTACGCAGGGCAGCACGCCCTCGACGTCTTCAACTCACTGGTGTTCGAAGAAGGGGAAAACCAATCCAAGTATGACACGGTCATCCTCAAACTGGACCAGCACTTTAATGTTGAAGTGAATGAAAGTTTTGAAAGATACCTCTTTCAGCAACGCCTGCAAGGTAAGGAGGAGCTTTTACAACCCTTTTTGACGCACCTCCGAATTCTAGCGCAGTCCTGCGGTTACGGCAGCACCACAGAGTCCATGATCAGGGACCAGATTGTTTTTGGCGTTGCCTCCAGTGGCCTACGCCAGCAGCTTCTTAAAATAAAAGGCCTCACCTTAGCGTCTGCTGTGGAAGCCTGTGTCCTCCACGAGAATGCAACCAGCCGTTTTGCCCGATTTCAGGCGTCCGAATTGGCACGGAGGGGGTCCCCTGCCGTCGAATCGGCAAGCCAGGCCGCCCACGACGCCGAACGCATCCAGGCCGTCGATTACTTCCCGACCCGTGGCTCCGACGAGAGCAGCTGCTTCCCGCGCTTTTCGTGGTCTCCCGCGCTGGTGCGCGCCAAAAATAACGGTCACATCGAGGGACGCACTGCGCAGGCGCGCCCACCGCAAGATCGCACTGCGCATGCGCAGTGGCGCAACGGACGCCGTGACGTCATGACGTGCGGCAATTGTGGAGCTGCACATTAAAAAGGGCAATGTCCTGCTAAAAACCAACAGTGCCTCAGATGTGGCAAGATGGGCCACTATGCTGCCCACCGTCGTGCGGCTCAACCCATGGATCCTGCACATCCCCGACAATCTCGCAGACAAGTCAGGACCGTCCAGCTCACGCATCAAGACTTCCAGTTAAGTGATGCAGATGACCAGGATGCCTTCCACGTTTCCGTCATCGATGTCAACAAGGTCAATGCCATCAATCCAGCCGATGAGTGGTGTGCCACCCTGACGGTCAACCGATCGCACGTCACCTTCCGTCTGGTCACCGGCGCATCCGCCAACCTGATTGCATATTCTGAATTCCAGGCCATAAAGGTCAAACCACCCATCACGCCATCCCGGCTCAAGATGGTTGATTATAACGGGAATGTCATCCCGTCCATAGGATCTTGCTAGCTACAGATAACTCACAAGACGCACACGGCCACACTCCCCTTCGAAGTTGTCGGCTCATCAAAAGACTCGTTACTGGGCGCACAGGCGTGTAAGGTCCTTCACCTGGTACAGCGCATTATGTCTCTCTCTCCAGATGAGAGATCCGACTTCCCGGATGCTGAGTTCCACGCAAATCTCCATTCCCTCCTTGCTCACAACCAGGAGGTTTTTGAAGGCATGGGGACATTGCCATACACGTACAAGATTCGACTCAAACCGGACGCCATCCCTGTCGTTCACGCACCTCGCAGGGTTCCTGCGCCACTCAAAGACCGCCTCAAGTTGCAGCTGCAGGATCTTCAGGACCAAGGGGTCCTATCCAGGGTCACGGAGCCCACGCCATGGGTCAGCTCCATGGTCTGTGTAAAGAAGCCCTCTGGCGAGCTCCGCATATGTATAGATCCTAAAGATCTGAATAACAACATCATGCGGGAACACTATCCCATCCCGAAACGAGAGGAACTCACCAGCGAGATGGCGCAAGCCAAAATATTTACCAAATTGGATGCGTCCAAAGGATTTTGTCAGATCCAATTGGACCCGGCCAGCCGAAGGCTATGCACGTTCAACACCCCTTTTGGCAGATTCTGCTACACCCGGATGCCATTCGGCATCATTTCAGCATCTGAAGTTTTCCACCGCATTATGGAGCAGATGATGGAAGGCATCGAAGGGGTACGTGTATATGTGGACGATATCATCATTTGGTCCACCACTCCGCAGGAACACATGCATCGTCGACGACGCGTCTTCACCCGCATACGACAAAATGGCCTGCGTCTCAACCGCGCCAAGTGTGCCTTCGGCCAGACTGAGCTGAAATTCCTCGGGGACCACATCTCACGATCAGGGGTCCGTCCCGATGCAGACAAAGTTAGCGCCATCACAGCCATGCCACGGCCGGCTGACAAGAAGGCTGTCCTAAGATTCTTGGGCATGGTCAACTTCCTTGGGAAGTTCATTCCCAACCTGGCTTCTCATACAACAAATATGCGCCATCTCGTAAAAAAATCAACAGAATTCCACTGGCAACAATCGCATCAGCTGGAATGGGAGGAGCTCAAGCACAAACTGGTCACGGCACCAGTGTTGGCGTTCTTTGACACGGCTCGCCCTACAAAGATCTCAACGGATGCCAGCCAATCTGGTATTGGAGCGGTACTCCTGCAAAAAGACAGCACGTCGTCATGGGCCCCGGTTGCATATGCCTCACGCGCCATGACCCCTACCGAACAGCGCTACGCGCAAATAGAAAAAGAATGCCTGGGCTTGTTAACTGGACTGGACAGGTTCCACGACTATGTGTATGGTCTTCCACGATTTACGGTTGAAACTGACCACCGCCCCCTGGTCAACATCATTAACAAAGACCTGAACGACATGACCCCTCGCCTCCAGCGCATCTTACTTAAACTCAGGAGGTATGATTTCGAACTGATCTACACTCCGGGGAAGGACCTCATCGTGGCGGACACACTCTCCCGAGCAGTGAGCACACCACCAGATGCGGAGGGGTTCGTGCGTCAAATTGAGGCACACGTGACTCTGAAAGCAGCAAATCTGCCAGCTGATGACCCAAGTCTGGCCCACATACGCGCAGAGACGGCGACTGACCCCCTTCTACAGCGAGTGATGCGCCACATGGCGGAAGGGTGGCTCAAAGGGCAGTGTCTCCAGTTTTAGAATGTGCGAGATGACCTTACCAACATAGACGGGGTCCTTATGAAATTAGACAGGATTGTTATTCCGCACAGCATGCGCCAGATGATTCTTAATCAACTACACGAAGGCCACTTGGGCGTCGAAAAATGCAGACGAAGGGCCCGAGAGGCGGTATATTGGCCGGGTATTAATGAAGACATAGCCAACATGGTGCTCAATTGCACAACCTGTCAGAGGTTTCAGCCGGCGCAACCTCCGGAGACGCTTCTACCACACGAGTTGGTGACGTCCCCCTGGGCGAAGGTGGGTGTTGACCTATTTCACGCGCTCGGCAGAGATTACATCATTATTATAGATTACTTCTCAAACTACCCGGAAGTCATGCCTCTACATGATCTGACGTCGTCCGCAGTCATTGGGGTCTGCAAGGAAACATTTGCTCGCCATGGCATTCCAAGGCTGTCATGTCAGACAATGGACCCTGTTTCGCCAGCCGCGAATGGTCGTCCTTTGCCGCAGCATATGGTTTCACTCATGTGACATCCAGCCCTCTACATCCACAGTCGAATGGGAAGGCAGAGAAGGGCGTCCACATTGCCAAGCGGCTCCTGTGCAAGGCGGCTGCTGCCGGATCGGACTTTAACCTCGCCTTGCTGGCCGATCGATCGGCCCCGCTTTCCGCGGGTCTCTCGCCAGCGCAGCTCCTAATGGGTCGCTCCCTCAGGACGACGGTACCATCCATCCTGGCACCAACAACGGACCATGAGACGGTTCTTCATAACATGCAAAGGCAGCGTGATCGCCAGAAAAGTCAGTACAACACACGAGCGACGGACCTGCCCCCCCTGTCCTCCGGAGACAAAGTACGCGTCCATCAACCGTATGGTGGCTGGTCAGCACCGGCCGAAATCCTCCGACGTGTGGCTCCCCGCTCGTTCCTGATTCGCATGCCGGATGGTTCAGTGCGTCGCCGCAATCGGTGCGCCCTTCGCCGACTTCCACGCTCGCAGCCACACAGTACACACACGCCAGATCCTCAACAGTCTTCCGAGGATGACTTCGTGGAGCTGGGGCAGATCACGCCCTCTCCATCGCCACCCATGGCCACGCTTGCACATCAGCTGGTGGTTCTTGACCCACCCTTGAGGCGGTCAACCCGAACTCGTCGCAAGCCCATTAGACTGGACTTATAACACCGTTCATATGTTCAAAAAGTTACACACTTCTGTATTATAACCTGTTGTTGTTTATCGTTCCAGATATTGTCTGACTGGACCACTGTTCAAGTTTTTTTTCTCGTTCGCATTCATGTTCTGTTATGGTACAACCTTGTTGATGTGACATCGCACCCGACATCGCCCCATGTAAATAGTTACGTCATATGCACATGCTGTACACAACACACACACACTCTTAGATGCACTCACGACACGATTATATTTATTACCACGTAGGCACATATCTTTGTAAAAAGGGGGGATGTCATGATATTCAAACACACACATCATGATGGACACACCAACAGACAAATCAGAACACACAACACCACAACCAATCACACACAAAGACAGGAACCATATAAAAGCACGGACACGACACCTGGTGGACAGTAGGTCTGGGGACAAGGACACGGACATGACCTGTTTTAACATCACAAACAGGGAATCCCCACGTGCAGAGTATCAAGACAAAACTGTACATAGAAAGTTTAAATAAAATAGCGTTGTACCATATACAACTGTGTTGGCTCATCTGTGTGTCAGAACGCCCAACACCACAACAGGGAGATGAGAGACAATGGGGAGACGATGGTAGAGGAGCTGAAGGGAAAATGGGAAGAGGAGCTGGGGGAAGAGATTGAGGAGGGGCTGTGGGCAGATGCCCTAAACAGGGTAAATTCCTCGTCCTCATGTGCCAGGCTTAGCCTGATTCAATTTAAGGTTCTACACAGGGCGCATATGACGGGAGCAAGACTGAGCAGGTTTTTTGGGGTGGAGGATAGGTGTGGGAGGTGCTCAGGAAGCTTGGCGAACCACACCCACATGTTCTGGTCGTGTCCGGCACTGCATGAGTTCTGGGAGGGTGTGGCAAGAGTGGTCTCAAAGGTGGTGGGGGTCCGGGTCAAACCAAGCTGGGGGTTAGCTATATTTGGGGTTGCAGAAGAACCGGGAGTGCAGGAGGCGAAAGAGGCCGACGTTGTGGCCTTTGCGTTCCTAGTAGCCCGGCGAAGGATTCTACTTATGTGGAAAGAAGCGAAGCCCCCGGGCGTGGAGGCCTGGATAAACGACATGGCAGGGTTCATAAGACTGGAGCGAATAAAATATGCGTTAAGAGGATCGGCTCAGGGGTTCACCAGGGGGTGGAAACCGTTTCTTGACTATCTCGCGGAATGAAAATGGATAAACATTAATGGGGGGGGGGGGGGGGGGGTTATTTCGTGTTTTGTTTTTTGTTTTTCTTTCTCTCTTTAGGCTAGTTGTGGATAATTGCTTCTTGTGTAATACTTGTTTCTCAGTTGTTGTTAGTATAATATATTATTTAAATAGCGGTTAATGTACATTTTATTATGAAGTTGTAAAAATGGAAAATTTTTGTTTGAAAAACTTCAATAAAATATATTTATAAAAAAAAAACGAATACCCAAAACTTCCCTCTTCCTTATGCCGACTTGACCTAGAGTATTCTAACATCCATACTTAGCCTCAACATCCGTCATGTCCCTATCCTTGGTGAATACCGATGCAAAGTACTCATTAAGAATCTCACCCGTTTCCTCTGACTCCACGCATAAATTCCCTCTTTTGTCTTTGAGTGGGCCAATCCTTTCTCCAGTTACCCTCTTGTTCCTTATATGCGAATAAAAGGCTTCCGGATTTTCCTTAGCCAAAGATATTTCATGACCTCTTTTAGCCCTCTTTATTGCGCGTTGGAGATTTGTCCTACTTTCCCGATAGTCCTCCAAAGCTTCATCAGATTTAAGTCGCCTAGATCTTATGTATGCTTCCTTTTCCTCTTAGCTAGTCTCACAATTCCACCCGTCATCCATGGTTCCATAATCTTGCCATTTCCCTCATTTTCACAGGGACATGTCTGTCCTGCACTCGAATCAACCTTTCCTTAAAAGACTCCCACATTTCAAATGTGGATTAACCTTAAACAGCTGCTCCCAAACCACATTCCCTAGCTCCTGCCGAATTTTGTTCTACTTGGCCTTTCCCCAATTTAGCACTCTTTCTTTAGGACCACTCTCGTCTTTGTCCATGAGTATTCTAAAACTTATAGAATTGTGATCGCTATTCCCAAAGTAATCACCGACTGAAACTTTGACCACCTGGCCGGGGTCATTCCCCAACACCAGGTCCAGTAGGGCCCCTTCCCGAGTTGGACTATTTACATACTGCTCTAAAAAACTCTCCTGGATGCTCCTTACAAATTCTGCTCCATCTACGCCTCCAACACTACATGAGTCCCATTCAATGTTGGGGAAGTTAAAATCTCCCATCACGACCACCCTATTGCTCCTACATTTTTCTATTATCTGTCTACATATTTGTACCTCTACTTCACGCTCACTTTTGGGAGGCCTGTAGTAAAGTCCCAACAATGTTACTGCACCCTTCCTATTTCTTAGCTCTACCCATATTGCCTCAGTGCTCGAATCCTCCATCGTGCCCTCCTTAATCATAGCTGTAATATCATCTCTGACCAGTAATACAACTCCTCCACCCCTTTTACCTCCCTCTCTATCCCTCCTGAAGCATCTATACCCTGGGATATTTAGTTCCCAGTCTTGCCCTTCCTTCAACCAAGTCTCCGTAATACCAATAACATCATATTCCCAGGTACTAATCCAAGCCCTAAGTTCATCTGCCTTACCTGCTACACTTCTCGCATTGAAACAAATGCACCTCAGACCACCTGTCCCTTTGCGTTCATCATCTCTTCCCTGTCTACTCTTCCCCTTAGTCACATTGAGTTTATTATCGAGTACCTTACTGGCTTTAGTTGCTGCCTCTTTACTGACCTCTAACTTCCTAATCTGGTTCCCATCCCCCTGCCACATTAGTTTAAAACCTCCCCAACAGTGTTTGCAAAAGCACCCCTTACGACATTGGTTCCAGTCCTGCCCAGGTGTAGACCATCCGATTCGTAATGGTCCCACCGCCCCCAGAACGAGTTCCAATATCCCAAAAATCTGAACCCCTCCCTCCTGCACCATGTCTCAAGCCACATATTCATTCTGACTATTCTTGAATTTCTACTCTGACTGTCTCGTGGCACTGGTAGCAATCCTGAGATTACTACCTTTGAGGTCCTACTTTTTAACTTATCTCCTAACTCCCTAAATTCTGAATGTAGGACCACATCCCATTTTTTACTAATATCGTTGGTGCCTATATGCACCACGACAACTGGCTGTTCACCCTCCCCCTTCAGTATGCCCTGCAGCCGATCTGAGACATCCCTGACCCGTGCACCCGGGAGGCATTCGGGAGTCTCGTTTTCGACCAGTGAAACGCCTGTCTACCCCCCTTACAACTGAATCCCCTATGACTATAGCCCTGCCAGTCTTTTTCCCGCCCTTCTGTGCAGCAGAGCCAGCCACGGTGCCATGAGCCTGGCTACTACTGCCTTCCTCTGGTGAGTCATCTCCCCCAACAGTATCCAAAACGGTATACCTGTTTTGGACGGAGATGACCGCAGGGGACATTTGCACTGCCTTCCTGCTCTTCCTCTGCCTTTTGGTCACCCATTCCCTGTCTCCCTCACTAACCCTAATCTGCGGTGTGACCAACTCACTGAACGTGCTATCCACGACCTCCTCAGCATCGTGGATGCTCCAAAGTGAGTCCATCCGCAGCTCCAGAGCCGTCATGCGGTCTAACAGGAGCTGCAGCTGGACACACTTCCCGCACATGAAGGAGTCAGGGGCATCGGCCGCGTCCCTGAACTCCCACATTGAGCACGAGGAGCATAGCACGGGTCTGGGATCTCCTGCCATTTTTACACTTTACCTTAACTGATTACAAATATAATATCAAATAATGAATAAGTGAAAGGAATAGGGATTTTACTTACCAATCACAATACTTACCAACCCAGGAAGAGTTAAATTTTGCCCAGCTACTTACCTTCCCGACAGACCCCTGGCCACTGCTCCCGCCGAAAATCTGAAGGCCGCTTCTCCTGCAAGGTAAGTTTTTAAAGGGTAAACTTACCTACCCAACAGACCCCTGGCCACTGCTCCCGCCGAAAATCTGAAGCAATAACTTGCGGATAAAAGAAAAAGAAAAGAAGACAGCTTACCTGATATTCACTCACCCCCTTAGGTTAGAGGAGGTGGAAGGGTGGGAGACACTACAAGTGTAGTGTCTCGGGTTTAGCAAACGCCCAACTTATATAGAGGTAAAAATCAAACACTTAAGCACCTACCTGATTCCCAAGCTGCACTCCGGCTCCCTCTCTCTCTCCAGCTCCCGGAAATGAAGGCCGCTGGAACCTATGCGCTAGTTTAAACACCTACCTGAATCCCAAGCTGCAGTTGCTGCACTCCAGTTCCCTCTTTCTCTCCCGCTCCCGGAAATGAAGGCTGCTGGAACCTGGGGTCAAGTTTAAACACCTACCTGAATCCCAAGCTGCACTCGCTGCGCTCAGGCTCCCTCTCTCTCTCCTGAAAATGATGGCCGCTGGAACCTGGGAGCAAGCTTAAACACCTACCTGAATCCCAAGCTGCACTCGCTGCGCTCCGGCTCCCTCTCTCTCTCCCGCTCCTGAAAATGATGGCCGCTGGAACCTGGGGGCAAGCTTAAACACCTACCTGAATCCCAAGCTGCACTCGCTGCGCTCCGGCTCCCTCTCTCTCTCCCGCTCCTGAAAATGATGGCCGCTGAAACCTGGAGGCAAGCTTAAACACCTACCTGAATCCCAAGCTGCACTCGCTGCGCTCCGCCTCCCTCTCTCTCTCCCGCTCCCGAAAATGAAGGCCGCTGGAACCTGGGGGCAAGTTTAAACACCTACCTGAATCCCAAGCTGCACTCGCTGCGCTCCGGCTCCCTCTCTCTCTCCCGAAAATTATGGCCGCTGGAACCTGGGGGCAAGCTTAAACACCTACCTGAATCCCAAGCTGCGCTCCGGCTCCCTCTCTCTCTCCCGCTCACGAAAGTGAAGGCCGCTGGAACGTGGGAGCAAGTTTAAACACCTACGTGAATCCCAAGCTGCACTCGCTGCGCTCCGGCTCCCTCTCTCCCTCCCGGAGATCTTTGACTACACAGCCCTGATACTGAACCTGCCCCAGACCAAACTCAACTCCCTCATGTGACTGTTCTCCACCACCCAGTACCCTATATTTGACACAAAGGATCCTAACATGGACAGCACCAATCTCATCCTTTCAGTCCATCATTTACTTTACCACCTGTGAGGAAAACAAAGGTCGTTTTTTCTGGGATTTTTTTTTGGTATTGGTAAACATTAGAAATAAAGTATAGTTTTCAGTGGGTTTAATTTAATGTTTCATGTTTCCGTATCTGGAAGAGTAAAACCTATAGCAATAGATTTATGTTGGACAAAGGAGTTTGTATGTATGGGGATTGGTTAAGAGAGTGATACAGCATAAAAATTAAATAAGCCAGTAGAGGTATGTGGCCGTTGCTTAGCAACTGAGGCCTTGTAAGGTCGAGAAGCTTCGAATTTTTATTTTGGCCAATTTGATTGTCATTAAAGATAGATAGTGAAATTGAAGCCAACTCTCACAGCTCTGTAGGAAGCAATTGGTTTCGAAGGCTTGAGAGGGAGCATCTCTCTCAGATTTGTGAGAAGAAAAGCCATACCATGGAGTAATGATTAAGAAAACAAGCGCAAAGCTCTGAAGAGCAGCGAGTTAAGCAAACTAGAGAAATGAAGAAAAGTTCCTCAGATGTCTGAGGTGAAAGGTACTATAATAGAAAACTGTTCAGTAAAGACAAGTCATCGCTGAGAAGAAGGCTGAGACACCAGAAAGATATCTTTAGTGATTTTCTGATTTGTGAGATTTTACTACAGCCTGTGGAACGTGAGTTGAAATAACTATTGAATCTGGATCCCGGAGTTTATGTGGAAAAAGTTGAGAGAAAGAAAATCCTAAAAGGTGTTTGTGTAAAATCCTGGACTGGATTCGCTGTCAAAAGTGGACCAGAAACTTTGTTTAAAAGTATATTATGTAAAACCTGGATTGGATTTCAAAATGCAAACTGTTAAGGGAAAGGATTATTATTGTGAGAAGATTTTCAAGCGTGTTTTGGGGCAGTGGAGTTTGGAAACTCTCATGTGACAATCATTTGCAGGGATTTGGAGGAGAATGTTTGGGTGGGATTCTCCATCTCATCGCACCCGTTTTCTGGTACGCCCCCCCCCCTCCCCCCGGCAGCGGGATCCTCCATTCTGCCAGCCAGGAAATGGGGTTTCCATTGCCATCGGAAAATCTGCGTGAGTGGGCTGCCGGCGAAGCGGAGAATCCCGCCAACGGAGAATCCAGCCCTGTGTATTTTACCAAGTCATCTTGTGTGCTTTGTGTTAATGGGACCATTGTAGCTTAAGATGTACTTGTAATCCATGTTCATCTTAAAATCTTATCTGTTAAGCTAAGTAGGAAGAAAAGGTGTATTGTATAATAATCCAACTTTTCATATTTAATAAATGTTTTTTGCTTGTTGTTAAAACTAATTAGCGGTTCTGTGACTGTTCCTCCATGTTTTAGAAAAAAAGTAAGTTACGTTCTTTTGAGCCAAGGTTCCATTCTGGCATCTTCCAATCCAGTTATGAAATAAATTGGGATCGTAACATATCTCTTGTGTGGAACTCCCCACTTCCCATGCAATCCAGGGCACCTGAACGCCACCATCTATCTTCCCTTTCCTCCCCTTCTCTGTAACTCCTCACCAGCACATCATCCACTGTTTTGCTATCCTTCCCTCTTCTGCACCTCCGTGCAGCCACACCACCACCCTCTATCCTCCCTTCCTTCCCTCGTTTACATCTCCCTGCCCCTGAACATCTACCTTTCCACACAAACACACCCTTTTTGCCACAGAGTTCAACATGTACAACCACTTACCTTAGGCATAACTGCACAAAGTCAACTGCTGCATACAACCATTACATAACTGTGAACTGGGTGCCATGAGATTCTTGTGCCTTGCTAATATTATCCTGAAGGAAGGACTTTATTGCAAACTGTTTCATGCTAGTGGTTATGAAACATTAATTTCCTTCACCATGGAATCACAGTGACAACAGTGTGTACCATCTACAAGATACATTGCAGCAACTCACCATGGTTCCTTCAACAACACCTTCCAAACCCACGACCTCTACAACCCAGAAATACAAGTGGAACAGATGCATGGGAACACCATCACCTGCAGGTTGCCCTCCATGCTTTACACTATCCTAACTTGGAACTATAATCGTCATTCCTTCACTGTTGCTGGGTCAAAATCCTAAGAACACCCTTCATAACAGGACTGTGGGTGTACCTACATGGACTGCAGCGGTTCAAGAAGGTGTCTCAGAACTGCCTTCTCGAAGGCAATTAGGGTTGGGCGATAATTTCTGGCCCAGCCAGTAATGCCTACATCCCACAAAAGAATACATTTTTAAAAAGTAGGAACCCACCACAGGACAGAGTAAGGTTCAACATACTTCAAACTGACTTTATTTGAACTCGCTGCCAGGAAAACAACATTCTGCCTCCCATGTAATTTTCTGTAGGTGAGAGATTTCTAAATTTAGAGTACCCAATTATTTTTTTCCAATTATGGGTCAATTTAGTGTGGCTAATCCACCTAACCTGCACATCTTTGGGATGTGGGGGTGGATCCCTCGCAGACACGGGGATAACGGGGATAATGTGCAAACTCCACATGGACAGTGACCCAGTAGGTGAGAGAATCTTGTGCCAATCACAAACGTTCACATTCTTCCGTTTCAAAACAGAGCCTACTCTGACATCTTTAGCTCTTCTTAAAATTAATTTGCTCTTGATAAAGAGACAATGAAATTCAACAGATGCTGTTTCAAAAGACAAGTGGTAGTTGTAGGGGATTCTATAATTAGGGGAACTGATAACATCCTTTGTAAGCAGGACCAAGAGTCCCGCATGGTATTATGCCTGCACGGTGCCAGGGTGAGGGACATCTCTAACCGGCTTGAAAGGATATTGGAGTGGGAGGGGTAGGATCCAGTTGTTGTGGTCCATGTTGAGACAAACAACATAGGCAAGACTACGAAAGAGGACCTG
Source organism: Scyliorhinus torazame (assembly GCF_047496885.1). NCBI lineage: Eukaryota > Metazoa > Chordata > Chondrichthyes > Carcharhiniformes > Scyliorhinidae > Scyliorhinus > Scyliorhinus torazame. The sequence goes on along the minus strand of NC_092725.1, from coordinate 82,012,227 downwards.
TTTGGGGAATATCAGAAACTAGGAACAAAATTAAAGATAAGAATAATAATCTTTATTATTCACACTCCACACTCGGGGGCTTCGAGTCCCTCCACATTAAAAGGATCCGTCTCCGGGCTACCAGGGAGGCAAAGGCCAAAACGTCGGCCTCTTTCACTCCCTGAACTCACGGGTCTTCTGATACTACAAAGATCGCTATCTCTGGACTCAGCACCACCCACGTACCTAGCACCTTGGACATTGCCTTGGCAAACCCCTGCCAGAATGCTCCAAGCTTCGGGCATGCCCAAAACATGTGGACATGGTTTGCTGGGCTTCCCGCACACCTATCTTCTACTCCGAAAAACTTGCTCATCCTCGCCGCCGTCATGTGTGCCCGGTGTACCACATTACAGTTGTATTAGACTGAGCCTAGCACATGATGAGGAGGAATTAACCCTGCTTAGGGTGTCCGCCCACAGACCTGCCTCGACCTCCCCACCTAGCTCCTCCTCCCACTTGCCCTTCAGTTCCTCCACCGGGGTCTCCTCCGCCTCCAACAACTCCTGATAGATATCCGACACTTTCCCCTCCCCCATCCAGGTAACGGACACTACTCTGTCCTGTATGCCCCGTAACGGGATAAGCGGGAAAGCCAACACCTGTTTCCTCAGAAAGTACCGGACTTGTAAATATCTGAAACCATTCCCCGGCGGCAGCTTGACCTTGTGCTCCAGCGCCTTCAGACTGGGAAAACTCCCATCTATGAATAGATCTCCCATCCCCCGAATTTCTGCTCTCTGCCAACTTCGGAACCCGGCATCTATCCTGCCCGGCGCGAACCTGTGGTTGTTGCAAATCGGGGTTCAGACTGACGCACCCTCCACCTTCTTATACCTCCTCCATTGCCCCCAGATCCTCAATGCCGCCACCACCACCAGGCTAGTGGAGCACCGGGCCGTTAAGAACGGCAGAGGTGTCGTTACCAGTGCTCCCAAACTGGTGCCTTTGCATGACGCCGCCTCCATCTGCTCCCATGCCGTCCCCTCCCCCATTACCCACTTCCTAATCATCGCTATATTCGCCGGCCAGTAGTAGTTTCAGAAGTTCAGCATATTAATCCCCCCGACTGCGCCCCAACAACATTTTCTTCACCCATATTTGCCCATACAAAGCCCAAAATAATCTTGTTTACCCGCTTGAAAAAGGCCTTAGTGATGAAGATGGGGAGACACTGGAAGACAAACAAAAATCTGGGGAGCACTGTCATTTTCACGGTCTGTACCCTCCCCGCCAGCGATAGCGGGAGCATATCCCATCTTTTAAAGTCCCCCTCCATTTGCTCCACCAGCCGGGTTAGGTTGAGCCTGTGTAATGCCTCCCATTTCCGAGCCACCTGTATTACCAGGTAGCAAAAGCTCCTCTCTACCATTCTGAGTGGCAGCTCCTTCAGTCTCCTCTCCTGCCCCCTTGCCTGGATCACGAACAATTCACCTTTTCCCACTTTTAATTTGTACCCCGAGAACCTGCCAAATTCCCCCAAGATCCCCTCCACCGGGTCCGAGATGTACAAGAGCAGATTGTCCACGTACAGCGAAACCCGGTGCTCCACGCCCCTTCCTTGATGCTCTGAGCGCCATGGCTAACGGCTCTATAACCAGAGTGAACGGGGAGAGGGGGTACCCCTGCCTCATCCCTCGGTGTAGCTTAAAGTACCCCGACCTCAGCCGGTTCGTGCACACACTCGCTACTGCCGCCTGGTGGAGCAATCGCACCCAGTCGATGAAGCCCTCCCAAACCCAAACCTTCCCAGCGTCTCCCAAAGATACTCCCACTCCACCCGATCAAAAGCCTTCTCCCCGTCCATCGCAACCACCACCTCCGCCTCCTCTCCTTCTGATGGTATCATAATTACATTCAAAAGCCTCCGAACGTTGGCAGTGAGTTGTTTCCCCTTAACAAATCCGGTTTGGTCCCCCCCTATCACCCCCAGGACACAGTCTTCTGTCCTGGCATCTACGTTCAAAAGCGAGATCGGCGTATATGACCCCCCATTGCTCCGGGTCCTTTTCTCGTTTAAGAATGAGCAAAATCGAGGCCTGCGACATCGTTGGGGGGAGAATACCCCTCTCTTTAGCCTCATTAAAGGTCCTCATCAGCAGTGTGCCAAACACCTCTGAGAACTTCTTATAGAATTCTACCGGGTAACCGTCCGGTCCCGGAGCCTTGCCCAACTGCATGCCCTCCAGTCCTTTAACAATTTCCTGTGCCTCAATTGGGGCCCCCAGCCCCTCCACCAGGTCCTCCTCCACCCTTGGGAACCTCAACTGATGTCACCCTCTCTTTTCCTTACTCCCCCAATGTCCCTGGCCGCTTCTCTCTTCCTAAGTTGGTGTGCCAACATCCTGCTCGCCTTTTCCCCATATTCGTAGACCGCCCACCTTGCCCTCTTCAACTGCTCCACCTCCCTGCCCGTGGTCAACAACTCAAACTCTGCGTGTAGTTTCCGACGCTCCCTCACCTCCGCATATCTCCTACCCACTCGAAGTATCTCCTCCACTAATCTCTCCCTCTCTGCTCGTTCCAACTTTTCTCTATGGGACCGAATCGAAATTAGTTCCCCTCTTACAACTGCTTTCAGAGCCTCCCAAACTACCTCACCCGTATCGTTTGTATCCAGGTAATTCTGAATGAACTTATTCACCCGCCCGCAAACTGCTTCGTCCGCTAACAACCCCACATCCAGCCTCCACAGCGGGCGCTGCCCTCTCTCCTCACTCAACCGCAAATCCACCCAATGCGGGGCATGATCAGAGACTGCAGTCGCTGAATATTCCGTCCCTGCCACATTAGGAATTAGCGCCCTGCTTAGAACAAAAAAATCAATACGGGAGTAAACTTTATGGACGTGAGAAAAAAACGAAAACTCCTTCGCCCTCGGCAGGTCGAATCTCCACGGGTCTACCCTCCCCCACACCTGCTCCATAAACTCCTTCGCCGCGGCTGGCCTTCCTTCTTCCAGTCCTGTATTTTGACCGGTACAGATCGGGATCAATGACCATGTTAAAGTCTCCCCCCAGGATCAAGACATGAGACTCTAGGTCCGGGATCTTGCCTAACACCCGTCTCATAAAACCCACATCATCCCAGTTCGGAGCGTATACATTTACAAGCACCACCTGTACACCCTCCAGCTTCCCACTCACCATAATATATCTACCCCCCTTGTCTGCCACAATTCTTCCAGCCTCAAATGCCACCCGCTTGCTGATGAATATTGCTACCCCCCTGGTCTTTGAGTCCAGCCCAGAGTGAAACACCTGACCAACCCAGCCCTTTCTCAATTTCGTCTGATCAATAATCTTTAGATGTGTCTCCTGAAGCATTGCTACATCTGCCTTCAGCACCTTTAAATGCGTGAAAACGCTAGTCCTTTTGACCGGCCCATTCGAGCCCCTCACATTCCACGTAATCAGCCTGGACGGGGGGATATCATCACCCCCGCCCCCCCACCGACTAGCCATAACCTTTTATTGGCCAGCCCAGAGCCCGCGCCCCCCACTTCCCCGAGCTCCCCCACAAGCAGCCACCGCCCTCGACCTCCCTTTTGTTCCCCGATAATAGTTCCTCCCCTGTCAGCGAAGCAGCCTCCCACTTCCCCCCCTCCTCCCTCCACAACAGTCCCCGAAACCTAATCTCCCAGGTCAAACACTATTTTAGCACATGTGCACCCCCCCACCACGCTTCCGAGAGTCAGCTGACCCATGCTGACCCCGACAGCCCCCACCCTTGGTGCCAAACAGTCTGGCTCCCTATTGTTCGAACCCCTCTCCCGACATGCATAAACCATTAAAGAAATCCGCAGTCTCCAGGAATAAACAACCTCAAGTAAAATAAATTTTCATAAACCAAGAAAGAAACAATCGCTTGAAACCAGACCCAACCTCCCACAAAATAGCGCCAACTTTAGGGCTCCCCTCCCCCTCCACATCCAATCTCTGCAAAAACAAAACACCCTCAGACCACCACCCCAGCCCAATATTTAACCCAGAACCCCATACAGACTTATTTGAACCGATATACGAATTACAAAAATTACAAACCGCCGCCACGTAACTGCTTCAAGACTTAAGTGTCCTTTAAGACGCTTCCAACTTCTTTTCTTTGATAAAAGACCATGCATCGTCCGGTGCCTCAAAGTAAAAGTGCCGGTCTTCATGTGTAACCCACAACCGCACTGTATACAGCATCCCGAATTTCACCCCCTTCTTGAAGAGGATTGCCTTCACCCGATTAAACTCAGCACGTCTCTTGGCCAGCCCCGCTCCCAGGTCCTGGTAGATGCGCACCTCGCTGTTCTCCCATCTGCTACTCCGCTCCTTCTTGGCCCACCGCAAGACGAGTTCTTTGTCCGAAAAGCGGTGGAAACGCACCACCATGGCCCTCGGTGGGTCATTCACCTTAGGCTTCCTTCCGAGGGCTCAATGCACTCCGTCCACTTCCAGGGGCCGAGAAAAAGCCCCGGGCCCCATCAGCGTCTCCAGCATGCTCGCCACATATGCTCCCGCATTCGACCCCTCAATTCCTTCAGAGGGGCCAACGATCCTTAAGTTCTGCCTCCTGGACCTGTTCTCCAGATCCCCCAACTTCTCCTGCATTCTCTTGTGGCACTCATCCAACACCTCCACCTTGTGCTCCAGCATGGTTAGATAGTCCTCCTGGCTGGACAACTTCAGCTCAATTTCTTGTTTCGCTTTCCCTTGTGCCGCCTGTTTCAAAACCACTTGATCGATTGCAGCCTTGATCGGGTCCAGCGTTTCCTTTTTTAGCTCAGCGAAACAATCCTTAAGGAACTTCATTATGCTGCACCTTAGACCACCGAGCCACCGCTCCCTGGTCCTGACCCTCCGCCATGCTGCGCCACGGTACCAGCTCCGACTGCTTCACTCTATCCGGGCTGAGTCTTTTCACACGGCCACTTCTAGTCCAATTAGCCATACATCGGAGGGGGAATCCTTCTTAATATCGTCCACTACACCGATCTATCCCTTAAAGTCTGAGAAAAGTCAGGAAAAAAGGTCCGAAAGTCCGTTTCAGGCAGGAGCTATCGAATGCGCGACCTAATCGTCCATGGTCGCCACTGGAAGTCCAAAACCTAACTAATGATAAAACTGCATGAAGTATAATGGTTAATGGGAACCAAAGCAGCAGGTCAGCATGTCAAGAGAAGATAGATGTTAATAGGATGAACCGGCAGGGCCATCTAACGACTCCGGAGGGGAAAGGAAATGTAAAAAATGTTGACTGTGGGAGCACGGTAGCACAGTGGGTAGCACTGTTGCTTCACAGTGCCAGGGTCCCAGGTTCGATTCCCAGCTTGGGTCACTGTCTGTGCGGAGTCTACACGTTCTCCCCGTGTCTGCGTGGGTTTCCTCCGGGTGCTCTGGTTTCCTCCCACAGTCCAATGATGTGCAGGTTAGGTGGATTGGCCACGCTAAATTGCCCTCAGTGTCAAAAAAAGGTTAAGTGGGAACTCGGTGTTCAGAAAGGATAAACAGGAAGGAACAGGAGGTGTAGTTTCTTTGTTGGTTAACGGTGACATCAAGGCTGTACTAAGAAATTATATTGGCACTAAGGGTCAAAATGTTGAATCGATCTGGGTGGAAATAAAAAAACAAGGGAAAAACTCCTTGGTAGGAGTGATTTACAGGCCCCCGATAAATGCTTCCAAAGTGGGGCATAGTATAAACCAAGAAATAATGAGGGCTTGTGAGAAGGAAATAATGGTAATCATGGGTGTTTAAAAAAAATAAATTTAGAGTACCTAATTCTTTTTTTTTCTAATTATGGCCAATTTAGCGTGGCCAATCCACCTACCTGCATATCTTAGGGCTGTGGGGGGGGGGAGACTCACGCAGGCATGGGGAGAATGTCCGAACTCCACATAGACTGTGACCCAGTGCCGGCGTCAAACCTGGGTTGTAGGCTCCATGAGGCAGCAGTGCTAACCACTGCGCCAAGGTGCCACCCTTAGCATGGGTGATTTTAACATGCATATTGATTGGATTAATCAAATTGGCATGGATAACGTCGAGGGAGATTTCATAGAGTGTATGAGGGATTGTATTATGGAGGCAACCAGGGAGCAGGCTATTTTATTATGTAATGAAGAAGGGTTGATAAATAGTCTTTTCATTAATGATCCTCTTGGAAGGAGTGATTACAGCATGCTGGAATTTCAAATTCAGGTTGAGCGAGAAGAGACAGAGTACCATACTGGAGTTTTAGCATTAGACATAGACATAGAATTTACAGTGCAGAAGTAGTTCATTCGGCCCATCGAGTCTGCACTGACCCTTGGAAAGAACACCACATACCTCCACCCTATCCCCATAACCTAATAACCCCACCTAACCTTTTTGGACACTAAGGCAATTTAGCAGGGCCAATCCACCTAACCTGCACATCTTTGGATTGTGGGAGGAAGCCGGAGCACCCGGAGGAAACCCATGCAGACAAGGGGAGAACGTGCAGACTCCACACGGACAGTGACCCAAGCCGGGAATGGAACCTGGGATCCTAAAGCTGTGAAGCAACAGTGCTACCCACTGTGCTATCGTGCCGTTGGGCAGAGGGAATTATACAGGCCTGAGGGAAAAGTTGGCCCAAATAGACTGGGCACAAATAACTGAGTGTTGGACAGTTGAGGAACAATGATGGATTTTCAGGGAGATATTAAATACCTCTCAAATAAAGTATATTCCTGAGAGGAAGAGGAATTATAAAAGAGAGAAAACATTCTGTGGCTATAAAGATGAAGTCAAAGAGGACATAAAGGTGAAAATTCCCTGGATTCTGGAAAGGTCCCAGTGCATTGGAAACATGCTAATGTGACGCCCCTATTCAAAAAGGGAGAGAGGCAGAAAGTAGGAAACTATAGATCGGTTAGCTTGACCTTTGTGGTGGGGAAGTTGTTGGAATCAAGAAAGAGGAGATGACTGATCATTTGGAAAGACAAAGCATGGTTTTGTGAAGGGTAAAAGTCATGCTTAACAATCTTGTTTTAGTTCTTTGAGGGTGTTACCAGCAAGGTAGATAATGGGGAATAACCTGTGGATGTGGCATATCTCGACTTCCAGAAGGAGTCTGACAAGGTGCCACATTAAAGACTGATCCAGAAGACGAGATGGCAGGGGATTGGGGTTGAGAATTCGCTGACTGACAGAAAGCAGAGGATCGGGATAAATGGGTCCATCTCTGGTTGGCAAACTGTATATAGCGGGGTGCCGCAGGGGTCAGTCCTCGAACTTCAACTGTTTACAATCTATATAAATGATCTGTAAGCAGGAACAGAGTGTAACATAGCAAAATGTTACTGAAATAGGTGGTAAAGCAGGTCATGAAGAGGAAAGAGTTACAGTCGAATATACATAGGTTAGGAGAATGGGTCAAAATGTGGCATATGGTGTTTAATGTGGATAAGTGTGAGGTTATCCATGATAGTCGAAAAAAAGTGTGAGACCACATCTGGAGTATTGTGTCCAGTTTGGTCTCCAAATTTGAGGAAGGATGTGGTGGCATTGGAGTCAGTTCAGAGGAGGTTCACTGGATTGATTTTGGGGATGAAAGGGTTGACGTATGAGGAGAGATTGAACATTTTGGGTGTTTACTCGCTGGAGTTTAGAGGAATGAGAGGGGATCTGATCGAGGTATGTAAAATACTAAGAGGGATTGATAAAGTAAACGTAGACCAAATGTTCCCCCTTGTGGAGCAAACTAGAACGAGAGGTCACAAATATAGTTTGAGAGGCAATAGATTTAAAACTGAGATGAGGAACTACTTCTAGCAGAGGATGGTGAATTTGTGGAACTCGCTGCCCCAAAGTGTTGTGGAGTCTGTATCATTAAATGGTTTCAAGGAGGAGATAAATATATTTCTGATTTTAAAAACGAGTCAAAGGGAATGGGGAACAGGCAGGAAGGTAGATTTGAGACCAGGAAGAGATCAGCCACGATCTGATTGAATGGCAGAGCAAACTCGAAGGGCTGAATTGCCTATTTCTGCCCTAATTCCTATGTTCCTATTGATATTTATATTGATGTGAAAGGAATTATTAAATGAAATCAATTAAAAATTACTGCACAGTAAAGTTCTTTGTACTACTTCCAAAAATGTGCCTTTGCCCTAAACTCGAATTCCTTGTGCACCTCTGTAACTCTGTCTAATTTGGCCATCCACCGTTCAGTTATATCCCAGGTGATAGAATTTTGGGGATAGTTTGCACTGTGGGCTCACACCCAGATTTGGTTTAAGGCTGCACAATGTAATTCACAATGAATTTTATAACTTGAGTGTTTTATCACACTGCAACATAGTTTGTATTCAATTCTTGGCCCAGAAGTGAAGGGTAAGTATCAAGCTCAAATAATTTCTTTCTCGGAGTGGCAGTCAGCAGTGGATTGCCACTCAGTAACAACTTTCCTGTCCTTGAAACGGAAACCACACAGCTTGCCCAGCCTTCTTGACTCAGGGCATGTGAGACTGAATCAGCAAAGCGCATCCCCGGCTCCAGCGGCGAAATGTAAATGGAGTCGAGTGAAAGAGGACACACACCCCTCGCAGGTGAGTTTAAAGGAATCATTGAAAGGGAGAAGGTTTCTACAGCTTCTAAGGTGGTTGGGTAGAGGGATGAAGGTTCGGACATCGGTAGGGATAGGGTTCGGACATTGGAGGCAGGGGGGATTTGGACATTGACGTTGGGGAGGTTTTCAGGCATTGGCAGCATTGTTTGGACATCAGAGCAAGAAGATAAGGACATGGGGTGGGTCCGGGCATGGGAAGGGGTCCGCACATGGGAGAGGGTGTCAATCAGGTCAGGGTGATCTGGTCAGGGGTCTGGACATGGGTGGAGTTGGGTCAAGGAATGGGAAGTTTGGTGGGTGTGATCGCACTGGGGCAGTATAATTCAGGTTGGTGGAGGGGAGGGGGTGGGTCATTTAGAGGGGTCTGGACATGAGCGAGGGAGGGGGTAGTGGAATTCTGTTGGTGGGGAATGCCAAAGGGATGGGGCGCTTGGTTGGGGGAGGGTGTGGGCGGTGTACCATGTGGGGCTTGGTCTTTGTATTTAAAATAGTTACTCTAAATTTAGATGTGCCTTTTTTTTATCCTTCTCTTTCAAAGTAACTATGAGTCTAAAACTGGGTGAACCATCCAAAGTTCGCCAGTTTCTCAGCTGATTTCCATCCCAGCTCAATTATCCAAGGGGAAGTTCGCACTTTTGGATAATTGCCAGGTCAACCCTTATGTGGGAACCGCCCAGAGGAATTCCTCAGCACATCTTTGGGGTACCCCCCAATTCCTGCACTGGGGAGCCAGGAAGTTATATCCCAATGTCCAATTCCCTAGAATAGTTTTTTTTGGAAGAATCCAGTTAGATCAATTTGAATGTTTTGGAATCAAATACGTATGTTCTGTTTTGCAAAGTTACTAAGTTATGAGCACAGAAGGAAAAATGTCCCTCTCTCCGTACATCAGGGCTTCCAAACCTTGGATAAAAGTAAATTACTGCGGATACTGGAATCTGAAAGGAAAGAGAAAATGCTGGAAAATCGCAGCAGGTCTGGCAGCATCGGTAGGGAGAGAAAAGAGCTAACGTTTCGAGTCCGATTACTCTTTTTTCGAAAACTTGGACATTTCTCCTCATTGTGTCTTCCTACAACTTTTTCAGCATCCATTGCCACTGGGACCGGGCATTAAAACCCCGAAAATTCTATTCCCGAGCGGGAGCCCTCCAACGTGGGCAGCACGGTAGCATTGTGGATAGCACAATTGCTTCACAGCTCCAGGGTCCCAGGTTTGATTCCGGCTTGGGTCACTGTCTGTGCGGAGTTTGCACATCCTCCCAGAGTGTGCGTGGGTTTCCTCCGGGTGCTCCGGTTTCCTCCCACAGTCCAAAAATGTGCAGGTTAGGTGGATTGGCTATGCTAAATTGCCCTTAGTGTCCAAAATTGCCCATAGTGTTGGGTGGGGTTGCTGGGTTATGGGGATAGGGTGGAGGTGTGGATCTTGGGTAGGTTGCTCTTTCCAAGAGCCGGTGCAGACTCGATGGGCCGAATGGCCTCCTTCTGCACTGTAAATTCTATGAAACGTGCGGCTGCCTCCCGCCCGCTGTCACCAGAAGTCCCGCATATGCCTTCTTAGCCACTTTATCTATCCACCTGTCCTGCTGCCTTCAAGGTCCCTCTGGTCCTCTGTACTTCCTAACGTCCTACCATTCATTTTGTGTTCCCTTGTCTTGTTAGTCCTTCCAAAATGCATCGCCTCACACTTTTAAGGTTAAATTTCATTTGCCTCTCTTCTGCCCATCTGACCAACCCATCTATATCATCCTGTAATCTAAGGCTTTCCATCTCGCTATTTACCACACCACCAAATTTTGTGTCATAATAATATTATGAAAATTATTTTTATCATTGTCGCAAGTAGGCTTACATTAACAAAGCAATGAAGTTACTGCGAAAACCCCTTAGTCACCACACTCTGGGGCCTGCTCGTGTATACCGAGGGAGAATTCAGAATGTCCAATTCACCTAACAACACATCTTTCGGGACTTGTGGGAGGAAACCGGAGCACCGGGAGGAAACCCACGCAGACACGGGGAGCACGTGCAGACTCCGCACAGTGACCCAAGCCGGGAATCGAACCTGGGACCCTGGCGTTGTGAAGCAACAGTGCTAACCACTGTGCTACCGTGCCACCCATGTGCGAACATAGATCATACCCCCCCCAAATTCATGTCTAGATCATTAATGTACATCACAAAGAACAAGGGACCCAGCACCAATTTCTCTTTGCTCACTGCTTTCTTTCACAAACCCTCACTGTGAGTAAGGGCTCACCAGCACCGATCTCATCACTTGACACAGGCTTCCAGTCACAAAAACAACCTCAAACCATCATCCTCTGACCTCCTGCTACTTAGCCAATTTTGGATCCAATTTGCCAAATTACCCTTCTTGATCAGTCTCCCATGCGTGACCTTATCAAAAACCTTACTGAAGTCCATGTAGACTACATCAACTGCATTGCCCTCAACTAAATACCTAATCACCTCCTTGAAAAATTCAACCAAATTTGTTAGACATGTTCTTCTCCCCCTGACTAATTTGATTAATCTTTGCCTCTCCAAGTGGAGATTAATTCTGTCCCTCAGAAATTTTCCAACAATTTTCCTACCACTGATTTTAGACTCACTGGCCTGTCATTACCTGGTTTGTTACTACTTCCCTTCTTGAATAATGGCAGCACATGAGCTATCTATCAATCCTCTGTCACCTCTCTTGTGGCCAGAGGGGATTTTAAATTTAACGTCAGAGCTCCACCAATCTCCTCCCTTGCCTCACACAGCATTCTAGGATAAATCTCATCTGGACCTAGGGGTTTATCCACTGTTAAGTCCACTTAAACCACGAATACCTTCTTCTCAATGCTAATCTGTTCAATTATATCACAGTCCCCTCCCTGCTTTTTATACCTACATCATCCTTCTCCATAATGAACACACATGTAAAATACTCATTTAATACCTCACCTACGTCTTTCAGCTCCATCCACAGGTTGCCATTTTGATCCCTCCTGGGCCCCACCCTTTCCTTGGTTACCCGCTTTCCCTTAATATATGTATAAAACACTTTGGGATTTTTTTCCTGCCAGTGTTTTTTCATCCCCCCTCCTTTCATGTGCCTTCTAATCTGCAGCTGAACAGTCTGAGAGTGATTTGACACAAGAGGGTCACCGTTTTAAGTTGCTACATTCAGCATCCTTTTGCTTCATAGTCAAGGACAGAGTGCCAGTTTAGGCATTTAGCATTCTTTCCTTTACTTTCAGCATATTATTGCGCCATGGCAACAGAGCGGTAATGACTCTAACAGCACCATTCTGGAGCAGCCTTTCAAGCTCTGCAAATCTCTCCTGTTCTTTGCTCGAGCTTGCCCGCTCTCCACTTCCCTGCTCAACTGCACATACTCTTTTCCTTCCCTGCTTGGCCATGCCTGCTCACGGCTTCCCTTTTCCAATGTCCTCGCTTGTCACTTCCCTATCCAAATGTTCCCACTTCCCAGCCCAAACGTCTGTGCTCGCCGCTTTCCTGCACAACCGTCCCCTCTTGCAGCTTCTCTCATTTGCTTCCTCAGCGAAGAGTGTCAAGCAGGGAAATCAAGAGGATGGTTGGTCAGGCGGGGAAATTGCAAGCATGGATGGTCTGGCAGAAAAGCAAAGAGCAGAGTTGGTTGAGTAGGGAAGCGGCAAGTGGGACAGTCAAGCAGGGAAGCGAAGAGTGGGGATAGTCAGGTAGGGAAGCACAAAGGGAGGGAGTTGGCTTGCAGGAGAAGCAGTGAGCAGGTGGTAAGCGGTAAGTTGCCTTGGTAACTTTTATATTTTTTAAACTATTTGAAAAATTATTTCATATTCATAGGAAGTTATCATTGTGAAGTGTTTCAACTCAACAGTAGGTTTTAATGTCTTTTTCTGATAAGGAGCAACTTAACGACAGATTTACATTGATTTTCTGGGGAAATGCAATTTACTTAAGGTTGTTTCACTTCAAGTTGTGTTTTTCAAGAACACAGCCACAACTGTAAGTGCGGACTTACTGTTGTAATTAATTGCAGGTCACACCATGAACAATTTTTTTTAGTAGAGCTTCCATCTCCAGCAGCAAGCCTTCTGAAAATCTGGAAATTAGACACAAAAAGAGATAGCAAATATGTCTGTAAACATAACACTTGCCTTGAGTACAAGTTCATGTGTGTTTCAGTGAAATCTGGAGAAAGACCAAAACGCCTCATTTGCCTACAACTGATGGCCAACGAAAGCATAAAGCCAAATAAGCTTAAGTTCACAGGGAATACATCGGGAAAATAAAATTATTTTTCCAACATTGGAAAGAGGAGTTTTCACAGTAACATTCTCACTTTGAAAGGGCCTTAAGCAATTCCGAACAAATTCAAAGAGCATCTTTTGAGGTCAGATTGCACAGGCCAAGAAGCCTCGAACAATTGCAGAAATTTAGATTTTACCTGCTGCAATAAAAATAGCTAAAATGTTTGAGGAGACACAGCAAAGAGTCTTAAGCGACTCAAGAGACTTGAAACAGTGCCCTTCTCAAACAATACAATTTTATGCTGCTTTTTTGTTTTATTTTGACACTTTGATATAACACTGCTGTTTTGTTTTCATATATCAATAACACAGTATGGAAGGCTATTACTCGAACACTCTCGTATTAAAATAATGATTACTATCTTGCTGTTTTGGTGCCACCTCTCCCTCCGCCCCCCCCCCCCCCCCTCCCCAAATTTGGATGCAGGGAGTAATCACATAAAGGTTAGGAGTCTGAACCCCCGTGGAGCGTTAATGATTTTGACCCCTAAGGTCTACTCTGTTGTGGAGGTGAATGTCAACATCTGTGGCCAGTGTTCAGTTGCAGTGTAACTATCTGTATTGTGGCCTTTAAAATCAACAAAGCAAGGTGGAAATCGGACCCAGCATCGGTAACCTTGCATAGGAGCCATTTGACTATATGTACTCCCTTCTCCGCTTTGCTGTTGGATTGGGGGTACAGGGGACTGGATGTCACATGGGCAAAATTGTACCGCCTGGCAAAGTTGGACCATTCCTGGCTGGCGAAGCAGGGGCCATTGTCCGACATAACCGTGAGCGGGATGCCGTGACGAGCAAATGTTTCTTTACATGCACGAATGACAGCAGACGAGGTGATGTCGTGCAACCGTATCACCTCCGGGTAATTTGAAAAGTAGTCCACGATCAGGACATAGTCTCTATCCAGCGCGTGAAACAGGTCGATGCCCACCTTGGTCCATGGTGAAGTGACCAAATCATGGGGCTGCAGGGTCTCACGTGGTTGGGCCGGCTGGAAGCGCTGACAAGTGGGGCAGTTGAGCACTGTGTTGGCTATGTCCTCATTAATGCTGGGCCAGGGACTTCCGGGTGCGGCGATGACCAGCTAAGTCGCACGTTTCAGCACCTCCCGTTTTAACGGACTTTTGGGCTCTTATCGGGAGCCCCAACAGCAATTTTCGAAGGCTAAACCACTGTGAGGCGACATAGAAGGGAGTCCCCCCGGATGTGAATGGATAGAAGAGATAATAGTGGCCAGATTGCGGAGGATCCTCTGGAGCAGCGGCAAAGAAGGGAAGTGAGAAGCAAGATGGCGGCGGAGGGAGGCCAGTTGGTATGGGGCCTGGAACAGCAGGAGTTCCTCCGGCGATGGGTGGAGGAGCTCAAGAAGGAGGTGCTGGCGCCGATGCTGCAGGCGATTGAGGGGTTAAAGGAGGCACAGAAGACCCAAGAGCTGGAGCTCCGTGGAGTGAAGGCAAAAGCTGCCGAAAATGAGGACGAGATTCAGGGCTTGGTGGTGAAGACGGAGACGCACGAGGCACTGCATAAGAGGTGTATGGAGAGACTGGAAGCCCTGGAAAATAGCTCGAGGAGGAAGAACTTAAGAATCTTGGGTCTTCCCGAAGGGGCAGAGGGAGCGGACGTTGGGGCTTATGTGAGCACGATGCTCCATACCTTAATGGGAGCTGAGGTCCCCTGGAAGTGGAGGGAGCGTACCGAGTCCTCGTGAGAAGACCAAAGGCAGGAGAAATACCTCGAGCAGTAGTGGTGAGGTTCCACCGCTACAAGAACAGGGAGATGGTCCTGAGATGGGCGAAAAAGACACGGAGCAGCAGGTGGGAGAACGCGGTGATCCGCGTGTATCAGGATTGGAGTGCGGAGATGGCGAGAAGGAGGGCGAGTTTCAATCGGGCCAAGGCGGTGCTCCACAGGAGGAAAGTGAAATTCGGAATGTTGCAGCCGGCAAGACTGTGGGTTACACACCAGGGTAAACACCACTACTTCGAGACGGCAGAGGAGGCGTGGACATTTATTGAAGAGGAGAAGTTGGACTAGATTTGAGAAAGAGTGTTTGAAATGAAGTAGCGAGGTGTTGGCAAGGGACTGTGAATCAGATGGGGGAAAATTTTCTTTCCCCTCGAGGGGGGGACACGAAGAAATGTGGGCGCCGGTGGGGAAGGGGAGAGGGAAGGAGAGAGGGAGCTGCGCCATCAGGGGTGGGGCTGAGAGGGAAGCGCGGGCTTTGTTCCGCGCTATGGAAATTGTGATGGGAAAAGGGGGCGCAGGAAGGAGGGGGCCTCACATAATGGGAGGCTAAGGATAAACGGGGGAAGCCGAGGTCAGGCAGAGTTTGCTGACTTCTGGAAGCAATATGGGGGGGGCAACTAAGCTAGAGAGGGATCTAGCGGGGGGGGGGGGGGGGGGTTAACTGGGTTGCTGCTGCTAAGGGGAAGGGGGAGCTGTTACGGGATGGGATGGTCGGGACGGGAGGGCACCATCCGGGGGATAAGTGGGTGCGTGGGAACCAGGTGAGGAGCTGGTCTAAAAAAGGGGATGGCTAGTCGACGAGGGGGGGGGGGGGGAGTAAAGAGCCCCCCAACCCGCTTGATCACATGGAACGCGAGAGGGTTGAATGGGCCGATTAAGAGGGCAAGGGTACTTGCGCACCTAAAGAAGTTAAAGGCAGACGTGGTCATGCTTCAGGAGACGCACCTGAAACTGGCGGATCAGGTCAGATTAAGAAAAGGATGGGTGGGACAGGTATTCCACTCGGGCTTGGATGCGAAAAATAGAGGGGAGGCAATACTGGTGGGGAAACGGGTATTGTTTGAGGCGAAGACCATAGTGGTGGACAGTGGGGGTAGATACGTGATGGTGAGTGGCAGATTGCAAGGTGAGGCGGTGGTGCTGGTGAACGTATATGCCCCGAACTGGGATGATGCGAACTTTATGAAGCGTATGTTGGGGCGCATCCCGGACCTGGAGATGGGAAAGTTGGTAATGGGGGGGGACTTCAACACGGTGCTGGACCCAGGGCTGGACCGGTCCAGATCTAGGACCGGGAGGAGGCTGGCAGCGGCCAAGGTGCTTAAGGGCTTTATGGAGCAGATGGGAGGAGTGGATCCCTGGAGATTTACTAGACCAAGGAGTAAAGAGTTTTCCTTCTTCTCCCATGTCCACAAAGTGTACTCCCGGATAGACTTCTTTGTCCTGGGAAGGGCGCTGATCCCGAAGGTGGCAGGAACGGAGTATTCGGCTATAGCCATTTCAGATCATGCCCCACATTGGGTAGATCTGGAAGTAGGAGAGGAAAAGGAGCAGCGCCCACTCTGGAGATTAGATATGGGACTGTTGGCGGACGAGGGGATATGTGTAAGGGTGAGGGGATGTATTGAAAGGTACCTAGAGATCAATGATGACGGAGAGGTCCAGGTGGGAGTGGTCTGGGAGGCGCTGAAGGCGGTGGTTAGAGGGGAGCTGATCTCCATAAGGGCCCATAAGGGGAAACAAGAGGGTAAAGAAAGGAAGAGATTGTTGGGAGAGATTTTGAGGGTGGATAGGCAATATGCGGAGGCTCCAGATGAAGGGCTAGACAGGGAAAGACGGAGATTGCGCACGGACTTTGACTTGTTGACCACGGGTAAGGCGGAGGCACAATGGAGGAAGGCACAGGGAGTGCAGTATGAATATGGAGAGAAGGCGAGCCGGCTGCTGGCCCAACAACTTAGGAAGAGGGGGGCGGCGAGAGAGATCGGAGGGGTTAGAGACGAGGAGGGAAAGATGGAACGGGGAGCGGAGAGGGTGAATGGGGTGTTTAAGGTATTTTACGAGAGGCTATATAAGGCTCAACCCCCGGAAGGGAAAGAGGGAATGATGCGTTTCCTAGACCAGCTGGAGTTCCCCAAGGTTGAGGAACAGGAGATGACAGGAGTGGGAGCGCAGATTGAGGTGGAGGAGGTGGTAGAAGGAATTGGGAACATGCAGGCAGGGAAGGCCCCGGGACCGGATGGGTTCCCGGTGGAGTTCTATAGGAAATACGTGGACCTGCTGGCCCCACGTCTGACGAGAACCTTTAATGAGGCTAGGGAAAGGGGGACACTACCCCCGACGATGTCGGAGGCGACGATATCGCTGATCCTGAAAAGAGACAAAGACCCGCTGCAGTGCGGGTCATACAGGCCTATTTCCCTCTTGAACGTAGATGCCAAGCTTTTGGCCAAGGTGATGGTGACGAGGATAGAGGACTGTGTCCCTGGGGTGGTGCATGATGCTCAAACGGGGTTTGTTAAAGGGAGGCAATTGAATGCTAATATACGGAGGCTGTTGGGGGTGATGATGATGCCCCCACCGGAGGGGGAGGCGGAGATAGTGGTGGCGATGGATGCAGAGAAAGCATTTGATAGAGTGGAGTGGGACTACCTGTGGGAAGTACTGAGGAGATTTGGATTTGGAGAGGAGTTCATTAGATGGGTTCAGCTCCTGTACAGGGCCCCGGTGGCAAGTATGATTACAAATAGGCAACGATCTGACCACTTCCGACTATATAGGGGTACAAGACAGGGATGTCCCCTGTCCCCGTTACTGTTTGCGTTGGCAATTGAGCCATTGGCCATAGCGCTGAGGGGCTCTAGGAAGTGGAGGGGGGTACTTAGAGGAGGAGAAGAGCATCGGGTGTCATTATACGCGGATGATGTGTTGTTATATGTCGCGGACCCAGTGGAGGGGATGCCTGAGATAATGCAGACACTCAGGGAGTTTGGAGAATTTTCAGGATATAAATTGAATATGGGGAAGAGTGAACTGTTTGTGATGCACCCGGGGGAACAGGGCAGGAGAATAGACGATTTACCGTTGAGGAGGGTATTAAGAGATTTCCGGTATTTAGGGATCCAGGTGGCCAGGAACTGGGGAACCTTGCATAAGCTTAACTTGGCACGACTGGTAGAGCAGGTGGAAGAGGACTTTAGGAGGTGGGACTTAGCGCCCCTGTCATTGGCGGGCAGGGTGCAGAAGGTTAAAATGGTGGTCCTTCCGAGGTTTCTTTTTGTGTTCCAGTACCTCCCTGTACTGATTACAAAGGCCTTTTTTAAGAAGGTGGACAAGAGTATTATGAGCTTTGTGTGGGCTGGAAAGACCCCAAGAGTAAAGAGGGGGTTCCTGCAGCGCAGTAGGGACAGAGGGGGACTGGCACTGCCGAGTCTAAGTGATTATTATTGGGCCGCCAACGTGTCAATGATATGTAAGTGGATGAGGGAAGGGGAAGGAGCGGCGTGGAAAAGACTGGAGATGGCGTCCTGGAGGGGAACTAGCTTAAAAGCACTGGCGACGGCGCCGTTACCGTTCTCCCCGAAAACATCGGGGAAAACATCCCCGAAAAGATCTGGGAGCAGTGGAGACGACATAAGGGAGTGACGGGTGCCTCAGTGTGGTCCCCGATAAGGAACAACCATAGGTTCGTCCTGGAAAGGATAGATGGGGGATTTAAATCTTGGCAGCGAGCAGGAATTGCAAAATTGAAGGACTTGTTCTTAGACGGGACGTTCGCGAGTCTGGGAGCACTGACAGAAAAATATGGGTTGCCACCTGGGAATACATTTCGCTATATGCAAGTGAGGGCATTTGTGAGGCAACAGGTGAGGGAATTTCCGCAGCTCCCAGCGCAAGAGATCCAGGACAGAGTGATTTTGGGGTCTTAGGTGGGTGATGGTAGGGTGGCAGATATATATAGGGAAATGAGAGACAAGGGGGAGACGATGGTAGAGGAGCTGAAGGGAAAATGGGAGGAGGAGCTGGGGGAAGAGATTGAGGAGGGGCTGTGGGCAGATGCCCTAAGTAGGGTAAACTCTTCGTCCTCGTGTGCCAGGCTTAGCCTGATACAATTCAAGGTTCTACACAGGGCGCATATGACGGGAGCAAGGCTGAGTAGATTTTTTGGAGTGGAGGATAGGTGCGGGAGATGCGCGGGAAGCCCGGCGAACCACACCCACATGTTTTGGTCATGTCCGGTATTGCATGAGTTCTGGGTGGGTGTGGCAAAAGTGATCTCGAAGGTGGTGGGGGTCCGGGTCAAACCAAGCTGGGGGTTGGCTATATTTGGGGTTGCAGATGAGCCGGGAGTGCAGAAGGCGAGAGAGGCCGACGTGTTGGCCTTTGCGTCCCTAGTAGCCCGGCGAAGGATTCTACTTATGTGGAAAGAAGCTAAGCCCCCGGGTGTAGAGGCCTGGATCAACGACATGGCAGGGTTTATAAAACTGGAGCGAATAAAATATGCATTAAGAGGTTCGGCTCAGGGGTTCACCGGGCGGTGGCAACCATTCCTCGACTATCTCGCAAAGCGATAAGGGAAAATAGGAAAGGCAGCAGCAGCAACCCAGGGGAGAAGGGGGGGGGGGGGGGGGCAGAGCACCGATCCGCGGGTGGGCCTGTACCGTGGGGGCACTCTTTTCCTTCCGCCTTCGCCACGGTCTCCACCATGGCGGAGGCGGAAGAGACTCCCTCCACTGCGCATGCGCGGGAATGCCGTCAGCGGCCGCTGACGCTCCCGCGCATGTGCCGCCCGGAGATGTCATGTCCGCGCCAGCTGGCGGGGCACCAAAGGCCTTTTCCGCCAGCTGGCGGGGCAGAAATTCGTCCGGCGCGGGCCTAGACCCTTAAGGTTGGGGCTCGGCCCCCCAAGATGCGGAGCATTCCGCACCTTTGGGGTGGCGCGATGCCCGACTGATTTGCACCGTTTTGGGCGCCAGTCGGCGGACATCGCGCCGTTTCCGGAGAATTTCGCCCAGGATTTGGCATTGGACCAGGGAGAAACGTACCTGCAAGTAGGAAGGGAACAAGGTCACAATTTCTCAGTGCATTGGAGCCGAGTTGGCGAAGCGGCGAGCAGGGTTTACAATGCCACGTCAGTCCTGTACCGGCGGCAGACCATGTTTGGGGTGCTCTACCCGGCTAAGTTACGGGTGATGTTCGGAGGCGGGGAGTATTATTTCAAGATCCCAGAAGTGGCCAAAGACTTCATTAAGGAGCATAAACTGGGGGAAAACTGAGTGGACAATGCTTGGGAACCGGGGTGCTGGCACTTCGTAAAGTTGGGAACATGTTCGAAGTGGGGTAGGGATTGGGGGATTTTCGGCCCCTCAGGTATGGAGTGGATCCCTTTTTGCGTTTGTTGTTTACTGTTGAGATTGTAAGGGCTGGTAGGGATGAAAAGTTTGTGGGGATGGATTTTCCCAACCCCCCTCCTGTTTTATGGGACTGGTGTGTTTAGCATTTGTTTGTTTGCTTTTGGGGAGGCAGCCTGGGATTCAGGAGAAGTCTTCGTTTGGGTGGGGGAAGGTAAGATCAGCAGGGAGCCTTCTTCCTTGAGCTGAGAAGTGGGGGGAGAGGAGGTCATTGGGAGGTGCCCTTGGGCAGGTGCTGTCATGCTAGCCGGTGGTGCTGGTGAATGGAAGTGAGGTGGTGGGCTAGAAGACCGAGAGGGGCAGTCGGGGGTGGGGAAGGGTGTGGAGAGGGGGGAGAGGTTGTTGCGACATGGCAGGGGATGAGAGATGACATGGTCAGGAGCGGACAAGGGGGCCATCTGGGATGGGCTAGGTATAGGGTGGAATTAAGGGGGCAGGAGTTAAGTGGGGAAGAAGACGGACGGTAGAGGGGATAGGAGGCGTGAGCCTCCGGTAAGGTTGGTAATGTGGAACGCCCGGGCCAGTTAAAAGGTCGCGGGTGTTCGCGGACCTCAGGAGCTTGAAAGCGGGGGTTGTCTTTCTGCAGGAGACGCACCTCTGTGTGAAGGACCAAGTTAGGTTAAGGAAGGGATTGGTCGAGCAGGTTTATCACTCAGGGTTTGATTCAAAATCGAAGGGAGTGGCTATTTTGATGAGCAAAAAAATGGGATTTGTGAGGGAGGTGAGGGATCCGGTTGGGAGATACGTGATTGTGATTGGGGTATTGGAAGGGGAGCCAGTGGTGTTGGTAAATGTGTATGCCCCAAATTGGGATGATGTGGGATTTTTGAGGGGGTTGCTGGCAGCAATCACAGATTTGGCCACACACCAGTTGATCATGGGAAGAGATTTGACTGTGTCCTAGAGTCGAGGGTGGATAGATCAAGCCGCAGGTCAATGGGTAGGGTATGAATGGCAAGGGAGCTGGAGGGGTTTATGGAGAGGATCGCTATGCTGGATCCATGGCACTTTCAGAACCCAGGGAGTATTCCTTCTTTTCACACGTCTATAAGGTGTATTCGAGGATTGATTACTGTGTAGTGAATCGGGAGATTTTGGTTGGGGTGGAGGGGGCAGAGTATGCGGGGATAGTTATCTCAGACCATGCACCCAACTGGCTGGAGACCAGGATGAGAGCAGAGGCTGGGGTGGAGGTTCGTTTCGGGGTTGTTGGCGAATGCCGGTTTTTGTGATAAGGTGCGGGCAGCGATTAAGGAGTATTTGGAATTGAATCAGAATGAGGTGGTGTCGGCGACCCTTTTTTGGGAAGCACTGAAGGCAGTGGTCCGGGGGGGGAAATTATTTTGTTTAAGGCTTGTGCGGATAGGGAAAGGTCGGAGGAATATGACTGTCTAGTGAGCGAGATAGTGGAGGTGGACAGGGAGTATTCAAGGGTGCCCACCGCGGAGGGATTGGCGAGGAGGAAAATGTTGCAGGGGTAGTTTGACAGGTTGACAACGGAGTGGGGGTAGGGCAACTGTAGGGAAAGAGGGGTGCAATATGAGCATGGGGAGAAGGCGAGCCGCATGCTGGCGCACCAGCTGCGGAGGCAGCCGCACCCAGAGAAGAATTACAGATATGGACTGGGCTGGCTGTGGATGTGGTGTTGGAGCTGGGGAAGATAAACAAGGCGTTTAGGGATTACTACCAGGAACTGTATGAGGCGGATTGGGGAGAGAGGAAGGCCAAATGGGGCGGTTTCTGGACGAGCTGGAATTTCCCCAGGTGGAGGAAGCAAACAGGCAGGCGTCAGAGGAGCCCCTGGGTCTGACGGAGGTGCTGGATAGTATCAGGGGTATGAAGTCAGGGAAGGCCAGGGCTGGATTGGTATCTGACGGAATTTTATAAACAATTTGTGACGGTCCTGGCACCACATCTGTTGGGGGCATTTAATGAAGCGCTGGAGAAGGGGGAGTTGCCAGAGACAATGACGCAAGCAGTAATCACGCTAATGCTGAAAAAGGGGAAGGACCCAGTGGAATGTGGGTCGTATAGGCCTATATCACTATTGAACACAGATGTGAAAGTATTGGCTAAGTTGCTGGCGGGGTGGATGGAAGATTCTGTCCCGGGGATGGTTGCAGAAGATCAATCAGGCTTCGTGATGGGCAGGCAGCTCGCAAGTAATATAAGATGGCTGTTGAGTGTAGTGATGAATCTGTCGGGGGCTCTGGTACCGGGGGTGGTGCTGTCCATGGACGTGATGAAGGCATTTGATCGGGTGGAGTTGCTGTACTTGTTCGAGGTTTTGGAAAGGTTTGGGTTTGGCCCAAGATTTGTGGCATGGGCGAGGTTGCTGTAACCGGCACCAAAAGCGAGGGTGAGGACAAATAATACGAGTTTGCGGAGATTTGACTTAACCAGGGGTACAAGGCAGGGGTGCCCGCTGTCACCGTTACTGTTTGCGCTGGCCCTAGAGACGCTGGCGATGGCTCTCAGGGGGTCGGTGGAGCAGCAGGGGATTATAAGGGGACAGAGGGAGCATCAGGTGTCGCTCTATGTCGATGACCTGTTGTTGTATGTTTCAGATCCGCTGGAGAGTATGGGAAGGATATCATGCCCGTTCATGTCTATTTGTGCAATTAGTTCATCCATTTTATTGCAAATGTTCCGCATGTTAAGGCACAATTCCTTTATGCTTGTCTTTGTAGCATTACTGGTCCCACTCCCAATATTTTTCACTGTTTGAATCTGGCTCTTGGTTTATCTGCCGATTACTTTTCTTATTCCCCTTTCTGTCTTTTGTTTTTGTCTTTTTTTCATCCTCCTCTAACTCCTTGCATAAATTCCCATCCCCCTGCCATCCTCCTCCCTCTCTAACAGATTTTACATTTTGAATACTGCTGTGGGAGATGATTTCTCTAGGTAATGCAACAGGAGCCAAGTTTGTGGCACTACGAGTGTCTCAGGTGTGCATGGGGGTGGAGAAAAAAAGAGTGAGAGAGCAATAGTGATAGGGGATTCTATCGTAATGGGAACAGTTAGATATTTCTGCAGCTGCAGATGTCACACCAGGATTTTATGTTGTCTCCCTGGTGCCAGGATCAAGGATGTCACTGAGTGGCTGCAGGACACTCCAAAGGGGGAAAGTGAACAGCCAGAGGTTGTGGTCCATGTTGGTACCAATGGCATAGATAAAAAGAAGGAAGAGGTCCTGAAAGAAGAATATAGGGAGCTAGGAAATACTACCTCAAAGGTAGTAATCTCAGGATTATTCCAGTGCCAGATGCAAGTGAGATCAGGAATAGGAGAATCTACAACAGATGAATGGGTGGCTGGAGATTGTGTAGAAGGGAGAGATTTAGATACCTGATGCATTGGGACCGATACTGGGAAAGATGGGACATGTAAGCTGGATGGGTTGCATCTCAGCAGGACCGGAACAATATCCTCATAGGGGTATTCGCTTGGATTGTGGAGGAGGGTTTAAACTTGAGTAGTAGTAGGGTGGGAAATCCGAGTAAGGAGACACCAGGAAGAGAAACAAAGATTTAAAAGAAAAACAGAAACATAGAAAGCAAACGTGAAAGACAGAGGAAACAAGGGATAGCAGCATATAGGGCCACAGTATATAAAAAGGTGTACTAATGTTAAAAAGACAAGTCTCTAGACTCTGTGGTTGCATGAATGGAGCATTCGCAATAAGATTGATAAGTCAACAGCGCAAATAGATATACATGGTATGATATGATTGTGATTGCGGAGACATGGTTGAGAACTGAATATTCAAGGATACTCAATATTTATGAAGAACAGGCAAACGGGAAAATGAGGTCGGGTGGTGTTGTTAGGTAAGGGTGAAATCAGTCAATAGTGAGAGAGGATATTGGCTCAGGAAATCCCGATATAGAATCAGTCTGGGTGGAGCTAAGAAGCAATAAGGGTTGAAAAAAATTAGTGGGAGTTGTCTATCGGACTCCAAACAATAATGGCAATAAAATAAGTTCATTCTTAATCTTTTTGTGTGGGGTTCTTTAGGGAACAGGGACCATAACATGATAGAAATATTCATCAGGATGGAAATCAAAGTAGTCCAATCTGAAACAAGGATCCAAACAAAGAAAACTACGAAGGTATGAGTCCTGAGTTGGCTAAGATAGATTGATGAACTCCCTTAAAAGATATTACAGTGGATTGGCAATGGCTAATATTAAAGAAACAAATGTATGCATTGCAACAGTTATAAATTCCTTCATGATGCAAAAACACAATTGGAAAAGTGGCCCAGCCATGGCTAACAAAAGATATTATGGATAGTGTTAGATCCAAAGAGGAGTCATATAAAGTTGTTCGAAAAAGTAACAAGCACGAGGATTGTCAACAGTTTAGAATTCAACAAAGGAGGACCAAGACATTGATTAAGAGGGGAAAAGTAGTGAGTGTAAACATGCAAGGAACATAAAAATGGTCTGTAAAAGCTGCTATAAGTACGAGAAAAAAAAGTTTAGCGAAGACAAATGTTAATCCCTTGTCGTCCAAAGTGGGAGAATTTATCGTAGAGAACAAGGAAATGGCAGAGCAATTAAACAACTACTTTAAATTCTATCTCCATGGAAGAAGACACAAATAACTTCCCAGAAATGCAAAGAAACCAAGGGTCTATTGAGAAGGCTGTGGAGGCCGAGTCGTTAAATAGATTTGAAAAATAAATAGATTGATTTCTAGACTCTAAAGGCATCAAGGGATGTGGGACGAGAGCAGGAGTATGGCACTGAAATGGAAGATCAGCCATGATCATATTGAATGGTGGGACAGACACGAAGGGCCTGACAACCTACTCCAGCTCCTATTTTCTGTTTGTATGAATGACCAGTAAATACATTGAATGGAACCACATTGTCCAAGTTCACAAATAAAAGATCAAATCAATCTTTAGGGTTAAGTGATGGCATGATGGCACAAGTTCAGAGGCTTCTGGTGCCTGCATGAGTAAACTTCCCAGCATGGGCACTGGGTGGGCAGAGCCAGAAACAACTGGAAAAAGAGAGAGTGCCCGACTGAGAGAGCCTACAGCTGTGTTACAAATCCAGTGCCTGACTTAGAGAGCCTACAGTTGTGTTACAAATCCAACTTTTGTGTCCAGTTGTTTGACTGTCAACAATCATCCAATTGTTGGGCAGCACGGTAGCATTGTGGATAGCACAATTGCTTCACAGCTCCAGGGTCCCAGGTTCGATTCCCGGCTTGGGTCACTCTCTCTGCAGAGTCTGCACATCCTCCCC
Source organism: Scyliorhinus torazame (assembly GCF_047496885.1). Taxonomy (NCBI): domain Eukaryota; kingdom Metazoa; phylum Chordata; class Chondrichthyes; order Carcharhiniformes; family Scyliorhinidae; genus Scyliorhinus; species Scyliorhinus torazame. The sequence continues at coordinate 81,986,889 of NC_092725.1, read as the reverse complement.
GTGTGTGCGTGGGTTTCCTCCAGGTGCTCCGATTTCCTCCCACAGTCCAAAGATGTGCAGGTTAGGTGGATTGGCCATGATAAATTGCCCATAGTGTCCAAAATTGCCCTTAGTGTTGGGTGGGGTTACTGGGTTATGGGGATAGGGTGGAGGTGTAGACCTTGGGTAGGGTGCTCTTTCCAAGAGCCGGTGCAGACTCGATGGGCCAAATGGCCTCCTTCTGCACTGTAAATTATATGAAACCCCCAGCTTCTTTCTCAGAACTTTCTTCTATGAATCACTCAGAATCTGTTTACTTTCCAGCTGTTACTGGAAGGTGAAGAATTGCTGATTGTTAATGTTGGAAGAGTGGGGGATTGAGTTGGATAGAGCACATGTGATAAAACTTCAAGGCAGGCATTCGAGGAACGAATGGGTGAACTCCAAGAGTAGAAAGGGAACCAAGGCCAAACCATGGCTGACAAGGGAAAGTAGAGGTAGTATTAGATTCAAAGAAGGGACGTACAAATTAGCAAGAAAAAGCATTAGACCTGAGGATTGGGAATTGTTTAAAATTCAGCAAAGGCAGACCAAGGGATTGATTAAGAAGGGAAAAATACAATATGAAAGTAAGCTAGTGGGGAACATAAAAACTGACTGTAAAATTTTTTATAGGTATGTAAAGACAAAAGGATTGATAAAAACAAATGTAGGCCCCTCACAGTCAGAAACGAGGGTATTCATAACGGGGAACAAAGAAATGGTTGAGGAACTAAAATGGTTGAGGAACTTCACAAAGGAAGACATGAACAATGTACCGGAGGTTCTGAGAAACACAAGTTTTAGTGAGGAGCTGAAGGAAATTAGTATTAGTAGAGAAATGGTTTTAGGAAAATTAAAGAGTTGAAGGCGGATAAATCTCCAGGGCCTGATAATCTTCATCCCAGAGTACTTAAGGAAGTATCCTTAGAAATAGTAGGTCTATTGGCGGTCATTTTCCAAAGTTCTTGGGACTCTGGAATGTTTCCAACAGATTGGAGGGTAGCTAATATTGAGAGAAAACAGGGAACTATAGACCCGTGAACCTAATGTTGGTAGTAGGGAAGTTGCTGGACCCCATTATCAAGGATTTCATAGCACAGCATTTGGGAAAGCAGTGGAATAATCAGACAAAGTTAGCATGGATTTATAAAAGGGAAATCACGCTTGACAAATCTACTGGAATTATTTGAAGATGCAACTATTCGAGTTGACCAGAGACCCAGTGGATGTGGTTCATTTCGACTTTCAGAAGGCTTTCGACAAGGTCTCACATAGCAGATCACTATGTAAAGTTAAAGAGCATGGGATTGGCGGTAATGTCTTTTTTCTTCATTTGTGGGATGCAAGTGTCGCTGGCTGGGCCAGCATTAATTGCCCATCCGTGAATGCATTTAAAAGTCAACCACACTGATGTAGGTCTGGAATCATGTAGGCCAGACCAGCTAAGGATGACAGATTTCCTCCCCGAAGAACATTAGTTAACCAGAGGGGTTTTTACCACAATTGACAAATAGTTTCATGATAATCATTAGACTTTTAATTTCTGATATTTTATTGAATTTAAATTCCACCAAATTCCCTGGTGGTATTCAAACCCAGGTCTCCAGAGCATTACCCTGGGTCTCTAGATTCCTAGACCAGTGACAATACCATTACACCACTGCCTCCACATCTTGAGATGGATAGAAAGCTGGTTAGCAGATAGGAAGCAAAAAGTAGGAATAAATGGATCTTTTTCCAATTGACAGGCAGTGACTAGTGGGGTACCTCAGGGATCTTTGCTAGGGCCCCAATTGTTCACATTATATATTAATGATTTGGACGAGGGAACTAAATGTAGTATTTCCAAATTTGTAGATGATACAAAGTTGGGTGGTAGGGTGAACTGTGAGGAGGATGCAGAGGTGGTTCAATGGGATTTGGACAGGCTGAGTGAGTGGGCATATGCATGGCAGATGCAGTATAATGTGGATAAATGTGAGGTTATCAACTTTGGTAGCAAAAATAGGAAGGCAGATTATTATTTGAATGGGCGTAAATTGGGAGATGTGGATACTCAGCGCGACCTTGGTGTCCTCGTGCATCAGTCACTGAAAGTAAGCGTGCCGGTAAAGCAGTCAGTAAAGAAGGCAAATGGTATGTTGGCCTTCATAGCGAGAGGATTTTGAGTATAGGAATAGAGATGTTTTACCGCAATTGTATAATGCATTGGTGATGCCACAACTGGAGTATTGTGTGCAGTTTTGGTGTCCCTGTCTGATGAAGGATGTTGTTGCTCTGGAGGGAGTACAGCGAATGTTTATCAGCCTGATTCCTGGGTTGGTGGGTCTGTCATATTAGGAGAGACTAAATCGGTTAGGTTTATATTCATTGGAGTTTAAAAGAATGAGGGGGAATCTCATAGAAACTTATAACATTCTAACAGGATTAGACCGGGTAGATTCAGAAAGAATGTTCCCGATGGTGGTGGAGTCGAGAACCAAACTTATCCTATAGTTTTAGGATAAGGGGTAAACCTTTTAGGACTGAGGTGAGGAGAAATTACCCAGAGAGTGGTGAATCTGTGGAATTCACTACCACAAAAAGTAGTTCAGGCGAAAACATTGTGTAATTTCAAGAAGAAATGAGATATAGCTCTTGGGGCTAAAGGGATCAAGGGATATGGGGGAAGGCGGGGCCAGGGTATTGCACTTGATGATCAGCTATGATCATAATGAATGGCGGAATAGGCTCGAAGGACCGAACGGCCTCCTCCTGCTCATATTTTCTATGTATGTTTCTATGTAAGTCAACTTCTGTCCTTCTCAGCCAGGGATTGCACACAACACAACACCCATGAAACACAAAAGGGAATAAAAGATACATTGTGATAATTTTTTTTTTAATGTTCTTTTCTATCATGCATTATTTTCCAATTTCTGAGATATAATCTGAAATACCGTTAAGATAACTATCTCTCTTGCTGATAACTATTCGGCTGAAATGTTTATTGTGAAATTGGAGGTAAATGTTTTGAGTCATGCAATTTGTGAATCATAAAAGTCGGAAATACTCAACAAGGAGGGAAACAGAGAAACTCAGAATTTAAATAAAAATTTTAACACTGATCTGATGAATACGAGGTAGATAACAGTCTCAATATTGATGACATGCAAAAGAAGCGTTATTACAACAATTAAAATTGGTGGTTCTAATAAGATTTTTAAACCATGATTGTGGTATATAATGGTACCTCAAAATATCAGCCAAAATATAGCCTTGCAATTTAATTGCAAATGTCCATTTATTTTCCATGTAATCACTGACAGTTTAAATAATTAACCCGACAAAGCAGAACTATCATCTAGATATTCTATTTTGCAAGGTTAAAAAAAACCTCTGCGCAGATATGGGTCACCTTGATTTCTTTTCTGAGATTCAAGAATGAAGCAGTCAACGTCGTGATTTAAGTGAAAGCATAGCTTACTACTTTCTTTAAATACTGACCTAGGCTTTCTGGTCTCATTCCACCAATGCCGACAGATCGAGGCAAACAGGGCCAGAATTATGCTTGGGAAGACAGTCCATTCATTGTCTTATGTTAGTTGTAGGGATTATGTTAGGCTCGGCACCAGGCAGCACGGTGGCGCAGTCGGTTAGCACTGCAGCGACACGGCGCCGAGGTCCCAGGTTTGATCCCGGCTCTGGGTCATTGTCCATGTGGAGTTTGCACATTCTCCCCGTGTTTGAGTGGGTTTCGCCCCCACAACACAAAAATAGGTGGATTGGCCACACTAAATTGCCCTTTAATTGGAAAAAATGAATTGGGTACTCTAAATCTAAAAAAAAGAAGAAAAAAATGTGAGGCTCGACATTCAACATCCTGTTATGACCCCTGATGATGTTATAACTGGATGGAAAGATCTCAGAATGGAACCGTGGCTCAAAAGTCCGTAATTTTTACTTTTTTTTAAGAAAACGTGGCGGAACAGTTACAGGATCACCAATTAGTTTTAACAAGAATTCTTTATACAATACTCCTTTACTCCTGCATTAGCTTATCAAATACACCCAGATTTCAAGGTTAACACTCAGGGCCCTATAGGAACCGAGCGGGAGGAGGGGGTGCCGAGTGCCAACCCGGACCCATCCATGGAGTGGCGATGGTGGCCTCCAGCTCCCCCGAGTTCCACCTCTCTGATGAAGCCGCGTCTCACAGCCAGCACACAGGACAGGGCAGCACGGCTGTTCATGTGCTGCCAACAAGTTAGCCAGGGCCCTCTAGCCTCAGAGCCCCCAGAGGACGCCATAAGAGGCATCGAAGGCCACGGGACATTGGAAGCAGCTGGCTGCCTCAACCTCTGATGTGCATCCTGGGGACGTAGCGGTAGAGCTAGGACGGCAAATCACATTGAGGATCACTGAGGCCACCGGGGGGGGGGAGGAGTTGGGTTGGGGAGTAGGTAGGGGTGAGGAGGCTGGGGTGAGGGTGGGGGAATGGGCAGCACTATCGGGAGGGGGGGATATAGTCAAACACAATAAACACCTTTGTGTACCTCTGTCACTTTCGTCTGCAATGCGGGCTGACCTCCAAACCTTTGGCCCATCTCTACAGGCATCTCTCCCTCCCCGTAGCACCCACCCACCCTTGGCCATGGACATGTCCCCAGAGCTGTGTCCCATCCCCTGGGTGTTTGGATATTGGCTGCTGAATGTGTGGTCTTCCCTCCCGCATGTTCAAGCATAGTGTACAGGCATCAAGGTGTGATTGGGATGCTAGGCAATGACTCCCACATGCTTCATGGACCGCCATCCACGGGAATCCACTTGGGTTGTGCAAAGTGCTCACTTAACCACAATTACCAATTCCCCATTAGCGACAGCCTTCAACCGCACAGCCAGAGGCCTTGGCAGTCGTGGGGCTAATGGGTGGTCAATGGGCCACATGGGCAGGGACACGGGTTGCTCCCAGAACGGATAAACACGATCCAGTGTTTGGCATGGTGATGCCGCGAGTGATTGCCCCTGGTTCCCTCCCAAATGCAACCTCCACCCTCCCATGGTGGCCCACCCCTGCCGAGGGTCCCCCACCCCAAGCTGAGCACTGGGTTGGCAAGCCCAGCACCACCGGGGCTCTTTGCCTGTGAGCAAAAATGGCTACCCCCTTCTTGGCTGCCCACAGCCGCCAGGTTCATGTTTTTCAAAAGGAATATTAATCGGAGCCAGCATGACCACTTGTCAGGGGGGCCTCTGAATGATGAGAGGCAGTTGGATATCGGGTGATTCTCGTTAATTGTATGGAAATGGGTGATAATTAAGTGGTGACAATTGGTTTCTCGCAAGGCTACAGCGAGATCCCGATTTCGCCTGCGGGAGCGGGCAGTTGCATCGTAAACTGTTTTTGGCCTCTCCCGCTATTCACTGGCCTCGTTTCGCTTGAGCGAGAGCAGAACGATGCCATTGAATCGCGCCATTTGTGTCATTTCAGAAGTGAAAATCAGTGTGAATCGCGTCGGATTCCCATCGTGATCTTACTGCACTTCATCATTTTTTTTAAAGGGGGTGTGATTTGCACCGGCATTGAGAGGGGCAAGGTGCCAGCAGGTCCGGGTCCTCAGAGATCACGGGGTGCCCCGATCTCAGAATAACGCTGCAGACCTCCCGTTCTCGCCAGCATCGGTTCTCTCCCACCCCCACTTCTCACTGGTATCAGGCCCCTCTCAATGGGCAGCCGCCCAGGTGAGTGACACCCCATTATGCCAAACTCCCTACCCGCTCCTTCCCTGTCTCCCATGCCCCATTCCCTAGTGTCCCACCCCTTCAGGCTTCATCCCTTAGTGGGCAGCACGGTAGCACAAGTGGGCAGCACGGTAGCACAAGTGGATAGCACTGTGGCTTCACAGCGCCAGGGTCCCAGGTTCGATTCCCTGCTGGGTCACTGTCTGTGCGGAGTCTGCACGTTCTCCCCGTGTGTGCGTGGGTTTCCTCCGGGTGCTCCGGTTTCCTCCCACAGTCCAAAGACGTGCAGGTTAGGTGGATTGGCCATGATAAATTGCCCTTAGTGACCAAAAAGGTTAGGAGGGGTTATTGGGTTATGGGGATAGGGTGGAAGTGAGGACTTAAGTGGGTCGGTGCAGACTCGATGGGCCGAATGGCCTCCTTCTGCACTGTATGTTCTATGTTCTATGTTCTATTGCCAGGGCATGGGCAGCACGGTGGCGCAGTGGGTTAGCCCTGCTGCCTCACGGCGCCAAGGTCCCAGGTTCGATCCCGGCTCTGGGTCACTGTCCATGTGAAGTTTGCACATTCTCCCCGTGTTTGCGTGGATTTCGCTCCCACAACCCAAAGATGTGCAGGCTAGGTGGATTGGCTACGATAAACTGCTCCTTAATTGGAAAAAATGAATTGGGTACTCTAAAAAAAAATTTTTAAGTAGTGCCGGGGCCTGGCCTTGCTGTGTCCCCATCCCTCTGGCATGGTGATCACATCTGGTCTGCTATTGTGGAGACGAGTAATGATTCCTGCCGACTTCACATCCGTCCCGCCGTACCTGTTTTCTGATGCGACACGCCCCCGCTGATAGCGGGATCCTCTGTCCTGGAAGCTGACCAATGGGGTTTCCCATTATGGGCACTCCCATGATGTCGGGAAATTCGCGGGCATGAGTGTGCTGCTGGCACGGAGAATCCAGCCCATGGTTTAAAACAGATCCTGCATATTTAAATGAAGATTTAAACATGCTAATCTGGTTCACACCCAGCGAAGGCATGAATCAATTTACATCTGCTGAGAGGGCCTTGTGGTGATATGCCTAAGGGCCATATCATAGTTGGGTGGTATGAGATGTCCAACCTGGAGGTGGTGGTACAGACACTCCATGTGGTCTCAAGACCAAGGTCATGTGACCTGGGACCTGTATATAAAGAAAGGCGCATCCGGCCAGTGACAGATCAAGAGATAGAGGGTAATAAGACATACATGTAATTGGTCAGCACAAGGTGTAAGTTCCTGAGGAGTAGCAAGACACCATGATAATGTGCTCTGTATCAGATTGTCATCCTACCACACAAGACACAATAAAAGGATCTTGGTTCAGACAGATCAAAATGTTTGGTGAGGACTTCCGATTGCAGCTATGTGGAGCTAAGTCGCACATTCGGCAGCTCCCGCTAGAAACGGACGTTTGGGCTCATTTTAGGGCCCCCAACGGTACTTTTTCGACGATTCCCAGTGTGGGAAGGGGACAGCAATATTCCACCGGCACTGCATGGATTGGACCAGGAGTGGAGCGGTGAAAAAAGTGGAATTGGAGCAGAGAAAGGTGCGAGGGAGGAAGACCAAGATGGCGGCAGGTGGAGAGCTGGTAGCGTGGGCGCAGTGGTCACAGGAGCAGCAGGAGTTTCTCCAGCGCTGCTTCACGGAGCTGAAGGCAGAGCTGTTGGAGCCGGTGAAGGCGTCAATTGACAGGCTGCTTGAGACTCAGGCGGCTCAAGGGGCGGCACAGGGCGCTCATGACTGGGGCAAGGCTACGCCGTTTTTTTGGGAGTGAGGACAGATGTGCGAGGTGTTCGGGGAGCCCAGCAAACCACACCCACATGTTCTGGGCATGTCCAGAGTTGGAGAAGTTCTGGAGGGGTGTAGCGAGGACGGTGTCAAGGGTAGTGAATTCCAGGGTTATGCCTAGCTGGGGGCTCGCAATATTTGGGGTGTCGGACGAGCCGGGAGTGCAGGAGGCGAAAGAGGCCGGTATTTTGGCCTTTGCGTCCCTGGTAGCCCGGCGAAGGATTCTGCTTCAGTGGAAGGATGCGACGCCCCCAAGCGTGGAATCCTGGATTAACAACATGGCAGGGTTTATTAAATTGGAGAAGGTGAAATTTGCCTTAAGGGAATCTGTGCAAGGATTCTTCAGGCAATGGCAGCCATTCCTAGACTTCCTGGCAGAGCGTTCGGAGATGGTCAGCAGCAGCAACCCGGGGGCGGGGGGGGGGAGGGGTGGTTTCTATTTTTCTGTTGTGATAATCTGTGAAAAACTTGAATAAAAATTATTTTCTTTTAAAGTGTTTGGTGAGTTCATCATAAAGTACAAGGGACCAAACACAACAGCCTGGGAACATCGGGGCTCACCCAGTATTTTCCTGACAGAGCAGGACTTGGGCCAGATAATTGCCCCCATTAATTTTTTTAATCTCTCCTCTGTTGGTGCCTGACCTGCTGAGTGTTTCCAGCATTTTCAGCACTTTTATTTCAGATTTCTAGCATCAGCAGTGCTTTCCTTTTGTGTTGAAGGGACGATCAAATGTTGGTGCTCAAAGGAATTTGAGCATCCTTGTTGTACACAGAAAGTTAATATGCATGTACAAAAAGCAATAAGGGAGGTACACTAATGGTATGTTGGCAAGTGCATTGGAATATGTGAGTAAGGAGGTTTTGCTGCAATTGTACAATGTTTTCGTGAGTTCACACCTGGAGTACTATGTACAGTTTTGGTTCCTGTACGTAAGGAAGGATATACTTGCCTTAGAGGGAATGGAACAAAGATTCATTCGACTGATTACTGGGATGAAAGGATTGTTCCTTGAGGAGAGACCTGTGGTCTCTGATTTTCAAAGGATGAGATGAAGGATTGAAATATATTAGATTCCGAGAGGTCATGACAGAGTAGATTTGAGAGGCTTTTCCCCTGCCTGGAGTGTCTAAAGGGGACATAGTTCAGGGTAAGGGAGTGGACATTTTGGACTGAGATGATAAATTATTTCAATCAGAATGTTAAGAATCTTTGGAATTCTCTACCTTAGAGGGCTGCAGATGCTCAGACATTCAGTGTAAAAGTAAAGTCGCCATAGTCCCAGATGACCATAGACTGCTTTTCCCTTTGAGGGGGAGAGGTGACTGGTGGTGATTTAACCTGAGGATCACCACACCTCAGGCGAGGGGCAAGGTTGAGAAGATGGGCCTTCATGAATAACCTCAACCAGTACGGGAATTGAACCTGTGCCTTTGAGCTCGCTCTGCATCACGAACCAGCCGTCAGGGCTATATTCAAGACTTTAAATTGGTAGATTTCAGTGCTCTGTGGAAATAAAGGCGATGGAGTGGGAAAATGAAGTTTAAGTCAAAACGTAGCTGTGATCTTAAGTGGCACAGCAAGTTGAAGGGGCCCTACAGCCTATTACTGGTCTTATTTCTTATGTTCTTAAGTCTCAAAAGTTATTGCAGTTCCTAAACGATGATTGAGCCAATACCCACTTTTCCTGAAAATATTTACGTGCAACTCCAAGTCTGAAAGGGCCTGAAGCAGTTTAAAGACACATGGCCTGTTGGGTAGCAGCAAGTAATAGCTTGCACTTTGACTTACTCATGGCTGAATTTATATTTTTCCCATGAGTTATACAAAGCATATCTACAGGTTTCTAAACTTGGTTTTTGTTCAGCTTGCAAGGTGGTTTCTGACAGCTAAAATATGTTCAGCTGGAATTGTCATGGTCTGCACAGGACATGTAAATTGTGTGTTCATATGGCTACTATCACTGAAGATATTGCTGCACAAATTGGAGCCTGAGAGGAGATCCAGCCCAATGGAAACTGCTTCAGCTTGGGGAATTTGATAACTGAGGAAATTTGGTGCAGTGAGTGTAATGTGCTGCTCTGGACGTTTACAAAATAAGGAGTAGTCTGGCAGAGAGAGTGAGTGACAGCAAGAGCTGAGAGATAAAGTCCAGAGGCTTGATATTGTGATTCATTTCTCATCAAGTCGCGATTTTCAGGAACACAATTACAACTTTAAGTGAGGACAACTGTTGTAATTTGCAGTTCATATCATGAATACATTTTTTAGCAGATGTTCCGCCAATCCAAAGATGTGCAGGTTAGGTGGATTGGCCATGATAAATTGTCCCTTAGTGTCCAAAGGGTTGGGTGGGGTTACTGGGTTACAGGGATAGGGTGGAAGTGTGGGCTTAAGTGGGGTGTTCTTTCGAAGGGCTGGCGCCGACTCGATGGGCAAAATGGCCTCCTTCTGCACTGTAAATTCTATGATCCTATGACCCAGCAGCGAGCCTTCTGACTTCGAACAAAAGGTAGGAAACATGTCTGTAATCATGATGATGTGTTGCTTGAGTATGGGTTCATGAATGTTTCCGTGAAATCCGAAGAAAGGCCAAAATGCCTCATTTGCCGACAAATGGGGTGAAATTCTCCAGTATCAGCTCGATGTCTCCCGACCGGCGCCCAAAACGGCGCAAATCAGTCAGGCATCGCGCCGCCCCAAAGGTGCGGAATCCTCCGCATCTTGGGGGGCCGAGCCCCAACCTGAAGGGGCTAGGCCCACGCCGGACTAATTTCCGCCCCGCCAGCTGGCGGAAAAAGCCTTTGGTGCCCCGCCAGCTGGCGCGGAAATGACATCTCCGGGCGGCATCCCCGCGCATGCGCTGTGGAGGGAGTCTCTTCCGCCTCCACCATGGTGGAGACCGTGGCGAAGGCGGAAGGAAAAGAGTGCCCCCACGGCACAGGCCCGCCCACGATCGGGGCCCACCGATCCGCGGGCGGGCCTGTGCCGTGGGGGCACTCTTTTCCTTCCGCCTTCGCCACGGTCTCCACCATTGGTTGGCGCCCCACCCAGGACCCCGGAGCACACCTGCGCCGCCTTGTCCCGCTGGTAAGAGAGGTGGTTTAATCCACGCCGGCGGGACAGGCATTCCAGCAGCGGGACTTCGGCCCATACGGGCCGGAGAATCGCCGGGGGGGGGGCCGTCAACCGGCGCAGCGCAGTTCCCGCCCCCGCCGAATCTCCGGTGCCGGAGAATTCGGCAACCGGCGGGGGCAGTATTCACGCCAGCCCCCGGCGATTCTCCGACCCGGCGGGGGGTCGGAGAATCCCGCCCCTTATCTTGTTATTCAGCAGAAGTTAGCAATGATGGAAAGAGAAGTAAATGAAGGAAAAGTCAATTCAGAAGATCATAGAAGAGAATAGAATTTTACAGTGCAGAAGGAGACCATTCAGCACATCAAGTCTGCACCAGCCCTTGAAAAGAGCACCGTACTTAATCTCACGGAAGTGACAGCAGCAGTCAGCTCGGGGAGCTTCACCAGGAGAACTGGCGCCTAGTACCTTAAGATGATCAATGACCTCCACCCCCCCGACCCACCCCCAAGAATACACCTGGCACTGCCCCTGCCCAGCATATTTCTGTGTTCTGGACCACCGATGTCCAGCAATCCTGCCCACGACGCCCCATTCCATACCGCAATACTCCCCATCCCCCTGCTCCCCATCCCACCATACTCCCCCTATACATCCCATCCCCCCATATTCTCCATCACCCTCATACTCCCCATCACCCCCCATCTCCCCACCACTCATACACCCCATCTCCTTCCCCAGACCCAAACCAACCGCCCACACCTCCGTGATGAACAGCGCATGCAGCTCACGATGCCCCCTGTGTGTCCCCGCAGAAGAAGTTGGCGCACAACAGATGGGAGAGGGCCCAGATGAGCAGCAGGATGTCAGACATCAGTGTCCTCACCCCTATGAGGAACGGGCGCTGAAGGTCATGGGGGTGGCTGGAGAAAAATCTGACACTGACATAGCGGTTGCCGTGTGGCACAGAGGTGAGGCTCCACCGGCTCCCACCCAGATGACCTAACACAAGTGAATTGACAATGCTATGCAGACTGACCCATCCCTCTCACTGACCACATGTCAATTCTCCCATGGGATCCTCATCCAACGGTGATGGCCCATCGGGGTGGTCCCCACACTCCCCTCCCTCGTACCTTAAAGGGGATGTCCGAGGACACCACCTTATTTGCGGCATAGCTATCATTCCCACCCTCTCCCAGCACAGAGACACACACCTCAATTGACGACAGTAGTGGACAGGCTTCTGGGGCACATTCTGGTGATCACCATACAGTTGCCGATGATCATCAGGTGGAGGCAGGATTGCCCAGGCGAGACAGCAGTCGGAGGTCTGCTGGATCCCAGGACTCAGCTGGGTCCCAGTCAGATGCTGAAACTCTGGACCAGGTTTGCATGGTGCTGATGCAGCCGTGAGATTCAGAGAGGAATGTCAGCGACATAGCAGGTCCATAGCTGATTGGAGGAATCCCAGAGGCTACGGGTTCAGGAGATGGCACCGATAATGCGTGGTACCGAGGCCAACACTGATAGGGTAGCCACCACAGTGGAGAGCCTGGTACATGACATTGGCAGCCTGAGTGGAGGTGTCCAAGGCATAGCTCAGTCAGTAACGGCCATGGCTGAGCGCCTCGACAGCATATCCCAGTTGCTGAGGGATGTGACCCAGTACCTGAGGACCTTGATGAGGCACTGCGGGGCATGCCCCAGTCTCAGGTGGGCATTGCCAAGGCCCAGCAGAGCAAGTCCCCGGCCGCTGTGGGAGGTCTCCCTGTCTCACATGGGCATAGCCGAGGGACTGCGGAACATGTCCCAGTCTCAGGTGGGCATAGCTGAGATGCTACGGAGCTTTTCCCAGTCGCAGGTGAGCATTGCCGAGGTGTTGACACTGTGTGCTGCAGACATTGGGAAGCCGTCAGGGCTGGCAGAACCAGATAACACAGGGGCAGCTGGGACTCGATCCAGCTGCCCTTCCATCCCGAGGTGAACCCTTGGGCCCTATGGGCTCCGACCGGGAGGTGGGAAAGCTGGATGCCAACCTGGAGCCACCATATGGAGTGGCAATGGCGCCCACTAGCTACCGTAGACCCACTCCCCTGACAAAGGCATGTCTCGGAGTCAGCACCCAGAATAGGGTGGCACAGCGGGGCAGGAGCTGCCAGCAAGTATGCCGGGTCCCCCAGAGGATACCCGCCAGGAACATCGAAGGCCACCTCTGATGTGCATCCTGGGAACACAACTGAGTGCAGTGGTGGAGCAGAGAAGCTTAAGCAGGTCGAGGATCACTGAGAGGGTAGGGGATGAGGATTGAGGGGAGGCGGGAAGGGTGGGGTTCGGAGAATTTGGCGGCATCATCGGGGGATTGGGGCAGTTGGGAACACATGTGTACAGCATTAAAAAAAAGTTGACCTTGATTAATATGAAGCCTCTGGCACTTTCTTCTGTCATGCGGGTCAAGCACTAATCCCATGTCCCAGCTCCCCGAACATAGAGGTCCTGGATGCCTGCGCATCGGTCACCGGCCTCCATATTGGCATCATTAGCCAGGTCCTCAGCGGGTACTCCTTATCGTCCAAGAGCCAACCGGACATCCTGGAGTGGTCCTTGAAGAGGCCAGGGATGTTCTGCTGCCTAAGATATAACTGTTATGCACACTCCTTGGGAAGCGTGCACACACTTGCATGATTATTATGTGGTGGTCGCATACGAGCTGGAATTTCAGGGAGTGGAACCCCTTCCAGTTGATGCTGCGCACTCCCAGACAGGTCTGACATGCGTGCCATCTATTAGCCCATGGAATTGGGGCATCCCATTGATGGCGGAGAACCCTGCTGCCCGGGCATCTTATTGGGCCTGGTTCATGTCAAAGTGTATTAAGTTTGTTGCCTGGGCAAACAGGGCATCCGTGACTTCACGGATGCACTTACAGACTGTAGCTTGAGAGATGCCGCAAAAGTCTCTGATCGAGCCCTGAAATGATACTGAGGTGTAAACGTTCAGGGCTGTGGTGACCTTGATGGCCACCAGGAGTGGGTATCCTCCTCCATGTGGTGCCAAGTCTGCAAAGTGCTGCACTGTCCCCTTGTGAGGTGGAGTCTCCTGCGGCACATGCATCTTATTTCCTATTTCATGGTGGCATCCACTCTGTGTTTCTGTGTTTTGTTTTATTCTCTTTGCCTTTGTTTTGTGGCTGCAGTGCAGGGTTTTCTCTGTTTTGCACATTTTTCGTACGGGATCTTCCTGCCCAGTTAGAACATCACCTGGGATCGTACCACCTCCGTATTTAATGGCATTGCCATTGCAAAAGCCTCCACCATCAATCTCCTGGGTCCACCATTGAATAGAAATTGAACTGGGCCAGGCACCTAAATGCCTTGCTACTAGAGGAAGTCAAAGGTTGTATTTCCTGCGGTGAGTGGCTCACCCCAAACCTCTCTACCACCTACAAGATACAAGTTAGAATTACTCTCTATATGCCCAAATGGGTGCAGTTCAAATAGCACTAAAGAAAAGTAACATAATCTAGAGCAAAACAGTCCATTCGATTGGTGCCCAATCCACTGGTTTAAATATGAATGCCCTCCACATTGGTGTACCTTGGCTCCAGTGCATAGTATCTACAGAGCAGCTGATCCCAAACCCAAGGGTGGAAATTTACAGCCCCTCCCGCCAGCAGGATCTTCTGATCCTACCAAAATCAATGGAGTTTTGAATGGCTCTCTACATTTCCTGACTCCGCTCTCTGCTGCACCGGGACCATAAAATTCTGGCCAAAGATCTCGACCAGTGACAAGGACAAGGCAGCAGGTGCATGGGAACATCATTACCTCCAAGTTACCCTTACAGGGCACTACACCATCCAATGTTTGATATCTATCAATGTTCATTCCTTGCCTTGAAACTCCCAACAAAACAGCATTATGGGAGCATATTCACTCCCTGGACTGCAGCAGTTGAGGAAAGCAGCTGACCACCAACTTCTGAATAGCAAATAAATGTCAACCTTGCTAGTAATTCCCACATCCCAAAAAAATATTAAAAGGAAGATAATGAACATGGGAAAAATTATACTGTAAACTAAAAATGATTGTTAAAAGCAGGGAGGAAGAAGACGTCAAAGAGACTTGGACCAGATATAACGTGGCTGAATAAGTTTTTAAAAAATGTTTTCAAAAGCCCTGTTCAAAAAAAAATTAAATTAGATTGAACAACAGAAAAAACCCAAAAGATTTGCCTCGAGCAGGTGTGTTGCTGACTGAGAAAAAAACAAAACAAGCAAAGAAAGGAAACAAAATGGGGCACAGGTTATGGTCTAAAATTGTTGAACTCAGTGTTGAGTCTAGAAAGCTGTGAAGTGCCTAATCAAGAGATGACCTACTGCTCCTCAAACTTACACCAAGCCTCACAGGAAAACTAGTAGGCCAAGGACAGGGTTGTCAGCATGACATGAGACCAAGGTGAAAAATTTAAATAACAGGTTATTGGAAGCTTGGCATCATGCTTGTGGAATGAATGGAGATGTTCTACAAAGTGGTCACCCAATCTGTGTTTAGTCTCCCCATGTAGAGAAGACTGCATTGTGAGCATCAAATGCAGTATACTAGATTGAAAGAAGTAAACACAAATCGCTGCTTCAGCTGTGTTACGACTCCCTCAGGGGCCAAACCCTATACTGTATACGGTTCCCCTCCAACACCTTGCAGTACAAACTCCCCAGGCGATTGGGGGGGGGGGGGGGGGAAAGCATCCCCCCTAATTGGGATAAATCTCACAAGATATAAACACCGACCTGGGAGCAGGTCAGGGACGATGACCCTGTGGGGTGAGGAGTAGTGTGATTGTAGTATTGTGAGTAGAGTAAATAAACCTAGTCATTATCCTGCCTAACTGGTGTTGTATGAAGTCCATACCTTCGGCAATTGCAACCTGGAAGGAATGTTTGAGGCCTTGGACAGTGAGAGGAGATAAAAGGGCAGGTGCATTGTCGTGCTCTTGCTCTGTGTTATAACCTGCCTACTTACCATTGGCCGGGGACTAATGACAATCCCACAATCCTGTGGGAGTATGAGCTTCCCCAATGAGGGGGGCGGAGAAAACATTAGTAAACTTCTAGTATAAATAAAGCTGGCCAGTTTAGGAACCAGCAGGAAGGAGTGTGCAGCAAGGGAAGATGTATGTATGCATATATGTATGTATGTATGTTATTGTAAATAAATGTTATTACTTTGTATCCTTAAAACTCGTGCTGGATTCTTCGTGGCCCTCACAAAACTGGCGACGAAGGTTAAAGTGAATAGCTGTCTACACTGCTGAAGCCACCTCCCTGGATTTTTGTTGGATACAGGTTGGAAGTTGTTTTCTATTATACCATGCCTCTGTATGGGCGTTTGGATGTTTTTGATGCTGCGTTGGAAAGCAGGAACCAGTACACACAACGGATGCGTTACTATTTCCGGGCAAACAATATCACCGAAAGTGAGCGGCAGGTGGTCAAATTGCTCACCGCCTGCGGCCCACATACGTTTGGGGTGATTAGGAGCCTTACGTACCCAGCTGCGCCGGACACCAAAACGTTTGATGAACTTGTGAATATAGTGGGGCAACATTTTAACCCAACCCCGTCCACGATAGTCCAGCGTTACCGGTTTAATACCGCTGAGAGGACCCCTGGAGAATCCCTTGCCGATTTTCTATCCAGGCTACGCAGGATTGCGGAGTACTGTGACTATGGTGAGACCTTGTCAGAAATGTTACGCGACCGTTTGCTTTGCGGTATTAACAATGCGGCCACCCAGAGAAAGTTGTTAGCTGAGCCAACATTGACTTTTCAACAGGCCATTCAAATAGTATTGTCCCGAGAGAGCGCAGAACGAGGAGCGCAGGAGCTACAGGGAATGGAAGTGCATGCCTTGGGGCGCAATCCCTTCCGTCCGAAAACGTCCCCCCGCACTCCTGCGGTACCTTGGGCGAGGCAACGTCCGGACCGACGCCAGCGGCCGTCCGACATTCCTCCCCGAAGGGAGCCTTCTCCACAACCAATGGATGAGGAGCCATGTCCGTGTCAGACTTGTAGGCGCTGACCCCGTCGCGGACGGCGGTCCTGGGGGCGCCAGAGGCGCCGTCGTTCCGACCGAAACCGGGACCAGCCCAGGGGCCATAACTGGGACCAGCCCAGGGGCCGTACCTTCCATGTGGATGAACCTGCGGCGACTACTCCTGAGGACGTGGAGACGGAGGATGACTGCCTGCAGTTGCATTGTGTGGCAGCTCCCCGTGTGGCCCCCATTAAGGTGACAGTACGGGTCAATGGCCACCCGCTTGAGATGGAGTTGGACACTGGCGCAGCGGTCTCCGTGATCGCCCAGAGGACATTCGACCACATCAAGCAGGGTATACAGACCCTTACATTAACCGACTCACAGGCCAGGTTGGCCACCTACACGGGGGAACCACTGGACATTGCAGGAACAACAATGACCCCTGTTGTTTATGGACGCCAGGAGGGGCGTTTCCCACTTATCGTGGTGCGCGACCATGGGCCCAGCCTGTTGCGTCGGGACTGGTTGCGCCATTTGCGGTTGCAATGGCAGCACATCCTCCAAACAGTTTCTGAAGGGTTGACTGAGGTGCTAGGACGATACCCAGATGTATTCCAGCCTGGTTGGGAAAAATAAAAGGGGCCGTAGCCCGTATCCAAGTCGAACCAGGAGCCACGCCGCGCTATTTCCGGGCGCGCCTGGTGCCTTACGCCTTGCTCGAGAAGGTAGAAGGGGAGCTCACTCGTTTGGAGAGTTTGGGTATTATCAGGCCCGTCCGTTTTCCTGACTGGGCAGCACCAATTGTATCTGTAATGAAGCCAGATGCCACAGTTCGCTTGTGTGGCGACTATAAACTTACAGTGTATACGGCTTCCCGACTCGACCGACATCCAATGCCTCGCATAGAGCATCTCTACGTGAAGCTTGCAGGTGGACTCTCGTTCACAAAATTAGATATGAGTCACGCCTACCTGCAGTTGGAGCTGGACCCTGCCTCCCGACCATATGTAACGATTAATACACACCGGGGCCTGTATGAATATACACGGTTGCCCTTTGGAGTATCCTCTGCCTGCGCAATTTTTCAACGTGTTATGGAGGGCATTTTGAGAAGTTTACCATGTGTTGCTGTCTACTTAGATGATGTTTTGATTACAGGGACGTCGGAGCAGGAACATTTGGAAAATCTGGAGGCTGTCCTTAGACGCCTTTCGGAGGCTGGAGTCCGTTTACGTCGCACAAAGTGCGTATTTCAGACAAAGGAAGTAGTCTACCTAGGTTATCGGGTGGACCACAAAGGTTTGCACCCCGTCGCAGTGAAGGTGCGTGCAATTCAACAGGCCCCCGCCCCGACTGACACTTCGCATCTTCGTTCTTTTCTCAGTCTCGTAAACTATTACGGGAAGTTCCTCCCCAATCTAGCAACTACGCTGGCCCCTTTGCACCTTTTGCTAAAGAAAAATCACACCTGGGTTTGGAGTCAGCCGCAAGAAACCGCTTTCCGGCGGGTAAAGCAACAATTGTCGTCGTCTGGGTTACTAACCCACTATGATCCTGGAAAGCCTTTGCTCGTCACATGTGATGCATCCCCGTATGGTATTGGGCCCCTCCTGTCCCACAAGATGGAGAACAGGGCCGAGCGACCGGTAGCTTTCGCCTCCCGCACATTGACTGCAGCGGAGAAAAAAGTACGCGCAGATCGAGAAGGAGGGCCTGGCAGTGGTTTTTACTGTGAAACGCTTCCACCAGTACGTGTATGTCTGCCATTTCACTATCGTGTCTGATCATCAGCCTCTGCTGGGACTTTTCAGAGAGGATAAGCCAATACCGCCCATTGCTTCTGCATGGATCCAGCGCTGGGCTTTGTTGCTTGCTGCATGCGTGTATTCTCTGGAGCACAAACCAGGAACGCAGATAGCAAATGCCGACGCACTGAGCCGATTGCCTTTATCAACCGGCCCCATGTCGACCCCCACGACCGGTGAGGTGGTTGCAACCCTAAATTTTATGGACACCTTGCCTGTCATGGCATCACAGATCCGTGAGTGGACCCAGACGGAGCCAGTCCTGTCAAAGGTTCGGCACATAGTCCTGTATGGTGGGCAGCATAGACAGTTCCCAGGCGAGTTGCGGGCATTTTCCTCCAAGCTGTCAGAATTCAGCGTGGAAGACGGCATCCTCTTGTGGGGGACGCGTGTGATTGTCCCGGAAAAAGGCCAGGAGCTGATACTAACAGACTTGCACAATGGGCATCCAGGTGTGACCAAAATGAATATGTTGGCCCTGAGTTATGTCTGGTGGCCAGGCCTCGACACCGGCATTGAGAAGGTGGCCCAAAACTGCTCCATTTGCCAGGAGCATCAGAAGCTTCCGCCGGCCGCGCCCCTACATCTCTGGGAATGGCCAGGGCGGCCTTGGGCACGCTTGCATGCAGATTTCGCAGGTCCTTTTCAAGGATCCATGTTCCTTCTATTAATTGACGCCCAGTCTAAATGGCTAGAGGTGCATAAGATGCAGGGGACAACATCCTGCGCAACAATTGAAAAGATGCGTTTGTCGTTTAGTACACATGCCCTCCCCGAGGTGCTGGTCACGGATAACGGCACTCCATTCACGAGTGAGGAGTTTGCGAGGTTCACAAAGATGAACGGCATACGCCATATCCGCACTGCCCCTTACCACCCGGCTTCAAATGGGTTGGCAGAGCGCGCAATGCAGACATTCAAAAGAGGCCTAAAGAAGCTGTCTTCCGGATCAATGGACACGAGACTGGCTCGCTTTTTGTTTACGTATAGGACCACCCCCCATGCGGTGACTTGGGTAGCTCCCGCAGAACTCCTAATGGGCCGGAGACTTCGCACCCACCTTAGTATGGTTTTCCCGGACATTGGCGCAAAAGTACGCCGCACACAAGAACGGCAAGGACAGGGATTTTCTCGGCATCGGCCGATTCGGCAGTTTGCGCCCGGTGACCCAGTGTTCGTTCGGAATTTTGCTGGTGGTGCCCAGTGGGTTCCTGGTGTAATCTTTCGCCAAACGGGCCCTATATCTTACCAGGTGCAAGCCCAGGGTCGTCTCCAGCGCAAACATGTAGACCATGTTCGGTCCAGAAGACTATCCCCTCAAAAGATTCCCCGCCCCCGGAGCTCATTTCTACAGTCGCAGAGACCAGAGACAAGGGAAGGTAGTCCTCACAATCTTCCACTGGTGCCTCACTCGAAGCCTGCGCAGGTCATTACAGAACCGAATGGAGATAGAGACGCTGACATGACGGAGGCAGCAGACTCTGACTCCAAGATGGAGACACAGGGTGCATCAGAGGGGGAATCCTCGGGTCCACGGGCCGTGGATGTACAACCGTTGCGCCGTTCATCACGGAAGTGCCGGTCTCCATCTCGTTACACGTCGCCTGATCCAGCACCGCGTGCAAATGGTGTCCGGCCTGCGGCAAAACGAGTCCGACGCCCTCCTTCACCAGGGTCTTCGGTGGATTCCTTGGACTTTAGGGGGGAGGGATGTTATAACCTGCCTCCTTACCATTGGCTGGGGACTAATGACAATCCCACAATCCTGTGGGTGTATGAGCTTCCCCAATGAGGGGGCGGAGAAACCATTAGTAAACTCCTCGTATAAATAAAGCTGGCCAGTTTAGGAACCAGCAGGAAGGAGTGTGCAGCAAGGGAAGTTGCTGCTGCTGTTATATATATGTTGTTGTAAATAAATGTTATTACTTTGTATCCTTAAAACTCGTGCTGGATTCTTCGTGGCCCTCACAAAACTCTGAATTTGAAAGCTTCATCAACTTTGTTTCCAATTTCCACCCTTCGCTCCATTTCACATGGTTTCTCCTGCATTTTCACAGAAAGGTGCTATGGGAAGAGGATAGGGTGTTGGAGGTGACTGGACCAGAGTTTCATGGAGGGAACAATTCCTTCAGAATGCTGAAAGGGGAGGGAGAAAATGTGTTCGGTTGTTGCATTATACTGAAGGTGACGGAATTGGTGGAAAAGGATACGTTGAATACGGAGGCTGGTGGGTGGAAGGTAAGAACAAGGGGATCGCCATCATGGGGAAGGGGTAGGAGACGAACTGCGGGAAATGTGGCAGGTGTGTTTTAGGGTCACAGTGAGGTGGGGTGGAGGTTAACACTCGATTGAGAAAAAATGAAGCTATCTTAGAAGCACTGTTGTGGAAAGTTGCATCATCAGAGCAGATGGGACAGATGAAGGAAATGAGAGAATGGAGTGGAATCTTTACACAGTATAGACTGTGAGGAAGTGTGGTTAAGATTGTTGCGGGAATCAGTAGACTTATAATGAATATCACTTGATTGCCTATTGGCAGAAATGAAGATAGAGAAGTCAAGCAAGGGAATGGAAAAGTCAGAGATAGACCACGTGAGAATGATGGAAATTGGAAGCAAAGTTGATTAAGCTTTTCAATTCAGAGCAAGAGAATGGCACCAATATACATGAGAGAGAGCCCAAGTAGGACATATTTGGCATATCCTACGAAATGACAGGCATATCTAGGATCCATGCAGGTAATTATAGCAAGTATGATGGGTTAAAAGATAAATTGTTCAAGGACAAATGCGAGAGCAAGCTCACCCAGGCGAGGGGGATGGTGGTCAGTGGAAACCAGTTGGGCCTCCCCTTGTTCAAGGAAGAAGTGGAGAGTTCTCAGACCATCTGGTGGCTATATAGAGAGATTGGACTTGCATGGTAAAAAGGTGGCATGGACCAGGAAATTATAAACTTTTAAAGTGACAGAGGGCATCAGAATAGTCACAGCAGAGACTGGACAAGGGGAGAAAATATAAACTCAAGGTGGAAAGAAATCAGTTAATGGGGCAGGAAAAGGCTGAATCGGAAGTTTATAGAGCAATCCTGTGTATGGATTTTGGGAAGGAGGTAGAAGAGATCTGTACGTGGTGGGGAACAATAAAGTAGGGGGCCATGGAGGAAAGATCACCAGAGTTCAATCACTGATTGTTCTAGAAATAATGGCTTGATTGGTGGTGGGGTCGGGGGAAGGAAGAAGGAACTGTCAGAGAGTTAGCGCTCAGCCGCTGTAAGCTGGAGGACAATTTGGCAGGCAACAACAGCATCCCCTCTTGTCAGTAGGGTTTGATAACAATGTCAGGATTAAACAGTGCAGCAGGTTCAGAGGGAGTGTGAAGTAGAAAGATTGAGATGGCATAGGTCACTCTGGCATTTCTCAATGAAAATATCAAGTGGTTGAGAAGGCAGAAGGAAGGGTCCAGGTGAAAGGAATATATTGGAGGTGGTGAAAGGGTCCGTTGACCAGGCAGGACCCCGGCCAAAGAAGTGGGCATGTCTCAAACTTCTCCCAATTCAGAGGAAAGGTCACAGACCTGAAACATTGTGCGCGATTCAGCAGACTTGAGTTAAAGTCCGGTGAATGGCGCATTTAGCGGGGTGTTTCACAGCATCTGCAGTGCCAAGAAAGACCCCGCTAGTCAATGATACTTTGCATTTTCTTTGGCCTCTGCGGCAAACTCCGCATTGAGGTCACTCTTTAAGTCGTTTTCGGCACGGGCAAGCTCAGCCTCTGGACCCCCCCCCCCCCCCCCACTCCTACTCCCACACTTCACCCAACTTACCTCTTCCGGGATCTTTGAGCCCCTGCCCCTTCACCCAACATCTTATCGGCAAGGCTCCCACCCCGGGCCCGACCCCTGGCATGGGAAACCTGGCATCTGGACACTTTGGTACTGTCAGCTTGGCACCCTATGCATGCCTGAATCTCGCCGCCTCGCAGGATTTCACTGAATCTCGTGAGCATTTTGAGTGTTGCAAATCTTGCGAGATTCAATGGCCTCGCCCTAACACCAAGTCGGTCACGATTGTGATATTATGGGAAATATTCAGAATACAAAAGGGTAATGTCATATCATAATTAACCACTAGACGGAGCTAAATGCAGAACTATATAAAGCACTGACTCACAGACTTCTGGGAGAAGGCTGGAGAGGAGAGTTTGGGAGTAGTGAGAGAAATCGGAGTACAATTATAAAGTGGAGAGACTAGAGTTAGTTGAGTGTAGATTACTAGATTATTGTTTATGTGGGAGTAAGTAGTCGAGCTTTAATAAGTAGTGTAAATAAATGTCAACTTTGTTGTTGAACTTGGCTTCTGTGGTCTTTGTGAACATTAAACATCCATCCTGAGAACAAGAATCACAAAGGACATCACATGGGTACCAGGCATATGTTCCTAAAAGTAAGCAGTCAGTGTAGAAAGTTAGTTTAGCTTCTGGAAAGAAACAGCTTTGTTGTTGAACTTAGCTTCTGTGGTCTTTGTGACATCTATCCTGTGAACAAGAATCACAAAGAACACCACAGTTACCAACATTTTCTGTTTTAATTCGGAGTTCCAGCATTTACAGTAACGGCTTTTCCATTTATGTAACTTTGTTTAACATCCCTTGATACTCTTGCTGAACAAAATCATTACTTATGAAGTGGGAGTAGGATGAAAATGGCAAGAAAAAGCACAGTTGGGCCACTGGAGGTCTGCTTGTTCTGTTTTTCATGCAGAACTTGATTTAGATCTGAGGTTCCACCAGAAATGGCAGGGCCCAATTTACATAAATAAAGTAGGGGTCAAATAACACAGCTATGATTTTCACATCCTTCCGAACTATCATTGTTACTGTCTTAATCCAACCACAATTCATGGGTGAAACAGATCAGGAGAGGACCACTCCCAACATTACTTAAAGGGATTATTACTTGTATTAAGCGACAACTACAAATAAATTAGCTGAACTTTAAAGCAAAGCATCTGATTACTGCTGTGTCACATATTGGCAGTTGGAAAACGTAAATGTTCTAATTAGTGAGGCCTGTCAGACAGAGAGAGATGAGGCATTAGCGAGAGAAATCATCTAATTAATCCCTGATTATCATCTGTTCTGTGCACAGCTAGAAAATGTTAACATTCAAATTAGTTACACCTGTGAGACAGAGATAAGAGTCCATGACAGGGGAAATAGAAACAGAGACCCTGATATTGACATGGGGTTGGAGACAGAAATGGAATTGGGACAAGGCAACAAACATAAGACATTGTGGGATGCATATAAATGTTAGATTTCAACGGGGATGCTTCATTCTCATTTTACTTCTGAGTTTCATGCCGCCAATGTGCATAAACATGATTCACATGACATGATTTCCCTTCAACTTCTTAAAGGCTCAGTTCATAGGTGAAGCAGAGGAAAGGTGTGCAGGGTCTGATTTTAAAAAAAGAATCAGGAATTGAAAAATGACTGCAGGAATATGCAAGGTTACACACAGGTTCTCAGATGTTATCTTTGGAGGACAATAAGGAGCAGGTTGGAGGTGTAGTTTCCAGCAAGTGGTAAAACGCCTGCTGTCACAACCACAAAGATCTGGTTGAAGATGGCAGAGGAGGTGAATATGAAGAATATTGCCCCAAGGTCATGGATTCAGTGCGACATGAACTTCAGTAATTGGACCAGATCATGGCAGATAAACATAAAGCAATATTCTTTCACCATGAAGGGATATGGCAAGCTTTATGGAGATTATAGCTGGCTGCTCAACAGTGTCAATGCTGCCAATTGTCTTGTCCAGTGTCCAAGCTCAGGTGGCAGCTGTGCAGGCTTAGTGTATTGGGTAGTTTTTATAAGATTATATATCAACTAGATAGAGAGGCTCCCAAGGTGTCACCGATTTCTTCTATAATAATTTCCTCTTCTGCAGACACATTGGGCTGACGTGACACTGGTCCAGAGGAAGGAAGATGGCTGAATGGGCAAGGCAAGTGAAGACCTTTCTCAGAACATCTGCATGTCTCATCTGTAGCAACCCCTTCAACCAATACCATTTACAAATGGTGTGCCTCCATTCAGGCTTCCCAAACTTCCCTGGCATTGGCGCAGAAAGACATCAGTGGCACAATTCTCAAAAATCCATAAGCTATTGGCGAAGAGCAACCCAGGACACTGAAAAAAGGTAATGGGCATGATTTAACAACCTTGTGGCGCCCAACTTGTTGTCGGAGAAGACCGTTGAATCTCGTGAGAGGCTACTTGTGAGATTTGCAACTCTCAAAAGTCTCGCCAGATTTAACAGAGTATTGTGGGATGTCGCAATCTGGATCTTGTCCTCACTGGGAGTGATCCAGATGAACTATTTAATGGCTCATATAAATTGCATTCATGAGATTCTCTCGGTGACCGGGACCTAACGGCCGCTCCAGGGCACTGTTTAGTACTAGTTTCCACAAACGTGGACCAGTCATAATGGCGCCTGGGTGGTGCCTCCCAGGCCATTAGAAACTCCGGATGGTCAGGGACAGGGCAAGATGGCACCCGGCACTCTCTCTGGCACCCGGGCACCTTTCCACTGCCAGCCTGGATGTGCAAGCCGTGAACCCTGGGAGTGCCAGTCTGGTAGTACCAGGGTGCCCAGGTGCGAGGTTGGCATTGCCAGGGATCAGGCCCAGGGGGTCTTATCAGGTGGAGGTGGGATGATGGGGTGTTCCTCAGGACCTCCCAGAGATTTGGAGGAGGGGGGTTGAAAATGTGGGGGGGAACGATAGGGCAAAATGACACCCTGATCTGCGAAGAGAATTTTAGGTTCGCCAGCAGGAAATTACTCGGCCATGGTGGAGAGAAACTCATCAAGGCCAAAAAAAAGGCAACATTCCGTTAAATAGCAAGATGTTTCCCAGTGCTGCAGCTGCCAAGAAATACCCGACTAAATGTGCCAAAAACCGGACATAGGTTTTTTAACGGTTAAATCGCGTCCTATATAAAAGCAAAATACTGCAGATGCAGGAAATCTGAAAGCCCTGGAAAAACTCAACTGGTCTGGCGGCATCTATGGAGGGAGAAATGGGATTGATGCTGCAAGTCTAACTTGAGTTCTAAAGAAGAGCCATATTGGATTTGAAATGTTAACACAGTTTCTCGCTCCATAGAATCTACCAGATTCACTGAAAAAGGTAACAAGCACCCTTTCCCCATCTCTGTGGGAACCAGGAAGATAACACTATTTAGTGGTCAGAGGTATAGGCAGAGAAAGAATATAAAGGGCGCAATTCCCTGGAACAATACCCAAGTGTGCTAGCGAATGGGAATTGTCGCGAGTTTCCCGGCGTTTGGCCCAGCAAGGCCAGCAACGCTACTCAACATTAATTGGTCCACTTAATGAGGCTTCACGGGCTTCCCTCCCCGAATTCCGGCACACCAGCAGATTCGCCGGGACCGTGCTCGCCAGGCCCTCGCTAACAAGGTCAAGCAGCACTTAAGCTGCACTTGCTCAGCCAGCCTCTGCCAACTCAACACAATGGTGCCACGGAGACCGGCCCCAAGATTCAGGGATGCTGATCTGGGGAGGCTCCTCGACGTGGTGGAGACCAGGGGGGGTGTACTGTTACCCCGAGGGTCCCGGAGTTTGAGCCACAAGGCAGAGGTGCTGCCTGGTATGAGGTGGCAGCAGCAGTCAGCTCGTGCAGTGTGACCAGGCGGACAGCCCTCCAGTGTCGGAATAAGGTCAACCAGGCAGCATGAGTGAGTAGACACCAATGCCCCGCCCCCCCTAAGGGAGCATCCCCCCCCAGGCGACCCCTGACCCTCCCTTCATCCCGTCCCAGCACTCCCTCCACCCACGTCCCCCTTCAATCCTCCCTCCACCCCAGCCATGTTTTCAGACCCATTCCTCCTCACAACTGTGAACCACGCATGTGGCTCACGATGTCCTCTCTGTGTCTCCTCAGGAAAAGCTGTCCCGTAATCGGCAGGAGACGGCCCAGAGTGGTGGTGAGGTGCCGGACTTGAGAATCCTCGCCTCCTTCGAGGAGAGAGCCCCGGAGATGAGTTGTGTGGCCTAGGACAGGGCAGTCACCAATGCGGAGGCTGCCGGACACTGCAGAGGTGAGAAACCACCAAGCTCCACCGCAGGACCTGTCAAACGTGAGTAATGATTGCCTTCCTGAATGACCCATCCCTCCCAGTGACCACATGTCCATGCTCCCGCAGGTCTAGCAGCCGACGATGCCGGTCCATCCTGACCCCGGGGAGAACACCCCTCGGCCATGCCTGAAGGTCTCGGCAGAATGTCCGACTCACTGGAGGTTGTGACCTAGTACCAGGACGACCTTGATGAGGTTCTGCGGGACAGTTTCCGCGCTCAGATGGGAATGGCCGAGGCACTGCGGAGCTTGTCCCAGTTGCAGGTGGGTATTGCCGAGGCGCTACAGAACATGTCCCAATCACTGAGGAGCATCACCGAGGTCGTCGCCACGATGGTGCAGACCACGGGGAACTGCTAGGGCTGACAGAGCCAGATGTTGCAGGGGCAACCGTGGCTCAAACCAGCTGTCCCTCCATCCCAAGATGAACCCCAGGGCCACCTCCCCCCACCCCCCAGTGCCCCCCCACCCTCACATGGTGGTCCACCCCTGCGGAGAGTCCCTCCACCCACAGCCGAGGGTCCCCCAGCCGAGGGTCTCCATCCCCCACTGAGCACAGGGGCAGCAAGCCCAGCGCTCCCGGGATCTTTGCCTGTGAGCAAAGATGGCTACTCACCTCCTCGACTCCCCACAGAAGCCCTTCCGTCAGGTTCATGTGGTAGTCACCACTGTTGTATTGTATATACCGCATACGAGGGGTATTACGGTAAGGCCCCTGTACTACAGGTACGGGGGTAGATCCCTGCATGCTGGCTCCACCCAGTAGGTGGAGTACAAATGTGTGCCCTCCGAGCTGCAGCCATTTGGGCAGCATCTGCGGGAGGCTACACATCTCTGCGTAATAAAGCCTCGATTACACTCTACTCTCGTCTCGTCATAATTGATAGTGCATCAATTTATTACGCAGAGATTTTACAACGATGGATCGCCGCATCAAGTCTGATCGCCTGCAGCTGCACCCTCAAGCAGACAATGCCAAATCGGCCTTCGCACATTGGCTAGCTTGCTTTGAAGCATACATCGGATCTGCGACAGAACCACCCTCAGAGGCACAGAAGCTCCAGATCCTGTACACGCGGCTGAGCTCCAATATCTTTCCCCTCATCTGGGACGTGCCGACCTATGCTGAGGCCATGGCGCTACTGAAGGAGAACTACACTCAGCAAACCAACAAAATCTACGCCAGCCACCTCCTGTCCACGCGGCATCAACTAGCCGGTGAGTCTGTGGAAGATTTCTGGCGTGCCCTGCACACCCTGGTGAGAGACTGTGATTGCCAGGCCGTTTCGGCCGTTGAACATTCTGACCTGCTAGTTAGCGACGCATTCGTTACGGGCACAGGGTCGGCCTACATCCGCCAGCGCCTCTTAGAAGAGGCTACCCCGATACAGTAAGGCCATTAACCATGAATCAGAAAATCTCCCTGGCCTCTGGATCCCACTCCGTGGCAATCCGGGGGTACTGCACCACCGCCTTCACCATCCAGGGCATAGAGTTCAGCGGCTTCCGGCTCTCCGTCCTCCCCAACCTCTGCGCTGCCTTGCTACTCGGCCTGGACTTCCAGTGCAACCTCCAGAGCCTAACCCTGAAATTTGGCGGGCCCCTACCAACCCTTACTGTCTGCGGTCTCACGACCCTTAAGGTCGACCCGCCTTCTCTGTTTGCAAACCTCACCCCGGATTGAAAACCCATCGCCACCAGGAGCAGACGGTACAGCGTCCAGGGCAGGACCTTCATCAGGTCTGAGGTCCAGCGGCTGCTACGGGAAGGAATTGTCGAGGGCATTTAATTCCAGGAGGCAGTCACCCTCTTAGGATAGGATCTTCTGATTAGGTGGCCAGGAGGTTGTGGCTGTGAGTAAGGTTATTAAGAGACTCAGAAGGTAGTAGTGGAGGAGCTCCAGCCTTGCTTGCAGTGATCCAAGAGGTTCAAGGTTTTTGCAGTTCTGGATGGTAAGTGAGAGCTGCAATTTGGATGAGCAAACTGACTGTGGCACCCTGGTGCAGGAAGCCATTCAAGCAGGGCAAGTTAATAAGAATGAAGCGGTAGTAAAGCACAATATAATCAGAGGGATAGATACAGTTCTCTGCATTCCATGGCTCTAGATGGCTGTGTTGCCTACCTGGTACCAGGGGCCAGGACATCTGCTTGGGGTTGGAGAGGAACGTGCAGTAGGAGGGAGAGGATCCTATTGTCATGTTCTCCATCAGCACCGATGATATGGATAGGGCTCGGAAAGAGGTTCTTCTTCGGGATTATGAGCAACTAAGGGCCAAATGATAAAGCAGAACTTCAAAGGTGACAGTCTCTGGATTATTATCTGAGCCACAAGCAAATTGTGTGAGGTAAATAAGATTAGAGAGATGAATGTGTGGTTCATATTTTGAAGGGTATTTGACCTTTCAAAAGATAGGAAGCTAAAAAAAGGTGACGGGGCAGCTCTGGTAATTAAAAATGTAATTAGTACAATAGTGAGAGATGACCTTGGCTCAGTTTGGGTAGAGATAAGAAAGATTAAAAGTAAGAGGTCACTTGTGGGAATAGTTTATAGGCTCCCTAACAGTAGTTACATCGTAGTACAAGGTATCCAAGAAGAAAAAAATGGGACATCTAAGAAAAATACCACAATAATCACGGTTGACTTTAATCTACACGGAGATTGGGCGAATCATATTGGCAATGGTAGCCTGAAACATGATTTCATAGAGTGCATTTGGGACAATTTCTTGGAGGAGGACATTCTGGAGCCAACCAGGGAACAGGTTATTTTGGACCTAGTGAGATACCCTCAATTACGACTCAGGAGAGGAGATTGATAATTCAAAGGCTTTAATTACCAGAGAACCAGACAGCTGCCGAGATGTGTGCTCACTGCACGCTGCCTACTGAACATAACCTTATATACAGCTTCCTGGGGGTAGAGCCGGAGGTAGAGTCCCCCAGGGTTCCAAACCCGGTCTTAAAGGAGCCTACGTATTAAAGGTACATGTGTATACAGATATCATTCATCACATTCACCCCCTGTTTAAAAAAAAATGCATAGTCCGATGGCGGTGAAGTGGAATTACAAGTTCAGTCTTTTGGGTGGTCTGATTGCCCGTGTCGATCTTCTCAGCTCCGGTGGTGGTGCGGCGAATACGGTCATCATTGGTGGTGGTATATCCGGGAGCACGGTTCTCTGAGCCTTTGCCCGCGTTGGAGCAGGAGGGGTTATGCGGGGTGACTAGGTTGATTGGTGCCGGCTGGGGGGAGCGCTATGGGGGGGGGCACTGTCGGAGTCGAAAGCTGGTGCGGGGAGGGGAGCGTCGGTGGAAGAGGGGGCGTCGGTGGGCGAGCCAGCGGGTGCCAGGTCTCGCAGGGAAACGGTGTCCTGCCTGCCGTCGGGGTACTCGACGTAGGCGTATCGAGGGTTTGCGTGTAGTAGTTGGACCCTCTCGACCAGTGGATCTGTCTTATGGCTCCTCACGTGCCTCCGGACTAGAACTGGACCCGGAGTCGTCAGCGAGAAGCGAGACCCCAGAGGTGGACATCCTGGGGAAGACAAACAAACGGTTGTGAGGGGTCTCATTCGTGGCCGTACAGAGGAGCAACCTAATGGAGTGTAGGGCATCGGGTAGGACCTCCTGCCAGCGGGCGATTGGGAGACTTCTTGACCGGAGGGCTAGAAGGACAGCCTTCCACTGTCGCGTTCTCTCTCTCCACCTGTCCGTTTCCCCGCGGGTTATAGCTGGTGGTTCTGCCCGAGGCGATGCCCTTGTTGAGCAGATATCGATGCAGCTCATCGCTCATGAACGATGTATCCCGGTCGCTGTGGATATAAGCGGGGAAACCAAACAGCGTGAAGATGCTGTGCAGTGCCTTGATTACGGAGACCGAGGTCATATCGGGGCAGGGGACAGCGAAGGGGAAGCGAGAGAATTCATTCGATGACAGTGAGGAAATAACTGTTGCGGTCGGTGGATGGGAGGGGCCCTTTGAAGTCCACGCTTAGTCGCTGAAAGGGCCCAGAGGCCTTTACCAGGCGAGCCTTGTCTGATCGATAGAAGTGCGGTTTGCACTCCGCACAGATCTGGCAAACCTTGGTCATGGCCTTGACCTCCTCGGTGGAGTAAGGTAGGTTGCGGGACTTGATGAAATGGGCTAGACGGGTGACCCCCGGGTGGCAGAGGTCATCGTGGATGGCCCGCAGATGGTCTTTCTGCGCGTTGGCGCACAGGCCGCAGGACAGGGCTTCTGGGGACTCGTTGAGCTTCACCGGACGATATGTAATATCGTACATGTAGGTGGAGAGTTCGATCCTTCACCTCAGAATGTTATCATTCTTTATTTTGCCCCGTTGTGCGTTATCAGACATAAAGGTGACCGACCGTTGGTCGGTGACGAGGGCGAACCTCCTACCGGCTAGGTAGTGCCTCCAGTGCCGCACAGCCTCCACTATGGCTTGTGCCTCCTTCTCGACTGCAGAGTGTCGAATTTCCGAGGCGGTGAGGGTTCGGGAGAAGAACGCTACAGGTCTGCCCGCCTGGGTGAGGGCGACATCTGATGCGTCGTTTTCTACCTGGAATGGAATGATTTCATCCACCACGTGCATGGCGGCCTTGATGATATTGGCCTTGATACGACTGAAGGCCGACTGAGCCTCAGCCATCAGGGGAAAAACCGTGGTCTTAATGAGTGGACAGGCTTTGCCCGCATATCTGGGGACCCACTGGGCATAATAGGAAACGAGCCCCAGGCACTGTTTGAGTGCCTTGAGGCTACGGGGGAGGGGAAGTTCCTTAAGGTTGCGCATGCGGTCGGGGTCTGGCCCTAGGACCCCGTTTTCCACGACGTAGCCGAGGATGGCTAGCCGGGTTGTGTGGAACACGCATTTCTCTTTATTGTATGTCAGATTGCGGGCCCGGGCGGTCTGGAGGAACTTCCTCAGGTTTTCGTCATGGTCCTGCTGGTCATGGCCACAGATGGTGACGTTGCCCAAGTACAGGTATGTAGCCCGTAAGCCGTACTGGTCCACCATTTGACCCATTGCCCTTTGGAAAACAGAGACTCCGTTTGCGACACCGAAAGGGACCCTGAGAAGTGGAAGAGCCGACCGACTGCTTCGAAGGCCGTATAGGGGCGGTCCTCTGGGCGGATAGGGAGTTGATGATAGGCTGATTTTAGGTCGACCGTGGAGATTACTTGATACTGGGAGATTTGGTTCACCATTTCTGCTATGCGGGGAAGTGGATACGCATCGAGTTGCGTAAAGCGGTTTATGGTCTGGCTATAGTCCACCACCATACGTTGTTTTTCTCCGGAGCGAACTACCAGTACTTGTGCCCTCCAAGGGCTGTTGCTAGCCTCTATGACCCCTTCTTTTAGTAGCCGCTGAACCTCTGACTTGATGAAAGTCATGTCTTGGGCACTGTACCGCCGACTCCTGGTGGCGACGGGCTTACAGTCGGGGGTGAGGTTCGGGAAGAGGGGGGTGGTGTAACTTTGAGTGTGGCCAGGCTACATACCGTGAGCAGGGGCAGGGGTCCGCCGAACTTCAGTGTCAGGCTTCGGTGGCTGCACTGAAAGTCCAGACCGAGCAGCAGGAGGGCGCAGAGGTGAGGGAGGACATAAAGTTTAAACGGGCGTATTTGGCGCCTTGGATAGCGAGGTTCGCGACACAATACCCCGTGATTTGGCCCGAATGAGATCCAGATACGAGGGCGATAGTTTGGGAGGCAGTATCGGTGAGCAGGGAGCAGCGTCTTACCATGTCTGGATGGATAAAACTCTCCGTGCTCCCGGAGTCAAAAAGGCAGGGGGTGTCGCAGCCGTTGATTTGAACCTGCATCATTGAGTTTCGCAGGTGCTTCGGCCGAGATTGATCAAGCGTGATCGCTCCTAGTTGCGGGCAGTCAGAGTCATCAGTTGAATCAGACTCGCAAAATGGCCGCCACTGTCAGTCGCACGTTTTGTGTTTTGAAGATGGCCACCGCCAAGATGGCCACCCCCATGACTCGCACGAGGCCGATGACATGTCGGAAGTAGGCGTGGCCGGCCACCGTGCAGCCGCGTTGCGGGGCCTGTGGTCCCGGGAGTTCGATTTGTGGGACCGATGAGACTTTTGTTTCTGGCCTTTCGGCCCAGCCAGGCAGACCTTCGTGAAGTGCCCTTTCTTTCCGCATTCGCCGCAGATAGCGGAGCGGGCCGGGCAACGCTGGCATGAGTGCTGGCTTTGCCCACAGAAATAGCATGGATGTGAGCGGGTCGCCGCGCGGCGCAGGCATGTCGCGAGGCCGAGTCTGGAGGGGATTGAGAGGGGTTCGCAAGGTCCGTGGAGTACGTGCGGAGATTAATGGGGGGCCGCTTCCCGAGAAGAGCCGTGCGTTACCGTGCCTTGGAGGTCCTTTGCTCCGTCTTCTAGGAGCCGCTGCCGGATGAATGTGGATCAGATTCCGGACACGAAAGCATCATGAATATGTAAGTTCATGTGGACTTCTGCCGTCACCTCTTTATGGTCGCAGTTCCTGGCGAGTGCGGTGAGTCTCTCCAAGTATTCATCTGGCGTTTCCCCGGAGCGCTGGCAGCAGGTCAAGAGCAAATGTCTTGCGTGTACCTCATTTATCGGCTTTACGAAGCGGTTCTGTTGGATTTCGACCGCCGTTTCATACGTCGTAGCTTTCTCGATCACGGAGGATTGTCGGTGGCCCACCCGGGCATGTAGTAAGCTCAGCTTGCGAGGTCCATCAACTTCAGTCTCTGAGGAATTCAGATAGGCCTCAAAGCACCGGAGCCAGTATTTAAAAATTTCAGTGGCCTCCGACGACCGAGCGTCCAAATTGAGCTTCTCCGGCTTTAGACCGCTGTCCATCTTGATGTAGTCGGGCCAGATGGCCTACTCCTGTTCCTAGTTCTTATGTTCTTATTAAAGAGATTCGGGGATATGGTGTACGGGCCGGAGAGTGGAGCTGAGTCCACAAAGATCAGCCATGATCTCAGTAAATGGCAGAGCAGGCTCGAGGGGCCAGGTGGCCTACTCCTGTTCCTAGTTCTTATGTTCTTAATTAAACTGAGATACCCTCAATTATGACTCAGGAGAGGAGATTGATAATTCAAAGGCTTTAATTACCAGAGAACCAGACAGATGCCGAGAGGTGTGCTCACTGCACGCTACCTACTGAACATAACCTTATATACAGCTTCCTGGGGGTGGAGCCGGAGGCGGAGTCCCCCAGGGTTCCAAACTCGGTCTTAAACGGGCCTACGCATTAACGGTACATGTGTATACAGATATCATTCATCACACCTAGTAATGAGTAACACGTCAGGGTTAATCAATAACCTCACAGTAAAGGAGTCTCTCGGCGACAATGATCATTACATGATGGAATTTCATGTTCAGTTTGAAAGGGAGAACTGTGAGTCTAAGACTAGTGTTTAAAACCTGAATAAAGGACACATTATAAGAGTATGAATGCAGATCTAGCTACGTGGAATTGGGAAACTAGGTTAAAAGGTGTGACAGTAGAGATACAGTGGCAAACATTTAAGGAGATATTCAATAATTCTCTGCAAAGATATATCCCAGTGAAAAAGAAAGACTCTTTGAGTACTAAATTGAAAGAAACTGAACAAATCTGTAAAAATCTGTTTGTCTACAAAATTATCAGAGGCATAGACAGATTGGATTGGATTTGTTTGTTGTCACGTGTACCGAGGTACAGTGAAAAGTATTTTTCTGCGAGCAGCTCAACAGATCATTAAGTACATGAGAAGAAAAGGGAATAAAAGAAAGTACATAATAGGGCAACACAACATAGACAATGTAACTACATAAGCACTGGCATCGGATGAAGCATACAGGGTGTAGTGTTAATGAAGTCAGTCCATAAGAGGGTCATTTAGGAGTCTGGTAACAGTGGGGAAGAAGCTGTTTTTGAGTCTGTTCGTGCGTGTTCTCAGACTTCTGTCTCTCCTGCCCGATGGAAGAAGTTGGAAGAGTGAGTAAGCCGGGTGGGAGGGATCTTTGATTATACTGCCCGCTTTCCCCAGTGTGGTGGTATGTATTAGGGGTAATACGGTACACCATGAATGCCGAGGAGCTATTGGAGGACAGATGCTGGGTCCCGATTGGATCTGCCGCCTACTGGGCTCCACCCAGATAGGCTGGGTATAAGAACCCGGTTTACTCCCCGCAGCTGCATTCTGTGACTGAGCTGCTGGGGAACAAGTCTGAACAAGTCTGCTCAATAAAGCCTCGATTGAAGTTCTCTACATCTCGCCTCGTGTGTGATCGATGGTGCTACAATTTATTGAGCAGACTTAAAAAGGAATATGGAGCTCCGGATCGCCCCGGAGTACCTGCGAATCGGCCCCCAAGCAGCTAACGCAACATCGGCGTTTAAACACTGGCTGGTGTGCTTTGAGGGGTACCTCCGAACGACCCCCGGCAGACCAACGGAAGACCAGAAGATGCAGGTCCTGCATTCCAGATTGAGTCCCGAAATCAACGCTCTCATCGAGGACGCGGAAGAATTCCCAGCGACGATCAACTTGCTGAAACAGACCTACATTAGGCCCGTCAACCAGGTCTACGCACGCTACCAGCTCGCGACAAGACGACAAATCCCCGGGGAATCGCTGGACGAATTCTTCAATGCGTTGACGATCCTGGGAAGAAACTGCGACTGCCCAGCAGTAACGGCGAATGAACATACGGACCTCCTGATCAGAGACGCTTACGTAGCAGGTTTGGAATCGTCGCAAATTCGCCAGAGACTTTTAGAGAAAGACTCTCTCGGACTCACAGAGGCACGGGTCCTTACAGCCTCCCTCGACGTGGCCTCCCAAAACGCCCGCGCCTATGCCCCCGACCGCACTACAGCCTCATGGGCTCCGTGGACCCCCGCCGAGACCGACCCCCCGGCACCCCCCACCCCTCCGCAAGCGTGCACGGCCAGAATCCCAGACCACCCGGGGGGGCCCCGCTGCTACATTTGCGGGCAGCCGAAACACCCCCGCCAGCGCTGCCCGGCCCGCTCGGCCACCTGTAAAAGCTGCGGCAAAAAGGGGCACTACGCAGCGGTTTGCCAGTCCCGTGGGGTCGCCGCTATCTCTGGGAAACAAACGGGACCACGGGCTCAACCCCCCCAGCAACCCACAGGCAGCCAACGGGCGCCGCCATTTTGGACCCCGGACACCACGAGGGGGGACGGGCGCCGACATCTTACTACTCACGGGCCGCGTGCGATCCATGGGAGCGGCCATTTTGTCCACCCCCCGGCCGCGTGCGACCCATGGGGGCGGCCATTTTGTCCACCCCCGGCAGCGTGCGATCCATGGACGCCGCCATCTTGGCTGACAGGCAAGGACCCCAGCGTGGACGGCTCCACACTGCCTGAAGACAACGGTCTGATGCACCAACCACGTTTGGCATCGGTGACCCTCAACCAGTCGCGGCCCCGGACGCTACAGACGACAACGACAAAGGTGCTGGTGAACGGGCACGAGACGCCGTGTTTTATCGACTCGGGGAGCACGGAGAGTTTTATACACCCGGACACAGTAAGACGCTGTTCCCTTGTAATTCGGCCAAGCACCCAAAAATTTTTCCTGCCGGCGGGGTACCACTCCGTTGCAATCAAAGGGTTCTGCATCGCAAATCTAATGGTGCAGGGGAGAGAGTTCAAAATTTACCGGCTGTATGTCCTCCCCCATCTCTGCGCTCCCACTCTCCTGGGGTTGGACTTCCAATGCAACCTCCAGAGCTTAACATTTAAATTTGGCGGCCCTATACCCCCACTGACTATCTGCGGCCTCGCGACACTCAAGGCCGAACCGCTCTCCTTGTTTGCGAACCTCACCCCGGATTGCAAACCCGTCGCCACTAGGAGTAGACGGTACAGCACCCAGGACCGGACGTTTATCAGGTCCGAAGTACAGCGACTGCTGAAGGAAGGCATAATCCAGTCCAGCAATAGTCCCTGGAGAGCTCAGGTGGTAGTAGTGAAGACAGGGGAGAAGCAGAGGATGGTCGTAGACTACAGTCAGACCATCAACAAGTACACGCAGCTAGATGCGTACCCTCTTCCCCGCATATCCGACATGGTCAATCGGATTGCACAGTACAAGGTCTTCTCCACCGTGGACCTTAAGTCCGCCTACCACCAGCTCCCCATTCGCCCCGGTGACCGCAAGTACAGTGCCTTCGAAGCAGACGGGCGGCTATACCACTTCTTTTTTTAAAAAATAATTTTTATTAAAGGTTTTCATAAAATATCAATAACAAAATGAGAAAGAAAAAAGAACCCAACAGGGTTAAGTACAAAACACAATCTAAAAAAGCAACCCCCCAAACCCCTCCCCCCCGTACCTAAATAATAAATTAACATTAACACCCCGACTTAAGACAACAGGTGTATACACCCCCTCAGACCCTTCCAGTGTAAATAACATAAACAAAAATAAAGTAACCCCCCCCCCCACCCCCCGAGCTGCTGCTGCCATTGACCAATGTCTATCGTTCTGCCAGAAAGTCTAAGAATGGTTGCCACCGCCTAAAGAACCCTTGTACCCACCCTCTCAAGGCGAATGGCTATACCACTTCTTAAGGGTTCCATTCGGCGTCACAAACGGAGTCTCGGTCTTCCAACGGGAGATGGACCGAGTGGTTGACCAGCACGGTTTACGGGCCGCGTTCCCGTACCTCGATAACGTCACCATCTGCGGCCACGACCAGCAGGACCACGACGCCAACCTCCGCAAATTCCTCCAGACCGCTAACGCCCTCAACCTCACCTACAACGAGGAAAAATGCGTGTTTAGCACCGACCGTCAAGCCATCTTGGGCAACGCAGTGCGTAATGGAGTGATAGGCCCCGACCCTGAACGCATGCGCCCCCTCATGGAGTTCCCTCTCCCCCACTGTGCCAAAGCCCTGAAACGCTGCGTGGGCTTCTTTTCTTATTACGCCCAGTGGGTCCCCCAGTACGCCGACAAGGCCCGCCCACTAATCCAGTCCACTACTTTTCCCCTGTCGACAGAAGCCCGCCAGGCCTTCAGCCGCATCAAAGCGGATATCGCAAAGGCCACGATGCGTGCCATCGACGAGTCCCTCCCCTTCCAAGTCAAGAGCGACGCATCCGACGTAGCTCTGGCGGCCACTCTCAACCAAGCGGGCAGACCCGTGGCCTTTTTCTCCCGGACCCTCCACGCTTCAGGAATTCGCCACTCCTCAGTAGAAAAGGAGGCCCAAGCCATGGTGGAAGCTGTGCGACATTGGAGGCATTACCTGGCCGGTAGGAGATTCACTCTCCTCACTGACCAACGGTCGGTAGCCTTCATGTTCGATAATGCACAGCGGGGCAAGATAAAGAACGACAAGATCCTGCGGTGGAGGATCGAACTCTCCACCTACAACTATGAGATCTTGTGCCGTCCAGGAAAGCTGAACGAGCCGTCCGATGCCCTATCTCGCGGCACATGTGCCAACGCACAAGTGGACCGCCTCCAAGCCCTCCGCGAGGACCTCTGCCACCCGGGGGTCACTCGCTTCTACCACTTTTTAAAGGCCCGCAACCTCCCGTACTCCGTCGAGGAGGTCCGAACAGTCACCAGGAACTGCCAAATCTGCGCAGAATGCAAACCGCACTTTTTCAGGCCAGATAGAGCGCACCTGATAAAGGCTTCCCGTCCCTTTGAACGCCTCAGTCTGGATTTCAAAGGCCCCCTCCCCTCCACCGATCGCAACACGTACTTTCTTAACGTCGTTGACGAATACTCCCGTTTCCCCTTCGCCATCCCCTGCCCCGACATGACCACGGCCATGGTCATTAAAGCCCTCTGCACCATCATTACCCTGTTCGGTTTCCCCGCCTACATCCATAACGATAGGGGGTCCTCCTTCATGAGTGACGAGCTGCGTCAATTCCTGCTCAGCAAGGGCATAGCCTCGAGCAGGACGACCAGCTACAACCCCCGGGGGAACGGGCAGGTAGAGAGGGAGAATGGAACGGTCTGGAAGACCGTCCTACCGGCCCTACGATCTAGGAGTCTCCCAACTTCCCGCTGGCAGTAAGTCCTCCAGGATGCCCTTCATTCTATCCAGTCCCTGCTGTGCACCACCACGAACCAAACGCCTCACGAGCGCCTCCTTGTCTTCCCTAGGAAGTCCGCTTCTGGAACGTCACTTCCGACCTGGCTGGCAGCCCCGCGACCCATCCTGCTCCGGAAACATGTGCGGGCACACAAATCAGACCCACTGGTGGAAAAGGTACATCTACTCCACGCCAACCCGCAGTACGCCTACGTGGCGTTCCCAGACGGCCGACAGGACACGGTCTCTCTGCGGGACCTGCCGCCCGTCGGAGCTCCCCACACCCCCCCAACACCAATCACCACCCCCTCACTCCCGCCGGTGCACCCCACAACCACCCCCTTCCCAAGGGGATCGGTCCTCCTCCCAGGCCCGCCCAGGAGTAAGGAAACAGAGAGGGACAGCGCGATGCTCCCAGAGTCGACCAGATCCGAGCCAGCACCACCACCACCACCACCACCCGGGCTGAGACGATCGCAGAGGGCGACCAGAGCACCATCTCGACTCATCGAGTCGACTTAAGATGTATATAATTCAGTGGCCCAGTAAAGCGGCTTTGTTGTAAATAGTTAACGCTGCTAATCGGGTAAAATGTGAATAATTCAGTGGCCCAGTAAAGTCGGCATGGTTGTATATAGTTCAATGGTTAAGGCACCGACCCTGCAAACCCCTACCACCATACCACCCACCACCCCGCCGGGTTCCTTTTTAACAAGGGGAGAATGTGGTGGTATGTATTAGGGGTAATACGGTACACCATGAATGCCGAGGAGCTATTGGAGGACAGATGCTGGGTCCCGATTGGATCTGCCGCCTACTGGGCTCCACCCAGATAGGCGGGGTATAAGAACCCGGTTTACTCCCCGCAGCTGCATTCTGTGACTGAGCTGCTGGGGAACAAGTCTGAACAAGTTTGCTCAATAAAGCCTCGATTGAAGTTCTCTACGTCTCGCCTCGTGTGTGATCGATGGTGCTACACCCAGGCAGCGGGAGGTGTAGATGGAGTCAATGGATGGGAGGCAGGTTCGTGTGATGGACTGGTCGGTGTTCACGACTCTCTGAAGTTTCCTGCGGTCCTGGGCCGAGCAGTTGCCATACCAGGCTGTGATGCAGCCCGATAGGATGCTTTCTATGGTGCATCTGTAAAAGTTGGTAAGAGTCAATGTGGACATGCCAAATTTCCTTCGTTTCCTGAGGAAGTATAGGCGCTGTTGTGCTTTCTTGGCGGTTGCGTCGATGTGGGTGGACCAGGACAGATTTTTGGAGATGTGCACCCCTAGGAATTTGAAACTGCTAACCATCTCCACCTCGGCCCCGTTGATGCTGACAGGGGTGTGTACAGTACTTTGCTTCCTGAAGTCAATTACCAACTCTTTAGTTTTGCTGGCATTGAGGGAGAGAGTTGATAGTCAGAGGCTTTTTCCCAGGGTAGAGGGGTCAATTACTAGGGGCATAGGTTTAAGGTGCGAGGGGCAAGGTTTAGAGGAGATGTATGGGGCAAGCTTTTTACACAGAGGGTAGTGGGTGCCTGGAACTCGCTGCCGGAGGAGGTGCTGGAAGCAGGGATGATCGTGACATTTAAGGGGCGTGAATAGGATGGGAATCAAGGGATACGGACCCAGGAAGTGTAGAAGATTTTAGTTTAGACGGACAGCATGGTCGGCACAGGCTTGGAGAGCCGAAGGGCCTGTTCCTGTGCTGTACTTTTCTTTGTTGTTTGTTCTAAAAAATAGTGGGAGGTCAAAAGATTGGTCAAATCTTAAGAACCAGCAAATACTTATCAAAAAGAGGAGAAAGAAGCATGCGAGAGAAAGCTTAGGAATATGAAAGCAGAAAATATGAGTATTTAAATAGGAAAACAGTAACTAAAACTAATGTTGATCCACTAGAGAGTGAGTCTCGGGAATTAATAATGAAAAACAAGGAAATGGCAGAGGTGCCTCCGTTCACTGTGGAAGACTTAGAAAATTTCCCACAGATAGGTGAACAGGAGGGAGGAACTTAAAACAATCACTATCACCAGGGAAAAGAGGGAAAGCTATTAAACCTAAAGGCTGACAAGTCACCATGATCAAATGGCCTGAATCATAGGGCCTTAAAAAGTGGCTGCACAGACATATGCATTGGTTATAATCTTCCAAAATTCCTTAGATTCTGGAAGGGTCCCAAGTAGATTGGAAAACAAGTAATGTAACATCTTAATTCAAGATTGGAGGGAAACAGAAAGCAGGAAACTACAGGTCAGTTCGCCTAACATCGGTCATAGGGAAAAAAGTAAAATTCATTATCAAGGAGGTACAGTGGGATACTTAGAAAATGATAATTTGCTGAGGCAGAATCAACAGGGTTTTGTGAAAAGGAAATTACATTTAACTAATTTTTAGAGATTTTTGAGGAAGTATCAAGTAAGATGGATAAAGGAGAATATGTAGATGTACTTGGATTCCCAGGCAATTGATAATATGCTGCATCAAAGGTTACTACACAAGATTACTACATGGTGTAGGGGATAACATCTCAACATGGTAAAGGATTGATAGCTAACTGGAAGCAGAGAGATAAATGGGTCTTTTTCAGGCTGGCAAGTTGTAACCAGTGGAGTCCCACAGGGATCAGTGCGAGGGCCTCAACTAATTACAACCCACATCAATGAATTGGATGAAGGGAGTGAATATATGGTAGCTAAATTTGCAGATGTCACCAAGTTAGGTAGGAAAATAATTTGTCAAGAGGAGATAAAGATTCTGCAAAGGGATATAGACAGGTTAAGTGAGTGTGCAAAAACTTGGCAGAGGGAGTATAATGTAGGAACATGTGAACTTGTCCACTGGCAGGAAGAATAGAAAAGCAGTTCAGTATTTAAATGGAGAAATTGCAGAACTTGATGGTCCAGAGGGACCCGGTGCATGAGTCATGAAACATTACTACATAGGTACAGCCAGTGATTAGGAAGACAAATGGAATGTTGGCATTCATTGCAAGGGAGATGAAATAGAAAAGTAAGGATGTTTTACTGCAGCTGTACAGTGCATTGATGAGACTATAATCTATGATTAGTTTTGATCTCCTTATTTGAAAAAATATATAATTGTGTTAGCAACAATTCAGAGAAGGTTCACTCTACACATTCCTGGGATGATGAGCTTATCTTATGAAGAAAGGTTGAATAGGTTGGGCCTGTACCCATTGGAGTTTAGGTGATCTCATCAAAACAAATAAGATCCTGAGGGAATTTCATAGGTTAGATACCGGGAGTATACTTATAGGACAGAGTAAAACCAGGGGACATAGTTGCAGAATGAGAATGGTCTGTTTGTCACCTTATCAAGTGTCGGAATAAACCTTGCAGAAAGGGATGGCAACCAAAGTGGACTGGACATAATTGAAGGACCGAGGTATTATACCAACAGGTGAGAGCAAGGAGAATAGGCAGGCTAGTGCAGAGGACTGTGAGGCTATGTGAAGCATCAAGCGTTCTTATCAGGGCTCTGCAGGGTCCATGCAGATATTTAGCTTGGCTGGGGTGTCCAGAATGACGGAACAGTCGCGTAGTAATGGTAAGGATATCGCGGACTAAAATTTGCAGGAGCCTCTACAATCTGAGGGTTGTGAGTGGTTGGTACACAACACCTCATAGTGCAGGTGCGGCACTGTCATTGAATGGACCCCAAAGTAATCTCAAAACTTTTCAGAATGAAAAAGATGTATGGTGATACTGTGGGTGAGTGATGATTGGGTACCTGTAACAATAACTTTCCTGATCAAATTGCACAGAAGAGAAATCGCAAAATGCCAAATGGTCTGCTCACACTGTCCTTCCCTGGGCACCCATATTTCTGGTACACCTGAAAGAGCCTATCCGTTCCTGACCCTGACCGCTCCCATCCTTGAGGCCAGCTGTATGAAATGAAATGAAATGAAAATCGCTTATTGTCACAAGTACGCTTCAATTAAGTTACTGTGAAAAGCCCCTAGTCGCTACATTCCGGCGCCTGTTCAGGGAGGCTGTTACGGGAATCTAGACTTTCTGCAACAACCCTCCACTTCTCCATGAGAACATCCACCACCCGGCCATGAGCATGCTCACCCAGCTGATCCAACTCTCTCTCTGACTGTAGCTATAGCCTCTGCTTTTCACTGCCCTCGTTCAAACCCTTAGGATTAAATCTTTGAACATGACTTGGATGGTCCAGTTTTCTTCCCCAGACATCTTCCTAAATTCACCCCAGAACAATCTGGCTTCCCCCCGGGAAATGGTGTTGTACTGGTATTAGACTAGGAATCTAGAGACCCATGGTAATGCTCTGGGGACCTGGGTTCGAATCTCACCATGGCAGATGGTGCCCTATCCGATTGGGATGGTTATCAGAGGATGAAGAAAAGAACAGTCAGGTCCTGGACGCTCAGAGAAGAAGCTATGTTAGTCTTTCTCTCTCTTTCTCCAGAAAAGTTGCAAAGCTGCTATATGTCTGAACCTATAGAGAACTTGGATGAACCTGCAGTGAAATCCATTACAGACTGAAAGCAGAAAGTTGAAAGCTTAAACTCAAGGAAGGTGTGATAGAAAACAATCATCGGAAACAAAAACTCTTACCCTTTTTACTTTCATCATCATTTTTACGCCCATCTTTTCCCCTCTATGTTTGTTTGTCTGTCATGTGCATGTGTGTGTATAGGATGGGGGCGAGTTAAGGGGGGGGGGTTAGGAATTAGGTAATAGTTAACCAGTTGTATTTGCTGCATATTTAATCAGTTATTATTATAAAAATTGTGTTTAAATTTACAAACCTGGTGATTGTAGTTATGAGCAGCCAAGGGCCAAAGACTTTGTGTATTTTCCTAAGAATTATTTGTTAATTTGGTTGTGTTGCGATTCCGGGTCAAGTGGGGCTGGAATTGACCGCGCTATAGCCCGGGGGTTGTAACATCGTAAAAAACAATCTGGTTCACAATTGTCCTTTGGGACATTTTTAGAAAAGCACCTTCCTAACATGGACCCCAGACAGTCTGTTTCCTTATCGGGACATTCTCCCTCTTCTCCACCCCCCCTCCCCCCTCATAGCCTGCTTCCTGTCCATCCTTTGCACAGCTTGGCCTATTGGCACCAAACCTCAGTCAAGAGGTTGACATTTCTGAGTGGTCCCCAAGAAGACCAAAGCAGTCGCTACTCACTTCAAAGTAGTCTGGCTTTCTTTCCCAGACACTCTCCCACTCTTCATTACCTCCCATGCCACCCATCATAGCCTGCCTGCTCTGTCCAACCTGTGCTCCACCCTTATCCCCTTACCCTATCTCCTTTGTCCAGCATTTGCACAGGTTGGCCACTGGCACTCGATCAAGTAGCTGACATTTCTGAGTGGTCCCCAATAAGGCGAAAGCAGCGGCAATCAACCTCTATTGCCCAGAAAGTAAATAATAATGTGCCCAGTGTCTTTCATTCATGTGAATTTTTTTTAAATTCGTTCATGGGATGTGGGTGTCGCTGGCTGGGCCAGCATTTGTTGCCCATCTCTAATTGCCCTTGAACTGAGTGGTTTGCTTGGCCATTTCAGAAGGCATTTAAGAGTCAACCATATTCATGTGGATCTGGAGTCACAAATAGGGCAGACCAGGGAAGGATGACAGATTTCCTTCCCTGAAGGACATTAGTGAACCAGATGGGTTTTTACGACAATCACCAATGGTTTCATGGTCATCATTGAACATTTAATTCCAGATTTTTATTGAATTCAAATTTCACCATCTGCCATGGTGGGATTCGGACCCAGGACCCCAAAGCATTACCTTGGGCCTCGAGATTACTAGTCCAGTGACAATACCACCATGCCACCGCCTTGTTTTAGGAGATTTTTAAAATGTCAAAACTTGCAGGTGCAATTTTCTCATCATGTTGCGCCTGGCGCAAAGTACATCGCAGAAGAGGCCCAAAACAGGTTTTGTGCCAGGCGCCGAGCCGATCACAGATCTCCTAGGCGAGGTTGCGATCCAGATAATCATATTTAAATGAGCCAAGAGGCTTGCGTGATTGGAATGCACTTACCACTCTTAGATGTGGTTGATGTTTGTAAACATTGAGGTTTCAGCATTTAGAGTCACTCACCCATGAAGGGAGATGAATGAATCAAGGCTCCAACAG
Source organism: Scyliorhinus torazame (assembly GCF_047496885.1). Classification (NCBI taxonomy): domain Eukaryota; kingdom Metazoa; phylum Chordata; class Chondrichthyes; order Carcharhiniformes; family Scyliorhinidae; genus Scyliorhinus; species Scyliorhinus torazame. The sequence goes on along the minus strand of NC_092725.1, from coordinate 81,942,038 downwards.
CTTTTTGGAAGCTTTCAATCACAGCCCACTGCTAGAAATGAATATGTTGCAGATATAGGATCTGAGGGGTTTAAACACAGGACACAGCTGTTCTCTTTCCAAGAATGGACACATGGGGCGGTATTCTCCCCCCCCCCCCCCCGCCAGATGGGAGAATCACCGGGGCGCCGCGCGAATTGTGCCATGCCGCCCCGACCCCCGCACGCGTTTCTCCCCACCCCCCCCGAAACCAGCACTGCGCGAATCGCACCAGGCCGCTCGGAGAATCGCCGCAAATGGCAAGCGGCGATTCCCTGGCCCGGATGGGCCGTTCGGCCGTGCGTAAACTGCCTAGTCTCGCCGGCGCCGTCCACACCTGGTCGCTGCCGGCGGGTACTCGTCGCAAAGGCTTGGGTGACGGCCTGTGGGAGGGGGGGGGAGGGGGGCTCCATTCCCGGGGGGTCCTCCGGAGTGGCCTGGTATGCGATTGGGACCAACCGATCGGCGGGCCGTCCTCTCTGTCGGCGGGTCTCCTTTCTACCGCCGGCGAGCCTGGATCCATCCGCCATGTTTGTGCGGGGCGGCCTGGGTGAGGACGGCCACCGCGCATGCGCTAGCTGGCGCCGGCCCAACTGCGCATGCGCGGGACCCAAGGCACCGCGTCTTTCACGTGGCGCCGGGTCTCTGACGCCGCGCCGAGGCCTTGCCCCCGTAAATCGCGCGACGCCTCTGCTAGCCCCACGGAGGGGGGAGAATAGGGGTCTGGCAACGGGCGCCGATGCCGGAGTAAAACACTCCGGTTTTTACTCCAGCGTCGGCACTTAGACTCCCGTTGGGAGAATCCCGCCCATGATATTTCCAGGTAAGTGTTACAACTGTAATCTTTTTCACTGCCCCTATCTAGCTTCCAGACAGGTGTATTTTTTTTTTTGGGGGGGGGGGGGGGGGAGTCTGTGGAGACCCCCTCTTTTTGACTGCACCAAGGTCCCAATTGCTCTTGCCGTGCTGTTATCAGCTCATACTTCCAGCAGGTGAGCAAAGACTTTTAAAACCTAAATATGCATGAACAAATCTATCTGATGGGACAAGCCACAAGATACCAAACTTCAGCAAAATTATCTGCTATTATATTTCAAACTAAAAAGAACAGTTACAAATGTAACCATTGTGGCCTCTCTATATTGGAATTTGCTTGAAGATAGCAAAGGTTTGCAACTGACATCTTACCAATCCAGGAAGTTGTCCTGGCCAACATTTCTCACTCACTCAACACCACCAGAAAAAACATTTTGCTTCAACATTTATCTTCATGAGGACAGTGACTGTACTTCGAACAGACAAATTAGTAGCAGGAGGAGGCCACTCAGCCCCTCTAGCCTGCTCTGTCATTCAATAAGATCACAGCTGATTAAATTACAACATCAACTCCACATTTCCACCAATTCCTGATCACCTTTCATCCCTTTTCTTATCAAGAATTTATCTATCTCTGCCTTGAAAATTTTCAATGACTCTGCTCCCACTGCCTTTTGAAGAAGAGAACTTCAAAGACCCCAACCCTCTCAGAGAAAAGTTTTCTTTTCATTTCTGTCTTAAATGAACAACATCTTGGGCGGAATTCTCCGACCCCCCGTGCCGGGCAGGGGGATGGGGGGTGCGTGCCGTGGGAGGAGGACAGGAAAGTGCGTGCCGGGGATGGGGGGGGGGAGGTGCGTGCCGGGGAGGGGGGGGGGTCCGTGCCGGGGAGGGGGACGGGGAGGTGCGTACCGGGGAGGGGGACGGGGGGGGTCCATGCCGTGGAGGAAGACGGGGATGTGCGTGCCGGGTAGGGGGACGAGGGGGGTCCGTGCCGGGAATGGCGACGGGGAGGTGCGTGCCGGGGAGGGGGATGGGAGGTGTGTGCCGGGGAGGGGTACGGGGAGGTGCGTGCCGGGGAGGGGTACGGGGAGGTGCGTGCTTGGGAGGGGGACGGGGAGGTGCGTGCCGGGGAGGGGGATGGGGAGGTGCGTGCCGGGGAGGGGGACGGGGGGATGACTGCCGGGGAGGGGGACGGGGGGGGGACGGGGGGGGCCGTACCGGGGAGGGGGGTGCGAGGGCAAGTGAGTTGGTCCACCTGGCCAGGTGCCAGCCTCCAACAGTCGCGCCCATGCGGTCCATGCCACCTGGCTGGGGGGAGGAGGGGGTATGGGCAATGATGACATGTCGTCGTCCCCCCCCCACCGCAGGCCGTCATGTTTTCCGGTCAGCCAGCGATGTTGGCCGCCATGGCGGCAGCCGCTAATGTCCATGTTGCCCTGGATGAGGAGGAGGAGTGTGCCAGAGAGGCGGCGCAGGCTGCCGCAGAGGGGCAGGCGGCAGCCGACCAGGCTGGAGGGACACCCACCCGACAGGACGAGGAGGGGGAGGAGGACGCCGCGGCCCCACGGCAACGGAGGCACCCGAATACGCCCCGTGTGTACCGGCCCCGGCTGTCGTACCAGGACCTCACGGACTGGGAATACAAAAGGAGACTCCGGATGAGCCGGGAAACCGTGGCACACATCTGCCACCTGCTGGCACACCTGTCACTGCGTGGCACTGGCGGGGGACACCCTCTCCCAGTGTCCGTCAGGGTTACGGTGGCCCTGAACTTTTATGCAACGGGGTCATTCCAGGCACCAAGTGGGGACCTGTCCGGCATATCGCAGGCATCGGTGCACCGGTGCATCCGGGCAGTGACAGATGCCCTATATGCCATTGCGCACCGCTACATCCGCTTCCCCGTGGACCGGGCCAGCCAAGATGCCCGGGCCGTGGGCTTCTCTGCCGTGGCCGGGTTCCCAAGGTCCAGGGCGCGATTGATGGGATGCACGTCGCCGTGCGGCCACCTGCAGATAACAGGACCGTGTTCACCAATAGGAAGGGGACCTATTCGATGAACATACAGGTGGTCTGCAACCACCACATGATGATCCTGCACGTCTGCACCCGTTACCCGGGCAGTGTACACGACTCATACGTGTTGTCGCGGTCATACATCTCCGGCATGTATGAGGGACGCCATTCCCGGCTAAGGGGCTGGTTGCTGGGCGACAGGGGCTACCCATTGCGATCGTGGCTGATGACGCCTATACGGAGGCCAGCAATGAGGCAGAGAACCGCTACAATGATGCCCATGTAGCGACAAGGGGAGTGATAGAGAGGTGCTTTGGCGTGCTGAAGATGCGTTTCAGGTGCCTGGAACTCTCTGGGGGTGCCCTCCAGTATCGGTCAGATAGGGTTGGCCGCATCATTGTAGTGTGCTGCGCCCTGCACAATGTAGCCCAGCAGAGGGGCGATGAGCCGCAGGCAGAGGACGGCGGAGTGGAGGAGCAGCAGGAAGAGGCGCAGTCCTCCCCAGATGAGGGGGATGGGGGCAATGGTCAGGGCAGACGGGCTAGACATGGGCGGGTGGCTGTCTACCATTACCGGCTGGGCCAGCGGGCACGGGACAGGCTGATAGACGCCCGCTTCACTGACTAGATGGGCGTGGGAATCGGGTAGTATGGCCACAGACTGCACACCATGGCAACACCCGACCACCCACATCCCCCACCCATCCACCCACCCAGCACCCTCACCCCCCTCCCCAACCCCACCCACCCCACCCGCATGCACACCACCCCCCCATTGCCGATCCACCTGCGGCACAACGGCCGGGCTCACACAGTTGCCGGTGGACGCGTGTCTATCGCAGGCCATGGAGGATGATGACAACCCGCTCTGCGATGAGCTCCTGGCTCCACATCGTTGGACGATGTCTGACCCATGGCCACAGTACCACCATCCACCCGGACCATCCCTGCATGCGGCTGTGACACTGCAGCACACGGTCCCGTCCTCTGCCCGGGCGGATGTTGATGGCGGCCCAGGGGGAAGGGGGCAGACTCACCTGGGGCTGAGGTAAGACCACCCCTCACACACACACACTTGCGCTCAACGCACAGGACACCCCCGCACGCTTTGGACAGAGCACAAAGGCAGCATCTGTAGGTGTAACATTGACTTTAATAACGAAAGCAGTTCATGCACGTGCCCTAGCCCCATAAACTCATCTGTGCCTGCACCCATGCCAACTTACTCAGTGTCTAATTGTTTGGCCTTACGGGCCCTTTGACTACGCCTAGGTGTTTCCCCAGACGGTACAGCAGAACTGGAGGTGGACTCCTGTGATTCCTGCCCTCTGACACGGGATCCCTTTGGCGGCCGTTTCCTGGGGCGTCCTGGCCTAGATGGGCCAGGCTGCTGCCCGGGCGACTGGGATGGTGAGCTGCCAGCCTGTCCTGCCCGTTGCCCACCCGATGCACCTGGGACGGAAGGGGGGGAGCCCGAGGTGTTGAGGTGTTCCGGGACCTCCCCTACAATGGGACCCGGAACGGGCCCCAGCACCTCCTCCTCCCTCGGGGTGCCCGATGGCCCCCAGGCCTCTACATAAGTGGGCGATGCGAACGGACTGGCCATCCGATGCCCCCCCCCCGACATCTGGCGCTGCCAGTCCTGGAGGCCTGTGCTGGTATCGACAAGGGTCTGCAGGTTTGCAGCCATGGAGCTCAGGGAGTTGGCAATCCCTGCCTGTGAGTGTGCGACGTCGGCTCGCACATGGGCAATGGCGCCGATGCCCTCAACGATGGCCTGCTGAGACTGGGCCATGGCCTGCAGAGACTGGGCTATGGCCTGCAGAGACTGGGCCATGGCCTGCTGAGACTGGGCCATGGCCTTCAGAGACTGGGCCATGGCCATCAGAGACTGTGCCACGGAGTTGAGCCCCTCTGCCATCTGCCGCTGGCTCATGGCCTCCTGTGAGAGGGCAGCCATGTCCTGGGCCACAGACGCCGCCTGCACGGAAAGCCCCAGGCCTCGCAAACCGCTCCCCATGTCTGACACCGTCGCACCCATTGCCTCCACCGCGGACGCCACCCGTGCGGTGTCGGCCTGGGTGGCACGCATGACCGGCACCACTGCCAGCTCCTGGACGCGGGTGGACTCCTCCACCTGCGACTGCAGCCGCCGCAAGCTGCCCGTCACCCTCTTCGCTCGTCCCAGGTTCGGTGGTTGCATTGGACCTATGGGTGAGTGTGGTAACTCCAGGAACCCGGGATCCATCTGGGCGGCAGATGTTCGCATGCGTCGGGCTGCCCTCCGACCGCCCGGCCCCTCTGCTGCTCCTACCTCCACCTGCTGTACCTGGACTGCTGTGTTGTGCGCACCAGTGAGTGTACCAGACGCCTCATCACGAAAGTGCCCAACTGAGGTGAGCGTCTCTGCGATGGTGGAGGGTGTTGGTGACAGCAGTGGTGTTGTGTCGTGCGCATCGTCCGACTCTGAGTCCATGGCACTTTGGGGTGGCGGTCCGTCTCCACCCATCCAATCTGTGTCACTGTCCTGTATTTCAGTTTCCTGGGTAGGGTGTCCTGGGTTATGGTTTCGTGGCTCGGCTGTTACGGGGGCCTGTGGCTGCCCCTCTCGTCGCTGGGTGGCACACACCTGCGTCGCCACACCTGCATGAGACGGGGGTGTCATCTCCCTGTTGCTCCAGGTCTCTCCGTCTCTCGTGGTCTCCGAGGGGCATCATGCGGGCGTCGCGTGCCAGAGGGTCCGGGTCTCTCCGTCTCCCATGGTCTCCGAGGGGCATCATGCGGGCGTCGCATGCCAGAGGGTCCGGGTCTCTCCGTCTCCCGTGGTCTCCGAGGGGCATCATGCGGGCATCGTGTGCCAGAGGGTCTGGGTCTCTACATCTCCCGTGGTCTCCGAGGGGCATCATGCGGGCGTCACGTGCCAGAGGGTCCGGGGCTCTCCATCTCCCGTGGTCTCTGAGGGGCATCATGCGGGCAGTCTGCATCTGCGGGATGGGTGCCTCGACGTTTGCTCCTGCGATACACAATGAAGCATGCATGGTTAGACACGCAGGCAGTGATCAGGTGATATGGGGGAGGGGGGATATGGGGGAGGGGGGATATGGGGGAGGGGGGATATGGGGGATATGGGGGAGGGGGGATATGGGAGAGGGGGGATATGGGGACGGGCTGTCGGTAGCTCACTTGCTGGTGGGCCCCCGACCTCTGCATCGGCCACCGCCCGGTCCTCAGGTCCGCCAACCAGTTCCAGGGCCCTTTCCTCATGTTCGGTCAGTGGCCTCCCATCAGCTGGGCCTCATCCAGTCCTCACATGCTCCCTGGTGTTGTGTGCACGCTTCTCCTGTGGGGGTTGGTGGCAGGGGTAAAAGGCAACAGTGTTAGACAGGTATATGAATGCACACCATCGGTTGCACGTGTATTGCAGAGGTTAAGGTTAGGGCTGGACTCACTTGGGGATATGGGGGAGGGGGGATATGGGGAGGGGGATATGGGAAATATGGGGCAGGGGGGATATGGATATCGGGCGGGGGGGGGGGGGCCTCACCCTGGCTGCCCTGACGAGGTCGTTCACCTTCTTATGGCACTGGGTGCCTGTCCGTGGTGTCTGGGCCACAGCGCTGACGGCCTCTGCCACCTCCCTCCATAGACGACGTGGGGCGACTCTGCGGCCGTGTCCGGGATACAGGGTCTCCCTCCTCTGCTCCACTGCGTCCAGGAGCGCCTCAATGTCGCGGGACTGGAACCTCGGGGCTGAGCGGCGGGCGGCCATCCGGTCGGGTCTTTGGTCGGGTGGGGGGAGCAGCGCGTCATTTGAGCCGTCATGCCGTGCATGACGCCGCACACCGTGAACCACGTGAGCCAGCGCAAATAACGTCACGCCGCTGCTAGCCCATTCCGGGCCGGAGACTTAGCGACGTTTGGGGCGGCGTTTCCCATGCAGGTGGGATTCACGCCGTTTTTGGCGCCGGTCGGCGGAAATCGCGCCAATTACGGAGAATTTTGACCCTTATTTTTAAACAATGAACCCTACTTCTAGATTCTCCCACAGGAGGAAACATCCTTTCCACATATCCACCTTGTCAAGTCTCCTCAGGATCTTACGTGTTTCAATCAAATTACCCCATACTCTTCTAAACTCCAGTGAATATCAGTCCAACCTGTCCATCCTTTCCTCATTGTACATGTGCAGTCTAGATGTTAGTCTGGTAAGCCTTCTCTGAACTGCTTCCAACGCATTTATATCCTTCCTTAAATAAAGAGACCAGTACTGTACACATTACTCCAGATGCGGTCTCATAATTGAAGCATAACCTTCCTACTATTGTATTCAATTCCCTCGCAAATAAACAATAACATTCTGGTAGCTTTCATAATCACTTCCTGTATCTGCACACTAACTTTGTGCAATTCATGCACAAGGACACCCAGATTCCTCTGCACCTCAGCTCTGCAATCTCTCACTATTTTGATATGTTTCTTCATTCTTCCTGCCAAAATGGACCACATTGTGCTACATTTATTAGATTCTTGCCTACCCACTTAACCTATCCATATCCCTTTGTAGCCTAGTTATGTCCTCTTCAGAATTTTTTTCCCTTTTTGTCTTCAGCAAATTTAGCAATCGGACCTTCTGTCCTTTTATCCAAGTCTTTTATATACATTGTAAAAAGTTGAGGCCCCAGCACTGATCCCTGTGGTACGCTATTCATTACAAACTGGCAACCAAAAAATGACCCACTTATTTCACCTTGAGACTCTCATAAATCTTCAAAACCAATTAACTACTTCTGAAGCGCAGGTCCGAAGATTGGATAGATAATTAAAAGCAGCAAAGAATGACTAAAAGATTAATGAGGAGAGAAAAATTATAGTATGAGAGAAAGCTACCTATAAATATCAAGTCAGATAGTAAGAGTTTCACATAAGGTGCCACATCAAAGGTTGATGTGGAACATAAAAGCTCATGGTGTAGGGGGTAATACATAGGGATGGATAGAAGATTGGCTAGCTAACACAAGCCGCCTCTTTTAAGACCCTTGGATGAAGTCCACCAGGTCCCAAGGACATGTCAGTCCGCAACTCACATAATTTTCTCAGTACCAGACTTGTCTCTTTTTTGTTATTTTCTTGAGGTCCCACCCGTTTCATTTCCTGATTTAGAGCTATCTCTGAGATGTTACTTTTACACTCGAAAGCGAAGAATGATGCAAAATACCTGTTCAATTTATCTGCCATCTCTTTATTTTCCATTATTAATCCCCCAGACTCACTTTCTATGGGACTAAAGCTCACCTGGTTAGCTCTTTACTTTTTAAAATATCTATCGAAACTCTTACTATCTGACTTGATATTTATAGGTAGCTTTCTCTCATACTATAATTTTTCTCTCCTTATTAATCTTTTAGTCATTCTTTGCTGTTTTTAATTTTCTATCCAATCTTCGGACCTGCGCTTCAGAAGTAGTTAATTGGTGTTGAAGATTTACGAGGCAGTCTCAAGATGAAATAATGCAACATATATATGCAGGGCCTTTCTTAATTTTACTCTATAAGCATAGCATTTCATTTGAATACACTTGGATTATTTTATTTCCCCACAAAAACAAGCACAAAGTCAGTTGGATAAGAGCAATGGCTGCCCAAGTTGAAGAAGGGACTTTCTGGTATCCAGGCAAGAATTGAGCTGTCAATGCAAATTATACTCATCATAGGCAGCTCACTGATTAGGATATGGAAAATCAGGTGATATTGCAGATATTTAAGATACGTAACGACTTGAGGAAAACAATTTTTACGGACAAAGAAGAGTAAAATAGCATTGTGGTTATGTTACTGTAATGGTAATCCAAAGCAGAGGGGTCAAATCCTACCTGGCAAGTGGAGAATTTAAATTCATTTCATAAAATAGATGTAGACTAGAAAGCTACCATCAGAAATCGTGACCTTGAAACCACCAAATTGTCATTTAAACCATCTAGTTCACTAATGTCCTTTCAGGAAAGAAATCTGGGGCGAAATTCTCCGGAAACGGCGCGATGTCCGCCGACTGGCGCCCAAAACGGTGCAAATCAGACGGGCATCGCGCCGCCCAAAGGTGCGGAATGCTCCACATCTTTGGGGGCCGAGCCCCAACATTGAGGGGCTAGGCCGGCGCCGGACGAATTTCCTCCCCGCCAGCTGGCGGAAAAGGCCTTTGGAGCCCCACCAGCTGGCGCGGAAATTACATCTCCGGGCGGCGCATGCTCGGGAGCGTCAGCGGCCGCTGACAGCATTCCCGCGCATGCGCAGTGGAGGGAGTCTCTTCCGCCTCCGCCATGGTGGAGACCGTGGCGGAGGCGGAAGGGAAAGAGTGCCCCCACGGCACAGGCCCGCCCGCGGATCGGTGGGCCCCGATCGCGGGCCAGTCCACCGTGGGGGCACCCCCGGGGCCAGATTGCCCCGCGACCCCCCCCCCCCCCCCCCCCCAGGATCCCGGAGCCCGCCCGCGCCGCCTTGTCCCCGCCGGTAAGGTAGGTGATTTAATTTACGCCGGCGGGACAGGCATTTTAGCGGCGGGACTTCGGCCCATCCGGGCCGGAGAATCGAGCGGGGGGGCCCGCCAACCGGCGCGGCGCGATTCCCGCCCCCGCCGAATATCCGGTGCCGGAGACTTCGGCAACCGGCGGGGGCGGGATTCACACCAGCCTCCGGCGATTCTCCGACCCGGCGGGGAGTCGGAGAATTTCACCCCTGTTGTTCTTACCCCGTTGGATTGGATTGGATTTGTTTAGTGTCACGTGTACCGAGGTACAGTGAGAAGTATTGTCCTGCGTACAATTCAGACAGATCATTCTGTACATGAAAAGAAAATACATCGGGCAAACATAAAATATGCAATGTAAATACAGGCCTCAGTTTTTAAAAAATAAATTTAGTGTACCCAATTAATTTTTTTAAATTAAGGGGCAATTTAGCGTGGCCAATCCACCTGCCGTGCACTGCAGGCCTCAGTTGAAGCTTACAGGAGTGTAGTACTACTCAGTAGAGAAGATATGTGAAGAGGTCAGATCAGTCCATGAGAGGGTCATTTAGGAGTCTGGTAACAGTGGGGAAGAAGCTGTTTTTGAATCTGTTAGTGCGTGTTCTCAGACTTTTAGTATCTCCTGCCCGATGGAAGAAGTTGGAAGAGTGAGTAAGCCGGGTGGGAGGAGTCTTTGATTATGTTGCCCACTTTCCCAAGGCTGCGGGAGGTGCGACAGAGTCAATGGATGGGAGGCGGGTTTGTGTGATGGAATGGGCGGTGTTCATGACTCTCTGTAGTTTCTTAAGGTCTTGGGCCGAGCAGTTGCCTCGCCAAGCTGTGATGCAGCCAGATAGGATGCTTTCTATGGTGCATCTGTAAAGGTTGGTAAGAGTCAATGCAGACATTCTGAATTTCCTGAGCTTCCTGAGAAAGTATAGGCGCTGTTGTGCTTTCTTCGTAGTAGCAGCGGCGTGGATGGACCAGGACAGATTGTTGGTGATGTGCACATCTAGAAATATGAAGTTGTCAACCATCTCCACACCTCAGCCCCGTTGATGTGGACAGTGGTTGATGCAGACAGGGGTGTGTACAATACATCTGATTCCTATTATGGGCCAGGGTTTAGAGAACACCAAAGTATACCATGGAGTTCCCCTGACCCACAACTTTAAATAGATTTTGGTTCTGGGGAGCACAAGGGCCCACTTTACAGGTGTGATGCAACAGAGATCTAAAAGTATTTTTAAACAAAAACAATTTTTATTTTATGAATCCAGTTAACATTTTATAAACACACAGTAAACATCTTATCAACTACCAACACTGATAACCGACCAAAAAAGTACAGTACTCCAAAGGTAACCCTTAGTAACTTTCCTAACAACATCCAGAAGTCAAAAAAAATTTTTTTAACAAAGACGAGGGGCGAGATTCTCCACTCCCGCGCCGGTTGGGAGAATCGCCTGGGCCGCCAGAATTTCCTGGGACACCGGTCCGACACCCTCCCGCGATTCTCCCAAGCGGCGGGAGCGGCCCGGTCAAGTTCCGCGGGCCGCAGGCCGGAGAATCGCCGGAGACACCCAAAATGGCGATTCTCTGGCACCCCCGCTATTTTCAGGCCCGGATGGGCCAAGCGGCCAGGCCAAAACGGCAGGTTCCCCCCGGCGACGTCCACACCTGGTCGCCGCTGTCGGGAACAGCGCGCGAATGCTGGGGGGGGGGGCGGCCTGCGGGGGGGGGGGGGAGGGGGGATCCTGCACCGGGGGGTACCTTAAATGTGGGGTGGCCCGCGATCGGTGCCCACCGATCGTCGGGCCGTCCTCTCTGAAGGAGGACCTCCTTCCTTCCGCAGCCCTGCAAGATCCGTCCGCCATCTTCTTGCGAGACGGACTTAGAGAGGACGGCAACCACGCATGCGCAGGTTGGCGCGGATGACGGCAGTTATGTGGCGCCGGCCGCGTCATCTAGGCGGTGCCGCCTTTACGCGGGTGACAAGGACTGGCCCGTGTAGATGACGCGGCCCCGATCCTAGCCCATTGTCAGGGCCTGAATCGGTTGGGATCGGGGCCGTTTCGCGCCGTCGTGAACCTCGACGGCGTTCACGACGGCGCGGCCACTTCGGCGCGGGAGTGGAGAATCCCGCCCAGTAGTTTTGAATTCTTTACAGAAACAGTTATCACTTTTAAATTATCAAGTGATCTAAACACTTATTTAACATACAGAGAAAGGCCAGAATACATCTGCTTGGTTTGAATGCAGCTCTCCAACTGAAAGCAAAACTAAAACACAGAGCCAAAAAGAGCTTCCAACTCCACCCACACAATGACATCACTGCAGCCATTTGATAAAGCACACTTTTCTTAAAGGGACATTCACATGACACTCCAGATCCACTACAATGCGATGTGCTCTAAACTGCATTCTGCGATCGATTAGCAAGTCACTCAGTTATACTAAACTGCTTCCAAAATCTGTAATAAGAATACCGCCCAGTATTGATCTACGCATTGGAGTCAGATACAACATAGGCATACCCAGTTCAGTTGACCCTGCAAAGTCCTCCTCACTAACACATAAGAACTTACCCAAAATTAATAGCACTATCCCACAGATTAATCAAGCATAATAATAGTCAGCATCATTTATTCCATCCAAACTCTTATACCATTAGGACAAATCCACGAGAGATTTATGGTCTATATTTAAGTACACAGTCGGTGGTATAGAGTTGAGACGATGGGGTCCTCATTGTTCTCAACCTTAACAAAGCACTGAAGATAGCAACGGCACTGAATATACTCTGGGTTGGAAGCTTTAATGTCCATCACCAACAGTGGCTTGAAAGCACCACCAAGAACAAAACCTGAAGAAATCAGCAGCTGGACTGGACCAGCAACAGGTAGTTCCTTTCCTTTCCAATGCAAAGGAAAAATGCATTTGACCTCAACCTCACCAATCTGACCTATCACAGGTGCACCTATCCAAGACAGTATTGGTAGGGAATGACCATCACCCAGTCCTTGTGTAGACAAAGTTCCATCTTCATTCTAAGGACACATTCCATTGTACTATATGGCACGATCATAAACTAAATGGGGTAGAATCGGACAATCTCGCAACTGAAAACTGGACATTCATGAGGTTCTGTAGACCGTGTTTTTCAAAAATATTTTTCGCGGACCCATTTTTACCAACTGGCTGACCTTCGGGAACCACGCCAGCTGACCTTCGCTACTCATGCCGCCCAAACTTCGTGACCCACCATTTTCATTTACCTTTAATGCGACACATAGCCTGCTTGGTCCTCACGATCTCACTTGCTTTGTCATTCATTGTTACATTTCTGTATGGGTTGTTCATCAGAGCTCACACCAGTACTGCTTTGTCCTGCTGTGGACTCTTCTGCGGAGTACTCTCCAGCAGATTCTCTCCTGTTTGTGTCTCTGGCCCTCTCTTCCTTAGTCCAAAAAGATCAATCTTCAGTTCTTCATGAAGTCCTGTTGCTTGCCTGCTGGCAAATACAAAACAGAGGAAATTTTCCTCAGTAATTTTGCGGCCAGAGTATGTGACGTGAGTGTACAGAGTGCGTAACCTGCTCTCTGCCGCCACTTCTGGCAGGAAGACAAATCGATTTAAAAAAAAATTCTTCTCCTGGAACAGCCCGCTGATGGACTGAGGAGGCGATCTGCCACGCTGGGATGTGCCAACACCCAACACTCGCCCACGGGTCTCAACCCTGAGTTTGAAAATGACTACTGTAGGCCATCAAAAGCAGTGAAATTATATTCCAGCACAATCTGCAACCTCATTGTCTGGCATATCCCGCACTCTACCTTTACCATCAAGCGAGGAAATCAATCTCGCCTCAATTAGAAATGTTGAGCAGCATGCCAGAAGCAACATCAGTTATGCCTAAAAAAGATTTGTCCTCCTGGTGAAGCTAAAACACAGGATTAACCAGCATGCTAACCAGCAGAAGCAGCATTCTATTAACAGAGGTGAGAAATCCCACAACCAATGCATCAGGTCAAAGCTCTGCAGTTGTGTCATATCCAGCAGTTAAAAGTGATGGCCAATGAAACAACAAATGGGAGGAGGCTGCTGCATGGACACCCCTATCCTCAATGATAGCAGACATCAGAATGTAGTGCAAAATAAGTGCTGGTTAAATGACACATCATTTGAAGTCCTCACTATCACAAATGACAGTCTGCAGCCATTTCAATTCACTTCACATGTTATCAAAAAGAATGGCAGAGGGCACCAGATACAGCAAAGGATATGAACAACATCACAGCTATAACACAGAACACTTATTTTCCAGAACTAGTCAAGTTGTCCAGTACAGTTACAACACTGGCATCTACCCTACAAAGTGGAACATTGCCCACATAAAGCGGGACAAATCCAATCCGACCATTTGACATCACGGGCAAAATTCTCTGGTATCGGCGCGATGTCCGCCGACCGGCGCCAAAAATGGCGCAAATCAGTCCCGCATCGCGCCGCCCCAAGGGGGCGTAATCCTCCGCATCTTGGGGGGCCGAGCCCTAACCTTGAGGGGCTAGGCCCGAGCCGGACTGATTTCCGCCCCGCCAGCTGGCGGAAAAGGCCTTTGGTGCCCCGCCAGCTGGCGTGGAAATGACATTGCCGGGCGGCGCATGCGCGGGAGCGTTAGCGGCCGCTCACGGCATCCCTGCGCATGCGCTGTGGACGAAGTCTCTTCCGCCTCCGCCATGGTGGAGACCGTGGTGAAGGCGGAAGGAAAAGAGTGCCCCCACGGCACAGGCCCGCCCGCGGATCGGTGGGCCCCGATCGCGGGCCAGGCCACCGTGGGGGCACCCCCGAGGTCAGATCACCCCGTGCCCCCCCCCCAGGACCCCGGAGCCCGCCCGCGCCGCCTTGTCCCGCTGGTAAGAGAGGTGGTTTAATCCACGCCAGCGGGACAGGCATTCTGGCAGCAGGACTTCGGCCCATTCGGGCCGGAGAATCGCGGTGGTGGGCCGCCAACCGGCGCAGTGCGATTCCCGCCCCCGCCGAAACTCCAGTGCCGGAGAATTCGGCAACCGCCGGGGTCGGGATTCACGCCAGCCCCAGGTGATTCTCTGACCCGGCGGGGAGTCGGAGAATCTCGCTCCATATCTTCCCATTCTCAGTCATTTGCAAACTGATGGATGTTTTACTGATAGGCATTTACTCACTAATAACTTGCTCACCAATTCTCAGTTTGGATACCACTCAGCTCCAGATCTCATTACAGCCTCAATCCAAACACGGAAAGAGAAAACTTCCAGAAGTGAGGTGAGGGTGATTGTCAATGATATCAAGGCAGTATTTGACCAAATTTTACATCACGGAGCACAAGTAAAATTGAAGTCGATGCGAATCAAAGAGAAAACTCTCCATTGACTGTCGTCACACCTAGCACAAAAGAAGATGGTACTGGTTGTTAGAAGCCAATCATCTCATCTTCATAGCTTTTCTGCAGGAGTTCCTCCACCTTCACTTGCTTCATCAAAGACCTTTCCTCTGTCATAAGACCAGAAATGGGTACATTTGCTGATGAATGCAAAACGTTCTGTTCTGTTTATGACTCCTCGGATAATGACACAGTCCATGCCTCATGCAGCAAGTCCTGGACAATATTCAGGTTTGGGCTAGTGATCAACAAGAAACATTTGCTTCACACAAGTGCCAGTCAATGGCAAGTGCCAACAAGAATGAGTCTAACCATGTCCATTTGACATTAAACAGCATTATTATTGCTGAAACGAAAGAGAAAATGCTGGAAAATCTCAGCAGGTCTGGCAGCATCTGTAGGGAGAGAAAATAGCTAACGTTTCGAGTCCGATGACTTTTTGTCAAAGCTGTCAAAGCTTTTATCCATTACTATTGCTGAATCTGAAACAACTACCCAATTTTTTCCTCACTTGACTTCTCTTTCTATGTTCAATTAAGTGGTCAGTGCTTTTATAGAAGACTGATTTTCCAGGTTATTCCTGCTACTTCCCCTTATGTGTCTTTGTTGGTTATCAATTCCAGTCACAACTCTATAATGTGCTATACACAGAATTAACAAGCATCATGTTCCCTCACGTAAAGCTTCCAACCATCCTTGCTTTTCTCAAATAAAAACAGAGCATGCTGGAAATACTCAGCAGGTCTGGCAACATTGGTGGAGAAAGAAACAGAGTTAACGTCTCAGGTTAATTACCTCTCATCAAACTTTGTTGACTGTTTTTGAGTCCTGCTTTTGCTAAATTTTCTTGACAGGATTCTGCAGGCTTTTTCCACCATCTACCATCCCTCCTCCAGGCTTTCTGCTACCTTATAATGGCTGCCTAAATGTTTGCCATCCAAATTTATTTGATTATTTCATGGGATGAGGTATCGCTGGCAAGACCACTGTTTATTGCCCATTCCGAATTGCACTTGAGAAGCAGATGGAGAGCCACCTTCTTGAGCTGCTGCAGTCCATCCGCAGTGTATTAGAAAGGGTGTTCCAGGATTTTGACCCAATTACAGTGAAGGAAGAGTAATTTAGGGTGCGATTGAACGAAAATAAAACATTTAGTCAGTGTTTAAATGACCCCCACTTTTAAATGGGACTCTGCTTCATTTTTGGGCCTCAGCGAGGAATGCCCCGCCGAGGCCACACTTAGTCCCATTTCCTGCACTGATGAGCTCCACTCGCCAGAGCAGGAAGATATCATGGCGCCCCGATCTCTGAACCCCCACCACAGCCTCCAGACCCACCCCCCCAACGCGCCAACTTACCAATGAGGGGGTCCTCAACTCCCCCGTCTCAAAATGGTAGGGCACCTCCAAGCCAGATCCCAGGTGCGGGCAAGATGCCAGGTATATTGGCACTACCAGCCTGGCACCCTGGTACTGCCCCAGCCAGCCTGATAATGCCACCATGGCACCCTGGCAGTGCCTGGGTGGCACCTGGGTAGCACAGACAGTGTACCACCCTGTCCAGAGCCCGACCACGCAGGGCACCCCAATCAGCTCAAGTGCCGGCACGCCTGGTCCATGTTGGTGGAGACCAGTGCTAAAAGTTGCTCGCACAGGGTCTCCGAGGAGTGGGCGTTAGATCCCAAGCCTTGGATAACTCCGGCGTGAACATATTGTGCAGGTCACATGGACACGACTGCTTCAGTATCTGAGGAGTTCTGAACAGCAAACATTGTGCATTCATCAGTAAACATCCCACTTCTGAGCTTATGATGGAGGGAGGGACATTAATGAAGCAGTTGAAGATGGTTGAGACTAGGAAATTAACCAGAGGAACCTGCAGTGATATTCTGGGACTGAGTTGATTGTCCTCCAACCACAGCGATTTTCCTCTTTATGCTAGGTATGACTCCAACCAATGGAGAGTTTTCCCTCTAATTCTCATTGACTGCAGTTTTGCTCGGTGCCACAGTCGGTCAAATGCTGCTTCGAAGCTCTCACCTCACTACTTGAGTTCAGCTCGTTTGTTCCTATTTGCATCAAGAGTATAATGAGGTCAGGGGCTGAAGACCCTGGCGGAACCCAAACCGGGCAGGTTATTTCTGAGTTTTGCTGCTGGATAGCATTGTCAATAGCCCCTTTCATCACTTAGCTGTGATTGAGCATAAACTGATGAGGTGGTAACTGAGGTTGTATTGTCTTGCTTTTGGGTAGATACAAGAATTGTAGCTGTACAATAACAGCTTTGCAAGAGGCACAGCTCGTTCTGGAGCACAAGTCTCCAATGCTATTGCCAAAATACTCTCAGGGCCCATAGCCTCCAGTGCCTTCAGCCGTTTCTTGATATATCAATGCAGTAAATCGAATTGGCTGAAGACTGGTATCTGTGACCCTGGGAACCTCAGGAGGAGGCCTTAATGAAACATATGCTGCGGGTTTCCCAATGGTGTGGGTGGCCACAAAGGGAAACCCCATTGGATGGCTTGGGAACGGAGAATCCCATTGCCGGCCGAGGCGTGCTGCACAGGTAAATGGAGCTGGCGGGACGGGGATTCCGGCCCATGATACTTTACAAGCTCTGGGTTTATTGCTTCATGCTTCATAGAAACCTCACTGTTGAAACTTCTATCCTCACACACTGATAATTCAAATAGAAATTCCTGGCTTGCGCTATTCAGAATTGAAGGTGAGGAAAGGATTGTTGCGAGAAACTGATAATGAATCAAACATCACACAGTCATAAAATAATATTTTATTCTTGCATCGAAACAGTGAAAAATGTATTCAAAGTATTGTTGGCAATGAAATTTTGATGTTGAATTTTGTAAATTAACTTGAACTTTGTAAAGGATAAGCAGTTGATCTGAGCTGAAATGATTCGGGGTTGGATTGATACTGTTGGGAGAAACCACAGCAGTGATAGCAGCAATAGGCCTATTCAAAGCTTCTCACAAACTCCTGGGCAACCATGGTGTCTTGGTTGAGAACCTCTGATCTGCTGGTTACACTACAACAATTCGCCAAGACATCTTCAACAACACCATCCAAACCCACGACCTATATCACCAGTACAACATGGACAGCAAGAGCATGGGAACAGCACCACCTCCAAATCACACACTATGGTGATTTTGAAATAAATCACCACTCCTCCAACACTCTGTGACAATTTTGGAACTCCCTCTATAACAGCACTATAGCCAGACAGACTACAATGGTCCAAAAAGGTGGCTTATAACCACCAACATTTCATAACTACAATTCAGGCACAGTAAATAAAACAATGTGAGAAAGGAAACAAAGTTCCCAGAAGACCTGATATGAAAAAAAATTTGGATGAAAAGAATATTCATAGACACAAAGAGAATAAAACTCCCATTCCATCCATTCATTCACCCACAAGGGCAATTAGAAATGGGAAATAAACACTGGCCTTACCAGAAATTTTCATATACTATGAATGAATTTTTTTTTAAAAGCAATACTGTGGAGCTACCAGAGGTATGGAGCATTTCAGCAGGCACCAAGATTTTGACATTTATCTGTTAAAATCATGGTAAAGAAAATTTGTGAAAGGAGTTTTGGTTAAGCGCCGAATTCTATGTTCTCACTGGAAGCAGTGGCCTTTGGAATTCCCTTTGGAATACCTTTGCTCAGTCCGCAAGCATGACCCCCATCATTCCTGCTGAGTGCTATTTTAACTTAGCACCTTGCTCTAATGCACACTTGTCCATCCTTGGCCTGCTGTAATGCTCCAGTGAAGCCCGGCATAAGCTGGAGAAGCAGCATCTTCATCTTCCTCTTGGCCACATTGTAGCCCTCGGAACTCAACCTTGAGTTGATTTTGACCTTTCTCCTTCATCTTAAACCCTCCTTTCTTCTCTTTTTTCAATATTCCATACATGCATTGCCCCAATGCAACCCCACTGACATCAGGCCATCTCTCACTTATTATTAAAATTACTACTTTTTGTTGCACATTTTTTTTTGCTCTAACATTCTCCCTACTTTCATTCCAATGAAGGGTCTACAGCTCGAAACATTAACACTGTTTCTCTCCTAATAGATGCTGGCAGACCTGCTGAGTTTTCCAGTGTCCTCTCTGTCTTATTTCAGATTCCAATATTCACAGTATTTTGCTTGTTCTTGGGTCTAGTGGTTTAAAATTAAATAAGGGCAATTATGAGGGTACGAAGACAGAGCTGGCTAAAGTAGACTGGGAAATTAGGTTAAAGGATAGTTTAGAGGAGATGCAGTGGCAGACATTTAAGGAGATAATTCGTGACATTCAGCGAAGTTTAATTCCGGTGAGAAAGAAAGACTCAAGGGGAAGGACTTCCATGGTTATCTAAAGAAGTTAAAGATAGTATCAAATTGAAATAAAACATGTACACTTCCACACAGGTCAATGGGAGATTAAAAGATTGGGCAAAATATAAAAAACAGCAAAGAATGGCAAAAAAAAGAGGGAGAAATTAGAATAAAAGGGAGAGCTAGCTAAAAATATAAAAACAGGGCTTCCGGTTGCGGCGATGACCAGCCAAGCCGCACGTCTCGGCGGCTCCAGCTCGAACGGACCTTCGGGCTCTTTTAAGAGCCCCAACGGGGAATTTTTTCGGGACGAAACCCGGTGTGGGGTGAGACAACAGGGATTCCCCCCAACGAAAAAGAAAAATATTGGCGGCGGCGGCCAGACAGCGAAGAATCCTCGAGGACAGGGGCAGAAGGAAAAAGGAGCAAGATGGCGGCGGAGAGAGCCCAGGCGACATGGGGGCCGGACCAAGACGAATTCTTGAGACGGTGTGTGGAGCTGCTTAAGAAGGAGGTGCTGGCCCCGATGCTACAAGCAATTGAGGGGCTTAAGGAGGCACAAAAGACCCAGGAGATGGAGCTCCGCGTGGTGGAGCAGAAGGTGGCGGACAACGAGGACGAGATCCTGGGCCTGGCGGTCAAAACGCAGACGCACGAGGCGCTCCACAAAAAGTGCATTGAAAGGATTGAAGTTCTAGAAAACAGATCACGGAGAAAGAACCGTCGGATCCTGGGTCTCCCCGAGGGAGTGGAAGGAGCGGACGGCGGGGCTTACGTGAGCACGATGCTACGCTCGCTAATGGGAGCTGAGGCCCCCTCAGGCGCCTTGGAAGTGGAAGGGGCCCATCGGGTCCCTGCGAGGAGACCAAAGGCGGGAGAACCACCTAGGGCGATGATCGTGCGATTTCATCGCTTCAATGACAGAGAGGTGGTTCTGAGATGGGCCAAAAAGGTACGAAGTAGTAGATGGGAGAATGCGGTGGTACGGGTGTACCAGGATTGGAGTGCGGAGGTGGCGAGAAGGAGGGTGGGTTTTAATCGAGCCAAGGAGGTGCTACACAAGGTGAAGTTCGGGATGTTGCAGCCGGCGCGACTGTGGACCACGCACCAGGAGAGGCATCACTACTTCGAAACAGCGGAAGAAGCATGGACCTTCATTAAAAACGAGAAACTGGATCAGAACTGAGGGACTGATGTTGGAGGGGAAACGACAATGCTGATGTATATAGAGATGTAAATTGGGGAGGGGGGACACTAAGAAATGTGGGCGCCGGTGAGGGGGAAGAAGAGTCATAGCGGGGGATGGGGAATGGAAGTGGGGCAGCAGAGGGAGCTGCGCCACAAGGGGCGGGACGGCTCTAGAGAACACGGGGCTTATTGTTCTTGTTCCCGCGCCAGAATGATGATGGCGGGAAGATAGGCGCAAGGTAGATGGGAGTTCCCCACACGGGGGGGTCAAGGAGAGAGCGGGAGAAGCCGGGGTCAGTTGAAGTCAGCTGACTTTCGGAAGCAATATGGGGGGGAGTAATCATGCTAGATGGGGATCTAGCCGGGGGGGGGGGGGGGGGGGGGGGGATAACTGGGTTGCTGCTGTGCAGAGATCGAAGAGGAACTGGTAAAAGAAAAGGTGGGCGGGGCGGGAATGCGCCGCCTGGGGAATGGGTGGGTGCGCGGATCCGGGACGTGGGACTGGCCTAGAGAGGGTGATGGCTAGTCGATAGGGGAGGGGGGCAGGCAGCCCCCCAGTTCGGCTGATCACGTGGAACGTGAGAGGCCTAAATGGGCCGATTAAAAGGGCCCGAGTGTTCGCGCACTTGAAAGGACTGAGGGCAGACGTGGCCATGCTTCAGGAGACGCACCTGAAAGTGGCGGACTAAGTTAGGTTAAGGAAAGGATGGGTGGGACAGGTGTTCCACTCAGGGTTGGATGCAAAGAACAGAGGGGTGGCCATACTGGTGGGGAAACGGGTGTCATTCGAAGCTAGGAACATTGTAGCAGACAGCGGAGGCAGATATGTGATGGTGAGTGGCAGACTGGAGGGAATGGAGGTCGTGTTGGTTAATGTATATGCCCCGAATTGGGATGATGCGGGATTTATGAAGCGGATGCTGGGACGCATCCCGGACCTGGAGGTAGGAAACCTGATAATGGGGGGGGACTTCAACACCGTGTTGGACCCAGGGTTAGATAGATCTAGATCTAGGACCGGAAGAAGGCCGGCAGCGGCCAAGGTGCTTAGGGGGTTTATGGACCAAATGGGGGGAGTGGATCCGTGGCGATGTGTTAGGCCGATGGCCAAAGAGTTCTTCTTCTCCCATGTTCACAAGGTGTACTCCCGGATAGATTTCTATGTTTTGGGAAGGTCACTGATCTCGAGGGTGGAAGGAACTGAGTACTCAGCCATAGCTGTTTCAGATCATGCCCCACACTGGGTGGACCTGGAACTAGGAGAGGAGATGGAGCAGCGTTCACTCTGGCGACTGGATGTGGGATTACTGGCGGATGAGGGAGTCTGCGGAAGGGTGCGGGGATGTATCGAAAGGTACCTGGAGGTCAATGACGACGGGGAGTTCTGAGTGGGAGTAGTATGGGAAGCACTAAAGGCGGTGGTCAGAGGAGAGCTGATCTCCATCAGGGCCCACAAGGGGAAAATAGAGGCCAAGGCCAAGGGAAAGACTACTGGGGGAGATTTTGAGGGTAGATAAAGAATACGCGGAGGCCCCGGAGGAAGGACTATACAGGGAGAGGCGACGACTCCAGACGGAGTTCGACCTGTTGACCACAAGGAGGGCGGAGGCACAGTGGAGGAAGGCACAGGGGATGAGATATGAATATGGGGAAAAGGCGAGTCGCCTGTTGGCCCATCAGCTGCGAAAGTGGACAGCGGCGAGGGAGATAGGGGGAATTAAGGATGAAAAGGGAGCTACGGTGCGGAGAGCAGGGAAGATAAACAAGGTGTTTAAGACCTTTTACGAGAGACTATGTAGGTCCCAACCCCCGGAGGGAAAAGAGGAGATGCGGCAGTTTTTGGACCAATTAAGGTTCCCGAGGGTGGAGGAGCAGGAGGTGGAAGGCCTGGGGGCGCCGATTGGGGTGGGCGAGGTTACCAAGGGGCTGGGGAACATGCAGGCAGGGAAGGCCCCGGGACCAGATGGGTTCCCGGTGGAATTCTATAGAAAATATGTGGACTTGTTGGCCCCGCTGCTGGTAAGGACCTTTAACGAGGCCAGAGAAGGAGGGACCCTACCCCCGACAATGTCGGAGGCGACGATATCGCTAATCTTGAAGCGGGATAAAGATCCGCTGCAGTGCGGGTCCTATAGGCCTATCTCATTGCTAAATGTGGACGCCAAGTTGCTAGCAAAGGTGCTGGTAACGAGGATAGAGGATTGTGTTCCGGGGGTGGTGCACGAAGACCAGACAGGGTTCGTAAAGAGGAGACAACTAAATGTCAACATGCAACAGCTATTAGGGGTGATAATGATGCCCCAGCAGAGGGGGAGGCAGAGATAGTGGCAGCAATGGATGCAGAGAAGGCATTTGATAGGGTGGAGTGGGAGTATCTATGGGAGGTGCTGAGGAGGTTCGGGTTCGGGGACGGGTTTGTCAGCTGGGTTAAACTCCTCTATGGGGCCCCAACGGCAAGTGTGGTCACAGGTCGGCAAAGGTCGGAGTATTTTCGACTACACAGGGGAACAAGGCAGGGATGCCCGTTGTCCCCATTACTGTTCGCGTTGGCAATTGAACCACTGGCCATAGCGCTGAGAGACTCCAGAAAATAGAGAGGGGTGATTAGAGGGGGAGAGGAACACCGAGTGTCACTCTACGCGGATGACCTACTGCTGTATATGACGGACCCAGTGGGGGGGATGACAGAGGTCATGCAGATATTGAGGGAGTTTGGAGATTTCTTGGGATATGGGCTTAACATGGGAAAGAGTGAGCTTTTTGTGATACACCCCGGGGACCAGAGTAGAGGGATAGATGGCCTACCGCTAAGGAGAGTGGAAAGAAACTTCCGATACCTGGGGATTCGGATAGCCAGGAGCTGGGGAACCTTACACAGACTCAATCTGACACGGCTGGTGGAACAAATGGAAGAGGATTTCAAAAGGTGGGACATGCAGCCGCTGTCACTGGCGGGCAGAGTGCAGGCAATTAAGATGATGGTCCTCCCGAGGTTCCTATTTGTGTTCCAATGTCTCCCTATACTGATCACTAAGGACTTCTTTAAAAAAATAGATAGGAGCATCACGAGCTTCGTGTGGGCAGGGAAGGCCCCGAGGGTAAGGAGGGGGTTCCTACAACGTAGCACAGCTGATGCCCTAAGCAGGGTAAATTCATCTTCCTCATGTGCCAGGCTTAGCCTGATCCAATTTAAGGTGCTGCATAGAGCACACATAACGGGAGCAAGGTTGAGCAGGTTCTTCGGAGTGGAGGACAAGTGTGGGAGGTGCGGGGGAAGCCCGGCGAACCACACACATATGTTTTGGTTGTGTCCGGCACTGGAGGGGTATTGGAGGGGAGTGACGGGAGTGATCTCGAACGTGGTGAAGGTCCGGGTCAAGCCAGGCTGGGGGTTAGCTATATTTGGAGTAGCTGATGAGCCGGGAGTGCAGGAGGCGAAAGAGGCCGATGTCGTGGCCTTTGCGTCCCTAGTAGCCCGGCGTAGGATTTTACTCATGTGGAAGGAAGCGAAACCCCCCGGACTGGAGGCCTGGATAAACGATATGGCGGGGTTCATAAAACTAGAGCAGATGAAGTTTGCGCTGAGAGGATCGGCTCAAGGGTTCACCAGACGGTGGCAACCGTTCCTCGACTACCTAGCGGAACGTTAGAGGGAAGGTAGATGGCCAGCAGCAGCAACCCGGGGGGGTAAACTATTTGGGTTTTTGGAGGGGGAGAGGGGGCGGGAGTATTACTTCGTGTTATTTGGTTAGTTTACCATGTTAGTTACACAATGTTATATTGCAGTTATCATGTTACCTTTATTTTTATTTCTTTGATTTGTAAGGGAAAAAATTGTGTTTGAAAACTTTAATAAAAGATATTTTTTTAAAAATATATATATAAAAACAGATTGTAAGAGTTTCTACAGGTATTTAAAAGCAAAAAAGTAAATAAAATGAATGCTGGTCCGCTACAGTGTAAGTCTGGGGAATTAATAATGGAAAATAAGGAAATGGCAGGTGAATTGAATAGATACTTTGCATGTCTTCACTATTGCTTCACAGCGCCAGGGTCCCAGGTTTGATTCCTGGCTTGGGTCACTGTCTGTGCGGAGTCAGCACATTCCCCCCGTGTCCGCGTGGGTTTCCTCCGGATGCTCGGGTTTCCTCCCACAATTCCCGAAAGACGTGCTGTTAGGTAATTTGGACATTTTGAATTCTCACTCTGTGTACTCGAACAGGCGCTGGAATGTGGCGACTAGGGGCGCTTCACAGTAACTTCATTGCAGTGTTAATGTAAGCCTACTTGTGACAATAATAAAGATTATTATGATTAAAACATCCCAGAAATAAGTGAGCACCAAAAGGTGAAAAGAAGGAAGGAACTTAAAACAATTACGGTCACCAGGGAGAGGGCAGTGAGAAAATTATTAGAACTAAAAGCTGACAAGTCTCCAGGTTCTGATGGACTTCACTCTGGAGTATTAAAGGAAGTGTCTGCTGAGACAGTAGATGCATTGCTTTTAATTTTCCAAAATTCTCTAGATTCTGGATATAACACATCAAATTGGATAATAACAAATATAATTGCTATATTCAAGACAGAAGGGAGACAGAAAGTAGGAATCTATAGGCCAGTTATCTTAATAGCTCTCATAGGGAAAATGCTCTAATCTATTATGAAGGAGGTTGCAGCTTAGAAAATTTCAATGCAAGCAGGCAAATTTAACATAGGCCTGAATCGTTTGCTGCTAGACGCACATACTCAGCAGGCCCAGAAGTGGTTGTGAAATGCGTTCCCGGCCGCAGTCGGCCCCGGAGCGCAATTTCATGCTGGTTGGCCAATTAATGGCCATTCGGTGAGCAATATGCTGTGTGAAAGGCTGAGCGTACCCAGGGAGGACAAGAAGAGGCGGGCATTGAGAAAAGGTGTCCTGTAGGCTGCTGCTTCCAATGTGACCCTCAGGGGCCAGCGGCTGCAGAGCTGTCTCAGGGTGCTGCCGACCAGTAAAAAATAAATATCAATGTTCAAACTATGCTGCAAGTATCTAGGCAGCACAATTATACATTGGCCTCCGTCTCCAGACGCATTTGTTAATTTTATTTGACCTCTGACCTTTCATCCTACCTTGGATCGAAGTTGCAGCTTTAAGGTAAAGGCCGCCTGCCAATGCTAAAGGCAGATGGGCAACACAAAATCCCAATTAACTGCTGCTTAATTAAATTAAGTCGGTTTCTTGATTATCCGCAGGCATACTTTTGACTTGCGCGACCGCCAACTGAAAGCCATTTTACCCGCTTTCAGGTCGGGCACGCACACAAACTTTGGACACAAAATTCTGGCCATGGTTTAGTGAAAGGGCAATACTGTTTGACTAATTCATTAGAGTTTTTTGAGGAAATAACATGCAATGTGGATAAATGGGAACCTGTGGATGTGATGTACCCAGATTTGCAGAAGGCACTTGACGAGGTGCCACATCAAAAGTTACTGCACAAAATTTAGAGAGGATTGGTTTGCGAACAGGAAGCAAAGAGTAGGCATAAATGGGTCATTTTTGCCTTGGCAAAATGTAACAAATAGAATGACAAGGGGATCAGTGCTGGGGCCTCAATTATTTGCAATCTATACTAATGACTTGAATGATGAGTGTTATGGGCCAGGGCTTAGAGAACCCCAAAGTGTATCCTGGAGTTCACCTGACCCACAACTTTTAATAGATTGTGGTTTGGGGAGCACACGGCCCACTCTACAGGTGTGGTACAGCAGAAATGAAAAGTTTTTTTTAAAAAAATATTTTATTGAAAATTTTTGGTCAACCAACACAGTACATTGTGCATCCTTTACACAATATTATAACAACATAAATAACAATGACCTATTTTATAAACAGAAATTGAATAAATAATAAATAACAAAAATGAAAACTAACCCTAATTGGCAACTGCCTTATCACAAGTAACACTCTCCAAAAATATAATTTAACAGTCCAATATATAATTATCTGTAGCAACGACCTATACATATTATACAGTATATATTAACAACCTTGAGAGTCCTTCCGGTTCCCCCCCCCCCCCCCCCCCCCCCCCCTCCGCACCCCCATCCTGGGCTGCTGCTGCCTTCTTTTTTCCATTCCATCTATCTTTCTGTGAGGTATTAGACGAACGGTTGCCACCGCCTGGTGAACCCTTGAGCCGACCCCCTTAGAACGACTTAATCCGCTCTAGCTTTATAAACCCTGCCATGTCATTTATCCAGGTCTCCACCCCCGGGGGCTTGGCTTCTTTCCACATTACCAATATCCTGCGCCGGGCTACTAGGGACGCAAAGGCCAAAACATCGGCCTCTCTCGCCTCCTGCACTCCCGGCTCTTGTGCAACCCCAAATATAGCCAACCCCCAGCTTGGTTCGACCCGGACCCCCACTACTTTTGAAAGCACCTTTGTCACCCCCATCCAAAACCCCTGTAGTGCCGGGCATGACCAAAACATATGGGTATGATTCGCTGGGCTTCTCGAGCACCTCGCACACCTATCCTCCACCCCAAAAAATTTACTGAGTCGTGCTCCAGTCATATGCGCCCTGTGTAATACCTTAAACTGAATCAGGCTTAGCCTGGCACACGAGGACGACGAGTTTACCCTGCTGAGGGCATCTGCCCACAGCCCCTCCTCGATCTCCTCCCCCAGCTCTTCTTCCCATTTCCCTTTTAGTTCATCTACCATAGTCTCCCCTTCGTCCCTCATTTCCCTATATATATCTGACACCTTGCCATCCCCCACCCATGTCTTTGAGATCACTCTGTCCTGCACCTCTTGTGTCGGGAGCTGCGGGAATTCCCTCACCTGTTGCCTCGCAAAAGCCCTCAGTTGCATATACCTGAATGCATTCCCTTGGGGCAACCCATATTTCTCGGTCAGCGCTCCCAGACTCGCGAACTTCCCATCCACAAACAGATCTTTCAGTTGCGTTATTCCTGCTCTTTGCCACATTCCATATCCCCCATCCATTCCCCCCGGGGCAAACCTATGGTTGTTTCATATCGGGGACCCCCCAAGGCTCCAGTCTTTCCCCTATGCCGTCTCCACTGTCCCCAAATCTTCAGTGTAGCCACCACCACCGGGCTTGTGGTGTAGTTCCTCGGTGAGAACGGCAATGGGGCTGTCACCATAGCCTGTAGGCTAGTCCCCCTACAGGACGCCCTCTCTAATCTCTTCCACGCCGCTCCCTCCTCCTCTCCCATCCACTTACTCACCATTGAAATATTAGCGGCCCAATAATACTCACTTAGGCTCGGTAGTGCCAGCCCCCCCCCCCCCCCCCCCCCTATCCCTGCTACGCTGTAAGAATCCCTTCCTCACTCTCGGGGTCTTCCCGGCCCACACAAAACCCATGATGTTCTTTTCAATCCTTTTAAAAAAAGCCTTCGTGATCACCACCGGGAGGCACTGAAACACAAAGAGGAATCTCGGGAGGACCACCATCTTAACCGCCTGCACCCTCCCTGCCAGTGACAGGGATACCATATCCCATCTCTTGAAATCCTCCTCCATTTGTTCCACCAACCGTGTTAAATTTAACCTATGCAATGTGCCCCAATTCTTGGCTATCTGGATCCCCAGGTAACGAAAGTCCCTTGTTACCTTCCTCAACGGTAGGTCCTCTATTTCTCTACTCTGCTCCCCTGGATGCACCACAAACAACTCACTTTTCCCCATGTTCAATTTATACCCTGAAAAATCCCCAAACTCCCCAAGTATCCGCATTATTTCTGGCATCCCCTCCGCCGGGTCTGCCACATATAGTAACAAATCGTCCGCATACAAAGATACCCGGTGTTCTTCTCCTCCTCTAAGTACTCCCCTCCACTTCTTGGAACCCCTCAACGCTATCGCCAGGGGCTCAATCGCCAGTGCAAACAATAATGGGGACAGAGGGCATCCCTGCCTTGTCCCTCTATGGAGCCGAAAATATGCAGATCCCCGTCCATTCGTGACCACGCTCGCCATCGGGGCCCTATACAACAGCTGCACCCATCTAACATACCCCCACAAATCTCCTCAACACCTCCCACAAATAATCCCAGTCCACTCTATCAAATGCTTTCTCGGCATCCATCGCCACTACTATCTCCGTTTCCCCCTCTGGTGGGGGCATCAGCATTACCCCTAACAGCCTCCGTATATTCGTGTTCAGCTGTCTCCCCTTCACAAACCCAGTTTGGTCCTCGTGGACCACCCCCGGGACACATTCCTCTATTCTCATTGCCATTACCTTGGCCAGGATCTTGGCATCTACATTTAGGAGGGAAATAGGTCTATAGGACCCGCATTGTAGCGGGTCCTTTTCCTTCTTTAAGAGAAGCGATATCGTTGCTTCAGACATAGTCGGGGGCAGTTGTCCCCTTTCCTTTGCCTCATTAAAGGTCCTCGTCAATACCGGGGCGAGCAGGTCCACATATTTTCCATAGAATTCGACTGGGAATCCATCCGGTCCCGGGGCCTTTCCCGCCTGCATGCTCCTAATTCCTTTCACCACTTCTTCTACCTCGATCTGTGCTCCCAGTCCCACCCTTTCCTGCTCTTCCACCTTGGGAAATTCCAGCCGATCCAAAAAGCCCATCATTCTCTCCCTCCCATCCGGGGGTTGAGCTTCATATAATTTTTTATAAAATGTCTTGAACACTCCATTCACTCTCTCCGCTCCCCGCTCCATCTCTCCTTCCTCATCCCTCACTCCCCCTATTTCCCTCGCTGCTCCCCTTTTCCTCAATTGGTGTGCCAGCAACCTGCTCGCCTTCTCCCCATATTCGTACTGTACACCCTGTGCCTTCCTCCATTGTGCCTCTGCAGTGCCCGTAGTCAGCAAGTCAAATTCTACATGTAGCCTTTGCCTTTCCCTGTACAGTCCCTCCTCCGGTGCTTCCGCATATTGTCTGTCCACCCTCAAAAGTTCTTGCAGCAACCGCTCCGTTCCTTACTCTCCTGCTTCCCTTTATGTGCCCTTATTGATATCAGCTTCCCTCTAACCACCGCCTTCAGCGCCTCCCAGACCACTCCCACCTGGACCTCCCCATTATCATTGAGTTCCAAGTACTTTTCAATGCACCCCCTCACCCTTAGACACCCCCCCTCATCTGCCATTAGTCCCATGTCCATTCTCCAGGGTGGGCGCCCTCCTGTTTCCTCCCCTATCTCCAAGTCTACCCAGTGTGGAGCGTGATCCGAAATGGCTATAGCCGTATACTCCGTTCCCCTCACCTTCGGGATCAACGCCCTTCCCAGCACAAAAAAGTCTATTCGCGAGTAGACTTTATGGACATAGGAGAAAAACGAGAACTCCTTACTCCTAGGTCTGCTAAATCTCCACGGGTCTACACCTCCCATCTGCTCCATAAAATCTTTAAGTACCTTGGCTGCTGCCGGCCTCCTTCCAGTCCTGGGCTTCGACCTATCCAGCCCTGGTTCCAACACCGTATTAAAATCTCCCCCCATTATCAGCTTTCCATCTCTAGGTCCGGAATGCGTCCTAGCATCCGCCTCATAAAATCGGCATCATCCCAGTTCGGGGCATATACGTTTACCAAAACCACCGTCTCCCCCTGTAGTTTGCCACTCACCATCACGTATCGGCCCCCGTTATCCGCCACTATAGTCTTTGCCTCGAACATTACCCGCTTCCCCACTAATATAGCCACCCCCCTGTTTTTCGCATCTAGCCCCGAATGGAAACACCTGCCCCACCCATCCTTTGCGTAGCCTAACCTGGTCTATCAGTTTCAGGTGCGTTTCCTGTAACATAACCACATCTGCCTTAAGTTTCTTAAGGTGTGCGAGTACCCGTGCCCTCTTTATCGGCCCGTTCAGCCCTCTCACGTTCCACGTGATCAGCCGGGTTGGGGGGCTTCCTACCCCCCCCTTGTCGATTAGCCATCCCCTTTTTCCAGCTCCTCACCCGGTTCCCACACAGCTGTATCTCCCCCAGGCGGTGCCCCCCCCGCCCATCCCCTCCCATACCAGCTCCCCCCTCTCCCCAGCAGCAGCAACCCAGTAATTCCCCCCTCCCACCACCCCCCCCCCCCCCGCTAGATCCCCCGCTAGCGTAATTACTCTCCCCATGTTGCTCCCAGAAGTCAGCAAACTCTGGCCGACCTCGGCTTCCCCCCGTGACCTCGGCTCGCACCGTGCGACGCCCCCTCCTTCCTGCTTCTCTATTCCCGCCATGATTATCATAGTGCGGGAACCAAGCCCGCGCTTCTCCCCTTGGCCCCGCCCCCAATGGCCAACGCCCCATCTCCTCCACCCTCCCCTCCTCCCCCCATCACCACCTGTGGAAGAGAGAAAAGTTACCACATCGCAGGATTAGTACATAAAACTCCTCTTTCCCCCCTTTTTAACCCCCCTCTTCGCCCCCCACATTCGCCCCACCACTTTGTTCAAACGTTCTTTTTAATAACTCGCTCATTCCAGTTTTTCTTCCACAATAAAAGTCCACGCTTCATCCGCCGTCTCAAAGTAGTGGTGCCTCCCTCGATATGTGACCCACAGTCTTGCCGGTTGCAGCATTCCAAATTTTATCTTCTTTTTATGAAGCACCGCCTTGGCCCGATTTAAAGCTCGTCCTCCTTCTCGCCACCTCCGCACTCCAGTCTTGATAAACGCGGATCACCGCGTTCTCCCATTTACTGCTCCGAGTTTTCTTTGCCCATCTAAGGACCATTTCTCTATCCTTAAAACGGAGGAATCTCAACTATGGCTCTGGGAATTTCTCCTGCTCTCGGTCCTCGCGCCATCACTCGGTATGCTCCCTCCACCTCCAACGGACCCGCCGGGGCCTCCGCTCCCATTAACGAGTGCAGCATCGTGCTCACATATGCCCCGACGTCCGCTCCCTCCGCACCTTCAGGAAGACCAAGAATCCTCAAGTTGTTCCTCCTTGCGTTGTTCTCCAGTGCCTCCAACCTTTCCACACATCGTTTCTGATGTGCCTCATGCATCTCCGTCTTCACCACCAGGCCCTGTATGTCGTCCTCATTCTCGGCTGCCTTTGCCTTCATGACCCGAAGCTCCCGCTCCTGGGTCTTTTGTTCCTCCTTTAGCCCTTCGATCGCCTGTAGTATCGGGGCCAACAGCTCTTTCTTCATTTCCTTTTTGAGCTCTTCCACACAGCATTTCAAGAACTCTTGTTGTTCAGGGCCCCATGTTAAACTGCCACCTTCCGACGCCATCTTGGTTTTTGCTTGCCTTCCTTGCCGCTGTTCTAAAGGATCCACTGCAATCTTGCCACTTTCTCCTCCTTTTTTCATCCGTATCCAGGGGGGATTCCCTTCTGGTTTCTTCTGGTTTACCGCACAGTGTTTTTAGCCGTCAAAATTGCCGTTGGGGCTCCTATCAAGAGCCCAAAAGTCCGTTTCACCGGGAGCTGCCGAAACGTTTGACTCAGCTGGTCATCGCCGCACCCGGAAGTCTCATGAAAAGTATTTTTTAAAGCAAAACTATTTTTATTCTATGAACTCAAGTTAACCTTTTTAAAACATACAGTGAACATCTTAGCAACCATTAATTCAAATACAACCCCCAAAGAATACAACACTAAGTAATCCTTTACGCTTTCCTTTTAACATCCATAAGACCTAAAACACCTTTCACCAGAAGCACATCAGGTTAAAGTCACTACTGTTATTAGTTTTAAATCACCAGGATCGATTTACAGTCTTTAGATTACAGAGAGAGACTCTAATACATCTTCTGGAAGCAGTACGAGCTAGCAATAAGTGAGACCAGGAGCAAGTGAAGGATAAAGCAAATGCATAAAATCATTACAGGATAGACACATTTACCTTATACTGCAGCTATCCAGCTCTGAAAACAAAACTAAAACACATCCTGCAGCAAACAGCCTAAAATGAAAGTAAAATGCTGACAGAAAGTCCAGCTCTGCCCACTCTCTGACATCACTACAGTAATAAACACCCATTTCGTAAAGGTACTCTCACTACAGATACTTATATACACACCCATTTATAAACATCCATTTCTTAAAGGTACTCTCACATGACATGAGATTGAATATATGGTTGCTAAATTTGTTGATGACATAATAATAGGTAGAAAAGTAAGGTGTGAAGAGGACATAAGGAGCCTACAAAGTGATATAAATAGATTTAGTGAGTGTGTAAAATTCTGGCAGATTGGAGTATAATGTAAGGTAACTGATCTTTAGCTCATTTAATAAATGTGGCATTGGGGCTATTTGATAATTGAAGGTAAGGGGGTTTCATTAATATAACTGTAATAGAGAAGTTGCAGCAAGTGAAAAAAGGAGATCTACATATATCGAGAAGTTGCATTCAGGATGAAAATATTTCTGGGAATGACACAGCTTTTAATAATAATCTTTAACAATCTTTATTGTCCGAAGTAGGTTTTGTTGAACTGTGCCTGTTTCAGTGGAACCAATGGAGGAGAATGAAAGAGTGGGAATAAAAAACAGGAGCCAGGAAAGATTAAGGAGACAAATCAGGGTGGTGAGTAAACTCTGAAGACTAGCAAAGCTGAAAACAATGGTTCAAGGAACTACTTTACAGTGGCAAAGAGCACACAAACCAAGAACAGCAGGAAAAGATAAAGGAACCAATCTGAGGGTGGTCAAAAGTCATGGAGAAGATTTAAACATTGAATGGCGCAGGAATAAGATTGCAGCCACAGAAAGGAGAAGATAGAAGTTGAATAGGAGACCATTCAGTGGCGATGAAGCAGTACGAGCTAGCAATAAATAAGATCAGGAGAAAGTGAAGGATAAAGCAAATGCATAAAATCATTACAGGATAGACACATTTACCTAATACTTGTAATTGTACAGTTAACATGTAAGATCGTCATTGATTTCCACAAAAATGTGAGAACTGAAGGGAGAAAATAAATTATTTGAAATGTAATTAAATGGAAGTAATTTGCAGTTTGCAAGATTTCTAGTAGTATAGTTTAGATAAGAAAGGGAAGAAAAGAGATGAATACAATAAATTAGCATGCTAATTATTCGGTAACTGTTTTTCAGTTTAACTCGTTAACAAAATAAATTTTGAAATTTAGGTTATTGGATAATCAAATAGGTTTCATGTATACATTTGAAATGGGGGAGTTGTTGCAAGCAGAATGTGGGGATAAAGCCCCACATAAGGGACAGAAAGTTTTCTGTGCACTGATTTCAGATGATAGACTATAAGAATAACAAATAAACAGGCATTGTTGGCCGAGATCGGTGGGGTTAAAGTGTGTGGTTTGTCCATAAAGCATTTAGTAGATTAATGGTGATGGCAGAGTGGCACTGGTGGATTTCCAAGGATTGGATTACTAATTGATAAGGAAATGCATTCACTGGTCAATTTGAAGCTTTTACAATGCATCAGCCACTCCATTAGAGCGAGAAAAAAATTGGAAGAGACATGGTGT
Organism: Scyliorhinus torazame; assembly: GCF_047496885.1. Lineage (NCBI taxonomy): Eukaryota > Metazoa > Chordata > Chondrichthyes > Carcharhiniformes > Scyliorhinidae > Scyliorhinus > Scyliorhinus torazame. The sequence goes on along the minus strand of NC_092725.1, from coordinate 81,908,293 downwards.
GGAGCCCTGTTTCTTAATGATTTCTGCATATCATTCACCAAATTCATGGCAGAAAATTAGGAAAGACCCTCAAGGAAAATATTGAAATTATGGGCAGAACCTTACCATATTTTTTCAAAGTGTTAGACGTAGACTGAAAACCAGAGTAATGCTTTCCAGCTGCACAGACCAGTTTTCTCTCCAGTTCTTGAGCCTCTCTGAATAAAAAAAGTGTGCATGGTTTCCATCATCACTCTGACAGGGCGGGGTGTGATAGAGCTGGCATCCGACTCCACAGAGATCAGAACACCATCTTTAAAGGGTGCCCTGATCAGCACTGAAGTAGAAACCACCCCATAGTGGTGTAGGCCTCCCCCCACTAATCAGCGGGAGCTCACCCCCACTGGACAATCATCGGGGGCTCTCCTCCCCCATCACCAGACAATCAAAAGGGGTCCCTCTCACCGCCCACTCCCCCCCCCCCCCGCCCACCCACAGCAAAAGTATCGTCAGCGTTACCCTCCTCAGTGCCCGCAGCCCCTGTGCTTGCTAGATCGCTCATCATTGCCTGTTCTCCCCCACCCACTACACATAACTGGAAACTCCCCTACCCCCCAAATTGGGCTCCCACGTGGGCATGCCCCTTCACACAGCTTGGCACTGCCAGGTTGACACTGTGCCAACCTGACAACGCGAAGGGGCAGTGCTAAGGTACTTCCAGGCATGTTCTCCCCCCCCCCCCTCCCCAGGAGCTATATTTACTTACATTTGCACCCACGGTGGGATCCCCGCAACCGAATCCCATTTTAAAAAAGTTCTAAACCTCACCGGCGTAACGTCACGCCAGCGAGTTTGGAATATTCAGTGGGGGGGATCATGTGGTGTGGGAGTGCTAGGTAATGATATTTAGATTTATTTAAACCCGTTAAAATGAGATCCTCGCACACTTAAGGAGGTAGTTAGGGGCGAATTTATTTTGATCCGGGGGCTTAGGAAGAGGATAGAATGGGAAGGGAGAGCTTGGCTGGAAGATGAGATTCTGGGAGTGCATCGGAAGTACTCAGTAGTGCCAGACGATGTGTTGTTGAAGGAGAGAAAGAGGCTCCAGGTGGACTTTGGGTTAGTGGCATGGGGAAGGTGGTGGGGCAACAGCGAAGGGTCAGAGGGACAGCGTACTCAGGATCCTGGCTCACCAGTTAAGGAAGCTGGCAGTGGCGAGGGAGATTGGTAGGGTGAGGGTATGAGTCAGAGCTGCCACCTGAGAGGGGGATGAGGCGGTTCCTGGACGGGTTGGAGTTGCCCAGGGTGGAGGAGGAGAGGGTGCAGGGAATTGGGGCCTCGATCGGACTGAGGGAGGTGATGGACTGCCTTGGGGCAATGTAGGCAGGGAAGGCCACGGGGCTGGATGGTTTCCCAGTGAGGTTTTACAAGAAGTTTGGTGCGGAGTTGCGACCCCTGTTAGTGAGACAAGGAGTAAGGGGGAGCTTCGCCCCACATTGTCGTAGGCATCCATTTTGCTGATTTTGAATAAAGATAAGGACCCGGAGCAGTGTAGGTCATACGGCCCGATATTATAGCTTTATGTTGATGCAAAGTTGTTAGCGAAGGTGTTTGTGTCGCAGATCAAGGATTGCGTGCTGGGGGTGATAGGGCAGTACCAGAGGGGATTTCTGAAGGGACGGCAGTTGTCAGCAAATGTCAGCTACTTAATGTCATTATGATGCCCTAGGATGGACATAAACTGGATGGGGTAGCGGCAATGGATACAGAGAAGGCTTTCAATCACGTAGAGTGGGTATATTTGTTGGAGGTGTTGGGTCGGTTCAGGTTTGGCCAGGGTTTTGTGGATTCAGTTCGGCTTGTGTACAGGACGCCAATAGAGAGTGTCCGGACAAACAGGACGAATTTGAAGTATTTTGGCCTGCATCAGGGGGTGAGCAAGGTGTGCACGCTCTCTCCGTTGCTCTTCGCTTTGACGATAGAGCCGCTGGCAATGGCACTTAGGGCATCGAGAGGTCGGAAAGGAATCGAGCCGGGGCGGGGGGGGGAACGAAGGAAAGATTCTCGCTATATGCACACAATCTTTTGTTATATATCTTGGACCCAGTGGGCAGCTTTGAAAGGGAGACCTTCAGGGAATTTGGCCAATTTTCGGGGTATAAATTGAACATGGGAAAAAGCGAGGTGTTCACGATTAATGCTAGAGGGCAGAAAAGGAGGATAGTGGAGTTGCCATTCTGGGAGGTGGGGGCGAGTTTTCGGTATTAGGAATCCAAGTAGCGTGAAGTTCGGCGCAGCTCCATAAATTGAACTTGGCATGGCTGGTGGAGGGAATGGAGGTGTATTTCAAAAAATGGGATATGTTACCTCTGTCACTGGCTGGTGCATGCAGATGGTTAAAATGATGGTGCTGCCCAGGCTCTTGTTCGTGTTCCAGAACCTCATCATCTTTGTTCCCAAGTCCTTTTTTAGGAAGGTAAACAAGATAATTTCAGGGTTTGTCTGGACGGAGAAGACCCTGCGGGTGAGGAGAGTGTTTTCGGAGAGGGGCGAGGAGGTGGTAGGGGCTGGTGTTGCTGAGTTTGATTAATTATTAATGCGGCGAACATCGCAATAGTGAGGAAATGGGCAATGGGTTTGGGTTTGGGAGAGGATGGACGCTGTGTTTGTATAGGGGGACGAGTTTGAAGACACTGTTGTCCGCACCCCTTCCGTTTTTACCGGTCCGGTACCGAGTCAGCCCAGTGGTGGTTTCAGTATTGCAGATGTGCAGCCAGTCCAGGCAAAATTTCAGGGCTGAAGCGAGGTTCTGGCAGGACCGGTATTGATAGAAATCAGCTTTTCTGGTTAGCTATAGATGAAATAGGTAAAAGATTTAATTGAGAAATCATTAAGACTAATTGACTAAATCATATTAACCTTGTGAGTGAGGAAAGCTGACTAGCTGGGAACTAATCAGATAATACTCTAAATTTTCACATTTTGCAAGTTGCAAGAGATTTGCCAGAGACCAAGGCCAGTGACAAAAAACTTAATTGTATGCAGCTATCTTCCCAAGCCTGGGCAGTTCCGTTTCCATGGTAACAGTCAGTCAGGGTCATAATGACTTTTCAAAAACTGTGTTAATGTTAGAGGCATAATTGGCAGCCAGGGTATGGAAAATTACACCAAGACATTTATCTCTTAAATTGACAGACAGACAGGCAGTTTGGCCGAATTAAGTGAATTATAAATTAGTTGAAGCCAATCACAGCTGTAAAGAAGGCGAAGCTTTAAGATAATGATCTTCTTAAAAATCACTTGTCTGGATGGAAAAATCCATTCCAGAATCAATCTATCACTTTCTGAAACCTATGTCTTGCTGCTGCGTTTACTATCGCCATTTTTCTTTTGTTTAAATCAACCCGTAATTTTGTACTGTGTATTATGATTTGAAGAATTACCATGATTTGTATTTTAAACTCAACCACTGTATTCTCTAAAGATAATCAATCTAACCTACGTTTGTACTGTAACCAAAAGCTTACCAGTGGACGCTAAAGCTGACAATAAAGTTCAACATAGCTTTGCCAAAAAGCACAGCCTGAATTTCTGTTATTTGGGAACTAAGGGATAACGCATATCCAGGGTTCCTAATAGACACAGAGATCCATCACCTATGCAGGGATAGAGTACTTGAGAGACTTGTTTATACGGGTCAAGTTTGCAGGTCTGGAGGACTTGGAGGAAACGTATGAGCTGCCCAAAGAGAATGGTTTCATATACCTGCAAGTAAGGGACTTTGTGAGGAGAGAGGTGCTGTCCTTCCGGGGGCTGCCGCCTCTGATGTTTCAAGACTAGCTGTTGTCGGAGAATGATTTCGGGAGGGGAGAGTGTCGGATATCTACAGCGAGTTGATGGTAGAGGAAATCAAGGATGGCGGGGAGGTGCAGGTCGGAACATGGAAAGAGGCCCTGCAGAGGCGTCCTCGTTGTGTGCGAGGTTAAGCCTCATTCAATTTAAAGTAGAGTAGTGTACAGGGCCCACATGATGGTTGCCAGGATAAGCCGTTTTTTTGCAAGGGTGGAGGATAGGTGTTGGAACCCGCGAACCATGTCCACATGTTCTGGGTGTGTCCGAGGTCGAGGGGTTCTGGTGGGGGTTCTCGGATGTGATGTCCAAGATTCTGGATTTGGAGAAGGTCAAGTTTGCCTTGAGGAGGGGTTCACCCGGAGGTGGAAACCGTTCATTGATTTCTTCAAGGTGAACTAAGGAGTCAGCGGGGTGGGGAGAGGGAGATAAGGGGGGGAAATTAGGAAGGTGGCTGTGTTGGCATTGGGGAATGGTGGGGGCCTATGTTTTCTGTTCATGTGAATGTTTGGTGTTCTGAGATTTTCATGTACATATGTAAAATGCCTTTAATTAAAATATATTTTTTAAAATGAGATTCTCGCTCTTTGCATTTCCCGATTCCGGATTTTCCGCCAGTGTCGTATTCCCTCTGACGATGAACATGGGCTGAAAATCATCACCAATGATTCTGATCTGCAATTCTTGATTTCTGTTGGCACATTTATTAGTCCCTTGTTTTGACAATATTGCCCACTGTAAATTTCTATGCCACCTTCCCAATCAATTTTTATTAACCTTCATCATCGCCACTACATAATGAAACAACTAAATCAGTCTAACTGCTTTATGAAAAAAATCTGTCCACTTTTTTAAGGCACTAAAATTTATATTGTGCATAACCTGCCTGATTACTACTGCCTGGGGACTATTGCCTATCCCACAATCCTTCGTGAGTATGAGCTCCCCAATGAGGGGGACGGAGAAATCATGAGCAGAGTCACCTGCATAAATAGAGCTTACCAGTGTGGAAGCAGCTAGAGAGGAGAAAACAGTGGTGGAGTACTGCTGCTGCTGTGTATATGTAATTGTAAATAAAGTTATTTCTTTTGATTCTACAAACTCGTGCTGGATTCTTCATGGTCCTCACAAAAATATGGGGCGTCATTCTCCGACCCCCCAGACGGTCGGAGAATGGCCGTTGGCCGCTGTGAATCCCGCCCCCGCCAGTTGCCGAAGTCTCCGAAGGGAGAAAAGTCGGCGGGGCGTTAATGTCGCCGCTGCCGCGGAGAATGTCACGGGTCTGCGCAAGGCAGCCGATTTTCGGCCTGCCGATATTCTCCCTTCCGGATGGGCCGAAGTCCCGTCGATGTGATGACCGTTCACGTCGACGTAAATTAAACCTCCTTTTCATCGGCGTGACCCGGTGCTCCAGGCTCACGCCGACCAGCGAGGAGGTGAGTGACGGCCTGGGGGGTTGGCTCTGGGCAGGCAATGGCGTGGCCGCAGTCTGAATGCGTGAGGAGAGGTGTGTCTCGGGTTGTGTGTGTGTGTGTATGTGTGCGGCGGGGGGGGGGGGGGGGGGGTGGTTAGAGTAGGCTGGGCTCCGGGGGAGTGCCGGGAGGGGGTCCGTGCCGGGGTGGAGGTTGGGGGGGGGGGTCCGTGCCGGGGTGGACGTTGGGGGGGGGGGGGGGGGGGTCCGTGCCGGGGTGGAGGTTGGGGGGGGGCCGTGCCGGGGTGGAGGTTGGGGGGGGTCCGTGCCGGGGTGGAGGTTGGGGGGGGTCCGTGCTGGGGTGGATGTTGGGGGGGGGAAGGTGGGGGTCCGTGCCGGGGTGGAGGTTGGGGGGGGGGGGGTCCGTGCCGGGGTGGAGGTTGGGGGGCGGTTCGTGCTGGGGTGGAGGTTGGGGGGGGGTCCGTGCCGGGGTGGACGTTGGGGGGGGGTCCATGCCGGGGTGGAGGTTGGGGGGGGGGTCCGTGCCGGGGTGGAGGTTGGGGGGGGGGGGTCCGTGCCGGGGTGGAGGTTGGGGGGGGGTCCGTGCTGGGGTGGAGGTTGGGGGGGGGTTCCGTGCTGGGGTGGAGGTTGGGGGGGGGGGTCCGTGCCGGGGTGGAGGTTGGGGGGGGGGGTCCGTGCCGGGGTGGAGGTTGGGGGGGGGTCCGTGCTGGGGTGGAGGTTGGGGGGGGGTCCGTGCCGGGTGGAGGTTGGGGGGGTCCGTGCCGGGGTGGAGGTTGGGGGGGGTCGTGCCGAGGAGGGGGATGGGAGGGCAAGTGAGTTGGTCCACCTGGCCAGGTGCCAGCCTCCAACAGTTGGACCCATGCGGTCCATGCCACCTGGCTGGGGGGAGAAGGGATATGGGCAATGATGACATGTCGTCGTTCCCCTCCCCCCCACCAGGCCGTCATGTTTTCAGATCATCCAGCGATGTTGGCCGCTGTGGTGGCAGCCGCTCATGTCTATGTTGCCCTGGATGAGGAGGAGGAGGAGGAGGAGGAGGAGCGTGCCAGAGAGGCGGCGCAGGCTGCCGCAGAGGGGCAGGCGGCAGCCGCCCAGGCTGGAGGGACACCTGACCGACAGGACGAGGAGGGGGAGGAGGACGTCGCGGCCCCACGGCAACGGAGGCACCCGAGGGCGCCCCGTGTGTACCGGCCCCGGCAGTCATACCAGGACCTCACGGACCGGGAATGCAGGAGGAGACTCCGGATGAGCCGGGAAACCGTGGCACACATCTGCCACCTGCTGGCACACCTGTCACCGCGTGGCACTGGCGGGGGACACCCTCTCCCCGTGTCCGTCAAGGTTACGGTGGCCCTGAACTTTTATGCAACGGGGTCATTCCAGGCACCGAGTGGGGACCTGTCCGGCATATCGCAGACATCGGTGCACCGGTACATTCGGGCAGTGACAGATGCCCTATATGCCATGGCGCACCGCTACATCCGGTTCCCCGTGGACCGGGCCAGCCAAGATGCCCGGGCCGTGGGCTTCTCTGCCGTGGCCGGGTTCCCCATGGTCCAGGGCGCGATCGATGGGATGCACGTCGCCGTGCGGCCACCTGCAGATAACAGGGCCGTGTTCACTAATAGGAAGGGGACCTATTCGATGAACGTACAGGTGGTCTGCGACCACGGCATGATGATCCTGCACGTCTGCGCCCGTCACCCAGGCAGTGTACACGACTCATTCGTGTTGTCGCGGTCATCCATCCCCGGCATGTACGAGGGACGCCATCCCTGGCTGAGGGGCTGTTTGCTGGGCGACAGGGGCTACCCATTGCGATCGTGGCTGATGACGCCTATACGGAGGCCACGCAATGAGGTGGAGAACCGTTACAATGATGCCCATGTAGCGACAAGGGGAGTGATCGAGAGGTGCTTTGGCGTGCTGAAGATGCGTTTCAGGTGCCTGGACCTCTCTGGGGGCGCCCTCCAGTATCGGTCAGATAGGGTCGGCCGCATCATTGTGGTGTGCTGCGTCCTGCACAACATAGCCCAGCAGAGGGGCGATGTGCCGCAGGCAGAGGAGGGCGGAGTGGAGGAGCAGCAGGAAGAGGCCCAGTCCTCCCCAGATGAGGGGGATGGGGGCAATGGTCAGGGCAGACGGGGTAGACACAGGTGGGTGGCTGTCCACCGTTACCGGCTGGCCCAGCGGGCACGGGACAGACTGATAGACGCCCGCTTCACTGACTAGATGGGCGTGGGAATCGGGTAGTATGGCCACAGACCGCGCACCATGGCAACAGCCGACCACCCACACCCCCCACCCATCCACCCACCCAGCACCCTCACCCCCCTCCCCAACCCCACCCACCCCACCCGCATGCACCCCCCCACCCCCCATTGCTGATCCACCTGCGGCACAACGGGCCGGGCTCACACAGTTGCGGGTGGACGCGTGTCTATCGCAGGCCATGGAGGATGATGACAACCCGCCCTGCGATGAGCTCCTGGCTCTACATCGTTGGACTATGTCTGACCCATGGCCACAGTACCACCATCCACCCGGACCATCCCTGCATGCGGCTGTGACACTGCAGCGCACGGTCCCGTCCTCTGCCCGGGGGATGTTGATGGCGGCCCAGGGGGAAGGGGGCAGACTCACCTGGGGCTGAGGTAAGACCACCCCTCACACACACACTTGCGCTCAACGTACGTGACACCCCCGCACACTTTGGACAGAGCACAAAGGCAGCTTCGGTAGGTGTAACATTGACTTTAATAACCAAAGGAGTTCATGCACGTGCCCTAGCCCCTAAAACTCATCTGTGCCCTGCACCCGTGCCAACTTACTCAGTGTCTAATTGTTTGGCCTTACGGGCCCTTTGACTACGTCTACGTGGTTCCCCAGACGGTACAGCAGAACTGGAGGTGGACTCCTGTGATTCCTGCCCTCTGACACTGGATCCCTTTGGCGGCCGTTTCCTGGGGCGTCCTGGCCTAGATGGGCCAGGCTGCGGCCCGGGCGACTGGGATGGCGAGCTGCCAGCCTGTCCTGCCCGTTGCCCACCCGATGCACCTGGGACGGAAGGGGGGGGGAGTCCGAGGTGTCGCGGTGTACCGGGACCTCCCCTACAGAGGGAGCCGGGACGGACCACACCACCTCCTCCTCCCTCGGGATGCCCGATGGCCCCCAGGCCTCTACATGGGTGGGGGATGCGAACGGACTGGCCATCCGACGCCCCCCCGACATCTGGCGCTGCCAGTCCTGGAGGCCCGTGCTGGTATCGACAGGGGTCTGCAGGTTTGCAGCCATGGAGCCCAGGGGGTTGGCAAACCCTATCTGTGACAGTGCGACGCCGGCTCGCACATGGCCACTGGCGCCGATGCCCTCAGCGATGGCCTGCAGAGACTGGGCCATGGCCTGCTGAGACTGGGCCATGGCCTGCAGAGACTGGGCCATGGCCTGCTGAGACTGGGCTATGGCGTTGAGCGCCTCTGCCATCTGGCGCTGGCAGTGGCTCATGGCCTCCTGTGAGAGGGCAGCCATTTCCTGGGCCACAGACGCCGCCTGCACGGAAGGCCCCAGGCCTCGCAAACCGTTCCCCATGTCTGACACCGTCGCACCCATTGCCTCCACCGCGGACGCCACCCGTGCGGTGTCGGCCTGGGTGGCACGCATGACCGGCACCACTCCCAGCTCCTGGACGCGGGTGGACTCCTCCACCTGCGACCGCAGCCGCCGCAAGCCGCCCGTCACCCTCTTCGCTCGTCTCCGGGTCGGTGGTTGCATCGGATCTATGTGTGGGTGTGGTAACTGCAGGAACCCGGGATCCATCTGGGCGGCAGATGTTCGCTTGGGCTGGGCTGCCCTCCGACCGCCCAGTCCCTCTGCTGCTCCTACCTCCACCTGCTGTACCGGGACGGCTGTGTTGTGCGCACCAGTGAGTGTACCAGACGCCTCATCACTAAAGTGCCCAACCGTGGTGAGTGTTTCTGCGATGGTGGAGGGTGTTGGTGACAGCAGTGGCGTTGTGTCGTGCTCTTCGTCCCACTCTGAGTCCATGGCACTTTGGGGTGGGGGTTCGTCTCCACCCATCCACTCTGAGTCACTGTCCGGTATTTCGTCTTCCTGGGTAGTGCTGTCCCGGGTAGGGGTGTCCTGGGTAGTGGTGTCCTGGGTAGTGGTGTCCTGGGTAGTTGTGTCCTGGGTAGTGGTATCCTGGGTAGTGGTGTCCTGGCTCGGATGTGACGGGGGCCTGTGGCTGCCCCCCTCGTCGCTGGGTGGTCGCTCCCGCACGTGACGGGGGTGTCGTCTCCCTGTTGCTCCAGGTCTCTCCGTCTCCCGTGGTGTGCGAGGGGCATCCTGCGGGCGTCGCATGCTGGAGGGTCCGGGTCTCTCCGTCTCCCGTGGTCTCCGAGGGGCATCCTGTGGGCGTCGCATGCTGGAGGGTCCGGGTCTCTCCGTCTCCCGTGGTCACCGAGGGGCATCCTGCGGGCGTCGCATGCTGGAGGGTGCGGGTCTCTCCGTCTCCTGTGGTCTCCGAGGGGCACCCTGCGGGCGTCGCATGCTGGAGGGTGCGGGTCTCTCCGTCTCCTGTGGTCTCCGAGGGGCATCCTGCGGGCGTCGCATGCTGGAGGGTGCGGGTCTCTCCGTCTCCTGTGGTCTCCGAGGGGCATCCTGCGGGCGGTCTGCATCTGCGGGGATGGGTGCCTGGACGTTTGGTCCTGCGATACACAATGAAGCATGCATGGTTAGACATCAGGCAGTGATCAGGTGATAAGGGGGAGGGGGATATAGGGGAGGGGGGATATGGGGACGGGCTGTCGGTGGCTCACTCGCTAGTACGCCCCCGACCTCTGCATCAGCAACCTCCCAGTCCTCAGGTCCGCCAGCCAGTTCCAGGGCCCTTTCCTCGTGTACGGTCAGTGGCCTCTCATCAGCGGGCCCTCCTCCAGTCCTCACATGCTCCCTATTGTTGTGTGCGCGCTTCTCCTGTGGGGGGGGGGGGCAGGGGTAAAAGGCAACAGTGTTAGGCAGGTATATGAATGCACACCATCGGTTGCGCGTGCATTGCAGAGGTTAAGGTTAGGGCTGGATTCACTTGGGGATATGGGGGATATGGGGGAGGGGGGATATGGGGGAGGGGGGATATGGGGGATATGGGGGAGGGGGGATATGGGGGAGGGGGGATATGGGGGAGGGGGCATATGGGGGAGGGGGATATGGGGGAGGGGGGATATGGGGAGGGGGGATATGGGGAGGGGGGATATGGGGGAGGGGGGATATGGGGAGGGGGGATATGGGGGAGGAGGATATGGGGGGGGGATATGGGGGAGGGGGGATATGGGGGAGGGGGGATATGGGGGAGGGGGATATGGGGTGGGGGGATATGGGGGAGGGGGGATATGGGGGAGGGGGATATGGGGGAGGGAGGATATGGGGGAGGGGGATATGGGGGAGGGGGGATATGGGGGATATGGGGAGGGGGGATATGGGGGAGGGGGGATATGGGGGAGGGGGGATATGGGGATATGGGGGAGGGGGGATATGGGGGAGGGGGATATGGGGGAGGGGGATATGGGGGAGGGGGGATATGGGGGAGGGGGATATGGGGGAGGGGGGATATGGGGGGGGGATATGGGGGATATGGGGGAGGGGGGATATGGGGGAATATGGGGGGGGAGGGGATATGGGGAGGGGGGATATGGGGGAGGGGGGATATGGTGAGGGGGATATGGGGGAGGAGGGATATGGGGGATATGGGGGATATGGGGAGGGGGGATATGGGGGAGCGGGGATATGGGGGAGGGGGGATATGGGGGAGGGGGGATATGGGGGATATGGGGGGATATGGGGGATATGGGGGGATATGGGGGAGGGGGGATATGGAGAGGGGGGGATATGGGGGAGGGGGGATATGGGGGAGGGGGATATGGGGGAGGGGGGATATGGGGGAGTGGGGATATGGCGGAGGGGCGATATGGGGGAGGGGGGATATGGGGAGGGGGGATATGGGGAGGCACACCCTGCCTGCTCTGACGAGGTCGTTCACCTTCTTGTGGCACTGGGTGCCTGTCCGTGGTGTCAGGGCCACAGCGGTGACGGCCTCTGCCACTTCCCTCCACAGACGCCGGCTGTGGCGTGGGGCAACTCTGCGGTCGTGCCCGGGATACAAGGCGTCCCTCCTCTGCTCCACCGCGTCCAGGAGCGCCTCCACATCGCGTGACTCGAACCTCGGGGCTGAGCGACGGCCAGCCATCCAGTCGGGTGTTGCGGTCGGGTGTTGCGGTCGGGTGGGGGGGAGCAGCGCGGCCTTATGAGCCGTCACGCCGCGCGGCGCGTATGATGCTGCACGGCGTGAACCACTGCGCAAGCGCGGATCCCATTACGTCGCTGCTAGCCCATTTTGGGCCGGAGACTATCGACCCATTTTTCCGACGTGACGCAAGTCGGATTTGCGCCGTTTTTTGCGCCGATCGGCGGACTTTCCGCCGATAACGGAGAATTTCGCCCATGGTTTCAAACAAAATTTAAAATATTGTACATTTCACAATGAGACTTAATGCACCTGCTGAATTGTCTTCTGCATTTACTAATACTTTCATTAGAGATTTTACCTCAAGGTCTCAAAAACTTGGGCTCTGACTGGGTTTTATTTCCTCAAGTGTTTTCAAACATGTCTATGGATTTTAAACATGTATAGTTTACAGAATTTCCCAACATGTAATTTGTACATCATCACAATTTTAAAAATGGCCCTAGGAAAAAAACCTAAACATTGCATTCCCAAAGCTTTTATTTTAGGCAAGTGATGAATAAATACAAAAGTAGTTCACCACCTGTGACATTGCACACCAAGTCAAAATCAAATGCAATATTCAAGTCAAAGCAGGGTTTGATGACTGGAAGATGTGAAATCAAGCAGCAATGAGAAGAAAGGACTGGGGGGTGGAGGTGCAGACATTGAAGCAACAGGAGAATGGAGAGAAGGTGGAAAAAGGAGATAGAGGCAGAAAAAAATGGTGTGCAGCACGGTAGCATTGTGGATAGCACAATTGCTTCACAGCTCCAGGGTCCCAGGTTCGATTCCCGGCTTGGGTCACTGTCTGTGCGGAGTCTGCACATCCTCCCCGTGTGTGCGTGGGTTTCCTCCGGGTGCTCCGGTTTCCTCCCACAGTGCAAAGACATGCAGGTTAGGTGGATTGGCCATACTAAATTGCCCATAGTGTTGGGTGGGGTTATGGGGATAGGGTGGAGCTGTGGACCTTGGGTAGGGTGCTCTTTCCAAGAGCCGGTGCAGACTCGATGGGCCGAATGGCCTCCTTCTGCACTGTAAATTCTATGAGCAAATTCTATGAGTGTGAAAGCGGAAATAATGAGATATGAGAGTGAAGAAAGGAGAAACTGAAATATGGGAAAACAAAGACAGGGAATTTCTTACAGGAATTTAATTTGCCTCTGCGATCTTAACCCCACTCCATTCTCCTCTAGCCTTTTTGTGGGTTGAGAATGCCTCATGTGCAAAAGTGCACTTCAATCTGGGTCAGGTTTCCCAATTTAAAATGAGATCAAGAATTAAATTTCCTCCTGAACACTACTTTCATCTCCAATGTGGGCTTTGGAAGCCATACAAAAACAGGCCAATTTGAGAGTTTGTGAAAAAGATGGAAAGCCTGCTGAGGAGTCGGAAGTGTTGTGTTTGGTCTTCTGTACGTTGCTAAGGAATCCACCAAACACATATACTTGTCCAACGCATGATATTTATTGAATCCCACATGGTAAGATAGCGATCTGTGACAGAGCGAGTTATCATGAAGTTTTTTTGTACTCCTCTGGAGCTGCACCTCGTGCGGCTGTTCAACTATATGTCTCACTACCATCTCCTTTATTCATCTTCTGATGATGGACGGATGTGTCTCCACTTATAAGGGAGTCCTTGGTCACATGACCATGGTCTGGAAACTGCATGGTGTGGCTGCACCACCAGCTACAGGTTGGAGGTCGCACACCATCCATCTATGATATTGCTCACAGGCATACCACCACATCCCCCTTCCTCACAAAACATTAAGATATGTTTACAAGCAATATTGATCTTTTAACTTTATACAAACATAATATTTGTCTAAAATGAATTTTACTAGGATGTCCATAACATGCTATGCTTGGCCAGTGTCCGTTTCTTTTTTTGTGTACAGATCACTGTATCTCCCTCATGGGATCATCTCTGTGATCATTCGAGCTGTTGCCAGTCTCTACAAAGACTGGTTTACGTGCCAGCCTCTTGTTTCTCTTCCTCTTTGCTCTCTGCCTTTGGAAGGCCTGTGTCCATGACTGCCAGACTTGTGTCAGCAGCCTCTATCTTTTGCACTTCTTAGCATTAATCTGTTTGCTGCTTCTCGTTGTTACCGTTGCTAGTTTGTTAGTTTGGAAGGTCTGTGTCCATGACTGTGACGCTTGCGTCACTAGCCTATTTCTTTTTCGCTTCCTGTTGTTAGTGGGATGAGCAGGCTCACTCAGTGGGCGGAATTCTCCCCCCCACGCCGGGTGGGAGAATCGCCGGGGCACCGTGCTTGTCCCGCCACACCGCCCACCAGCGCGCGAGAATCACGGCTGACCGCTGGGAGAATCGCCGCTCGCCGTTTGCAACGGGCGAGCGGCGATTCGCCGGCCCGGATGGGCCGAGCGGCCTGCCCAATACGACGGGTTCTTGCCGGCGCCGTCCACACCAGGTCGCTGCTGGCGGGAATAGCGTGGGAACGCTGGGGGGGGCAGCCTGTGGGGGGGGTTCCTGCACCGGGGGCGGGGGGGGCCTCAAATGGGGTCTGGCCCGCGATCGGTGCCCACCGATCGGCGGGCCAGTCTCTCTGAAGGAGGACCGCCTTTCCTCCGCTGCCCCACAAGATCCATCTGACATCTTCTTGCGGGGCGGCCTCGGGGAGGACGGCAACCGCGCATGCACGGGTGACGTCATTTACGCGGTGCCGCTTTTATGCGACGCCAAGGCCAGGCGCGCGTAAATGTTGCGACCCCCTCCCCCTCCCGGGGGCAGGAGAATAAGGGGCTGGGAGCAGGCTCCGACACCGGAGTGAAACACTTCGGTTTTCACTCTGGCGTCGGCACTTAGACTCCCGATGGGAGAATTGCGCCCAGTGTTTTCCGCTTTCTCCTCTTTATTTTGAGAACATGATGATGTAGCTTCTTAAATCTCTTGCTTTTGTGTTTTGACTTAGCAGCCTCTGGTGTGGTGCTGGTTTTTACCATGTGCTCAGAGGTCTGCAGAGCTTCAGGTGGAAGCTGAGAGGTCATCGAATCATCTTTGGCTGGTGTGAATATGCTCACTTTTTAAAAAAAATTTATGCTACCCTATTCATGCTTTTTTCCAATTAAGGGGCAATTTAACATGGCCAATTCACCTACACTGTAGACCTTTGGGTTGTGGGGGCAAAACCCATGCAAGCACGGGGAGAATGTGCAAACTCCACACGGACAGTGACCCAGTGACGGGATCGAAAGCAAAACTAAAACAGAGCCAAAAAAAGCTTCCAGCTCAAAACAAAATTTGAAAGCAGGATCACTATCCAGCTCCACCCACACAATGACATTACTGCAGCCATTAGATGAAACACACTTTCTTAAAGGGACTCTCACGTGACAGCATCAAGTGCTCATGAGCATCATCACAGTCGGTGTTCCATTCATCTGAGAATGAATGATAGGTTTAAGAGATTGTAACATATTGTTCCTTTGGTGTGGTTTCTGGTTTGTTGAAACAAACTAATAGAATTGCAAGTATTACAAGGCTTTTTTCATATAACAGAATCAATGATAATGGAGTCTTTTATTCTATGGTGAGAGGTTCATTGCCCCCCCCCCCCCCCTCCTGCCCTCGCCACCCCACCCCTCCAAACGGGAATGTAAAGTACTTTCCACTGATATTGAATGGAATCTCAGGACTGAATATAGTGGATACTAGGTGAGTGGCCATGGAAGATCCATGCGAGGATACATTGAGAGGAAAGGGGTGGCTGGAGGGGGGCTGTGCGTGAGGGAGGATGACGGGTGCAGCTCCTGTTGCTGAGATTGGAGGTGGGACTCTTCACCAGCCTGCCGCTGCACCTGCACTCCTCCCACACTGGTTCGCAGTTTGAAAACGGCACTGTCAATCCAAACTCTGCGGCGGTGTTATGGGTGTCATAATATCCACTCATGTATATAATGAGATGCAGACAGGCAGTGATTGACACACAGGATAACCAATGAACACACACGACACGTAACAACCAATCACCAGACAGGACACCACCACTATAAAGCACACAGGGCATTAAGACTCTCCCTCTCTCTACAGGACACAGCTACTGAGATAGTAAGAGTGCACAAGCCAGTGGGCACTATCACCATGAGGTAGAGCGTTAGTCTGGTCAAGCCAGTAGGAGGTTATCAGTTAGATTGCTAAGAGTGTCAACTCACAGCAGACTATGTACAGCAATCAGGAAGTTCAATAAAACAGTGTTAGACTATCTCCTGTGTCAGAAGCCTGTTTCTAGTTTCACTGCATCCAGTTGCAGTTAACATTGAACCAACTTACTTAACACATCATGGTACCAGAGTGCTATTAATCCTAACGAACCTACCTCGAGTTCATCTATAACGACCAGCAAGCAGCCATCCAGCGGCATGGAAAACATCCAGCCTCCTTCGCAACGCCGGATCTCCGGCAACGTGCGGCGTCAACTGCAAAGTCTTCAAACAAAAGTTCCTCCTGTACATCGAGGCCTCCGACCTCGAGGCAGCATCGGATGCCACAAAGATTGCGCTGTTCCTGTCGACCGCGGGGGATCACGCCATCCACATCTATAACTCGCTTACGTTTGCCGATGGCGAAGACAAGACAAAGTTCAAGACAGTTCTGCTGAAATTCGACAGCCACTGCGACATTGAGGTGAATGAGAGCTTTGAACGGTACATCTTCCAACAGAGGCTTCAGGGTAAGGATGAACCTTTTCAGTCCTTCTTGACCCATCTCCGCATCCTAGCGCAGTCATGTAATTATGACTCGAACACTGATTCCATGATCCGGGATCAGATCATTTTCGGGGTCCAGTCCGACTCCCTGCGGGAGCAGCTCCTCAAAATCAAACAGTTGACCCTCTTCGTCGCCATCGAAACGTGCGTTGTCCATGAGCATGCCAGAAATCGCTACTCCCGCATCAGGGTGGCAGAAACTGCAAAACTGGCCTCCCACGAGGCAGAAAGGGTGCAGGCCATAGTTAAAATGCAAGGCCTGAGCATCGAGGAGAGTGGCCGTTTTGCGCGCTTTTCTCGGGTCCCCATGCATGCTCGCCACGACCGGGTGGACGATGAGGCTGAAGACCCTGAGGCACATGCGCGAACGTCGGCCGACCGCACTGCGCATGCGCAATGGCGCACGGAACGTGCTGACGTCAGCGTCATGACGTGTCTGAATTGTGGCTCAGCCAATTTAAACGGCAATGTCCAGCCAAAGGCAGGCGCTGTCTACAGTGTGGAAAGCCTGGCCACTACGCGGCCTTCTGCAGGTCCGCTCCACCGAACAACAGCCAGCGATCCCAGCTGCAGCGCAGACGTGTCCGCTGCGTACAACAAGGCATGCAGGATTCTGCTCCAGACAGCCCAATGGACCCCGATGCTGACTGCCTCGAGTCTCCATATCGGGTTGGCATCATCACCACACGCGAGTTGGTCTCTAACGTGCCTGCCAACCGCCTTTCGATCCTCAGTGTGGATCCTGACGACGAGTGGTGTGCCGTCATCACGGTCAACCAGTCTCGCATCCAATTTAAATTGGGCACTAGCGAGTCTGCGAACTTCATATCACAGTCGGACCTCAACAGCATCCGACACCAACCTAGCATTGTTCCACCAGCCTGCCAGCTCCTTGGCTACAATGGTAATGCCATAGCTGCCAGTGGGTCGTGTTAGCTAGGTATCTCTCACAAGGCAATCAAGACGACGTTGAGATTCGAGATCGTCTGGCCTGACAAGGCATCCCTGCTCGTTGCTCGCGCATGTAAACTCCTAAATCTGGTACAGCGAGTTCATGCAATGTCCTCGACACCGGCGACGGCCTCACCCAATGCGAATCTCCAGGCTGAGATAGACAACATTTTACACAATACCACAGTGTGTTTGATAGGATAGGCACGCTCCCATATTGCTACAAGATATTGCTCAAGCCGAATGCCATCCCAGTCATCCATGCATCATGCCGGGTGCCGGCTCCTCTCAAGGATCGTCTGAAAACGCAGCTACGAGAGCTCCAAGACCAGGGCATCATCTCAAAGGTCACGGAACCCACAGACTGGGTCAGCTCCATGGTCTGCGTCAAGAAACCTCTGGTGAACTCCGCATTTGCATTGATCCCAAAGACCTGAATCGCAACATCATGCTAGAGCATTACCCGATCCCGAAGCGTGAAGAATTGACCTGTGAGATGGCTCACGCCAAATTCTTTACCAAGCTGGACGCCTCCTGTGGCTTCTGGCAAATTCAGCTGGACGAGTCCAGTCGGAAGCTGTGCACTTTTAACACTCCGTTTGGCAGGTATTGCTACAACCTTTTGGTATCATATCAGCTTCCAAAGTATCTCATCGCATAATGGAGCAAATGATGGAGGGCATCGAGGGGGTGCGAGTCTATGTGGACAATGTGATCATCTAGTCCACGACGCCCGAGGATCACATTGCTCACCTCAAACAGGTTTTCCAGAGGATTCATGAAAATGGCCTCCAGCTTAACAGGGCTAAATGCTCGTTTGGGCGGTCCGCTATCAAGTTTTTAAGTGACCACATTTCACAGCAAGGTGTGCAACCTGATCGGCCGACAAGGTGCTGGCAATCAATGCCATGAAGACACCAGAGGACAAAAAGGCGGTCCTCCGCCTCAGGATGGTAAATTTTCTCGGAAAATTCATTCCCAACATGGCATCTCACACCACGGCCCTCCAGAATCTCGTTGGAAAGTCGACAGTGTTCCAGTGGCTTCCCGCACATCAAGCGGAGTGGCTTGAGCTGAAGGCGAAGCTCACCACAGCCCCAGCACTGGCGTTCTTTGACCCAACCAAGGATACCAAGATATCCACAGAAGCAAGCCAGGACGGCATTGGGGCGGTGCTCCTCCAGCGAGACGATTCCTCGTCCTGGGCTCCTGTGGCATGTACCTCCAGGGCCATGACTCCGACCGAACAACGGTATGCCCAGATCAAAAAGGAGTGTCTGGGTCTCTTGACAGGAATAGTCAAGTTTCATGAATACGTATACGGTCTGCCGAAGTTCACTGTGGAAACAGACCACAGGCCTTTAGTCCACATAATCCAGAAAGATTTAAATGACATGACACATCGGTTGCAGTGAATTCTTCTTCGTCTACGCCGATTTGACTTCAAACCCGTCTACACACTGGGCAAGGAGCTGATCGTTGCGGATGCCCTATCCCGATCCATCACCATGCCATGTGAACCGGGCAACTTCATTCGCCACATCGAGGCACAGGTGCAGTTGTGTGCCAGCAACCACCCAGCCACTGATGAACGAGTTGTCCAGATACGCGAAGAAACTGCCAAAGATCCTCTACTGCAGCGCGTGATGCAACACCTTGCCCATGGCTGGCAAAAGGGGCAGTGCCCCCAGTTCTTCAACATTAAAGACTAGTTAACGGTTGTCGAGAGGAGCCTTCTTAAACTAGATAGAATCGTCATTCCCCAAAGCATGCAAGCCATGGTGCTCAGACAGATCCATGAGGGTCACCTCGGGGTCGAAAAATGTCGATGCAGTGCTCGGCAAGCAGTCTACTGGCCTGGCATCAGCCAGGACATTGCCAACACGGTCCTCAACTGCACAACATGCCAGAAGTTTCAACCAGCTCAGCCCAAGGAAACACTGCAACATCACGAGACCGTGACTTCTCCGTGGTCCAAGGTGGGGATAGACCTCTTTCACGCAAATGGGCCTGATTACGTGCTCTTGGTCGACTACCTCTCCAGCTACCCAGAAGTGGTGAAACTGTCGGACCTCACGTCCAAGTCAGTGATTAAAGCATGCAAAGGGACGTTTGCCAGGCATGGCATACCACTCACAGTAATGAGTGACAACGGCCCATATTTCTACAGCCAAGAGTGGTCCGACTTTGCACGATCCTACCACTTCAGTCACATCACATCCAGTCCCCATTACCCGCAATCAAACGGGAAGGCCGAAAAAGGGGTCCATATTGTCAAGCGGTTGTTGTGCAAGGCTGCAGACTCAGCCTCGGACTTCAACTTGGCGCTGTTGGCATACAGGGCAACCCCTCTGTCGACCCCCTTGTCTCCGGCGCAGCTGCTCATGAACCGCAACCTGAGGACGACTGTTCCAGTCATCCATGTTCCAGACCTTGACCACCTCACGGTACTGCAGAAAGTGCAGCGATCCAGGGACCAGCAGAAGATCACGTATGATGCTCATGCCAAGGATCTACCTGCGCTGACTCCAGACGATGTTGTTGACATCCAGTTGCCTGAGGGAGGTTGGTCAGCCCCAGCTATTGTCGTCAGGCAGACTGCCCCCTGGTCCTTTGTTGTCCAAATGGCTGATGGCCATTCTACGGCACAACAGGAGGGTGCTACGAAAAGTTACCTGCCCACCGCCTGGCCGCACTTCTCCGCATGTCATCATGCCTCCTCCGGATATCTCGCACCACGAGGCCACCGATCTGGCAGCGATCCCGCTTCTCCATGAGGATACCGACATGGCAGCAATCCCGCCTGTCCAAGTGCCAGCGTCAGCGTCCCCATCTCCACCTCTGAGGCAATCAACAAGTATTCGTCGCCCGCCACAAAGACTGAATTTATAGACTTAAATCTTGTAAATCTTGTTCAGTTTGCTCTGTATCTGGACGATAGACACCTTCCCATGTACATATGTTCATTCACTCACCACTTGTATATAATCATGCATGTATATATATTGCCACGTTCCAAAATTTACTTCAAAAGGGGAGATGTCATAATATCCACTCATGTATATAATGAGATGCGTGATGCAGACAGGCAGTGATTGACATACAGGATAACCAATGAACACACACGAGACATAACAACCAATCACCAGACAGGACACCACCACTATAAAGCACACAGGGCATTAAGACTCTCCCTCTCTCTACAGGACACAGCTACTGAGATAGTAAGAGTGCACAAGCCAGTGGGCACTATCACCGTGAGGTAGAGAGTTAGTCTGGTCAAGCCAGTAGGAGGTTATCAGTTAGATTGATAGAGTGTCAACTCACAGCAGACTATGTACAGCAATCAGGAAGTTCAATGAAACAGTGTTGGACCATCTCCTGTGTCAGAAGCCTGTTTCTAGTTTCACTGCATCCAGTTGCAGTCAACGTTGAACCAACTTACTTAACACATCAATGGGCCAGGGTTTAGAGAACCCCAAAGTGTATCATGGAGTTCACCTGACCCACAACTTTTAATAGATTGTGGTATGGGGAGCACACGGCCCACTCTACAGGTGTGGTACAGTAGAAATGGAAAAGTATTTTTTAAAGCAAAACAATGTTTATTCTATGAACTCAAGTTAACCTTTTTAAAACATACGGTGAACATCTTAGCAACCATTAATTCAAATACAACCCCCAAAGAATGCAACACTAAGTAATCCTTTAAGCTTTACTTCTCACATCCATAAGACATAAAAGATCTTTTACCAGAAGCACATCAGGTTGAAGTCACTACTGTTATTAGTTTTAAATCACCAGGATCGATTTACAGTCTTTAGATTACAGAGAGAGACTCTAATACGCCTTCTGGCTGTGACTGCAGCTATCCAGCGCTGAAAACTAAACTGAAACACACCCTGCAGCAGACAGCCTAAAACGAAAGTAAAAAGCGGAGACAGCCTAGCTCCACCCACTCTCTGACATCACTGCAGTAATAAACACCCATTTCTTAAAGGTACTCTCACATGACAGCGGGAAATGGAAAAATCCTGGCAACGGTGCACATCAGTTGGGAGTGAATTGCGAGCCATGAAACCATCTTGCAAAATGTGTTCCCACAAAGAAAATCCAACTCCATCTGTCAATATTTTGTGTCATTTTCCACCAGAGGAAAAGTATATCTGCTAGTCACAGTATAGTTAGAAACTTCCAAACATTAGTGGCACATAGCCCAAGCCATCTGGATCTACCCATTATTTGTTATGTGCTCATAGAAACATAGAAGATAGAAGCAAGAGGAGGCCTTTTGGCCCTTCGAGTCTGCTCCGCCATTTATCATGAACATGGCTGATCATCCAACTCCGTAGCCTAATCCTGCTTTCTCCCCATAACCTTTGATCCCATTCACCCCAACTGCTATATCTAGCTGCCTCTTGAATATATTCAATGTTTTAGCATCAACCACTTCCTGTGGTAATGAATTCCACAGGCTCACCACTCTTTGGGTGAAGACATGTCTCCTCATCTCTGTCCGAAATGGTTTACCCTGAATCCTCAGACTGTGGCCCCTGGTTCTAGACACACCCACCATCGGGAACATCATCCCTGTATCCACCCTGTCTAGTCCTGTTAGAATTTTATACACCTATATGAGAACCCCATAATTCTTCTGAACTCCAGCGAGAACAATCCGAACCTAGTCAATCTGTCCTCATATGAAAGCTTATGGCCTTAAATGGCCTGTAACTGGTAAACAAGCAGATACTGCACTTTTAATCTTGATATCGTTCACAGAAAGTTGCTGACAGTATAAGATGAAAATGACATGATATCCTCAAGCAAGATAATTGGGATCAAGGGATCAGGGCAAGCAACTATGAATATCCTGAACTAATCGTGCTGAAGAATTGTGAAAGTCTGAATAGAGAAGGGTAAATTGGAATGGTGAATTCAATGTCAAATCATGTATGAAAGTTAATTTGAGAGATAAAGAAAGATTGGAGAGAGAGAAAAAAAGATGCTAAAATAAAAAGTAAAAAGTAGTTTTTAAAATCTCCAAAAAGAATTAAAACTGGAAGGAATGAGTCTCCACATTGGTAATAATAATTTTCAGCGCCAGAAAGGTTGACTTACAGCAATTAGAACTTATCAAGTTGTTAAATGTGAGGCACATGGTGGGGAAGCTGACCTCCACCCCAACAAGACCTGCCTACGAGCGACTAGCGAGGTGAAGGCTAAGACTTTTGCCTCGCCCACTCTGCAACTCCGGCTGGTCCAACACCCCGAATATGGCTTCCAGGGTACTGGGCTTCACATCAACATACAAACCACCCCCACTCCCAAGATGGTGCTGCAAACCATCCTCCAAAACCTTTCCAGCTTCGGGCAGGACCAAAGTAGATGCACATGATTCGCAGGACCCCTCCCACATCATTCGCAGACATCCTCTACCCCCTCAAACAGCCGTCTCATCCTTGACTTTGTCTGGTGTGCTCTGTACACCACCTACACCTGTATCAGTCCTAGACTCGCATACGAAGTGGAGGCATTCAGCCTCCGCAGCACCTCACACCACAATCCTCCTCCAGCGCCGCCACAAGCTCATCCTCCCATTTAGCCTTAACCCCCTTCATGGACATCTTATCCTCCTCCAGAATTCTCCCATAAATCATTGAGACAGCCCTCCACCCCAACTACAGCCCCCCTCTACAAACCCCCCATCCCTCCCCGCGGACAGCATCTCCTCCAGCAACGAGGAGGCGGGCACTATCGGGAAGGTTTGGGAAACCTTCCTCACAAAGTCCCGCACCTGCGTGTAATGGAAAATTTCCTCCAACGACAGTCCAAACTTCTCATTCAGCTCCTCCAAGTTCGCAAACCATCCTCCCAGAAACAGATCCTTCATCTCCCTGATCCCCGTCTCCTCCCATCCCAGAACCTTGCATCCACCCTCCCCGGCTCAAACCCAGAATTTCCCCTGATCGGCATTCTTCTCGGCCCTGCTCCCAACATAAAATGCTGCCGAAACTGCTTCCAAATGTTGAGCATGGCCATCACCACTAGACTCACCGAATACTTCCCTGGGGCCGTCGGGAAGGGTGCCTGCCAGCGCCTGCAACCCCGACCCCCTACATGAGCCTGTCTCCATCCTTACCCACAAAGCCCCCACCTCCCTATTCCGTCCCAGAACCTTCTCTATATTCGCTGCCCAATAATAGTACATCAGATTCAGGAGGCCCAACTCCCCCAACACGGCAGCACAGTAGCATTGTGGATAGCACACTTGCTTCACAGCTCCAGTGTCCCAGGTTCGATTCCGGCTTGGGTCTCTGTCTGTGCGGAGTCTGCACATCCTCCCCGTGTGTGCGTGGGTTTCCTCCGGGTGCTCCGGTTTCCTCCCACAGTCCAAAGATGTGCAGGTTAGGTGGATTGGCCATGATAAATTGCCCTTAGTGTCCAAAATTGCCCTGAGTGGTGGGTGGGGTTACTGATTATGGGGATAGGGTGGAGGTGTTGACCTTGAGTAGGGTGCTCTTTCCAAGAGCCGGTGCAGACTCGATGGGCCGAATGGCCTCCTTCTGCACTGTAAATTCTATGTAAACTACATCGCCCTCTACAGCACCACCTTCCTTATCCTGGCTACCTTCCCCGCCCAGAGCAACAAAGAAATCAGCCTATCCCCCCCTCTTGAAAAATGCCTTACGGGAAAAGACCAGCAGGCACTGAAACAAAAATAAGAATCATGGTAAAATATTGTACCCAGGCAGCCAACAACAGAGCAAGTTTATCCCACCTCAACAAATCAGGCTTCATCCTCCCGACCAATCTAGAGAAATTGAACTCCGAAGACCTGCCCAATCCCAGACCACCTGCACCCCCAGATACCTAAAATCAGAAGCTGCCAGACAGAATGGCTGCCTCCCCCCCCCCACCCCAAATCCCGCCCCTGGGGAGGAATCCACAAAGTACTCATTGTTCCCCAATTTCAGCTTACACCCAGAAAAGTTCCCAAATCTTTGAAGCAAGCCAGCCGGTGCCCCACTGAAGAGCCCGGCTCCAAAATATATAACAGCAAATCATCTGTACACAAGGGCACCCTATGCTTCCGCTCTCTCCACCCCACCCCACCCCCAACCCTCACTATCCCCTTCCACAACCCATTGCGCCTCAGCACAATGGCCATGGGTTCAATAGTCAATGCAAACAGAAGGGGGATATGAGGCACCCCTGTCTCATTCCCCAGTGCAATGAAAAATAGCCTGAATTCATATCATTTGTGCGTACACTTGCCACCGGCTCCTGATACAGCAACTGCACACATGCCACAAACTTCAGCCCAATCCCAAATTTCTCCAACACCGCCATCAAATAACTCGACTCCACTTGATCAAACGCCTTCTCCGCATCTAATGCCACCACCACCTCCAACTCTCTTCCCTCGGTCGGAGAAAACACCATATTCAGCAACCGCCTCAAATTCAATGACAACTATCTGCCCTTAACAACCCCCGTCTGATCCTCCCCAATCACCCTCAGAAGGCAGCTCTCCAACCTTAAAGCCAGCACCGTTGCCAATATCTTGGCGTCCCCATTCAGCAGAGATATGGGCCTGTATGACCCACACTGCTCCGGGTCCTTATCCTTCTTAAGCAGCAACGAAATGGAGGTCTGCCCCATCGTTTTCGGCAAGACCCCCACTTCTGACCATCGCGTCCTCAAGCATTTCCACCAACAACGGCGCCTGTTTATCCGTAAATCTCTTGTAAAATTCGACCAGGAACTCACCCTGTCCCGCTGCCGCCCTGTCTGCATTTTCCCGATAGCCGTCTTCACTTCCACTACCCCCACCGGTGCATACAGCCCCGCCTTCTGCACTTCACCCATCCTCGGGCACTCCAACCCACCCAGGAACTCCCTCATCTCCCGCTCATCCTCTGGTGGCTTCGACTTACCTGCTTCAAAGCCACCACCAACTACCCCGTCCTATCTCAAACCATCTCCCTCAATGCGGCCTGGCCGCACCTGCAATTCCTTCCGCTTCTCCAGGAGTCCTGGATCCGGGTCCCCCGTATACCACCCATCCACCTCCAAAATCTCTTCGACAAACAGTTGCCATTCCTCCCTCTCCTCCTTTTGAACCTTCACCTCAAACGAGATCGCCTCCCCCCCTCACCACTGCCTTCAGAGCCATCCAAACCACCGACAGCGTGACCTCCCTCCTGCAATTGAACCCCACATACTCCTCAATCACCTTCCCTAGGTCATCACAAACACTGCGAACCGCCAGCAACCCCGCATCCATCCTCCAACCCGACTTCTGGGTCGCCCCCTTCTCCAGTACCACATCCATCTAATGCGGAGTGCGACCCGAAATCACAATTGCTGAATACTCTGCCCTCTTAACTCGTCAATAGCGCCTTCCCACCAAGGAAAAGTCAATCCTTGAGAATACTTAATGCACTGGGGAAAGAAATCTAATACTCCCAGTTCCTCGGGTCTAAAAAACACTCCCCCACCCCCATCACATTTCCTTCCTGAGCCTGGCCAACGTGCCCCCCACCCACCCCAGATGGGGTCAGCGAGCGCAGCCATGACCTGTCCACCCTCGGCTCCAGCACTGTAATCCAAACCCTCCACTAATCAACACATGGGTATCCAGATTCGGAATGGCAGCCAACATTCTCTTCACGAACGGCACATCATCCCAATTGGGGATGTATATGCTCATTCAACCCTCATCTGGTCCTTCACCCTCACATGGGTCCCTTACAGCATCACCACATGGGCATTTAAATTCTTCAAAAGCTCAAAAACTCTCTCTCTCTTTACTAATCCCCCTAACCCCCTCACATTCCACATCACCATTCTGACCGGAGGTCTCTCATTCCCCCCCCCCCTTCCCGTCCCCTCCTATCCGCCATCACCATTACCCCAGGCCCCCTCCCCTTCCCCCTCCCAGAATCCCCCAATCCAACCCATTATTTTTCTTTGGCTTAATTTACCATCTCCATTTCTCTCAGTCTTTGCTGCATTTCCAATTCTTCCATTTTTAATTGGATTCAAGCTGATTCGAATGGTTTAGACTGTGTCACTGGTAAGTTTAAATATTGAGCTATGGCTTGTACTATCTCTGCCATCTGGGGCAGCATGGTGGCGCAGTGGATAGCTGCCTCACGGCGCCGAGGTCCCAGGTTAGATCCTGGCTTTGGGTTATTGTCCGTGTTTGCGTGGGTTTCGCGCCACAATCCAAAGATGTGCAGGGTAGGTGGATTGGCCATGCTAAATTGCCCCTAAATTGGAAAAAAATAAATTGGGTACTCTAAATTTATTTTGAAAAAAATTTAAAAAAACAATCTCTGCCTTCTTTGCCCCTTTTGGCAGGGCAAGCTGCAGTTTCTCTGCCAAACTTAAAAGCTTTGCTTCCGATTCCCCTTATAAATCTTCCCGAGTAATTTCCACCACCCCAGGACAACTTTTGCAACTACAAAGGCCATCTCCAGTCACTTCCTATTCGATATTTCATACCAGGAAAGAATACAATCGAACCACACACACATGAACGCACACACTGTGCGGGATTCTCCGTAGCCCGACGCCAAAATCGTGTTCGGCGATCGGGGGGAGAATGGACTCTGACACCGAAATCGGGGCCGGCGCCAGTTTGCCGCCGGTCTGCCATGCTCTTCCTCCACCAAAATGGCGTCATCATGACGCGCCGTTTCAATGCTGTTGGCGCGCCATCGGCTGGCCCATCCACAATGCTCTGCCCCCAATGGACCGAGTTCCCGATGGTGCAGGACACGTGTCTGAGCCTGCATGATGGCTGTGGACTGTATCCAACGCCGCCACACTCGACCGGGATCTGTGCCGCTAGACCGGGGGGCGTCTGCTCGGTCGGGGTGTCCAGGGGGTGGCCAGAGGGTGGACTGTGGGGTCGCAGTTTGTGAGTTAGGTTACACCCACAGTTAGCATCATATTGTACAGCGTGACCAGCGCAGGTCTTCAGCCGTGCGCATGCGCGGCCCGGGACCCAACCATTCTCCGGTGTTTTGGGCACAATCCGCAGGCGTTTCATGTGGCACCGGTGCTAGCCCCTCACTAGTACCGGAATCGGTGAGGGGTTCGCACCAATTTGCTGGTCGTGAAACACCACGGGTCCCACGGAGGCGGCGGCATTTAGCCGCAGAAACTGAGAATTCTGCCCACTGTCTTTAAGTTAGATAACCCCAAGCCAAACAAGGAATTATATGTAAGAATATCACGGCCACAAGTCCCCAATGTGTTACGGATGCCTCAACAGTGGCTAAGAGACTGGACCAGGACCATGACGTTTTTAAGTTTTAAGACAGTGCGGAAAGATCACTTCGTTCCGGGAGTGATAATTTAAGAAATAGGGTTTGGTTATTTTACAAACAAACTTTATTAAAACAAAAGAAAACAATATGTAAGCGTTTAAACTTCGCCCTTAACAGTAATAGGTTACATGCAGTTTCTTAACCTTAACACAGCAGTTGCCATTGAGCAGCACTTTACCTGAACATGCAGCTCTCATGTAACTTGCAGACAAAGGCAAGACTTGCACTTATAAAGCAATTTTTCTTCTGTTAGGCAAATTCGCTCAGAACCCTTTTCCAAAGCCTGCCTCAGTGGTAACTTTCATGACCTTTCTCAGTCGATTTCCAAAGCCTTCTCATCTATTCGTTCAAAACAGGATTATTTTTCTCTCTATCTCTCTAAGTTCCGCCCAGGCACTCAAACAAAAGGTTCTCTGGGGTTTCCAGACTTAAACCTATCATCATTATCTTGGTTGTTTGATATCCCACTCCCGTTTATACAAAAGAACAAAGCCATGCAACTAACCTCCCACTGATGGACAAAGAGGTTGTCATACTCTGTAATGGGCTAATAGCTAGTCAGGCAGGAGTGTCCTGATGGACAATGGATTTGGAGCATCCTGTATATTCCTGCTAATGAGTTTAAGTCTGACTGGGACAATGTAACTCAACCTGGTGTGGTTGTATCCCTCGGTCATCGTGCAACATCTTGGATCTAATTTCTGATGCCAAGTACCTCATATCTCCCTCACATAACACCATCTACTCCTGGGATCCCAACCCCCTGCCACACTAGTTTAGATGCTCCCCTACAGAGCTAGCAAAAGCCCCTGCAAGAACATTGGTCCCAGCTCTGTCCGAATGCAACCCGTCCGGTTTGTACAGAGACCACCTTCCCCAGAATCGGTCCCAATGCCTCAAGAATCTGAATCCCTCCTGGCTACACCATCTCTCCAGCCAGGTGTTCATTTGGTCTATATTCTTGGGTCGGGTCGGGTCGGAGAATCGCCGGGGGCTGGCGTGAATCCCACCCCTGCCGTGTCCCGAATTCTCCGCCTCCAGAGATTTGGCGGGGGGGAAATCGCGCCGGTCGCCGAGAATTGCGCCGGTCGGCAGGCCCACCCCCGCCGATTCTCCGGCCCGCGATGGGCCAAAGTCCCGCCGCTGTCAGCCCTCGCCCGCCGGCGTGGATTAAACCTCCTTTTGAACGGCGGAACAAGGTGGCACGGGCAGGCTCCGGGGTCCTGGGGGGGGGGGGGGGCGCGGGGCGATCTGGCCCCGGGGGATGCCCTCACGGTTGCCTGGCCCGCAATCAGGGCCCACCGATCCGCGGGCGAGCCTGTGCCATGGGGGCACTCGTTTTCTTCCGCCTTCGCTATGGTCTTCACTATGGCGGAGGCGGAAGAGACCCCCTCCCCTGCACATGCGCGGGGATGCCGTGAGCGGCTGCTGATGCTCCCGCGCATGCGTCGCCCGGCGAAGACCTTTCGGCGCCGGCTGGCGTGGCGCCAAAGGCCTTTCCTGCCAGCCGGCGGAGCGGAAGCCACTCCGGCGCGGGCTTAGCCCCTCAAGGTGAGGGCTTGGCCCCTAAAGGTGGGGAGAATTCCGCACCTTTGGGGCAGCCCAACGCCGGAGTGGTTCCATTACGCCGGAACCCCCCGCCCGCCGGGTAGGGGAGAATCCCGCCCCTTATTCCTGCTGTCGCTGTCACATGGAACTGGGAGCAATCCTGAGATTACATTTGAGGTCTTGCATTTTAATTTATCTCCTAACTTCCTGTACTCAGCTTGCAAGTCCACATCCCTTAATTTAGCTTTTTCTTTGGTACCAATGTATACCACAACCACCGGCTGTTCACCTTCCCTCCCCAGAATTCCTGCCGCTGCTCTGTGACATCCTGGACCCTGACACCAGGAACATAGAACATAGAACGATACAGCGCAGTACAGGCCCTTCGGCCCACGATGTTGCACCGACATGGGAAGTCAAAAAACAAAAGCCATCTAACCTACACTATGCCATTATCATCCATATGCTTATCCAATAAACTTTTAAATGCCCTCAATGTTGGCGAGTTCACTACTGTAGCAGGTAGGGCATTTCACGGCCTCCCCACTCTTTGCGTAAAGAACCTGCCTCTGACCTCTGTCCTATATCTATTACCCCTCAGTTTAAGGCTATGTCCCCTCGTGCTAGCCATTTCCATCCGCGGGAGAAAGCTCTCACTGTCCACCCTATCTAACCCCCTGATCATTTTGTATGCCTCTATTAAGTCTCCTCTTAACCTTCTTCTCTCTAACGAAAACAACCTCAAGTCCATCAGCCTTTCCTCATAAGATTTTCCCTCCATACCAGGCAACATCCTAGTAAATCTCCTCTGCACCCGTTCCAAAGCTTCCACGTCCTTCCTATAATGAGGTGACCAGAACTGTACGCAATACTCCAAATGCGGCCGTACCAGAGTTTTGTACAGCTGCAACATGACCTCATGACTCCGGAACTCAATCCCTCTACCAATAAAGGCCAACACTCCATAGGCCTTCTTCACAACCCTATCAACCTGGGTGGCAACTTTCAGGGATCTATGTACATGGACACCGAGATCCCTCTGCTCATCCACACTTCCAAGAATTTTACCATTAGCCAAATATTCCGCATTCCTGTTATTCCTTCCAAAGTGAATCACCTCACACTTCTCTACATTAAACTCCATTTGCCACCTCTCAGCCCAGCTCTGCAGCTTATCTATGTCCCTCTGTAACCTGCAACATCCTTCCGCACTGTCGACAACACCACCGACTTTAGTGTCGTCTGCAAATTTACTCACCCACCCTTCTGCGCCCTCCTCTAAGTCATTGATAAAAATGACAAACAGCAACGGCCCCAGAACAGATCCTTGTGGTACGCCACTTGTAACTGAACTCCATTCTGAACATTTCCCATCAACCACCACCCTCTGTCTTCTTTCAGACAGCCAATTTCTGATCCACATCTCTAAATCACCCTCAATCACCAGCCTCCGTATTTTCTGCAATAGCCTACCATGGGGAACCTTATCAAACGCTTTACTGAAATCCATATACACCACATCAACTGCTCTACCCTCGTCTACCTGTTCAGTCACCTTCTGAAAGAACTCGATAAGGTTTGTGAGGCATGACCTACCCTTCACAAAGCCATGCTGACTATCCCTGATCATATTATTCCCATCTAGATGATTATAAATCTTGTCTCTTATAATCCCCTCCAAGACTTTACCCACAACAGACGTGAGGCTCACCGGTCTATAGTTGCCGGGGTTGTCTCTGCTCCCCTTCTTGAACAAAGGGACCACATTTGCTATCCTCCAGTCCTCTGGCACTATTCCTGTAGCCAATGATGACTACATACCATCCTTGATTCACATTTGTGGCCATGGATGCATCTCTGTTCCCCTCACTATTAAATCCGCTATCACTGTAGCCCTGCCACTCATTTTCTTGCCGCCCCTCTGAGCAGCAGAACCACCCACGATATTGTGAACAAGGCTGCTTTCCCCTGAGAGGCCATTCCACAGTATCCAAAGTGGTATATCTGTTTGAGAGGGGATAACCACAGGGGACTCCTGCACTACCTTCCTGAGTCTTTTACTGTCCCTGATGGTCACACATTCCCTTTTTGCCTGAGAAAACCTCACCTCCAGTGTGACTACCTCGCTAAACATGCTACCCACAACTTCCGCAGCAACACGGATGCTCCACAGTGAGTCCACTCGAAGCTCTAGCTCCATACTTCGGTTGGCTAGAAGTTGCATTTGGACACACCTTCTGTACACATGGTCATCAGGGACACTGGTGGCCTTTGTAAGGTCAAACAAGGCAATGTTTTTTAAAAATTCATTTATGGGATGTGGACGTCGCTGGTTAGGCCAACATTTATTGCCCATCCCTAGTTGCTCTTCAGAAGGTGGTGGTGAATTGCCTTCTTGAACCACTGCAGTCCTTGAGGTGTAGGTACACCCACTAAGCTGTTTGGGAGAGAGTTCCAGGATGTTGCCCCAGTGAGTGAAGGAGCGGTGATATGTTTCCAAATCAGAGTGGTGAATGAATTGGAGGGGAACCTCCAGATGGTAGGGTTTCCAGGTATCTGCTGCTCTTGTCCTTCTAGATGGTACTGGTTCTGAGTTTGGAAGGTGTTGTCTAAGGAACCTTGGTAAGTTACTGCAGTGCATCCTGTAGATGGTACACATGGCTGCCACTGTTCGTCGGAAGACTGCACCACTTTTCATGGATGGATCCCTCAGCAAATATCTGGATGGTATCAAGCAGAGGTGTGATATCCTGTACCTGCGATCAGCTAGCCATCCAGCAAGCAAGGTCACCAACCCTGCCTGGAAGGCTGTGGCCATGATAGTGAGTGCCAGCTTGCTCCATAAGAGAATGGTGCTGCAATGCCAGAATCATAGAATCATAGAAGTTTACAGCATGGAAACAGGCACTTCGGCCCAACCAGTCCATGCCGCCCAGTTTTTACCATTAAGCTAGTCCCAGTTGCCCGCAATTGGCCCATAACCCTCTATACCCATCTTACCCATGTAACTATCTAAATGCTTTTTAAAAGACACAATTGTACCCGCCTCTACTACTACCTCTGGCAGCCCATTCCAGACACTCACTACCCTCTGAGTGAAGAAATTGCCCCTCTGGGCCCTTCTGAATCTCTCCCCTCTCACCTTAAACCTATGCCCTCTAGTTTTAGACTCCCCTACCTTTGGGAAAAGATGTTGACTATCTACCTTATCTATGCCCCTCATTATTTTATAGACCTCTATAAGATCACCCCTAAGCCTCCTACGCTCCAGGGAAAAAAGTCCCAGTCTATCCAGCCTCTCCTTATAACTCAAACCATCAAGTCCCGGCAACATCCTAGTAAATCTTTTCTGCACTCTTTCCAGTTTAATAATATCCTTTCTATAATAGGGTGACCAGAACTGCACACAGTATTCCAAGTGTGGCCGTACCAATGTCATGTACAACTTCAACAAGACGTCCCAACTCCTGTATTCAATGTTCTGACCAATGAAACCAAGCATGCCGAATGCCTTCTTCACCACCCTGTCCACCTGCGACTCCACCTTCAAGGAGCTATGAACCTGTACTCCTAGATCTCTTTGTTCTATAACTCTCCCCAACGCCCTACCATTAACTGAGTAGGTCCTGGCCTGATTCGATCTGCCAAAATGCATCACCTCACATTTATCTAACTTAAACTCCATCTGCCATTCGTCGGCCCACTGGCCTAATTGATCAAGATCCCGTTGCAATCCTAGATAACCTTCTTCACTATCCACTGTGCCACCAATCTTGGTGTCATCTGCAAACTTACTAACCATGCCTCCTAAATTCTCATCCAAATCATTAATATAAATCACAAATAACAGTGGACCCAGCACCGATCCCTGAGGCACACCACTGGTCACAGGCCTCCAGTTTGAAAAACAACCCTCTACAACCACCCTCTGCCTTCTGTCGTCCAGCCAGTTTTGAATCCAATTGGCAACCTCACCCTGGATCCCGTGAGCTTTAACCTTGAATGACCATCTCCGTACAGCCAGGGTACGGAGGTGG
Organism: Scyliorhinus torazame; assembly: GCF_047496885.1. Lineage (NCBI taxonomy): Eukaryota > Metazoa > Chordata > Chondrichthyes > Carcharhiniformes > Scyliorhinidae > Scyliorhinus > Scyliorhinus torazame. The sequence goes on along the minus strand of NC_092725.1, from coordinate 81,875,147 downwards.
CTGCCAGGAAGACAGCACCACTTTTCATGGATGGATCCCTCAGCAAACATCTGGATGGTATCAAGCAGAGGTGTGATATCCTGTACCTGCGATCGGCTAGTCGTCCAGCAAGCAAGGTCACCAACCCTGCCTGGAAGGCTGTGGCCATGATAGTGAGTGCCAGCTTGCTCCATAAGAGAATGGGGCTGTAATGCCAGAAGATGAATGACCATCTCCGTACAGCCATGGTAATCCTGCTTGCTCATGTCCCCAACTGCACCCCTGAACACCTTCATGCTGATCTCTCTCCCAGCCACTTCCCAACACTTTTCATGTCCCCCACTCTATGATCACCTCAGTAGCTATTCTGCTCTTAACACCCACGCTCCCACTCACCTCCCATACACAATCTGACCTGGCAGGACTCCCGCCTACACTCTCCCCATCTGATGCATTGAAGGAAAACATTGAGCTGAGAACCCTAACGCCCTTTGAGGAGAAAGCCCTTGAGCTGCCAACACGAAGCAGTACCGCAGAGGGCTCGGTGGGGGCAGCAAACAAAAGTGAGAATCCTCATCACAGGCAGCCATGGTGCAAGCTTCACACAAGTTAAATTTCTCCCATCAGTCTGCCCCTATGATGCATTGATGCCATTTTGCTTCCCTTGCAGGTCAATGAGCCAACCAGCCTGGACCATCCTCGAGCTCTTGGAGACCAAAGACCAGAGAAGCTTCACGGTAGACAACAAGCATTGAAGAGGCATCACCGCTGTCACCCGTACCCTCCACGCAGATATTCACACCTCGGTGGGATTAACTAGTAAACAGGCTTCTGGGTCACTCACTGATGAGCACTTCACAGCTGAAGATCCACAGCAGGTAGAGAAAGGAAAGTACCAGGGATCCAGCACTTGGAGGCATGCTGGAGCCCAAGACTCTGTTGAGCCCCAGGTCAATGACGTGCCCCTGTGTCTGGTCATCCCAGAGCTGTTGGAGCTGCAAAGGAAGAGTCGTGAGCATCAGAAAGGATGACAGCATCCCTCCTTGGACTACAAGGATAATTGGAGAAGTCCCATCATCTTCTGTCTGGGGAGATGGCGTGTCACTTCGATGAAACAAGGGCAGTTGAGTGGATTCAATGGATTTGCATTCTGATATTATGGGGAAACGAGACACTGCCACCTGTCATCTCCTGAACAGATGAGTGAATTCACCATAAAGCTTTGCATTGGGAGCCACATCTGTATCAAGTCTTTTTTATGGAGACATGAGTAAAGGATTAATAATTGGGTGCTAATCAGTGGCACACTCATGCTTGCAATGCTGATTAAATTGGCGCAATTGACTCGTCAAGGAAGGGTCAGGGAGCTGATAAGGCAATTGGTTTCCACTTGTGGCAGGCAAGGCACACCTAATTTAGAACATTACAGTGCAGTACAGGTTCTTCGGCCCTCAATGTTACGACGACAAACATATGCATAACATCCTTAGAGGGCACCCTCATTCCCCAGCTCTCATGTAAGAGGGATGCAGATTCAACACGCCTTCAAACTTGAACAGCCAGCACCCACCCATACACTAATCCCTCACAGTCTGGCCTCTGTAATCAGTTGTCGTGAACTTCCAGATATCTCATGTCATCTGGCTTCAAAGTGCAATCTGAGTGTGGTGGTTCATTTTAACTGCACTCATCCTCCCCATATGTGAGCGCCTTCAATCCCTCTTGAGGCTATAAACTACCCCTTGTCAGAGTCCCCCACTCTGTCTATCCAGCCTAGCATCTCATGGGACCCCAGCCAGGGACCTCACAGTTGCCCCTTGTGCTGACCCTGTGGATTCACCTGCTCTCACCCACTTACTAGCTGTCACTCTAGAATGGCAATCCTTCAGTGGTGATATAACCATAAGCCCAGCAAGGAGGTCATGGGAAGCAATGCCTACAAACCAGACTCCAGACCCCTTTAAACCTAGAGGCTCACAACCATAAAGGGCCACGAAGGCCTTCGAGCAACCCCACCCCCGAAGATGCTAAGATTGAACCCGACCCCAAGTTGCATTTATCTGAATCCTCCATGTCCTCTCTGGTGCCCCTTGCAATTGGCACCCTGGAGGGTGATGGCGATATGCCCTTCGGAGGCAAGGGTTCCAGATTCCTGCTTTTATAGAGCTGTTATAAATCACACTGGTGTGATCCCAATGAATATTCACGGGGGGGGGGGGGGGGGAGTCCCAGTGGGAGGGCTCACTAATAAGATGCTAATGTATTTAAATGATGTTTCATGGCAGGATTACCATTACGTCACCGGTGAGAGGCCTGGAAAATCAGAAAATGCAATCTCACCGGCGAGAATCGTGTTTTCCAATTCTCACATTATTTTGCGCATGCATCACCGTTCTCACTGATGGCTAATACAGGCTGAAACTTGCCCCCAATGTCTCTGTTAAGAAGGTGTTCGAACTGCTCCTTCCAATAGCCGCTGACGGTCTCTCTGTCCTTAATGAGCACAGCGTAGTTATAAATTTATTTTCTGCTGGACAAGGAACTCAGTAAAATAGTTCATACACAAAAATATGTTGGATTATTGACATTTCATAAATTTATTTTTGTTAAATTCAATATCTTGTGTGGTGTTATTCTGCTGCCTTCTGAAGACAAGAAAGATCACATGGGGATGTATGATGAAACCAGCACCTGAAATAAATCGAAAACGGCTCACTCTTTATTCTCTGGATATTCAACCACTTTTACCTAGACAGCCTGGCTAACTGAAACAATTATCTTAGGATATAGGCAGCAATAATTTGCCTACAAGCATATTTCAAAACACCCAAGCCAAAAATATCTACAGTTATAAAACTACCTAATACTAGCTACCAAGTTCAAGCCAGTCAGTAGCTATTTAGAGGATCTAGCAAATGCAAAAGTTAAACTTGTCCTTTCTCTAATACTACAATCGGAAACTGTGGTGCATTTGTTATCCAGATTTCAACATGTATTTTGAAGGAACAGCAATGTAATGAAGTAATGAGTTAGAACTGTGGTATCACACAACCAAGGATTACAGGTTTAATCTTCTGAAATGGCCTTCACAGTGGTAGAAAGGTCACCTTCCAATACAAGAGGCGGAAAATTGATGGACAAGTTATTCTGGGCCATTGTCATGGCTCTTAAATAGTTATTTCAGATAAATCATTCAAGAAAGGCTGGGAGTGGTCCTTTGCCAAGAAAAAGCTGAAAATTGTGGGGAAAAGAATTTTATCGATAGATTATTTTTATTTTGATGTCACCATGAAACAGATTAAAATTAGCCTAATGCCTTCCCAAAAGGAAATGTCATAACCCCCACGAGGAAACCTTCATTGATCTCCCTGTGAGACTCGTGGAGTATGAGCTTCCCAGGTAGGGGGCAGAGGCCAACCACCTGAGGTTCATTGCGAGCTAACATTAAAACAGGGCCTGGTGTGGTTTGTCCTCCCAGCTTGGATTGTACTGGGAGTGATATACAGCATTATGCAGACCTTTGTTAATGTAAATAAATCTATGTTTGTTTACCACCAGCCTCCTCTAAGTTATTAAAGAAAGGAAAACTGGAATTTGAGTGACCTTACCCCACAGACTCTCTATATACTTGAATAATGTTCACAAAATACTGGAAAGTAATTTCATAGCCAATTAATTATATTTCAAGTGCAGTCACCATTAGTTTTCAGGCAGCCTTGGAAGCAAATTTGAGAGCAACAAGATCCGACAAATACCAAATTAGATAAGTGACCAAATAATCAGTTTTGATATTGTCTGGGCGATGAACGTTGTTCAGGATAAAGAATAAGGGACATGGCTGAACTAGGATCAGGCTTCAATAAAGAGAACCAATAGTGGCAGGTGGCTTCCCCTCAAGGGTTTCCACTAAGTCAGAGTGCTTAGCCCGTTCTCAAATAAATCAGCACTCTTTGCTTCCTACTTCTCTGTCAACATCAATATCTGAAATAGGAACTAGTGTAGGACAGCAGATGGTTAGTCTTATTAACAAATCATGGAGCTCAATTGTAATACTTGCTTTATATTTAATAACATCTTCAAAACAAGTTCTGTTTGAAATCCAATAGTAAACAGATATGCTTGCCCATGGAAAAGATTAATTTGTTGGAGCCGGAATGAGCAGGTGCCTTTTGCTCTTTGTCACATGTTGCAAGCAGTTATCTACAGATAGGGCCATTTCCAGATAAAAACATACTGGCAATGTACTGTGTTTCCATTAGCATCACAGTTGCCATGGCAATCATTGTCGCCAGGCAACCATGAAGAGAAGAGAATGTAGATTTGATGATTTTTTGGCGGAGAATAAAAATTGTTTTAATAAAAAATATGCAGCATTCAAAGCTAGAATCAAATAACCAGCTACAATGCAAATACCAGAAAAGCATCAACTCTAAGTTACAGTACAAATAATTGATAATCATTTTGTATATTAAAATTAGATATTCTACAATATACCAGTACATTAATGGAAGGTCTAAGTGGCAGGAATAATGTCGTTTTTCCAATAGCTTTTTGCAATTGTGAGAGTCGGTATGAAAGATTGTCATCATGGATCTACTAATCTCATCAACAGTCAAGTCACACAGAATTTATCACAACATGTACTAGGAGATTGCAGCTTATCTGCATAAAGGTATGACCTCCATCTTTTACCGATTTTCAAATAATTTTCATTCAGATAGATTAAACAATTTCTTCAACAACATAAAAATGGTAAAGATGCCATATCAGGAGAGACCATACATCTAATTTTTCTTTTAAATACAACTAGAAAACTTACTTTCAGTACCATAGATAAGCCTGTCAATCAAAATCATATTTTCTAAACACCAGGGACAGTTCATAACTTGGTATTTAACCAATTTTCTGGATGGACTTAGCAACAATACATCAAAATGTATGTGCCTCCTGTGGGATACATTCCTCCTAATGGCCATGTGGGGTACCATTTGGTTTGCCTTCTAAGTTCAACATGCACAATCTCACATCTTGCATGTTCCAATATTCTTCTCTATCTCCTGTGCCCCATCTTCCATTCTGCTCTATATTCCATTACACATATCCAATTGTCTATTATTCGATCTTTTGCCGTACTTCATCTCTCTGTTTTTTCTTCTTCATGCCAGCTTCCAATCTCTGTGGTCGACTCTTTGCAGGTCTTCTTTATCCATTCTTTATGACATACTTGCCAGCCTCTGATTCTCTGTTCTGTGTCTATCTTCTCAACAAAAATATATTTATACATTTATGTGGTGCATTAAAAGTATAACTTGTTTAATGAAGTTTCAACAGTGTCATCAAGAACACAGATGCTGAGCTGAAGGAGCTATTAAAATTCATGATCAAAAGCTGGATCAATATGAACAGGGGGTGGACAGTTAGAGGAGTTTAGGGAAGATGTCCAGATCATGGAGCCGAAGCAGCTGAAGGTACAACGATTAATGGTAGGGAGAAAAGAGGGGATATAATGATGTTAGATTTAGAAGATCGCAGAGTTTGAGTAATTTTTAAGGAAAGAGCAGAGTAAAGAGATGGAATGGAGTGAAGTTAAGTCATAAAGAAATTCAAGCACAAGGTTAAGAATTTTGGAATTGTCAAATCTGGAGGTGTCAAACATATGGATGATAGATTCAGTGGAAGATGAGCTGAGGTACAATAATAATATTATAATCTTTATTGTCACAAGTAGGCTTACATTAACACTGTAATGAAGTTACTGTGAAAAGCCCCTAGTCGCCACAATCCAGCGTCTGTTCGGGTACGCGGAGGGAGAATTCAGAATGTCCAAATCACCTAACAGCCCGTCTTTCGGGACTTATGGGAGGAAACCGGAGCAGCCGGAGGAAACCCACGCAGACACAGGGAAAACGTGCAGACTCCACGCAGACAGTGACTCAGACAGTGGCCGGGAATCAAATCTGGGACCCTGGCGCTGTGAAGCAGCAGTGCTACCCACTGTGCTACCATGCTGCTCATCATAGATTTGCTGGTTAATATGCTGAACGTACGTGGCCTTTTCGATGGAGAACACAAAATTGGAAGCTCAACCCAGGGTCAAATAAAACCGAGCTTGAAAACAGTCTAGTTCAGGGGTGGGCCAGGACCCATTTGGGTTCTGAGTGCGGTTCACAAGACATTTTGTTGCCCATTGCCGACATGCAGGTTTGCCACGTTCCTCTGATTTCCATCCACATAGTTTTTTTCCTACCAGTATGACTGAAGTGATATACATGTAAAGCAAGGGCAAGTGAAGTGAGATGCATGCTGATATCACACAACATTGACTGTGAGAGCGCTGTGCACTTCCCCTAAGCCCAAGTCTAAATATTTATTTTGTGTTTACCATTCAAAGTTAATGACAGTTCTCCTAATCATTTTCTATAACTTGTTAGAAAATATTCAGTGTGTGTTCATTGGGTGGTCACGGTTAATGAATAAGCCTGATGCCAATCTTGCAGCCCACTCACTCAACTAGGTGGGCCACTTCAACTTAAGGCATTGGTTAGAGAGGTAAATGAAATAATTGGCAAGAGTCCACTTTTTTGTTGAGCCAAACAGTATCAGGTGGAGCAAGTCATGGCACATCCAGGATTAAATGTTGGAGAAGAAGTCTTCCAGGGAAGAAAGGACTCATGGAGAAGTAGAACTGGGTATAGTCAGCAGTAATAGAGAAGTTGGCCTCATGTTTGTGGATGACAAATGCAGATGAGTAAGTGGAGTGGGCCAAGGATACATTTTTTGGGGAGACATTAAAACCAGAAAAACAAATTCACTCACTTTCAAGCAGATGAAAGAGTCTGAAGTACTGTTTTCCTGTTAACACAAATGCGTATTTCCCCCCCACAATTATCAAACACTTGGCACTTAAAAACCTTTCCCATTAAGTTTAAATTTAGAATATAGAAAGTAGGGCAACCTGAAAAATAGATTAAATAAAAAACAGTGAATACAGGAGTCTCGTTCCTTGTTGGCAAGCACCAAGCAGTACTGAGGGATTCATGTATCAGGTAAGATTTTTATGTCCTCCCACCTGCTGTAAAATCTTTCTGAATGGAGCCTAAACATGGTCCAAATGGTTGGCTAAGTAGACTTCTGGCAGGCACACTTCATATCAATGTGTTACAGTGCTTTCTTTCAAAAATGTGTATATTTCTAACTTCGTGTCAGATAAATAATTAATTTCTAGTTGGTAAAAAGATATAGAAACTTGGTTAAAAATGAACCAGTGTTTTATTCTGTAAATTCTGGGAAATATACTTCTGAGTTTAGTTTTTATTTTGACAGCATTTGGAGTTCTGACCACACCACACCCCAAACTAAACCCACCAAAAACTAGAAATGGAACACTAAATAAATAATTGCACATGACGTTTACCATTATATTGTACCTATTTAGCTCAGCTTGGTAGCTTTCCTATTGATTCAGTCAGATTAACAATTTGATTTTCAGGTTCAAAAAAAGAGTTTATGCCTGTTTCAGAATGCTTCTAAAAAGCTCCAGTCTCAATGAATACATTTTAGTCACATTAAGAACACAATTGGGACAGACGAACCATACTTTGAAAAACAAGCTTTTCTTCAGTTCATAAAATATCCATTGGATTCAAAGCCTTCTCTGAGCACACATTAAATTCATCTTTATTCTGGTGTTAAACAGTGCAATGCCGATAGAGGAAGGAATGGGGAAGAACGTCCAATAGCCTATGCTTCGAGGACCTTGGCGATGGCTGAGAGAAAGTACGCCCAAATCGAGAAGGAAGGACTGGCGGTGATATTTGCAGTAAAAAAATGTCACCAGTATCTGTACGGGCAGAAATTCACCATAGTGACGGACCATAAGCCGTTATTAGGGTTATTAAAAGAAGACAAGTCAATACCCCCGATTGCATCAGCTAGAATCCAACGCTGGGCATTGCTACTGGCGCCGTATAGATACGTTCTGGAGCACAGACCGGGAACGCGAGTAGCAAATGCAGATGCTTTGAGCAGACTTCCCCTCCCAGACACCCCGCCACTAATACTGAAAGTCGAGGAGACAGTAATGACTCTAAATTTTTTGGACACCCTACCAGTGGACACACAACATAGAACATAGAACGATACAGCGCAGTACAGGCCCTTCGGCCCACAATGTTGCACCGAAACAAAAGCCATCTAACCTACACTATGCCATTATCATCCATATGTTTATCCAATAAATTTTTAAATGCCCTCAATGTTGGCGAGTTCACTACTGTAGCAGGTAGGGCATTCCACGACCTCACTACTCTTTGCGTAAAGAACCTACCTCTGACCTCTGTCCGATATCTATTACCCCTCAGTTTAAAGCTATGTCCCCTCGTGCCAGCCATTTCCATCCGCGGGAGAAGGCTCTCACTGTCCACCCTATCTAACCCCCTGATCATTTTGTATGCCTCTATTAAGTCTCCTCTTAACCTTCTTCTCTCCAACGAAAACAACCTCAAGTCCATCTGCCTTTCCTCATAAGATTTTCCCTCCATACCAGGCAACATCCTGGTAAATCTCCTCTGCACCCGCTCCAAAGCCTCCACGTCCTTCCTATAATGCGGTGACCAGAACTGTACGCAATACTCCAAATCCGGCCGTACCAGAGTTCTGTACAGCTGCAACATGACCTCCTGACTCCGGAACTCAATCCCTCTACCAATAAAGGCCAACACTCCATAGGCCTTCTTCACAACCCTATCAACCTGGGTGGCAACTTTCAGGGATCTATGTACATGGACACCTAGATCCCTCTGCTCATCCACACTTCCAAGAACTTTACCATCAGCCAAATATTCCGCATTCCTGTTATTCCTTCCAAAGTGAATCACCTCACACTTCTCTACATTAAACTCCATTTGCCACCTCTCAGCCCAGCTCTGCAGCTTATCTATATCCCTCTGTAACCTGCTACATCCTTCCACACTATCGACAACACCACCGACTTTAGTGTCGTCTGCAAATTTACTCACCCACCCTTCTGCGCCTTCCTCTAGGTCATTGATAAAAATGACAAACAGCAACGGCCCCAGAACAGATCCTTGTGGTACTCCACTTGTAACTGAACTCCATTCTGAACATTTCCCATCAACCACCACCCTCTGTCTTCTTTCAGCTAGCCAATTTCTGATCCACATCTTTAAATCACCCTCAATCCCCAGCCTCCTTATTTTCTGCAATAGCCTACCGTGGGGAACCTTATCAAACGCTTTGCTGAAATCCATATACACCACATCAACTGCTCTACCCTCGTCTACCTGTTCAGTCACCTTCTCAAAGAACTCGATAAGGTTTGTGAGGCATGACCTACCCTTCACAAAGCCATGCTGACTATCCCTGATCATATTATTCCTATCTAGATGATTATAAATCTTGTCTCTTATAATCCCCTCCAAGACTTCACCCACTACAGACGTGAGGCTCACCGGTCTATAGTTGCCGGGGTTGTCTCTGCTCCCCTTTTTGAACAAAGGGACCACATTTGCTATCCTCCAGTCCTCTGGCACTATTCCTGTAGCCAATGATGACATAAAAATCAAAGCCAAAGGTCCAGCAATCTCTTCCCTGGCCCCCCAGAGAATCCTAGGATAAATCCCATCAGGTCCCGGGGACTTATCTATTTTCAGCCTGTCCAGAATTGCCAACACCTCTTCCCTACGCACCTCAATGCCATCTATTCTATTAGCCTGGGGCTCAGCATTCTCCTCCACAACATTATCTTTTTCCTGAGTGAATACTGACGAAAGATATTCATTTAGTATCTCGCCTATCTCTTCAGACTCCACACACAACTTCCCATATTCGGTTGTGGACGCAAAAAGACCCAGTTTTAGCCAAGATGAAGCATTTACTGCTAACAGGGGAACTGGAGAGACCAGTGGAGCCCCAGATGCACCCACACTGGAGCAGAAGGGACCAAATAACCGTAGAAGACGGTATCCTATTATGGGGAGCCCGGGTAATAGTCCCAGCTCAGGGCTGTCGGGCAATCTTAACATCACGGACACCCAGGGGTGTCTAAAATGAAGATGCTAGCTCGAAGCTACGTTTGGTGGCCAGGATTGGACACAGACATAGCAGCCTTGGTACGTCGGTGCCAGGAGTGCCAACAGGGGCAAAGAGTGCCACCAGCTGTGCCATTGCAACCGTGGGAATGGCCAGGCAGACCGTGGACCCGCCTGCATATTGACCACGCCGGCCCTTTCATGGGCTCAATGTTTTTGGTGATAGTGGACGCCCACTCCAAATGGTTGGACGTCCACCGGGTAAACGTGGCAAGCACAGCATCGACAATTGAAAAGCTCAGGGCCTCGTTTGCAACACATGGACGTCCGGAGGTATTGGTGTCGGACAACGGAACGGCATTCACAAGTGGGGAATTTGGAAAATTCCTAAAGGGAAACGGAGTCAGCCACATCAAAATGGCCCCTTACCATCCAGCGACCAACGGCCTGTCAGAGAGAGCGGTCCAGACACTAAAAGTGGGACTCAAGAAGCAGCCGGCAGCGTCAATGGACACAAAGCTCTCCCGCTGGCTGTTTGATTACAGGACCACACCGCATTCCACAACGGGCATACCGCCAGCTGAACTCTTCATGGGAAGGCGGCTGCGAACGAGGCTGAGTCTCCTTTTCCCAAATTTAATGGGGAAAGTGGAGAAACAACAGGACGTCCAACGCAGGGGGCATGATAATAGTCGGCAGCAGAGACATTTCCAGGTGGGGGCACCGGTTTGGGTCAAGAATTATGGGAATGGACCAACGTGGGTCAAAGGCACGGTAGAGTCCCAAACAGGGCCCATATCCTATGAAGTTTCGATAGGAGGTAAGGTGTTGAAGAAACACCTAGACCAAATAAGGGCAGCGGAACCACACCTGGAGGCAGGCGAAGCAGGACCGCCTCAAGCTGGGATAGCTCCCGATTTAAAATGGCAAATGGCAGAGGCTGATGGGAAAGTCAGCCAACACAGGTAGAAACCAGCAGGTGCAAGTTTGCTGTGTATTTAACTCTGCAAAAGCCCAGACAGCATCGATACCAGCGACCATCAGCATAACAATGTAGCACCCAACTACATACTGATGAGCAATCCCCGGGAACAATAGCAACATTTGGGACACACAAAACTAAGCCAGACTCCCCGGCGCCAGCAGGAGCCAACACAAAAGAGGTTAACGGACACCTCAAGACCGCCCATCGATCAGGGAACCGCTCCAGTATTGTAGAAATCGAACCAAGCGAGTGGAACGAATTAGAACCAGGTACATGGTCCGCCCCGAAAGGCGGGAAGCCCCTGGGGACTATACAGTTAAGCCCCCAAGTTCAAATCGCTCTCTTCGTCATGCACGGGTCACCCAGCAACGCGAACCAACCTTGACCGTGACCGGTGCAGTGACCACCGAAAGAAGTAAGTCTTAATTCAACGCTCGCTACGAGATAGGCGCTCCTAGCTACCAATCCGTACCAACTTCCAATCCCGCAGACTCAGAACCCGAACGAAAGGCCATTTGTTCCCCTGACCTGGTGGGCCAGTCCGAAGTTAAGTATAGGCCTGTTAGTTATAGAAGTAGCTTAGACGTAGAATTTGTGCATGAGTAGCGATTACTGTGTATAATAAATGTGCTTTGATTTGAATCTTACTAATCGGTGTATTGAGTTATTGATCATTACTTGGACTTGAACCTCGTGGCGGTACTGGCGACTCGAGAGCAAAGGTAATAAAACAGAGCAATTGAACCACAAGTTAGCAACATAGCCCAGACGGAAAAGATACCCACACCCCAGCCCCGAGCAATTTCTCCAGACCCCATCATTCAGTCGTCAGAGTCGGAGATGGACACGTTCGACGAGGCCGCTGCGACACCTCTCCCCGAGGAGGAGGAAGAGCAACTTCCAAGGAGGTCGTCAAGGAAAAGACGGGCACCTATAAGGTACACCCCACCCACGTCGGAGAACGACCCGGCGGACGACACAGAGGTGACAGACCTGGACATGAGGAGCAGGAAGAAGGTCAGAGGAATGCCAGCTGGCAGGAATTCCTCAGAACTTGGGGGGGGGGGGTGTAATGACCTCCAATTGGCATTATTGGTTGGCCAATTGGAGTATGAGCTCCCTCAATGATAGCTCATTGAGGGGGCCCATATAAGCACCTGGGTAGGCTTTGTGAACCAGTCTTTAGTTGACTGGAATGCTAGCAGCACTGTTTGGAGCTGCTCTTGGATATAGTTATTGCAAATAAATACCGCTGTAGTGGCGGTACTCCTGCCTCCTGTGGATTATTACACACAGCATGCTCTGTCAAACTGAAGAGGTGTTACAGCTTCCCAAAGTTATTCTCTTAACATGGTGCTATAGTGAAGCAGAAACCACACCCTTAAATGTATTTGTAAGTGTATTTTCTCAGTATGAAGTTTTGTGCTGGTGACCCAAAGCTGTGTCTCCTCTCTGTCCAAAGCTGGACATACGAACATACGCAGTAGAAGCAGGAGTAGACCACCTTGAGCTGCTGTACCATTCAATAAGATCATAGCTGATCTAATTTTAACCTCAATTCCTGCCTACCCACAATAACCTTTCACCCCCTTGCTTTTAAATAATCTATCTATTTCTGCCTTAAATATATTCAAAGACTACCTCAACCACCTGTTGAGGAAGAGAATTCCAAAATCTTACAACCCTCTGAGAGAATTATTTTTTCCTAATTTCTGTCTTAAATGGATGACCCCTAGTTTTAGATTCTCACACAAAAGGAAACATCCTTTCCACATTCACCCTGTCAAGTCCCTCATCATCTTATATGTTTCAATTAAGTTGTTTCTTACTCTTCTAAACTACAAGCCTCTCCAATCTTTCCTCCACATGAGACAATCTGGCTCTTCCAGGTATTAATCCAGTAAGCCTTCTCTAAACTGCTTCCAATGCATTTATAGATTTTCTTAAATAAGGATACCAGTACTGTCCATAGTACTTCAGTTATCACCAATACCATGTATAACTGAAGCCTAACCTCCTTACTTTTGTATTCAATTCCCCTTTCAATAAATGTCAACATTCAATTAACGTTTCTAATTACTTGCTTCACCTTCATCCTAACCATTTGTGATTCATGAATTAGGAAAGACACCCTGATCCCTCTGCATCTCAAAGTTTTCCAATCTCACACTATTTATATAATGTTTTTTGTTTTCAACCTTCCAAAATGCACCATTTAACATTTTCCCATGTACTTCATTTGCCAGATCTTTGCCCACTCACCTATCTATATCAGCACTGCTGCCTCACAGCTCCCGGGACCCGGGTTCAATTCAGTACCTCTGGTGACAGTCTGTGTGGAGTTTGCACTTTCTTCCCGTGTCTGTGTGTGTTTCCTCCAGGTGCGTCGGTTATTTTCCCACAGTCCAAAGACGTGCAGGTTAGGTGGATTGGCCATGCTAAATTGCCCCTTAGTGTCCAAAAGGTTAGGTCAGGTTACTGGGTTTATGGGGATAGGGCGAAGGCATGGGTTTAAATAGAATGCTCTTTCCAAGGGCCGGTCGCAGACGCGGTAGGCCAAATGGCCTCCTTCTGCACTGTAAAGTCTATGATTCTGTGATTCCAAGATATCTTTTGTACTCTCCTTATGTCCTCTTCAAAACTTATTTTCCTACCTATCGTTGTGTCATCAGCAAATTTATTGACCATACCATCAGTCCTTTCAACCAAATCATTTATATAAATTGTAAAGAGTTGAGGTCCCAGCATTGATCCCTGTGGCACACCATTTGTCACATCCTACCAACCACAAAATGACCCATTTATGCCTATTCTCTGCTTTTTGTTAGCTAACCAATATTCAATCCATCCCTACATGTTACCCCCTATGCCGTGAGCTTTATTTTCTGCAATAACCTTTGATGAGGCAGCTGAGCAAATGCCTTCTGAAAATTTAATACAGTACATCCTCAGGTTCCTCTTTATCCACAGCACTTGTTAATGTTTCAAAGAACTTAATTCAAATGGTCAAACATGAATTCCCTCTCAAAACAACTTTGACCCTACCCTATTATCGAAGTACCCTGTAATAACATCTTTAATAATAGCTTCAAGCATTTTCCCTGTGACAGATGTTAAGTTAACTGGCCTATAGATTTCTGCTTTCTATCTCTCGCAATTTTTAAATAAAGGAGTTACATTAGCTATTTCAAAATCTAATAGAACTTTCCCCAATTCTGGGAAATTTTGGAAAATAAAACCCAATGCATCAACTATCTTACTAGCCTCTTCTTTTAAGAGCCTAGGATGAAATTCATCAGGACCGGGGATTTGTCAGACCCCAGACCCAATAATTTGCTCAATACCACTTCCTTGGTGACTGCAATTTCTTTGAGTCCCTTGTAATTTATGATTTGCAGCTATTTCTTTGATGTTACTTGTCGCCTTCGTAGTGAAGACCGATGCAAAAGATCTTTAAATTTGTCTGACATGGGCGGCACGGTAGCACAGTGGTTACCACTGTTGCTTCACAGTGCCAGGGTTCCAGGTTCGATTCACAGCTTGGGTCACTGTCTGTGCAGAGTCTGCATGGTCTCCCTATGTCTGCATGGGTTTCCTCCGGCTGCTCCGGTTTCCTCCCACAAGTCCCGAAAGATATGCTTTTAGGTGATTTGGACATTCTGAATTCTCCCTCCACGTACCCAAACTGGTGCTCCGTGTGGCGATTAGGGGCTTTTCATGGTCACTTCATTGCAGTGTTAATGTAAGCCTACATGTGACAATAAAGATTATTATTATTATTAATCTCCTTCCTTTACATTGTTAACGCTGCAGACTTCTTGTCTATAGGACCAACACTCATTTTGTTAACTAGTTTCGTGTTTTTTTTAAACAATATTTTTATTGGTAGTGTAACAGTTTATATCAAAACGTTTACAAACACAACAGTACCCACACATCTAGCAGAAAAATACAAGCAACGGCAGTAACAGGAACCCCCAAACAGAAATAATCCCAGAACTATCCCCCTCTCACTAACTTTGCCCCCCCTTTCTACCCACTAACAACTGACAGTGACCCGGGGCTGATATCTCCGCCGTCGCCAGGATACCCATGGTTCAGGGGGTAATTGATGGGGTGCACCAGGTTGGTTTTCATGAACAGGAAGGGGTACCACTTCATGAACATTCAGGTGGTCTGTGAGCACGAGATGAAGTTCCTGCACGTCTGCGCCAGGTACCTGGGCAGTGTGCATGACTCATCCCCGGCATGTTCGAGGGACACCCCTCGCGACTGCGGGGCTGGCTGCTGGGCGACAGGGGTTACCCGTTGCGGTTGTGGCTAATGACGCCTATACAGATCGAAGCGGAGACTCGCTACAATGAGGTTCATTGTGTGACCAGGGGCGTGGTCGAGAGATGCTTTGGGGTTCTGAAAATGCACCAGGTGCCTGGACTACTCCGGAGGGGCCCTCCAGTACTACTGGTCGGCTGCATCGTTGTGGTCTCACAATAAAGCCCAGCAGAGGGGCAATGTGCTGGAGGAGGAGGAGGATCACGAGGAAGGGCACGCCTCTCAAGATGAGATGGGGGAGAGAGACAATGTACGGGACATGGGGGCTGGATGTGAACGGGAGGCTGCAGTATGTCACCGCCAGGGCCAGCGAGCATGGGACGATTTAATCGCTGCACATTTCATCAACTAGGCGGACGGGGGGGGAGGGGGTGTTTGCTGAGCAGAGGCATGGACACCACAGTACCACATCACCTCACCACGGACCACCCTCACCTCCCACAACACCAATGAGACTCACCTCCCCCACCACCAAACAACCTTGCCTCCCACACCATTGCATCACCCGCATGCACACCACCCCTCCATTACACATCCACCTGCGGCACAACAAGCTGGGGTCACAGGATTGCCAGTGAACGCGGGTCTGGTCCATGTCGTGGAGGATGGTGACAGCCCACTCTGCAATGAGCTCTGAGCTCCACATTGTTAGACAATGTCTGACCCATGCCCACAGTTAGACCCTCCACCTGGGCGGTCCCTGTATGCAGGCTGGACACTCCATCACATGGGCCTGTCGTTTCGCTGGGGGCAGGGTGGTGTGGACGTCGGGCGTGGGGGCTCGTCACACACACCGGTGCTCAACATTCCATCGCCCCTCACCCACGGTGGCACTCACTCACATCCCCCCCCCCCTTCACACATCAGACAGAGCACAGAGGCAGCTCCCATCGGTGGTAAAATATGTTTAATTAGAAAAGTTATATACATGTGCCCTAACCCCTAATAACTGAACTGTGCCCTGCACTGGTGCCAACTTACTAAGTGTCTAACATTCTGGCCTTACTGGTCCTAACACTACGCCTAGGGAGTGCGAGTGGAGACATCCCCCGAGGCACCCCCGACACCTGGCGCTGCATGTCCTGGAGGCCCACGTTGGTATCGACCAGGGTCTGCATGTTAGCGGCCATGGAGCTCAGGGAACTCCCTCTGGGACTGTCACTCCAGCTCAGCAGTGGCCGTAGCCGGGCATTCGCTCCGCCCCTGTCCTCAACTCCGGTTGGTCTGACAACCCAAATACAGAAACTAACAGACAGGGCTCAAAGTCAATATTTAAGGATTGCCAATATAATGCGGAAAAGGGAACCCAAAAACCCACCAGCTTGGGACAGGACCAGAACATGTGCGTATGATAATCAGGCCCTCTTGAGCACCACTCACAATTCCTCAACCCCCTCAGAAAATCAACTGATGGTAAGCTGTGCCCTAAACACCACCTTTAGCTGTATCAAGCTCAACCTCGCGTATTCACCCAACGACGGGACTCACTTCATAACTTTGCCTCCAAAATTGGTCGTAGCTCCTCCTTCACCTCATCCACAAAACCTGCTTTTCCCCCAGGATCTGCCCATATATCCCAGACGTGCTGCCCTCCTCCAACCCCGCACAGGGGAGTATCCTTTCCAGCAAAGAAGATGGCGGTGCCTCCGGAAAAGTCAGAAATGTCCGCCGAGCAAAGTCCCACACCTGGTAATATCAGAACCTGTCGTGTTCCCCGAGCCCTGCTTTTTCCTTCAACTCCTCCCAGCTCGCAAATCGCCCCTCCAGAAATAAATCCCTCACACTCACCAGCCTCTTGTTTTTCCATCCCCTGAATGTAACATCCAATTTTGCCGACTCAAACAAGTGGTTCCTACAGATTTGGCCCACCTCAACACGTCCTCAGCCTAAAATGCTGACGAAGTTACCACTATATTTTTAGCGTGGGAACCACTTACGGATTCACAAAATATTTTGCTGGCGAAAATGGCAGAAATGATGTCACCAGGGCCTCCAGACCAATCTCTCTCCATGACACCAATTTCATCTGTACCCAATTAACTTCCTGATCCTCAAACCACCCCGACACATTTTCCACATTGGCCTCCCAGTGCCAACCCCCCCCCACCTGCCTTCTGTAGGACCCCTTTCCGAATAAGAAGTGTTCTCCCTGCCAATATAGAGCTCATTATGAGCTTCTCCAAGTCCTGAAAAAATAACTTTGGCAGAAAAACTGGAAAGTATTGAAATAAGAACACAAACCGTGGCAAAATGTTCATCTTAATGGATTAAACTCGGCCCACCAGTGACAATGGAACGTTTTCCCACCTTTGCAAGTCTGCTCTATTCCTGCTCGGCAAGCTTGCAAAATTCAGTTTGCGAAGCCGCATCCTATCCCGGGCCATCTGAACCCCCAAATAGGGAAACTGGTCCCCGCCAGGCAGAATAGTCCCAACGCAGCACCTCCTCTCAGAGGTATAACCACAAAATATTCACTCTTCCCAACATTTAGTTTATATCCTGAGAAGGAACCAAACCTCTGCAATATCCTCGTTATCTCCCCCATAACTGGTCCTGGATTCCTGACATACAATGTGTGGTAGTCTGTATTAAGGGTATTACGGTACCTATGTTGGAGATACCTCGTATTAGAGGTTCCTTAGTAGAGCTCTGCCTGCTGGTCCCGCCCAGCAGGCCAGAGTATAAAGGTCTGTGCTTTCCCTGGCTGCAGCCATTCTGATACTGTGGCTGCTGGGGAAGCATCTGGTGTAATAAAGCCTTCAATTGCTCTACAATCTCGCTTCTGTGTAATTGATCGTGCATCAAATGTATTACACCAGATTTTAAAGAATGGAGCTCCGCATCAAGCCGGAGTGTCTATAACTCAGCCCCCACGCGGCAAACTCAGCGGCTACTTTTAAACACTGGCAGGCGTGTTTCAACAGCTACATCAGGACAGCCACGACTCCACCCTCGGAGGACCAGAAACTGCAGATTCTCTACTCGAGGGCGAGCCCAGAAATCTTTACGCTCATCAAGGACGCGGCTGACTTCAAGGACGCTATGACTCAGTTGAAAGGACACTATATTCGCCCAGTGAATCAGGTATACGCCCGACATCCTCTGGCCACCAGACGACAAATCCCGGGGGAAATCGCCGGGCGACTTTTACCGCGCATTATTAGTCCTAGGTAGGAACTGTAACTGCCAGCAAGTTTCGGCTAGCGACCACACCGAACTTTTAATCCGGGACACTTTTGTTACTGGCATGCTGTCCATGCAGATCCGCCAGCGGCTGCTAGAAGGGGATACGCTGGGTCTCGGGGATGCATGGAAACTCGCGAGCTCTTGAGAAGTCGCCGGCCTATGCCCCCGACCGCGCGTGGACAGCATGGACCCCATCCGCGGCTGATTCTATCGCATCCCCCAATTCGCCACAAGCATGTGCCGCGTTGCAGCCAGTCAACCCTGGGGTGCCCAGATGCTACTTTTGCGGGCATGCCAAACACCCCCGCAACGCTGCCCGGCCCGATCTGCAACGTGCAAGGGCTGCAGTAAAAAGGGGCACTTCGTGGTGGTATGCCAGGCCCGGTCGGTCGCCGCTGTCTCCACAGGTGACCAGGGCCCGCCGCCATCCCCCTACCCGCAAGTCACGTGCGGCCCGTGAGCGCCGCCATCTTTGATCCCGCAGGCCGCGTGCGGCCCATGGGCGCTGCCATCTTGCCCACCGCCGACCATGTACGATTCATGGGCACCGCCATCTTGGATAACGTCTCAGGACCTCGACTCGGATGGCCGTGTAGCTCCTGATGAGACCTCCCAGCATCTGCCGCAACTCACCTCGGTTACACTGGACCAGTCTCGGCCCCGAAATCTCACGACCGCGACGGTACACATCAATGGGCACAAGACGTCCTGCCTGTTCGACTCTGGGAGCATGGAGAGCTTTATTCACCCCACTGCGGTAAGGCGCTGCTGCCTCGTGCTACACCCTGTTAAACAAAAAAATCTCCCTGACCGGGTCCCACTCTGGAAATCCGGGGGTACTGTATTGCAAATCCCACCGTCCAGGGTGTAGAGTTTAGCAACTTCCGGCTCTATGTCCTCCCTCACCTCTGCGCTGCCACACTCCTGGGCTTGGACTTCCAATGTAACCTCTAGAGTTTAATCTTTAGATTCAGCGGCCCTATACCCCCCCTCACTGTCTGCAGCCTCGCGACCCTCAAGGTCGACCCGCCTTCCCTGTTTGCAAACCTCACCCCGGATTGCAAACCCATCGCCACCAGGAGCAGACGGTACAGTGCCCAGGACCGGACCTTTATCAGGTCGGAAGTCCAAAGGTTACTGAAGGAAGGCATTATCGAGGCTAGCAACGGCCCCTGAAGAGCTCAAGTGGTGGTTGCAAAGACCGGGGAGAAGCACAGGATGGTCATTAATTATAGTCAGACCATCAACCGGTATACGCAGCTCGACGCATACCCACTTTCCCGCATATCTGATCTCGTGAATCAGATTGCACAGTACCGGGTCTTCTCCACAGTGGACCTAAAGTCTGCCTACCACCAGCTCCCCATTTGCCCGGATGACCGCAAGTACACTGCATTCGAAGCAGATGGGCGGCTCTATCATTTCCTTAGGGTTCCCTTCGGTGTCACTAATGGGGTCTCGGTCTTCCAACGGGAGATGGACCGAATGGTTGACCAGGACAGTTTGCGGGCCACGTTTCCGTACCTAGACAACGTCACCATCTGCGGCCACGATCAGCAGGACCACGACACCAACCTCCGCAAATTCCTCCATACCGCCAAACTCCTTGACCTGACTTATAACAAGGAGAAATGCGTATTTAGCACCGATCGCATAGCCATCCTTGGCTACGTGGTGCACAATGGAGTAATAGGCCCCGACCCCGAACGCATGCGCCCCCTCATGTAATTTCCCCTCCCCCACTGCCCCAAGGCCCTGAAACGATGCCTGGGTTTTTTTCATATTACGCCCAGTGGGTCCCCAACTATGCGGACAAGGCCCACCCACTAATTCAATCCACGGCCTTCCCCCTGTCGGCAGAGGCCCGCCAGGCCTTCAGTCGCATAAAGGCAGACATCGCAAAGGCCACGATCCACGCTGTCGATGAGTCCCTCCCCTAACAGGTCGAGAGCGACGCATCAGACGTAGCTCTGGCTGCCACCATCAACCAGGCGGGCAGGCCCGTAGCTTTCTTTTCCCGCACCCTCCATGCCTCCAAAATCCGTCATTCCTCTGTTGAAAAGGAGGCCCAGGCCATCGTAGAAGCTGTGCGGCATTGGAGGCATTACCTGTCCGGCAGGAGATTTACACTCCTCTCTGACCAACGGTCGGTAGCTTTCATGTTCAATAATACACAGCGGGGCAAGTTCAAAAACAATAAGATCTTACGGTGGAGGATCGAGCTCTCCACCTACAACTATGAGATCTTGTATCGTCCCGGGAAGCTCAACAAGCCTCCTGATGCCCTATCCCGCGGCACATGTGCCAGCGCACAAGCGGACCGACTCAGGACCCTACACGATGACCTCTGCCACCCGGTTTCTTTCACTTCATCAAAATCCGCAACCTGTCCTACTCAATCGAGGAGGTCAGGACCGTCACCAGAAATTGCCAAATCTGCACGGAGTGCAAGCCGCACTTCTACCGGCCAGAGAAAGCGGATCTGGTGAAGGCTTCCCGCCCCTTTGAGCGCCTCAGCATGGACTTCAAAGGACCCCTCCCCTCCACCGACCGCAACACGTACTTCTTGAACGTGATTGATGAATACTCTTGGTTCCCTTTCGCCATCCCCTGTCCCGACATGACTGCTGCCACCGTCATTAAAGCCCTCCACAGCATTTTTACCCTGTTCGGTTTCTCCGCCTACATCCACAGCGTTAGGGGGTCCTCCTTCATGAGCGACGAGCTGCGTCAATTCCTGCTCAGCAAGGGCATTGCCTCAAGCAGGACGACCAGTTACAACCCCCGGGAAAACGGACAGATGGAGATTGAGAACGGGATGGTCTGGAAGGTCGTCCTACTGGCCCTACGGTCTAGAAATCTCCCGGTCTCCCGCAGGCAGGAGGTTCTCCCCGATGCACTCCACTCCATACGATTACTCCCGTGTACCACGACCAACGAAACACCTCATGAACGTCTCTTTGTCTTCCCTAAGAAGTCCTCCTCCGGGACCTCGCTCCCAACATGGCTGGCAGCTCCCGGACCCATCCTGCTCCGCAAACAGGCGTGGACCCACAAGTCGGGCCCTTTGGTCGAGAGGGTCCGCCTTCTCCATGCTAACCCGCAGACAGCCGACAAGACACGGTCTCCCTCCGGGATCTGGCACCCACTGGATCCCCACGCACGGCCCCCTCACCAACCCCATCCACCCTCCCACCAACGCACCTCACCGCAGCCCCCTTCCCAGGAGGATCCGACCTCCCACTGGCCCCAGCCGGGGGTGATGAAGCTGAGGACGACACGCTCCCGGAGTCACGGATGCCCGAGCAGGCGCCTGCATCACCGCCGAGACTGTCATGTCTGCACCAGACCCAATCCCAGAAGCTCAGAAGATCCAAATACTCTACTCGCCAGACAGGTACTCTCTACTCGCAGTCAACTCCCTGGTGAGTCCGTAGGAGACTTCAGGCGTGCTTTAATTCCTCTGGTCAGAGACTGTGACTGCCAGGCCGTCACGGCCATGGAACATTCGAACCTTCTCATGCGGGACGCCTTCGTTACGGGGATAGGGTCAGACCTCATACGCCAGCGACTTTTAGAGGGGGCCACGCTCGACCTCCAGCAACAAAAAAACTGACGCTATCGATGACGGTCGCTTCGCGCAATATTGAGGCCCACTGGCCGCGCGGCCCACCCCTCCTACACATCGTGGACTCCGCAGATGGTGGCCCAACTGGGGGCCTCACCCAGCCAATTTGCCTGTGCCACGCGCCAGCCAGCCAACCCCGGGGGCCCCCGATGTTACTTCTGCGGGCAACAGAAACACCCCCGCCAACGCTGCCCTTCCCGCACCACTCTTTGCAAGGCCTGCGGCAAGAAGGGGCACTTCGCTGCGGTGTGCCAGGCCCGCTCAGTCGCTGCTATTGCCCCAACCCCCCTTGCGTACGATCAATGGCCGCCGCCATCTTCACCTCCCCGGACCACACGTGGCCATCTTCTCCCCCTCAGACCACGCGCGGCCAGTGGGTGCCGCCATCATCTCCCCCTCAGACCACGTGCGGCCAGTGGGCGCCGCCATCTTCCCCTTCTCGGCCCACATGCAGCCCATGGACGCCGCCATCTTTTTCAACTCCCGCCACGTGCGGCCCATGGGCGCCGCCATCTTGTCCACCCCAAGATCATCAGGCGCCGCCATCTTGTCTTCTCCACGGCACATGGGCACCACCATTGTTCTAGGACCCGTGCCCCCCGGGCACCCCACAGTTCAACATCAGCAACAACCAACCACGACTCACCTCAGTCACGATCGACGAGTCTCACCCGCACAATCTAGCCACCGCCTTGACAAGTGTGAAGATCGATGGGCACAAGACCTCTTGCCTACTGGACCCCAGGAGCACCAAAAACTTCATCCATCCAGATACAGTAAGGCGCTGCTCCCTTGCGGTATACTCATTAGTCCAGGTTGCAGAGAATGAACAAAAGGGCTTTGCAAAGTATGGCCAGAAGGGGGGATGGGCAGCCATTAGGACCGGTTCTTTGTGCAGAGGATGCTGCAGAGGATGCTGGGTGAAAGGGCCCCAAGGCTGAGGAATGTGGAATGGGCCTATCAGGATCAGTAATTCTGAAGATCAGCTTATATGGCCAGGTGACGAAATGTGTGGGAAAGCCTATAGGAGCTTTGCATTTGCCATCTTGCCTTATTTGGTCGTTTGTGAAACTTGATTCTATGTTCATGTGTATAAGATGCTATGTGCATTATTTTCCCTCACTTGCTCTGGGGATCTCAGGAACTGTGTTGGTCCTGCTGTTATGAGCGTGAGTCTAGCTTTCAAGCTGTTTGAAATAAAATAGATTGATACTTACGAATCCGACTCAGCGTTTGACTGAGACCAGACTGAGGGCAGAAAGAACTCAATATCGTCATTTGGTGTCAGAAGTGGGATTTCAACAGATGATCACCGGTCATCTGCGAAATCAGAATTAAACTGATCTCGGACGGGGAGAGAGGAAATGGGCCCACGACGCGAGTAGCTGGAAAATGACCATGTCGGTTTTCCTCTGTCTCGTAGTCTGATAAAAGTTTGATCACTCACACAAGGTCAGGTAAGATCGTCGCGACAAAATCAAAGGTCAGTCTGGAGGATTAGAAAAACTAATTTCAGTCGATGTAGGTACAGCTGAGGGTTAAACGAGAATTGAGGGAATATCAGGCAATAATTCAGTTAGAAACTGAAGGAATATTGCAGTGATAGTTCAGTTCCGTGCATGTGGGTTGGAAATTAAAATTGGTTACATTAAATTACACTTTAATTTGGTTAAGGTCTTTAACGGGTTGAGGGAATGTCACAGAGACAATTCAGTTAAGACCGCTGATGGAATGTTCTGGAGACAATTCAATTCCATACAATTACAATTGGTTAAGTTAAATTTTGTTCTTGGGAGACAAAGAGACAGAGAGAGTCAGAGAGACCAATATGGTTGGGAGGTATGTCTTATGAGTTTTTTAAAAAGTTGGGAGATGAATGGCCACTAGGGGGACCTAAAGACTTGGAAAAGTCATGGCAGTATTGGGGGAAAAGGGGAGGCTTCAGGGTTGTTAAATTTACTTTATATTTTGGGAGAGAAGTTACCTTTTCTTTGAGTTTTATTTACAGTTTTGAAGAAGGGAAAAGGGAAAGCCCTGTCCTTTACATTGTGTTTCAAATTCAAACTCTTATGGCCAGTTGGTTGAGATGAATGAAAGTATAATGCTTTGAATTCCTTTCGTTTGAGTGGGGGTCTCGGTGAATGAATGAGTGTGTGTATTTAATAAGAATTTGTGAACGTCCTCTGGTATTCCTAGTTTATAAAATGTTGTATTTTGCAAAGCAAAGTTGCACATCAAATAGGAGGTATACACAGCAGTTAAAGTGAGTTAAAACAGGGTAAGTTTTTGAATGTTCTTTAGAAAATCAGTAATAATGGTTAACATTGTGGAAGTTATTTAGAACACAATTCTCAGGAAGTAAACAAAAAGCTAAATCAAAATGTATAAATTGGGATTTGTAAATGATTAGCTGAACTCGGCATAGTCTTGGCTGCTCAAAAAAAAAGGGGGAGAAAACAAAGGAATCTAAAATTGAAATGCGAAGACAAGGCATTCGGTGTGGACTGGGCCCATGTGCTCCTTTGTTAGAGACAGCCATGATGTACCTACATTTAAAAATGTTGTTCTGTGTGTTCCAAATTTGTTCAGTATTTTCTCTGTAAACTCACTACACATCAAATTTAAGATTCGGGGATTTTCATATAGCAAAGACTATAGATTTTTACCTTTAGTTTAAGATTACACAGGGGGAAAGGAAGATCCCAGTAGAAAGGAAGAAGGCCATTTTAGAGATGCCCAAACCCCAAACCGTAAGAGGGGTTAGGCAAGTACTGGGGACTATTTGACTACTGTAGGGCCTTTGTATATAAGCATTCAGAACTTGAGGGGATGCTGCAAGCATTGACCCCAGGGGGGTAGGCAGTCCCGAGAGCAGGTAGAATGGGGACTGTACCAGGATACCACTTTCAAGAAAAAAATTAATTAAAACATGCCCTTGAGTTATATTGGGATAGTGGAGAGGGACATTGTGACAGTAAGGGGCCAGAAACACAGGGACGGAATGTGACCAGTATTAGGAGGTAGTCGGTGGAATTGATACAGCACAGCTCCACCGGGTCCTAGTGCCCGCTGACTTGCAAGAAAGTCACTAGCAGAAGAAATGAAGTTTAGACTGTTAACTACATTGCAGATGGAGCTTCAGGGAATAAAGATTTGGGACCGGAGCTTAGATCAGGATTATTACTTGCAGTATCAGGAAATGGGAATCTGATGGCAGGGAAAGATTAATAAAAATAGATGCAGAAATAAAAAATTAAGATAATGTGGAGGAAATAAGGAAACAGAAAGAAAAGTATTTTAAGTGATGAAGCTTAGAAGGAATGTTAAGGAAAGCAAACCAAGCAATAGAAATAATGGCACAGGGTTAATCAGCACACAATTCCAGCACACAATCCAGGGAGGCCGACACAGGCTGCAAAAGCAATATCCTTTGACCTGAGGTGCCAAATGCGAGCTGGAGATCACGATCAAAGAGTTAGAACAGCAGGGAATCATTCAAGAAGTCACATAGGCATCGACAAATAGCCCACTTCAGGCAGTTAGCAAGCCTGATGGTACATTTAGAATGGTAAAGAATTACAAAGCATTAAACAAGGTCACAAAAAAAAAGGGATAAACAGTATTTAATAAATCCACAAACTACATTGGAGAAGGTGGCAGACAAAACTTATTTAACTAGTTTAGATTTAGCCAACGGATTCTGGAGTGTTCCATTAGACCCAGACAACAGGGAAAAGACAGCATTTACCTTTAGCACTAAACATTACATATACTGTAAATTGCCACAAGGATATGTTAATTCCCCGAACCACTTTCAGGCAATAGTAAGGGAGCTGATTAAAGATGATTTGGCTTTAGTATATATTGATGATGTGTTAATTGGAGATGATGATCAGGGGGACACATATTGAAAGAGTGACCAAAATTATTAAAACACTGAGTGAAGCAGGATTTAAGATGGGTTAAAGAAATGCCAGATTGGCAGGAGTGAAGTCGACTATCTAGGGTATTCAGTGTCAAAGGCAGGTAGGGAAGCCAGTGTTGGGATGAGAGAGAAAGTTGCTAGAATCACAGCGCCCATTTCATGAAACGGGGTTCAGCAAATCATGGGAATTTGAGGGTATTTGAGACCAGTAGTGGAAGACTTTAGTCTTTTGCTAGACCCATTTATGAAACTTTGAAAGGGGATTTTAGGTGGACCAGTTAAAAACAGCTGTAGCAACATCCAGGCCATTAGAGGAGGGACATGAAGAGGACGATTTGAGCATTAAATTCGATCTGTACGCAAATGGATATGGTATGGTGCTTGCTAATCATAGTACTCAGACACCTATCAAACATTGACAGGAAATTGGGCAAGGGCTAAACAAAAGTTTTCGGACATCGCAAAATGTCTGGTAGCCATAACAAAAAGGATAGCAGAGATTGAAAATTTATCAGCTGGGATGAAAATTTATGTCACAACTGAATTTTTAGAATTGACAGAGTTGACCAAGCGACAGGGTTGCCAGCAAGGCGCGAATACAGCTCGATGGGAAAGATGGGAAACCATTCTTTTAAACCCTGCCTTAATGTTTATTCATAACATTAAAAAGGGACAGAAACTTGATAAATCAGTCAGCAGAACAGAGTTGGTAAATGCTTGGCTGGTATATACGGATAGTAGTAAAGTTAAGGAGGACGAAGAACAAGCCAGGTGGGCATCCATTTTTTTTAATTCAGGAAAGAAAATGGTGGAGAAACAGGGAGTAGCATAAAAAGAACTGAGGCAAGGATGTGGCACGTTCTGTATCCCAGTAGTTTGGACAGGGAGTAATCATATGAAACCTAGGAGAATGGCAGATATAGAGTATTCAGGTGAGTTTATATTGCATTTAGAACGACAGAAATGG
This sequence comes from Scyliorhinus torazame, assembly GCF_047496885.1. NCBI lineage: Eukaryota > Metazoa > Chordata > Chondrichthyes > Carcharhiniformes > Scyliorhinidae > Scyliorhinus > Scyliorhinus torazame. The sequence continues at coordinate 81,848,096 of NC_092725.1, read as the reverse complement.
GGAAATGCTTCGGCTCCCAGGGAAATTTGGGGAATTCAGTTTGTCATGATTGTTTTGTGAAACATCAGGCAACACTGATGATTGAAGTTTGTGACCACAAGATAGATTTTGGACATGGGATGGTGTGATAATGACAAATTGTAATTACTGCAGAGAAAACCAAGCTGACGACGAAGTGATTGGGAAAGGATGTGCAGGATTGTGGAGAAGTGACAAACTTGTGGTACCAATTAGTGAGGGTGCCGTGCCACAGGATAGATCATATCCCCAAACCGCTCGGACAAGGGAAAAAGGAATGTTAGGTTGTGAGTGTCAGGGGATTACTGCATTTACTAGTATTATGTAATCAGTGGAGTGGGATGGCAGTGAATTGAAACCTGTTAGCAGCATTGATTGGATAGATGATAAAGTTACAATGTCATGGTTGGAAATTACTTTCATAAAAATCCGGTCTCAATCAAAAATAAAGAAATTGAAGTAAATGCAGTAGCAATATCCGAAATGTATCAGGGAAAGTTTCGACCCACTTGGATGACTGAGTTAGCAAAAGAGAAGGAGTTTGAGATCCCCTGAGTTTGAGATCACTCAGGGGTGCAATGATAGGAGGAGGAGGCCTAACAGGCCTTAATCATATGATGTAGGTCAATGATCAGGCACACAAATCAGTTTAAAAAACAAAGGGAATGGTGGCAATGGAAATCCGGAAGTCCTGGAGAGGGCACTTCTGGAACATCCAAACAAGAATAGAAAGATACAAATTAAGAAATAGGGCCTCTCCGCCTTTGACCTGTTCATTTGGTTTTCAGATGAAGCAAAAATAATATAGACGAAGAACGAGAACTACACTCCAGAGAAGAATATTTTAGATAGTATGGGGGGGGGGGGGGAAACTAATGATACATTTGGCTACATATTTGAGGGAATTAAATGACAGATGCCAGATGAAAAATGTTACGGGTTAGAAACAAATCAAAATATCAAATTATTACTGAATAGTGAAACCTCCGGTCAGACATCTCTAACTGGACATTAGCTGATCTGTGGTCTCCACGGGATGCGTCCTACGCGGTGAAGTTGCTAAGGGTCTCGGCAGACAGTAGCGACTGACGAGGAACCCCCGTGTTTTAAATGACAATAGTTTAAAAATCTTGGCAGCTTGATGCCACAGCGGGAAATTTGTAACCAATGCAGCAAACAATATTGCAGTAGAGAGTGTAATAGTTATTACAGACGAAATGTTCTGAAAATTGTTAGGGACTGTTATGTATGGATTTTGGTTGTAACCCCAAAAGTTGACTGTATTAAATGTGCAAGTGATGTTATTGTAAAGTAAAAAAAACAAACAAACAAATAATGGCAAGTATACACTTCATGCTGTAAGGAAAATGATAACGGACAAAAGGGATTTGAAGAAAACTGAGTTATTGTCGCAAGTAAGCCAGGGCTAGCAGTCTACATGGTTCAGTACAATGTTAGACATTAGTGTGAGGAAGTCAGGAATAGAAACAGGATCGATTGAAGCTTCTGCAATTAATAAAGCAAGATAATCAGTGGATAATACATGACATCATAATTTATCATTCCAATGAGAAACGGAGAAAAAAACCCAGTGAGGGACAAAGACCTTTTTGGTCGCTGATGGACTGAGTTGTGTGCTGTTTCTAAGGGACATGAGGAAGCTTCTACGGTGCTGCTACCCCAAGGTAGTCAGATGCCTTGGAGGTAGTGGAACACACGGATATAGCTATTGCGTTACCTTCCTGAGTAGCGACAGCTATCGTTCACGGTGATTGGACTTGAGGAAAGAACAATACAAAGAGTCTATCAACATTGGTCTGCGAGATGGATGAATTTACAATTGATTTCCGTGCACAGTTACAAATCACAACATGTGCACACAAATGACAAGGATCAGGGATATCTGCTAGTCAGTACAACTGGAAGTACAACCCTAAAGCAGGATTCAGCTCAGAGTTAGCTCTCATAGCTCGGTCATGGGGTTTTACTTGATACATGGATTGATAATACTTGTTATTATAATTGTATATTGTATAATCATTGGATGCCTTAATATGTGTTGTAAGATGGCTATGGCTCGGATGATGCAGATAGACTCGGCCCATCACCACTTACCAAGATGACATCCCGTTACTGGCAACCATCAAACCAGAAGGTACCCGGACGGAGAGCCAGTGGCTGTAAAAATATGATGAGGTGTTTATGTACGGAATGTAATGAATTGCGGGACGGTCTTTCAGACCAGACATCGATACGGTTATTAAACGGGAATGTAGGAGGCGGAGTAGAAATGATAAGAGGGAATGAGGAATTGAACTCAAGAGAATGGTACTAGACTGGGATGACCAGTTAGGATAGTGAAGAGGTAGACCCTAATATAGGAGAGCAGAAGATTAGGATAATAGATTTTTAGACATTAGTCCAGGTTGCAGAGAATGAACAAAGGGGCTTTGCAAAGCATGGCCAGAAGGGGGGATGGGCAGCCATTAGGACAGGTTCTTTGTGCAGAGGATGCTGCAGAGGATGCTGGGTGAAAGGGGTCCCAGGACTGAGGAATGTGGAATGGGCCTATCAGGATCAATAAAGATCAGCTTATATGGCCAGGTCAAGGAATGTGTGGGAACGCCTATGGGAGCTTTGCATTTGCCATCTTGCCTTATTTGGTCATGTGTGAAACTTGATTCTATGTTCATGTGTACAAGATGCTATGTGCTTTGTTTTCACTCACTTGCTCTGGGGATCTCAGGAACTGTGTTGGTCCTGCTGTTATCAGAGTGAGTCTAGCTTGCAAGCTGTTTGAAATAAAATAGATTGCTACTTACGAATCCGACTCAGCGTTTGACTGAGACCAGACTGAGGGCAGAAAGAACTCAATATCGTCAGTGAAAACTGGGGAGAAACACAGAATGGTCGTGGACTACAGCCAGACCATCAATAGGTACATGCAGCTCGACATGTACCCCCTCCCATGCATATCTGATATGGTCAATCAGATTGCACAGTCCTGGGTCTTCTCAATGGTAGACCTCAAATCCGCCTACCACCAGCTCCCCATCCGGAAGGCTGACCGCCCATACACTGCCTTCGAGGCAGATGGCCGCCTCTACCATTTTCTCAGGGTTCCCTTCGGCGCCACCAATGGGGTCTCGGTCTTCCAAAGGGAGATGGACCGAATGGTCGACCGGTACGGGTTGCGGGCTACCTTCCTGTACCTAGACAATGTCACCATCTGCGGCCATGATCAGCAGGACCACGATGCCAACCTTGCAAAATTTCTCCACACCGCCACTCTCCAAAACCTCACCGATAACAAGGAGAAGTGTGTATTCAGCACGAACCGCTTAGCCATCCTCGGCTATGTGGTCCAGAACGGAGTTCTGGGGCCCGATCCTGAATGCATGCACCCCCTCATGGAGCTCCCCATTCCCCACTGCCCCAAGGCCCACAAACGCTGCCTGGGGTTCTTTTCATTCTACACCCAGTGGGTCCCAAACTACGCGAACAAGGCCCGCCCACTCATCCAGTCCACCCTTTTCCCCCTGACGGCCAAGGCTCAACATGGCTTCAACCGTATTAGAGCTGATATCGCGAAGGCCGCGATGCATGCAGTAGATGAGACGCTGCCCTTTAAAGTGGAGAGCGACGCATCAGACGTCGCCCTAGCCGTGACGTCACAGCTTGCAGATAAGGGACTGGCTGGTGACTGGTAAGTAGTTTTTCTTTTATTTTCCCTCAGGTGTTATCGCGTGGGGCGCAGGGGTTGCTGAGTGAGTGCTTGCTGAGAAGGGGAGTGATTAACAAGTAAGCTCTTTCTTTCTTTTTCTTTTTTTATCTAGAGGGGATGGCAGGGAAGGTAGTGCAATGTTCCTGCAGTATGTTTGAGGTGAGGGACGCCGTCAGTGTCCCTGCTGATTTCATCTGTGGGAAGTGCACCCATCTCCAGCTCCTCAGAAACCGCGTTAGGGAACTGGAGCTGGAGCAACTTCGGATCATTCGGGAGGCAGAGGTGGTCATAGATAGAAGCTTCAGGGATGTAGTTACTCCGAAGAATAAAGATAGATGGGTGACGGTGAGAGGCGCTGGGAGAAAGCAGTCAATACAGGAATCCCCTGTGGTCGTTCCCCTTTGGAACAAGTATACCGCTTTGGATACTGTTGAGGGGGGGACTTACCAGGGGTAAGCCATGTGGTACAGGTCTCTGGCACAGAGTCTGTCCCTGTTGCTCAGAAGGGAAGGGGGGAGAGGAGTAGATCATTAGTCATTGGAGACTCCATAGTTAGGAGGATAGATAGGAGATTCTGTGGGAACGAGAGAGACTCGCGGTTGGTGTGTTGCCTCCCAGGTGCCAGGGTGCGTGATGTCTCAGATCGGGTTTTCGGGATCCTTAAGGGGGAGGGGGAGCAGCCCCAAGTCGTGGTCCACATAGGTACCAACAACATAGGTAGGAAAAGGGTTAGGGATGTAAGGCAGGAATTCAGGGAGTTAGGGTGGAAACTTAGATCTAGGACAGAGTTATTATCTCTGGGTTGTTACCCGTGCCACGTGATAGCGAGACGAGGAATAGTGAGAGAGAGGAGTTGAACACGTGGCTACAGGGATGGTGCAGGAGGGAGGGTTTCAGATTTCTGGATAATTGGGGCTCAGTGGGACCTCTACAAACGGGATGGTCTACACCTGGACCAGAGGGGTACCAATATCCTGGGGGGGAAATTTGCTAATGCTCTTCGGGAGGGTTTAAACTAGTTCAGCAGGGGCTTAGGAACCTGAATTGTAGCTCCAGTATACAGGAGGTTAAGAGTAGTGAGGTTATGAGTAAGGTTTCAAAGTTGCAGGAGTGTACCGGCAGGCAGGAAGGTGGTTTAAAGTGTGTCTTCTTCAATGCCAGGAGCATCCGGAATAAGATGGGTGAACTTGCGGCATGGGTTGGTACCTGGGACTTCGATGTTATGGCCATTTCAGAGACATGGATAGAGCAGGGACAGGAATGGTTGTTGCAGGTGCCGGGGTTTAGATATTTCAGTAAGCTCAGGGAAGGTGGTAAAAGAGGGGGAGGGGTGGCATTGTTAGCCAAGGACAGTATTACGGTGGCAGAAAGGACGTTTGATGAGGACTTGTCTACTGAGGTAGTATGGGCTGAGGTTAGAAACAGGAAAGGAGAGATCACCCTGTTAGGGGTTTTCTATAGGCCTCCGAAAAGTTCCAGAGATGTAGAGGAAAGGATTGCAAAGATGATACTGGATAGGAGCGAAAGCAACAGGGTAGTTGTTATGGGGGACTTTAACTTTCCAAATATTGACTGGAAACGCTATAGTTCGAGTACTTTAGATGGGTCTGTTTTTGTCCAATGCATGCAGGAGGGTTTCCTGACACAGTATGTAGATAGGCCAACGAGAGGCGAGGCCATATTGGATTTGGTACTGGGTAATGAACCAGGACAGGTGTTAGATTTGGACGTAGATGAGCACTTAGGTGATAGTGACCACAATTCCATTACGTTCACTTTAGTGATGGAAAGGGATAGGTATATACCGCAGGGTAAGAGTTATATCTGGGGGAAAGGCAATTATGATGCGATGAGGCAAGACTTAGGATGCATCGGCTGGAGAGGAAAACTGCACGGATGGGCACAATGGAAATGTGGAGCTTGTTCAAGGAACAGCTACTGCATGTCCTTGATAAGTATGTATCTGTCAGGCAGGGAGGAAGTGGTCGAGCAAGGGAACCGTGGTTTACTAAAGCAGTCGAAACACTTGTCAAGAGGAAGAAGGAGGCTTATGTGAAGATGAGACATGAAGGTTCAGTTAGGGCGCTCGAGAGTTACAAGTTAGCTAGGAAGGACCTAAAGAGAGAGCTAAGAAGAGCCAGGAGGGGACATGAGAAGTCTTTGGCAGGTAGGATCAAGGATAACCCTAAAGCTTTCTCTAGATAAACAAATGACTAGGGTAAGAGTAGGGCCAGTCAAGGACAGTCGTGGGAAGTTGTGCTTGGAGTCCGAGGAGATAGGAGAGGTGCTAAATGAATATTTTTCGTCAGTATTCACACAGGAAAAAGACAATGTTGTCGAGGAGAATACTTAGATTCAGGCTACTAGACTAGAAGGGCTTGAGGTTCATAAGGAGGAGGTGTTAACAATTCTGGAAAGTGTGAAAATAGTTAAGTCCCCTGGGCCGGATGGGATTTATCCTAGGATTCTCTGAGAAGCTAGGGAGGAGATTGCTGAGCCTTTGGCTTTGATCTTTAAGTCATCTTTGTCCACAGGAATAGTGCCAGAAGACTGGAAGATAGCAAATGTTGTCCCCTTGTTCAAGAAAGGGAGTAGAGACAACCCCGGTAACTATAGACCAGTGAGCCTTACTTCTATTGTGGGCAAAATCTTGGAAAGGTTTATAAGAGATAGGATGTATAATCATCTGGAAAGAAATAATTTGATTAGAGATAGTCAACATGGTTTTGTGAAGGGTAGGTCGTGCCTCACAAACCTTATTGAGTTCTTTGAGAAGGTGACCAAACAGGTGGATGAGGGTAAAGCAGTTGATGTGGTGTATATGGATTTCAGTAAAGCGCTTGATAAGGTTCCCCACGGTAGGCTACTGCAGAAAATACGGAGGCATGGGATTCAGGGTGATTTAGCAGTTTGGATCAGAAATTGGCTAGCTGGAAGAAGACAAAGGGTGGTGGTTGGTGGGAAATGTTCAGGCTGGAGTCCAGTTACTAGTGGTGTACCACAAGGATCTGTTTTGGGGCCACTGCTGTTTGTCATTTTTATAAATGATCTGGAGGAGGGCGTAGAAGGATGGGTGAGTAAATTTGCAGATGATACTAAAGTCGGTGGAGTTGTGGACAGTGCGGAAGGATGTTACAAGTTACAGAGGGACATAGATACGCTGCAGCGCTGGGCTGAGAGGTGGCAAATGGAGTTTAATGCAGAAAAGTGTGAGGTGATTCATTTTGGAAGGAATAACAGGAAGACAGAGTACTGGGCTAATGGTAAGATTCTTGGCAGTGTGGATGAGCAGAGAGACCTCGGTGTCCATGTACATAGATCCCTGAAAGTTGCCACCTAGGCTGAGAGGGTTGTTAAGAAGGCGTACGGTGTGTTAGCTTTTATTGGTAGAGGGATTGAGTTTCGGAGCCATGAGGTCATGTTGCAGCTGTACAAAACTCTGGTGCGGCCGCATTTGGAGTATTGCATGCAATTCTGGTCGCCACATTATAGGAAGGATGTGGAAGCATTGGAAAGGGTGCAGAGGAGATTTACCAGAGTGTTGCCTGGTATGGAGGGAAGATCTTATGAGGAAAGGCTGAGGGACTTGAGGCTGTTTTCGTTAGAGAGAAGAAGGTTAAGAGGTGACTTAATTGAGGCATACAAGATGATCAGAGGATTGGATAGGGTGGACAGTGAGAGCCTTTTTCCTCGGATGGTGATGTCTAGCACGAGGGGGCATTGCTTTAAATTGAGAGGAGATAGATATAGGACAGAGGTCAGAGGTAGGTTCTTTACTCAGAGAGTAGTAAGGGCGTGGAATGCCCTGCCTGCAACAGTCGTGGACTCACCAACACTAAGGGCATTCAAATGGTCATTGGATAGACATATGGACGATAAGGGAATAGTGTAGATGGGCTTTAGAGTGGTTTCACAGGTCGGCGCAACATCGAGGGCCGAAGGGCCTGTACTGCACTGTAATGTTCTATGTTCTAGCCGCCACGCTCAAACAGGCAGGCAGGCCCGTGGCATTCTTTTCCCGCACCCTTCATGCCTCCGAAATTCGGCACTCCTCCGTTGAAAAAGAGGCCCAAGCCATCGTTGAAGCTGTGCGGCATTGGAGGCATTACCTGGCCGGCAGGAGATTCACTCTCCTCACTGACCAACGGTCGGTAGCCTTCATGTTCAATAACACACAGCGGGGTAAGATCAAAAATGATAAAATCTTGAGGTGGAGGATCGAGCTCTCCACCTACAATTACAATTAAGATTTTGTATCGCCCCGGCTAGCTCAACGAGCCTCCAGATGCCCTATCCCGAGGTACATGTGCCAGCGCACAGGTGGACCGACTCCGGACCCTGCACGACAACCTTTGTCACCTGGGAGTCACACGGTTGTACCATTTCATAAAGGCCCGCAATCTGCCCGACTCTGTCGAGGAAGTCAGGGCAATCACCAGGGACTGCCAGGTCTGTGCGGAGTGCTGACCGCACTTCTACCAGCCAGACCGCGCGCGCCTGGTCAAGGCCTCCCGCCCCTTTGAACGCCTCAGCGTAGATTTCAAAGGGCCCCTCCCCTCCACCGACTGGACAACTCCTCCCAGCTCGCAAATCGCCCCTCGAGAAACAAATCCCTCACACTCTCCAGCCTCTTGTTTTTCCATCCCCTGAATGTAACATCCAATTTTGCCGGCTCAAACAAGTGGTTCCTACAGATTTGGGCCACCTCAACACGTCCTCAGCCTAAAATGCTGACGAAGTTGCCAGTATATTTTTAGCCTGGAAATCACTTACAGATTCACAAAATATTTTGCCAGCAAAACGGCAGAAATGACGTCACCAGGGCCTCCAGACCCATCTCTCTCCATGACCCCGATTTCATCTGTACCCAATTAACTTCCTGATCCCCAAACCACCCCGACACATTTTCCACATTGGTCTCCCAGTAATAGTCCGATAAATTTGGCAGTGCCGCCACCCCCCCCCCCCCCCCCCCCCCACCTGCCCTCTGTCGGACCCCTTTCCGAATCAGAGGTATCTCCCCGCCAATATAAAGCTCGTTATGAGCTTCTCCAAGTCCTGAAAAAATAATTTTGGCAGAAAAACTGGAAACCATTGAAATAAGAACACAAATCGTGGCAAAATGTTCATCTTAATGGATTGAACTCAGCCCACCAGTGACAGTGGAAAGTTCTCCACTTTGCATGTCTGCTCTAATCCTGCTCGGCAAGCCTGTAAAATTCAGTTCGCGAAGTTGCGTCCAATCCCGGGCCATCTGAACCCCCAAATAGGGAAACTGGTCCCCGCCAGACAGAATAGTCCCAACGCAGCACCTCCCCTCAGAGGTATAACCACAAAATATTCACTCTTCCCAACATTTAGGTTGTATCCTGAAAAGGAACCAAACCTCTGCAATATCCTTGTTATCTCCCCCATAACTGGTCCTGGATTCCTGACATACAGTGAAAGGTTGTCCACGTATAAGAACACCCTGTGCTCCACTCCACACCTCACAATTCCCCTCCACTTTTCTGAGGCCTCAAAGCAATCGCCAAGGGTTTGCTCACCAATGCAAACAACCGCAGAGACAAAGGGTATCCTTGCCTCGTCCCCCTGTGCAGCCTGAACTATCCTGAATTCATGTTGTTCGTTCGAACACTAGCCACCGGTGCTTCATATAACAGCCGGACCCAGGATTAATCACAAACTTCTCCAGAACCGAGAACAAGTAGCTCCATTCGACCCTATCGAACGCCTTTTCGGAGTCCAGAGGCACAATAATCTCTGGTTCTGATCCCACCGCTGGTGTAAGAACTACATTAAGTAGCCGCCACACATTGGATGAGAGTTTTTGCCCCTCACAAACCCCGTTTGCTCTTCCTCCTCCAGGAGCCAGGCTTTAACCTCAGCGCTAGGATTTTAGCCAAAGGTTTTGCATCCACATTGAGTAGAGAGATTGAGGATACGATCCACACTCTGTGGGATCCTTGCCCTTCTTCACAAGGAGGAAGATGGACGCCTGCCTCAATGTCTCCGGAAAGGAACCCCACACCAATGAATCATAAAGTTCCCCAGCTGGTCCGCGAACTTCTTGTAAAATTCTACTGGAAACACATCAGGCCCCGCTGCCTTTCCCGCCTGATCTTACCCAGAGCCCTGCTGACCTCTTCCAATACCATCGGCACCTCCAATGTCTCCCTCTTCTGAAGAAATTCCAACCCTTCCAAGAACGCAACCACCTCCTGCTTATCCTGTGGCGGCTCCAACCTGTAAAGCCGCTCATAAAAGGAACGAAACACCTCATTGATTTTCTCTGGGATAGGGATCAACCCACCTCCAGATTCCCACACCTGCACAATCTCCCTGCCAGCCTTTTGACGTCTTAACTGTTACCCGAACAGTCAGCTAGCCTTCTCCCCATATTCATATACCATCCCCTTTAAGCACTGCAGCTGTCGGACCACCCGGCCTCGACAGTAGGTCAAACTGCATTTGCAACTTCTTCCTGCATGGCAAGAGTTCTGCCGTTGGGTCACTCACATACGGTCTATCCGCACACACAATTTCATCCACTACCTCCTAACACTCCCGCCTGTTCTCCCTATCCATATATGACTTGCACGAAATGCTCCCCCCCCCCCCTCTTAATCACTGCCTATAATGCCTCCCACACCATAGACGGTGAGACTATTCCGTTCTCATTCTATTCAATGTGGTTCTTTATGGCCCCCAAAATCAAGGCATAGAAGCTGAGATCCGATAACAGACCCACATCCAGGCTCCAAATTCTGCTCTGCGCTCGGTCCCTCCCTCCAACTTTAAGGCCACCAGATGCAGCACGTAGGCTAAAATAACCTCCACTGAGTACTCAGCACTCTTTACCCCAGGTAGCAAGGCCTTACCCATAATGAAAAAATCAATATGCATTTACATTATGTGCTGGAGGAAAAAAAAACTTGTTACCTCCCGGTGCATAAGATGTCACAGACCCGCTCTTTCTGTATCTTCCATAAATGCCGTTAACACCTTTACCATTCCCGAAGGGACCTGCGATCTGTGCCTAGAGCGACCTTCCTGCTTATCAGAATCGCCACACTCATGCCCTGCTGACAAACCCTGAGTAAAAAGCCTAATTCACCAAGGCTTTTTGAAACTTGATGCCACCCACCGGGTGAGAAAAAGAACATCCCCTGGTCACTGTCAGGTGGCGTAGCCAATTGCAGCCTAATAAACTTGATTCTTCTCCACGAACTACCACTAAGGGCAAACATGCTGACTGATCCGCATATGCCACGGTCACATGGGTAGTTCCCTCGATGACCAAGGGCTCTCCAGAGTTCATTGCCAATCGGGCATACGTGTCCCAAAAGAGACTGGAGACTGGACATAATAATGTTGAACATCCGAAGGCTAATCACTGATACCGCTGCTCCGTTTTCGAGTTCCATGTCAATGGAATGTCCATTCACTTTTAACGCAATTCGGATGGGCGAGACCCTGGGGGCAGCAACGGAGTACCAGCAATTGCTGGTACTCTTCCTCCTGGTCATCTACGTTTCTAGGAGGGGCTGTAACACCTGGTGTTCAGGCGGGGAAATGGGGCCCTCCCGGATTTGTCCAGTGTCCCAGCCCTGTTTGTGGTGCCCAGCCCGCAGACTGTGGCCGCCAACTTGGGTGCTCTGCTTCAGGGGAATCTTCATGATGTGCCATAGCAGAGGCCTTGGATCCTATGGTCACTCTCTCTTCGCGGCGGCTCGCCCAGGCTTGTCCGGACTCAGGAGCAGTCGTTCGGCGGCTGGGGTTCAGGACCGCCAAGACCTGCAACTCTTAGACCTCGGACTCCATGCTCTCTCGACAGGGCGATGTCCACCGCCATTTGATTATCCTTCAGCCTGCAAGGCAGTGTGGAACCGGAATCAGTAGGCCATTATCGGAGGCTGCGGGTTAAGGCGTGCCTCAACCAGGGCCACCAACGTAGCGAAAGGCTTGGAGTCCGGTCTGTCCGGGTACGTGAGGCTCTTTACGAGCGCATAGGTGGGTCCCCCAACTGCCGCCAGCAAGATAATGGTTGGCCTTTCATCTCCAATGATTCTGTTCGACCGAAAGATTCTTTCTATGTATTGGGTCCGTTTCTATGTATTGGGTCCAGTTATCAGTACCTGTGTGAACTGGTCGATATGTGTGGCATCTCCCCATCTGAAGTGGAGATCCCCTGTAAGCCTGAACAAAGCCGGTAGAACGCACAGCAGCTGCGGCAGCTGCACTTTACCCTCGCCGTCAGTGTAGAACCCGAATGGGAGAGACGACAGGAACACATGGTCGGGTAGAAATGAATGAAAGTTTTAATACGGTGTACACAAAACTACGACAGACGACGCCTCCCTGAAGGGCCACCCTCCCTGACCTGCACACAGATCAGGGTTTTTATACTGTGTGGTTTTCTCTTGTTAAGAGGAAACCCCACCCCCAATTACCAGGGGAGTTCATACTCAGCTGTGTAACAGGGAAAACAAATGGAGTACAGTCCTTGGCCCCCAAGGGGGTTGTAACAATATCTATGTCATACAAATACCCCCCTTCATACACAGAGTCCAAAATAGTCCTCTTCACAACAGTCCCAACTTCTTCTCTCAGATGAAGGCCTCCGCTTGCTCCATGGTGTTAAAAACACGATCATTCAAATCCATTATAACCCGTAAACGCACCAAGTACACCATTCTAAACCTCATGCCCTGATTATAAAACACCGCATTTGCCCCCATTGAAGGCATGCTTCCTTGTCAATTCAGTCTCAATATCTTGATATATTCAGGCTGTATTTCTGTCCTAATCAATATTCTGAATCCTTTTTGCCCACTCCAAGACCTTCTCTTCCTCTGATAATTGTAAGAAGTCTTACAACACCAGATTAAAGTCCAACAGGTTTGTTTCAAACACTAGCTTTCAGAGCACTGCTCCTTCCTCAGGTGAATTCTCCTTCCATTCACCTGAGGAAGGAGCAGTGCTCCGAAAGCTAGTGTTTGAAACAAACCTGTTGGACTTTAACCTGGTGTTGTAAGACTTCTTACTGTGCTCACCCCAGTCCAATGCCGGCATCTCCACATCTGATAATTGTGGAAGCAGATTATCACTGCCGGTGGTGGCTCATTCGGTCTTGGCTTTTGCCTGAGTCCCCAATGTGCTTTATCCACTTCATCCCCTCCGACCAGCCAAAAAAAACATTTTGGAGAAATACTGGGTCGGCTTCGGGCCCTCCGCTCCTTCTGGGAGTCTCACCAACCTGAGATTTAACCGCCGTGACCTATTCTCGAGGTCTTCCACTTTTAAGACTCAGGCCTTTATTGCTCTCCGCCACCATCAGCAACTCTGCTTCCACCAAGGCAAACTGATCCTCGTGCCTCGACAAGGCCTCCTCCACCCCTTTTAATTAGCTTCTCGCCTTGTGCTTTCACCACATTAAAAGCTCCTACCAACCGTTCACAGATAAAGCCCAAAGCCTCTTCAATAGTGGCTTTAAAAGATTCCTTAATATCCTGGACCTGCCACTCAAACTACCTGTCCATCTTTCAAGCTCCTGCTCCATTACCACTATCAATGTGTCTAATTTAATGGGCATGGTGGCCATCTTCCCTCCTTCACCATCCTTCCAAGGGCTTCCCTCCTGAGCCTTTTTAATATCGAGCTTCTTTGTCGACGGTTTCGACATAACCCCCATCTGGTAAGAGGTCACCTACTCAACTCACTGGGTTGGGCACCAAAATCCCTGAAAAAAATGGGTAAGAGGGATCAAATACCAAGACCTTGCCAGGAGCTACTTTTTGTGCGTCTTGTATGTACATTACGAGACCTGAAGTCCAATTATTTTCTTGTTTAACTATCTACAGAATCTAGCTAGCTTTTTTTCAAACTCTAATTTTTTAGTTTACTTCAGATTATCCTGGAAGGATAGGGTATCTCTAAACTTTAAGCAATAGGTGAAGCTAGCCATTTTACACTGCCATAAGACCAAAAGATCATAAGGCGTAGGAGCAGAATTAGGCCACTTGGCCCATCGGGTCTGCTCCGCCATTCAATCATGGCTGATATTTTCTCATCCCCATTCTCCTCCCTTCTTCCTAAAACCCCTAATCCCCTTATTAATCAAGAACCTATCTGTCTCTGTCTTAAAGACACTCAGTGATTTGGCCTCCACAACCTTCTGCGGCAAAGAGTTCCACAGATTCACCTGCCTCTGGCTGAAGAAATTCCTCCTCATCTCTGTTTTAAAGGATCGTCCCTTTAGTCTGAGATGGTGTCCTCTGCTTCTAGTTTCAATAAGATCCCCCCTCATCCTTCTAAACTCCAATGAGTACAGACCCAGAGTTCTCAACCGTTCCTCATACGACAATTTCTTCATTCCAGGGATCATTCTTGTGAACCTCCTCTGGAGCCTTTCCAAGGCCAGCACATCCTTCCTTAGATACGAGGCCCAAAACTGCTCACAATACTCCAAATGGGGTGTGACCAGAGCTTTATACAGCTTCAGAAGTACATCCCTGATCTGTATTCTAGCCCTCTTGACATGAATGTTAATTATGCAGCAACAAAATGAGCGGCGTTCACCCCTAACAAGATGCTGTTATAATGTAGTGTATGAATTTCAATGCCGGTGTAATGCTAGGTATGTAGGCCTTATGCCTCAAAGACTGGCGGATGATATCACACAGCATGTCCCTTCAGACATCGCAATGGGCGTACCAACCAGCCTGCGGTGTAAAACACAAAACAAGGGGCGGGGTTCTCCAATAATGGGGCTCTGTCTCCACGCCGGCAAGAAAACGGGCACGAATCACTCCAATCCGGAGAGATTCTCCACTTTTAAGAGGGCATGCAGGGCCCTGGAGTGCTCCACGGAGCTCCGGCTGCCGATACAGGGCCCTGCACTTCCGGCCACGCGTCTGCGCATGCGTGCGGCGGCCACCTGCGATGCCGACCCCGCGTGACATGGCGGACCCACACAGCAGGCCAGTGCCGAAGAAGAAGGCCCCCCTCCCACAGATCGCGCAATCCCGCCAATTGGAGCCTCCGGTCGGGGTCCTGGCCGTCGTGAAGGCCCCCCCCCCCCCGGTGACGGATCGCCCCACCCCCCACCAGGACGGCCACCGCAGCCACGACTCCGAGCTCCCGGCAGGTGGAACCATACATGAACCACGGCGACGGGAACTCGGCCGGTCATCCGCGGAGAATCGCTGCGGGGGCCTCTTTCAACTGCCCCGACCGGCGCCGCGTCGACTGCGCACGTGCGACTGGAGGCAATCCTCAGGTCGCCAGAGAATCGTGGGAAGGCGTGGCGGATCCAACGCTCCATTCTCTGCCCCCACGTAGGGTGCGGTTGCGACGCAGAGGCTCTGTGTATCCTGGGCAAAGTGTCCAAAATTAGATGTGATTGTACGATTGGACAACATTTGCTAAATCCTGAGTGTGCTAAATGTTATGCTAACAACCAATTTGATTATCCGTTGGACTCGAAGTGTGGTGCACCTATGAGTGCTAGAAGCTACATATATTTTTGAAAAATATTTTTTTTAATTAGGTTTTTCATATTGTTTACAATAAATACAACAAAGTAACAAAACAAAGTTCAAAACACGTAAAGAACAAAACAAGAGTTATAGCGAACATAGGAACAAGCAAGACAGAATAACTTCAGGACAGTGTGCTCATGGAAACGGCACCACTTGTTTATATAATGGATTAATTCAACATCAGATTAATAAATTGAGTGGGGGAATTGGAGGAAAAGACACATGCCTTTATGCATTTCAATATCCAAAACTAACAAAATAAAATGAAATGAAATTAATAAGCTCATGGACATCCCAACAGGAGAAAGTCAGCCAAGGTGGAGCTTATAAATTTAAGATAGGGGTCTCATACATTATGAAATCACGCAAAGTTGTCTCATTAAGGATCAAGTCCCAAAGTTGTAAATACTTTTTAAAAAAGGAGTGTTTCAGGATGTCAAATTGTTGACGTAGCTGCTCAAAGGATGACAAGGAAGCATCTCTGAACAAGTCTCTCAATCTACAAATGCCGCTATCTCTACAAGTGTTGAATCGATAGTCAATTAGACCAGGTGGAAAGTCTGGGCTGTCCTGGATGGGATAGACAGCGGAAGTCAGTTTAGATCTCCCTTCTAATCAATGGACTATTCGCTGTGCTCTCAGAGTATTAATAATAATAGCATTATGACACTTAGCAGAAACTGCCTTAAAGTCACCATAGAACAAGACCTGTCGAGGGTAAACTGACTGGTGTGCTTCAATATCGAGCCAAATACATGAAGGGTCCTTTCTAACCCAATCACTTCTATACCTTAAATGAGAGGCCAGCTGATAAAGTCTAATATTCCGGATACCCAAAACTTCCCTTAGCCCCCAGGAGTTGGAGCTTAACAAATTTAAGGCAAGGCTTCTTCTTGTACTAGATCAATTAACTAATCATTCAGTTGATTTCCTTAACAACTCCAGCCAACAGTTTTATGGGCAGCAGCTGCAGACGATACAACAATCTAGGCAACACTAAGATAAAAGAAAAAAGAAAATTACTGTCTGGAATCTGAAACAAAAACAGAAAATGCTAGACAATCTCAGGACAGAGCTAAGGATGACTTTGTCAAAGCGAGAGAGAATTGGAAATAGAATGAGATTTATTTTGTTGTGGGGGGAGGTGGAGCAGTGGGCTAGATAAAGAGTCAATGTTAGGTGGTGACTAACAAAAAGTCAGTGGTTCACAACAAAGATCCCTGGAATGTAGAGCTTGTCGTATGAGGAACAGTTGAGGACTCTGGGTCTGTACTCATTGGAGTTTAGAAGGATGAGGGTGGGATCTTTTTGAAACTTACAGGATACTGCATGGCCTGGATAGAGTGGACATAGAGAGGATGTTTCCACTTGTAGGAAAAACTAGAACCAGAGGACACCATCTCAAACTAAAGGGATGATCCTTGAAAACAGAGATGAGGAAGAATTTTTTCAGCCAGAGGGTGATGAACCTGTGGAACTCTTTGCCGCAGAAGGCTGTGGAGGCCAAAGCACTGTGTGTCTTTAAGACAGAGATAGATAGGTTTTTGATCGATAAGGAGATCGGGGATTATGGGTAGAAGACAGGAGAATGGGGACGAGAAAAATATCAGCCATGATTGAATGGCGGAGCAGACTCGTTGGGCCGAGTGGCCTAATTCTGCTCCTATGTCTTATGGTCTAACACAAACAGCAGCACAAGGTGGGATTGGCCATGATAAATTGCCCTTAGTGGTTAGGAGGGGTTATTGGGTTATGGGGATAGGGTGGAAGTGAGGGCTTAAGTGGGTCGGTGCAGACTTGATGGGCTGAATGGCCTCCTTCTGCACTGTATGTTCTATGTCTATGAAACCGGAGCACCCGGAGGAAACCCACAAACACAGGGAGAACATGCAGACTCCACACAGGCAGTGACCCAAGCAGGGAATCGAACCTGGGACCCTGGCGCTGTGAAGCAACAGAGCTACACACTGTGCTACCATGCTGCCTTGGGTGACGATGCATGGAGTGAGGCCCTTCACAGGGTGAACTCCACGTCCTCATCGCGAGGCTTGGTTTGATTCAAGTTTAGTTTTTAGAACTCACCCAACCAAGTCCAAAATGAGTCGCATCTTTTTGGAGTGGAGGACAGCTGTGAGCAGTATTCAGGAGGTCCAGCTGGCCTCGTGCACATGTTCTGATCTTGTCCCAAGCTTGTAAGTTTTTGGGTCTCCTTCTTTAGCACCACATTGCTGATTCTGAAGACTGAGCTGGATGGAGCACTGTCCTTTGGTGGCCATATTAGGGGTGTCGGACTCACTGGAGTTGCAAACACGCACAAGGGCCGATATCCTGGCCTTCACCTCATGGATTGCCCAGTGGCACGTACTGTTGACGTAGAGGCCTCCATCTCCACCCAGTGCCTCTGTGTGGCTGGGGGATCTGATGGGGTTCTTATACCTCGAGAAAGCTAAGTGCACCGTGATTGGAGCAATCGAGGGGTTCTATCGGAGATGACAGCCTTTACTTGCTTATTTCAAGAAATTGGTCACCGTTAGTTGTTGAGGGGGGGGAGGGGATTTTGGTTTTGTGAGAGGTTGATCTATTTTTCTGTTTATTATGGCTGAGGTATGTAAATTTTATCTATTTTGTATTTTATAAATTGAAAGATGTTAATAAAAATATATATTTTTAAAAAACTTTTGTTGCCCAGTAGCCAGTTTTTGACTTGGCATGTTGATTTTAAATTCAGCTGCCAGGATAACAATTCATCTGCACATTCAGGGAGCGGAATTCTTTCCAGTTCATGAAACTGGACGAGTTCAGATGAGGTGCACACAAAGCAGCATTCATGCAATCAATGGCATCCTGCACTATGGAGAACCCTGTAATCTGCACTAACTCTTGGACTTAATGCACCTGCTTGACTGTTGCCAGACAGAATGAGATTAAGCTGTGTCTGTATGCAGAGAGCCTTAAAACCTCCCTTATGCAGTAGCATACTGCAAATTATTTTGAGCAGTAGTCTGCAAGAATTATGATGCAGAACTATATGCCCACAAGCAATGCTTTAAGGCTGCAATTGTGCCTACAACAGTTGGCAGGTTTTAGTCACAAATTCTTTAGTGAACCAAAGACATTTCAAGCATTGGTCTTCCCTGAAGCTGTGGTAAGAAAAATACTACTAAAAAATCCTCAGTGGATGGGCGGGATTCTCCAACTGCATCCGCCTGGCGACCGGAGAATCTTGCCTGAGGTCAATGGAGTTCTCCATTCTACACAGCTCACCCGTGGCATTCTTACGGCAGGCGGGGCGGGGCGGGAGAATACAGATGTCGGGGACGGATAGTTTCCCGGTGGTGTTTTATAAAACAGTTTCAGGATAAACTGGCGCCACTGTTGATGGAGATGTTTGTGGACATGGTGGCTAAGGGGGCACTGCCAGAGACAATAGGACAGGCATCCATTTCATTGCAGATTAAAAAGGACAAGGACCCAGTGGAGTATGAGTCGTATAGCTAATATCTTTGTTGAATGTGGTTGCCTAGACTTTGGAGAAGGTGCTGATGCTCAGGTTGGAGGAGTGCGTCCCGAATGTGATTTGGGAGGATCAGATGGGATTTTAAAGGGCAGACAGTTGTTGTCAAATGTGTGGCATCTGTTGAATATGTTGCTTTCTCCAACAAAAGGTAGGGAGTTGGAGAAGGTGGTGGCGCTTGATCTGGAGAAAGCGTTTGAACGTGTTGATGGAGCTATTTGTTTGCCGTGTTGCAGAGGTTTGGGATTAGGCCTAGGTTTGTGGCATTGTTGTACAAGGATCCGAGGGCATATGCACGCACAAATGAGATGAATTCAGGGTACTTTCCATTGCATAGGAACGAGGCATTTGCCCCATGGAAATACTCAGGGTATCCGGTGGTGGTGGCCATGCTGAAAATATGGAGGCAATTTTGGCAGCACTTTAGGGTGGGACGGGGATGAAGTTGTTGCAGATTCAAGGAAACCATGGGTTTGAGCCAGGGTGGTGGATGCGATGTTTCAGGTATGGGAGGAGCGAATGGTGATGGAAATGAAGGACTTAATTTTAGAAGGGCAGTTTGCAAGCTTGTAGGAGCTGTGGGAGAAGTCTGGAATCCCGAAAAGGAAGGTTTTTGGGCGAGTGTGGCCATGAAATCGTGCCCACTACTTCAAGTTCTTTGACTCTTCATCAGAACCAAAGGGAGGGAGAATATGTTAGAGCTGTAAGAGATTGCAACAAAAAATCTCAACTTTGTGTTGGAGGAGAGAGGGGTGGGGATTGCTTTGAAGCAATACCTGTAGGTTTTTTTTTAAAAAGGTGTTTAAGATGGAAGAGAAAAGTCACAATCTAAAGTTAGCAAACTAAATGCTGAGTCCTGAGGGCTGCGGCATGCCCAACCCAAAGATGAGATGCTGCTCCTCCAGATTGCAAGAGAGGTGCTTTGGGAAGGGGATGGGGAGTTGGGCATAATGGAGGAGTAGACCAGAATGTCACAGAGGGAACATCTCCGTGGAATGCTGACAGGAGGTTGAGAGGAGATCTGTTTTGTGGTAGCATCATGCTGGAGTTGGCGAAAACTGCAGAGGATGATCCTCTGAATGCGGAGGCTAGTGGGGTTGAAAGTGAGGACAAATGGGACACTATCATTGTTGTGGGAGGGTAATTCCCTTGCAATCGCAGAAGGTACAGTGCCTGCTCCTTTACCTCCTCGCTCCTCACTGTTCAAGGCTCCAAATCCCTTTCATGTTCAGTCACGTTTCACTTGCACTTCCTTCAATTTGATTTATTGTATTCAATGTTCCCAATGCAGTCTCCTCTACACTGGGGAGACTAAACATAGACCCGGTGATGTTTTGTGGAACACCTTTGCTCAGTTCGCAAGCATGACCCCAACATTCCTGATGCTTGCCATTTTAATTCAACACCTTGCTCTCATGCCCACATGTCCATCCTTGGCCTGCTGCAATGCTCCAGTGAAGCCCACACAAGCTGGAGGAGCAGCATCTCATCTTCTGGTTGGGCATGTTGCAACTCTCGAGACTCAACATTGAGTTTGGCAACTTTAGATTGCAATCTTTCTCCTCCATCTTAAACCCGTCATTTTAAAAATACCCCATACATATATTGCCTCAATGCAAACCCCCACCCAACCCCACACCAGGCCATCTGTCTTAAAGTTGCGACTTTTTGTTGCAATCGCTTACATCTCTAACACATTCTCCCTCCCATCAGTTCTGGCGAAGACTCAAAGGACTTGAAATGTTAACTTTGTTCCTCTCCTACTAAATTCTGCCAGATCTGCTCAGTTTTTCCTGCATCCTCTGTTCTTGTATCAATTGTCACATCTTGTCAATCAACCAGAGAATATTCCCTTTATCTCTAATCTCAATCTGTTACCTCCCAACCGATTATTACCCCATGTTGCACGGTTACCTGAAATACAGTGCACTGTTTGCTAAGAACCACTTGTGTGGAACCTTTGAAAAGGTACTTTATAACGTTCACATAGACAACATCAGTAGACACCCACCAATCCATTGTAATAACAACCCCTTTGTTAGAAATAACCAAACATTCAAAACTCTGTTGGTAGAATTTTAAGGATGGCGGGTGGTTGGCGTTCGCCATCCTGAGAGTCAGTGCATAACGTGCTACTGCCAACACTCAGAAGCCCACTGCCATTTAATGCTCAATTCAGCATTGATTGGCAGTGGGCGGGACTTCCATCCACACTTGGAAGGAGGCCCACCTATGAGAGCTGTCAGACAGTCAGATTGACTGACAGCTCCACAACCCAGCAAGGCAGAGTGCTGCAGTGACCAGAAGCAGATCTGGAGCACTCTGCCTGGAACCAAGTCCCAGGACCGTTGGGAAGGTAAGTCTCTGAGGTCCCCAGGGTCAAGGGGTCTGGAGGGTAGGTGATGCCCTGAGGGGTCAGGAAGAGGGGGGAGAGAGGGGGGAGGGGGGAGATGATTGCAGTGTCAGGGGTAGGAGGGGAGGGGAGCCCGGAGCTCCAAGGTCCCAGAGGGAAGGCTGCCTGAACTCTGGAGAGGCCTTCAGATTAAGGCGCCCCCTCCACATTGTCGACAAATGGAAAAAACATATTTTTCTGTTTCCTACCATACTCGCATTGCTCCCACCAGCCTAAAACGTAAAGCTGTGCAGGAAACGGACTTTAAGTGGCCACTTAAGGGCCGAAATAAGTGAAAGGTTGGGTTTCCCATCCAAGCATGAAATTGTGTTTGGGTTTGGGCGGTCAGGTTCACAGGGGGAATCCCATCCTTTCAATTTTATGCTCTCCCTGACCTCAGAACCCACCTTGGGTACTCTATGGTGTAACTTGTTTCATCAATTCATGTTTCTCCAAGTGCTCAATCACATTTTCTGACAATAGATTCCAGTAACTTCTATACAACCAATGTTAGACTGGTGGGTCCATAGTTAGCTAATTCCCCTCTTCCTTCCTTTCTAAAGATATTGGAGCAACATTTACAATTCTCCAATCAAAACCTTCAGTACTGAACCATCCCTCTCAATATCTCTATTTGGCTCAGGATCAAATTTATGCCTGGTCACACTCCTGGCAAGTACCTTGGTACATTTTTGTTAAATCTCCGCTTAATTTCACTGGTAAATTATGTTTCTTATCATAACACTACTTTCCCTCCCTGCCATGAGCCAGATCAACCTATGCTAAACCTTCTCTACAACTTTAATGCTCTTTCTATATAGGGATGCCCAAACCTTAAGCAGTACTCCAACTGTGGCCTAATAAAGGTCCTGCACAAATTAATCATTACTTATTTATTCTTATCCTCTAAATACCAAATTGTTTTGATCTTAAGCCATGTGCACTCTCATTTTCAGGGAATTGTGCGTTTGAGCTCCTCATCCTTTAACAATATCTTTTCGTACATCACCACTACATTTATAGTCTCAATTGTGATGACCTTTATGCTTTGGGGAAAGCCTGTATTTTCTTTTTGTGAAGTTTCCCTTTAAGACCAAAATGAAACTGAGATAATTGTGGCAATCTGTCCTTACACTTCCGAGAAATGTTCATGTGATTGAGGTTGCTATGGAGCATAAGCAAAAAGTAAACAGACACCTAACTAAATATCAAAGTACAACAGGTCTCAGAATCCAAAGAAAAGACAGATGTGTGGAACGGAACCTGCAATCAAGGGGACCAGATGAGACATTTTTACAAGTAGCTGTGTTTGTATTACAGTCATAAGGACAAAATCCGAAAGAACATGAGTGCAGAAATACTTGGGGCGACTTTGAGCCTGCGTAGTGGTCCCCTGGATCGCCAATGCAGGCTTAAACTCCGTAACGCCTTTCTCTCCGGAGTGATCGTGTTTCCTGATTTTTCCATCCCCCCCTAGTGATGTCACCATTTGCGAACCCTAGATCCTGAAGCAGTCCATGTCCAAATGCAATAAGACCTGGACAATAGCCAGGCTTCTGCTGACAAGTGACAAGTAACATTTGTGTCACTTAAGTGCCAGGCAATGACCATCTCCTCCAAGAGAGTATCTAAACATCAACCCTTGACATTAAATGGAATTACCATCACCGAATCCCCTATTATCAACATCCTGGGGGTTACCATTGATCACAAACTGAACTGGACTAGCCATATAATACTGTGGCTACATGAGTAGGTTCACAGACTAGAAATCCTGTGGCTAGTAACTTATCTCCTGACTCTCCAAAGCCTGTCCACTTACAAGGCATAAGTCAGGAGTTGATGGAATACTCTCCACTTGCCTGGATGAGTGCAGCTCCAACAATACAAAAGAAACTCAACATCAGCAAGGAAAAATCAGCCTGTTTGATTGTCACCCTATCCGCAAACATTTAATTCCTCCACCATTGACAAATAGTGGCAGCTGTTTGTACCATCTACAGGATGCACTGCAAGAACTCACCAAGGCTCCTTAAACAGTACCTTCCAAAGCCACAACCATTACCATCTAGATGGCACATGGGTACACAGTCACCTGGAAGTTCCCCTCCAAGTCACTCACCATCCTGACTTGGAAATATATCGCCATTCCTTCACCGTTGCTAGGTCAAATTCCTGAACTCCCTCCCTAATAGCACTGTGGGTGTAACTACACCATAGGGACTGCAGCAGTTCAAGAAAGCAGCTCACCACCACCTTCTCAAGGGCAATTCGGGATGGGTAACAATGTTTGGCCTACCCAACAATGCCCACATCCCACAAATTAATTTTTAAAATGTTAATTTTATTACAGTAAAAGGTTTAAAAGCTGAAATCTTGTCGATTGGTTTTCTTTCTGTTTGAGTTGTGGGAATTCATTTCTTTTTTTAAAAGTAATTAGTTTCTGTGGTGATTCTAATGCAATCCTTATATTTTTTTCTATCACAAAACGCATGAACTCACATGGATCCAGATCAATTGCATTTCTTAGCTGCCTGTCAATCTTCTCAGCTGCCAATATCTTCTCAATTTTGTTTTAAAAAACAGCCCTGCTTGCTTTCTTCACATGTTCCTCTTGTTTTATCAGTAACATTGGAAATAAGAACTGTGGTAGTCGCCACTGATGTATATATTGTATATATCGGATGTTCATATAGGTGCTTTACGGTAAGGCTCCTGTATTACAGGTACGGGGGTAGATCCCTGCCTGCTGGTTCCGCCCAGTAGGCGGAGTATAAATATGTGTGCTCCCAGTTCAGCAGTCATTTCATCAGCTGCTGTAGGAGGCCACACATCTCAGTGTAATAAAGCCTCGATTACATCCGACTCTTGTCTTTGTGTAACTGATCATGCATCAATTTATTACACTGAGTTTTTCAGAAGATGGACCTCCGCATCAAGCCGGATCGCCTGCAGCTGCATCCGCAAGCAGACAACGCCAAAAAGGACTCTGAACATTGGCTAGCCTGTTTTGAAGCGTACATCGGCTCTGTGCCAGACGAAATTCCAGAAGCACAGAAGCTCCAGATCCTTTACACGTGGCTGAGCTCCAACGTCTTTCCACTTGTCCAGGGCACGCTGACCTACGCAGAGGCCATGGTGTTACTAAAGGAAAACTATGCTCAGCGGACTAACACACTCTACGCCAGGCACCTCCTCTCCATGCGGCGTCAACTTCGCGGTGAGTCGGTGAAAGATTTCTGGCGCGCCCTGCCTAGTTAGAGACTGTGACTGTCAGGCCGTTTTCGGCCACGGAACATGTGGTGGTACCTAAGAGGCTGATGACCATTGGTTAGACCCAGGAGTCTACCCTTGGCTGTATTACAAAGAACAAAGAACAAAGAAATGTACAGCACAGGAACAGGCCCTTCGGCCCACCAAGCCCGTGCCGACCATGCTGCCCGACTAAACTACAATCTTCTACACTTCCTGGGTCCATATCCCTCTATTCCCATCCTATTCATGTATTTGTCAAGATGCCCCTTAAATGTCACTATCGTCCCTGCTTCCACCACCTCCTCCGGTAGCGAGTTCCAGGCACCCTCTACCCTCTGTGTAAAAAACTTGCCTCGTACATCTACTCTAAACCTCGCCCCTCTCACCTTAAACCTATGCCCCCTAGTAATTGACCCATCTACCCTGGGGAAAAGTCTCTGACTATCCACTCTGTCTATGCCCCTCATAATTTTGTATACCTCTATCAGGTCTCCCCTCAACCTCCTTCGTTCCAGTGAGAACAAACCGAGTTTATTCAACCGCTCCTCATACCTAATGCCCTCCATACCAGGCAACATTCTGGTAAATCTCTTCTGCACCCTCTCTAAAGCCTCCACATCCTTCTGGTAGTGTGGCGACCAGAATTGAACACTATACTCCAAGTGTGGCCTAACTAAGGTTCTATACAGCTGCAACATGACTTGCCAATTCTTATACTCAATGCCCCGGCCAATGAAGGCAAGCATGGCGTATGCCTTCTTGACTACCTTCTCCACCTGTGTTGCCCCTATCAATGACCTGTGGACCTGTACTCCTAGATCTCTTTGACTTTCAATACTCTTGAGGGTTCTACCATTCACTGTATATTCCCTACCTGCATTAGACCTTCCAAAATGCATTACCTCACATTTGTCCGGATTAAACTCCATCTGCCATCTCTCCGCCCAAGTCTCCAAACAATCTAAATCCTGCTGTATCCTCCGACAGTCCTCATCGCTATCCGCAATTCCACCAACCTTTGTGTCGTCTGCAAACTTACTAATCAGACCAGTTACATTTTCCTCCAAATCATTTATATATACTACAAAGAGCAAAGGTCCCAGCACTGATCCCTGTGGAACACCACTGGTCACAGCCCTCCAATTAGAAAAGCATCCCTCCATTGCTACTCTCTGCCTTCTATGGCCTAGCCAGTTCTGTATCCACCTTGCCAGCTCACCCCTGATCCCGTGTGACTTCACCTTTTGTACTAGTCTACCATGAGGGACCTTGTCAAAGGCCTTACTGAAGTCCATATAGACAACATCCACTGCCCTACCTGCATCAATCATCTTAGTGACCTCCTCGAAAAACTCTATCAAGTTAGTTTTACGTAGCTCCGCCCTGAAGGCGGAGTATAAGAGATGGTGCCGTCCCAGCAGCCTTCACTTTCTGTACCGAAGCTGCTGGGGAACAAGATCTAGTAGATTATAGCCTTCAGTTATGAAATCACTTCATCTTGAGTGTAATTGATCACGCATCAGACACTCAAATTTGCTAATGAGAGACGTATTTGTTACGGGCATAGGGTCTGACTACATCCGCCAGCACCTCTTTGAGGGGGCCACGCTCGACCTCGCGGTGACCAAAAACTAGCGCTTTCACTGACGGTCGCATCACGCAATATTCAGACCTATGCCCCCGACCGCGCGGCCCACCCCCCCTGTGCATCATGGTATGATATGGTTATTTATGATTGCACAGTACCGGGTCTTCTAGACCTGAAATCTACCTACCCATCCGCAAGCGTACACTGCGTTCGAGGCAGACGGCCGCCTTTACTACTTTCTTAGGGTTCCCTTCGGCGTCACCAACGGGGTCTCAGTCTTCCAATGGGGGATGGACCAAATGGTTGACCGGTACGGGCTGCGGGCCACTTTCCCGTACCTGGACAATGTCACTATCTGCGGCCACGATCAGCAGGACCATGACGCCAACCTTGCCAAATTTCTCCACACCGCCACTCTCCTCAACCTCACGTATAACAAGGAGAAGTGAGTGTTCAGCACGAACCGCTTAGCCATCCTCGGCTGTATGGATAAAGTGGAAAAAGCGAGTGACCACTGGGTGGCAGAGGTCCTCATGGAGGGCTCGGAGGCGGTCCACTTGTGTGTTGGCACATGTGCCGCGGGACAGGGCATCAGGAGGCTCGTTTAGCTTCCCGGGATGGTAAAAGATCTCGTAGTTGTAGGTGGAGAGTTCGATCCTCCACTGCAAGATCTTATCATTTTTTATCTTGCCCCGCTGTGCATTATCGAACATGAAAGCAATCGACCGTTGGTCAGTGAGGAGAGTGAATCGCCTGTCGGCCAGGTAATGCCTCCAATGTCGCACAGCTTCTACTATGGCCTGGGCCTCCTTTTCGACTGAGGAGTGGTGGATTTCGGAAGCATGGAAGGTACGTGAGAAGAAGGCCACGGGTCTGCCCGCTTGGTTGAGGGTGGCCGCCAGAGCTACGTCAGACGCATCGCTCTCGGCCTGGAAGGGGAGGGACCCGTCGGTGGCATGCATCGTGGCCTTTGCAATGTCTTCTTTGATGCGGCTGAAGGCCTGGCGGGCCTCTAATGTAGCCAGTTAAAATGGCTAACTCCCGATTTAGAATGGCTAACTCCCGATTTAGAATGGCTAACTCCCGATTAAAAATGGCGAACGGCAAAGGCTGATGGGAAAATCTGCCAACAGGACTAAAAAAGCAGCTACAGGTAGACTGTGTATTCACCTCTGGGAAGGCCAGACAAGATCGATACCAGTAACCATCAGCACAACAAAACACCAGCCATCTGCATTCTAATGAGCAATCCCCGGGAACAATGTGCAACATTTTAGACACACAAAGCCAACCCAGACTCGTCGGCGCCAGCAGAAGCCTACACAAAGGGAGGTAAACGATCACCTCAAGACCGCCCATCGATCAAGGAATCGCTCCAGCATTGGAGAAAATCGAACCAAGTGATTGGGACAAAGTCCAACCACTTGGAACCAGGTACCGGGTCCGCCCCGAAAGGCAGGAAGCTCCTGGGGCCTATAAGAATAGAGTCCAAGTTCAAATCGCCCTTCTGCACCCTTCTGCATCCTCCTGCACCCTTCTGCTTCTTCTTCTGACCGGGTCACTCAGCAACGCAGACCGACCCTTGACAGTGACCGGTCCAGCCATCGCGAAACATCCCGTAAGTCTTACTTCAACGCTCGCATTGAGATAGGCGCTCCTAGCTATCAATCTGTACCAGCTTCAAATCCCGCAGGCTCAGAACCCGAACGAAAGACCATTCGTTTCCCTGACCTGGTGGGCCATTTCCAAGTTAAGTATTGGCCTGTTAGTTGTAGGAATTAGCTTAGACGTAGAATTTATGCATGCGTATTGATTACTGTATATAATAAATGTGCTTTGATTTAATTCTTACTGAGCGGTGTATTAGATTATTGATCATTACTCGGACTTGAACCACGTGGCGGTATCAGAAAGATACCTGGAGACTCAAGAGCAAAGGTGATAGAACAGTGCAACTAAACTAAGGCAAAAGTTAGCAACACTATCGACAGGGGAAAAGCTGTGGATTTGATCGGGGACGGGCCTTGTCCGCATAGTTGGAGACCCACTGGGCACAGTAAGAGAAAAACCCTAGGCAGCGCTTCAGGGCCTTGGAGCAGTGAGGGAGGGGAACTCCATAAGGGGGCGCATGCGTTCAGGGTCGGGGCCTATAACTCCATTTCGCACTACGTAGCCGAGGATGGCTAGGCGGTCGGTGCTAAACACGCATTTATCCTTGTTGTATGTAAGGTTAAGGATCTGGAGGAATTTTCGGAGGTTGGTGTCGTGGTCCTGCTGGTCGTGGCCGCAGATGGTGACATTATCGAGAATCGGGAATGTAGCCCGTAAACTGTACAGGTCAACCATTCGGTCCATCGGGCGCTGGAAGACCGAGACCCCGTTGGTGGCACCGAAGGGAACCTTAAGAAGTGATAGAGCCGCCCATCTGCCTCGAAGGCAGTGTATTTGTGGTCACGAGTGCGGATGGGGAGATGGTGGTAGACGGACTTAAGATCCACCGTGGAGAAGACCTTGTAATGCGCAATCCTGTTTACCAGGTCGGATATGCGGGGGAGAGGATATGCGTCCAGCTGCGTAAACCTGTTGATGGTCTGACTGTAGTCGATGACCATCCTATGCTTCTCCCGGGTCTTTACCACCACTACTTGCGCTCTCCAGGGACTGTTGCTAGCTTCAATGACTCCTTCCCTTAGTAGCCTTTGGACCTCTGACCTAATAAAGATCCGATCCTGGGCACTGTATCTTCTGCTCCTGGTGGTGACGGGTCTGCAATCCGGGGTGAGGTTCGCAAACTTGGAAGGCGGATCGACCTTGAGGGTCGCGAGGCCGCAGACAGTGAGGGGGGGTATAGGGCCGCCGAATTTGAAAGTTAGACTTTGGAGGTTACAATGGAAGTCTAAACCTAGGAGTGTGGCCGCGCAGAGGTGGGGAAGGACGTAGAGCCGGTAATTTTTAAACTCCCTTCCCTGGTGAGGTTTGCGACACAAAAACCCTTTATCTCTACTGAGTGGGAACCAGAGGCCAGGGAGAGTTTTTGATTAACGGGATGGACGAGGAGAGAACAGCGCCTTACCGTGTCGGGGTGTATGAAGCTCTCCATGCTCCCAGAGTTGATTAAGCAGGATGTCTCATGCCCGTTGATTAGTACAGTTGTTGTAGCAGTTGAGAGTGTTTGAGGCCGGGACTGGTCCAGGGTCACCGAGGCTAGTCGCAGCAGTTGAGTGTTCTCTTCGGGCGGTGTGCGGTCAGCCGAGCTGGGGTTCTGGGAGTCCATCCAAGATGGCGGCTCCCATTGGTCGCACATGGCTGGGGGTGCACAAAATGGTGGCGCCCATCCATCGAACATGGCGTCCGCGTGACAAGATGGTGGCGCCCGGGGGCTGCACGTGGCCCCGGAGGAGGAAGATGGCGGCGACCGCTGGCCGCACGGGGGCCGTGGAGAGGTTTGTGGTGGCGGTCCGCATTCGCCGCCGGAGACTGCAGTGACCGCACGGGCCTGGCATACCACCACGAAGTGGACCTTTTTACCGCATCCCTTGCAGGTGGAGGCGCGGGCCGGGCAGCGCTGCTGGGGGTGCTTGGCCTGCCCACAAATGTAGCAGTGGGGCTCCCGGGGATGGCAGGCTACCTTGCAGCACAAGCTTGTGGGGGGATGGGGGATGTCTCGGAGTCGGCTGCGGAGGGGTTCCACGCTGCCAGGGGGCTGCCGCGCAGTCGGGAACATAAGCGCGGGCGTTTCTGGAGGCCACATCCAGGGAACCTGCAGGGGCCCGTGCCTCCTTGAAGCCTAGGATGTCTTTTTCCAGCAATCGCTGGCCGATTTGGGAGGACAGCATACCTGCCAGGAAAGCGTCCCGGATCATGGGTTCTGTGTGGTCGCTCGCCGAAACTTGCGGGCAGCTGCAGTTTCTCCCAACACCAGGAGTGCACGGTAGAATTCTTCCAGCGATTCCCCAGGGATTTGTTGCCTCGGTGCTAGCAGATGTCGGGCGTAGACCTGGTTTACCAGGCGAATATAATGTCCTCTTAGCAGCTCTATTGCTGCATCGAAGTCTTCCGCGTCCTCGATGAGGGCGTAAATTTCCGGGCTCGACTAGCCTCGAGTGCAGGTCTTGCATTTTCTGTTCTCACGTGGGTGTGTTTTCGGCCGTTCCGAGATATCCGCTAAAACACGCCAGCCAGTGCTTGAAGATTGCCACTGAGTTCGCCGCGTGGGGGCTGAGTTGCAGACACTCCGGCTTGATTCGGAGCTCCATCCTTTTAAATCTAGCTTATTAAATTGATGCACGACCAATGACCACTAAAGCGAGGTTGTAGTCCAACTGAAGGCTTTAATAAGCTGGATGTTTCCCCCAGAAGCTCAGGTACAGAATGAAGGCTGCTGGGGCGGCACGGGCTCTTATACCCCGCCTTGCAGGGCGGACCTACCATACAGCTTGACCAATAGGAAACACACAATATCTACCAATGGTGTTCCAGCATTACCAGGTACCATAATACCTCTACACAGACTACATCAACTAGATCTCCTCTCATTTTTCTAAATTGTAGAGAGAATAGGCACAAACTGCTCAATCTCTCTTCATAAGACAAACCCCTTGGGCGTGATTCAGTTTACCACTCGCCCCATGTGGTGAATTGGCTTAAGAAATGTGGAGAATTGATGCTGCTTATTTTTAAAGATACACAATATGGAGTTGTTAAAGTTTCAGCAGTCGGTATGTGTATGGGTGTCATTTGCTAGACCATTATTGCTGTTGGACAGGAATTGTATATCAGAAAGATCACAATTTTGGCAAGCTGAGGCAGTGCAGCAACATCCATATGTGCTCATGATGTGGAGATGCCGGTGTTGGACTGGGGTGAGCACAGTAAGAAGTCTTACTACACCAGGTTAAAGTCCAACAGTCTGCAGACCTGAGGAAGGAGCAGTGCTCCGAAAGCTAGTGATTTGAAACAAACCTGTTGGACTTTAACAAGACTTCTTACATATGTGCTCAGACTGCATTTTAATAGAACAATTGAAATGGACAGTTGAAATGAACAATTTAAATTAATCTGATGCTATTGGTATAAAAGGAGAGATTACAGGACTTTAGCCATAAGTCAAAAGTTTATTAAATGTCTGGACACTGTTTAGAAATGGCAGGCAACAGAACATAAGCAAGACAACAATGAGAGCACAAAAGCCAATAAATAAAGATTTATTGATTCTATTCCCCTCTGAGGCTCATAATGTGTTAATTATAAGAAAATAAAGACAGTTTAAACACATCAGTTATCAGATTGTCACCATCTTTTGAGAATGTATATAGGTTTGCTTTGCATAACAATTGAATCGCAAAACGTTTTTGAATCTGTTCTCTCGGCTCAATGAGTGAGTGTACCCCACTCTTCAGATGCGATTCAGTGACCTTGTAAGTGCCCGACTTGGTATCAATCTTCATTATTTAGAACCAGGAACCTGTCATTTCATAGATTTCTTAGAATTTACAGTGCAGAAGGAGGCCATTCGGCCCATCGAGTCTGCACCGACTCTTGGAAAGAGCACCCTACCCAAATCCACACTTCCACCCTATCCCCATAACCCAGTAACCCTACCCAACACGAAGGGCAATTTTGGACACTAAGGGCAATTTAGCATGGTCAATCCACCTAACCTGCACATCTTTGGACTGTGGGAGGAAACCGGAGCACCCGGAGGAAACCCACGCACGCACGGGGAGAACGTGCAGACTCCGCACAGACAGTGACTCAAGCCGGGAATCGAACCTGGGACCCTGGAGCTGTGAAGCAATTGTGCTAACCACAATGCTACCGTGTTGCCCGCTGTCGATATGTTGAATTTACCCTGTCAAGACCGCTCAGGATCCTAAAGGGGTCGATCAAGTCGCCACTTGCTCTTCAAAACTCCAGTGAATACAAGCCTAACCTATCAAACTTTTCCTCTTAGGACAACCCACTCATTCCAGGTATCAATCCAATAAACATTCTCTGAACTGCTGCAGCCATCTGGGATGGCCACTTCCCGAATCCAAAATGGACACTTTGCAAAAATTGCAGGGGAAATGGACAATACTGAGAAAGCAAGCAGGTGCAGGGTTTGTCTGTTGATTGGAGCCGTAGCTCCCAGACAAGACCGATACTGCAAAACAATTACCATACTAATGAGCCATCCCCTGGGACAAAAAGGTAACATTTAAGGAAACAATACCAAGACAGACACCACGGCGCCAGAGGAGACCAGAACAAAGCAGGCCAACGGCCATCTAGGACACGCCCAGCAATCAGGGCACCCACTCCTCTATTGGAGGAAATCGATAGGAACGATTGGGAAATGGCCCAATTAATTGGGGCCAAGTTCAAGGCCCGCCCAAAAGCGTGCAAAGCCCCTTTTGGGTATAAGAAGAATCCACCAAGAGAGAATCGCTCTCTTGTGGCTCCGGCTCTCACCAAGAAGAGACCTGCCCAACAGCAACATCAGAACAAGTAAGTCCAAGGTCAACGCACGCTATGAGACAGACGCTCCTAGCTGTTATTCCATACCAATTCGAACCCAGCAGCCTCAGAACCGAACAACGACCATTGTTCCTCTGACTGAGTGGGTGCCCGAAGCTAAGTATAGGTAGTGATAGTTCAGTTGGTAGCGTTTTATGCATAAGTATATTTGACTGTGTTTGTAAATAAATGAGCATTGAGTTTGAACTTACTAACTGGTGTATCGAGTCTTTGATCAGTGTTTGGTTTTGAACCTTGTGGTGGTATCGAAAGATACCTGGCAACTCTAGTGCAAAACGTATTTAGAACTAATGAAGGCGACCATATTGGCCGCCACCTTCAGAGCCAAATTAAGAGAAACACAATTAGCAACATTTACTGGCGACATCTGACGGGACCCAACTTAGAAGTGGCCTAACCACTCCGAGAGAACCCAAATTTGAATTGGAATCCAATTGGAAACAGAAAAACCATAAGTGTAAGAACAATACTGATCATACCTCCGAGATTCGGAAGTGTGTTAATGCATGCGTACTAATAGGGATATAAGGTAAACCTGAGAGAATTTGTTGCGTAAAACTGTCGGGAGTTTTGTAGGTCGGAAATTAGCGTAAGCCGCACCCATGGTTACATCACCACTTTATCACCCCTGTTCCAAATTCAGTAGAGAACCAAGATAGAGAAAATGGCAATGAAGGCAATGGAACGCCTTATGAGCCACCAGGAATTCAAGGTCGCAGTGACCAGTAGAGTAGGACAGTGTCCCGTTTGGGAAGAGGAAATCAGAAAGTACCTCAAAGGGAAACGATGGCCCCTTTGGAGCGAATTCTGCGCGAATGATGAAACAGGTCCGGGAGTATAGGACATATTTGGTGTGAGAACCTGTCAGAGACCCACAAGAGCTTAGGGAAAGGTCGCAAGCCGATGGCAATCGTGTCCTGCTTGGCACAATTGCGAGGCACAGAGGAGGTTGTTAGGACACTCCGTAGAGAGATAGAGGAGAGAGACAGAAGTAGTGAGGGAGATGTGAGCGAGTTTGAGAAAGAGAATAAAGATTTAAAAGAGCAGTTAGCAGCGAGGTACAGAGAGGTGGATGATGCCAAGGGGGCACACCAGTCTTGTCTCGCCCATTTGAGTAGTTTTCAGACCCAGTACGATAAGGCCTACCAGGACACGCAACGTGCGGTCTTGGTAAGACGAGAAACCGAGCAACAGGTAGAGAAATTGCAGAAACAGTGCAATGATTTGAAAGCAGCCCTACCAGCGCTTCACACTTCCATGACAGAACAAAGGCAGAGCTCAGTAGATCACGCAAAGTGCCGGAAGCAAATTGCAGAATTTCAATCTCTGCTTTCTGTCCAGAATGGGTTTCAAAGAACGTTTGGACCCCAATTAGACCAGGAAAACAGCCCCGATTGACAGGAGTTAAATGAGACTGCCCACAGATACGTACATGGGACATGTACGCAAGAAAAACCCAAAAAAAGAAAAGCACCCCAACCCTCAACTGAACAGGCAGAACACACTCCCATGAACCCTGTAACCACACACCGCAGGGCCGCAGCAGAAGGAAACGCAGATTTCCTGTATACAACCCTGTTAACCGTGACCCAATTACGGGACGCGTGTGGAAAAATTACACCGTTCCTTCCCACATCAGACCCTCACCAGTTTTTCACCAGAGTTAAACAGCAGGCTACCATGTACAGCCAGGACGAAAAGGAGCAAGTGACGCTCACAGTTTTAAGCCTCGACCCTTCAGTCAT
The DNA here is from genome assembly GCF_047496885.1 of Scyliorhinus torazame. Classification (NCBI taxonomy): domain Eukaryota; kingdom Metazoa; phylum Chordata; class Chondrichthyes; order Carcharhiniformes; family Scyliorhinidae; genus Scyliorhinus; species Scyliorhinus torazame. The sequence continues at coordinate 81,813,798 of NC_092725.1, read as the reverse complement.
GGCAGCCCTTCCCGACCCACAGAATGTAGGAGGAGGCACACTCCAAGATATGCACACAGTGATCCTAGATGCGATCGGCTTTAACAGAGGAGACCAGGTAGAAGGCCTAAATAAGTGTAGGCAAAAGACAGAGCACCGCACAGCTTTTGCTGGACGCTTGTGGATACATTTCACAGCAGTTTTCAGAGAGTTAGCCCGCACCCATTTGTCCCCAGATAACATGGCCAAATGGACTTGAATCCTAGTCTCTCACGCGGCAGACGCAGGACAGAGAGCTTGCGCAAATTACGACCCCTCAGACGAGGCCCACAACGAGAAATGCGTTTTGAAGAGATTGTCCCGCACTTGGGAGCAATCAGTCCAAGGCAAAACCACATTTATAAAACCAGATGAAGAGCAGGCAGATATGAATCTAGTTAAAGTGTACCAGAACCCCGCATGGGTAAACGAGGGCAGGAACAGCCCACGACAGCTAAAACCCCAGGAATGCTACAACTGTGGACAATTAGGACACTTTGCACGAGAGTGCAACGCACCCCAAAAGCAGCAGAGAAACCAACAGACAGGCACCCTAAATAAGAATAGGGCAAAGCCAATCCATAGCGTTAGCTCCCGTTCAGAGCCCATAGACATGAACGGCACCGACTGACGGTGTTCGGGCTCCCCAACTTGGGTCTGCGACACCCTTTGGGACAAGTCCGGTAGACCGGTCGTAGCAGGTAAAGTCCGGGGACACCCCGTAGAATTTCTTTGGGACACAGGAGGGTCCCGCACCACACTCAATTCCTCCACGATGTTCCAGCGAGACACATGGCCCACAACAGACACCATCACACTCAGTGGCTTTACATGTCATTTTCAACAAGGACACATCACAGCCTCTGTAGCGATACAAATAGGGAACGTTACAACGAAACACCCCGTAGTTTTGGTCGATCTACCCCAGACAGCTGAACACATCCTAGGAATCGATTTTATGAGTTCCCGCAACCTCTCTTTTGATCCAGTTAATAAATGTGTTTGGAGAATGGCAAAGGCAGCATGAACCCCTGCCACGCTCACAGTTGGAGACTATGAAAACAGGATTAGCTCAGTAGGTGACTTCTGGTTCGACCCTCGAGCCATTAGTCAGGGCAAACAGGTTAGGGAAGTCCTGCAGCAACACAAAGAAGCATTTGCACAGCACAAGCATGACTGTGGCAAAATAGCTGGCTTGGTAAACATTGCAGGTCCCAACCCCAGACCCCAAAAGCCGTATGGTTTTCCCCAAGAGGCAGAGGGAGAAATCTCCAAAGTAATAGAGAGTTTGCTGGATCAAGGCGTACTCAGGTCAGTAGCCTCCACAAACAACGCACCAATTTGGCCCGTCAGGAAACCCGATGGATCATGGCGACTGACCATTGATTACCGGGAACTGAACAAAGTAACCCCAGTAGCAACCCCACCGTAGCCACGAGTCCCGAGACCATGCTCAAACAGGGACTCCAGTCAAAATGTTTTTCGGTTTTGGACATTGGCAATGGCTTTTGGTCCATTCCAATGGATAACGCGTGCCAGTACAAATTCGCCTTTACATTCCAGGGACAACAATATACGTGGATGTGCCTTCCACAAGGCTTCCACAACTCCCCCTCCATTTTCCACCGACAGCTGGCAAATGGACTAGCAAAATTTTCCCGCCCCGATTGTCTGGTCCAGTATGTAGGTGACTTGCTACTACAGACAGACACAAAGGGAGAGCACATTTCGCTTCTCACCGAACTCCTAGTACTGATGAAAGAAATTAGATGTAAAGTCAACCCCAAGAAGGCCCAGATTTTGCAGGAAAAAGTGATTTACTTGAATACAGTAATCCCACATGGTAAACACGAGCAACAGAGAATCAAGCAACAGAGAATTGACTCGATCATCAAATTGCTCCTTCCCCACAATGTCTCAGCCCTCCAGTCATTTTTAGGACTGGTTGGCTACTTCCGAAACCATAGCGACGGTTTCGCCACAAAAGCAGCGCCCCTATCCGACCTTCTCAAGAAAAAGGCACCTTGGGAATGGCTTCCACAGCACACGGATGCCGTGGATGCTTTAAAAAGCGCCCTCAGCATAGATCCCATTACAGATCCCAGACACGTGCGCACCCCTGATAATCTATGTGGACGGCTCCTCCACAATTTTGAACGGAAAGAGAATTACTGGTTGTGGCATTTATGTAGAGGACACGCAGGGACGTGCCCTAGATGAGATTTCATTAAAGTTGCCAGGACACTTAGTCTCGCAGGCAGCAGAACTGGCAGCAATCGCTTATATTGGAGACCACCCCGACTCGTTCCCGACCCCAGCAGACATCTATTCGGACAGCTTGTATGTCTGTAATAGTTTGACGGAATTCCTACCCCTGTGGGAAACTAGAGGATTTGTTTCCGCAGACGGAAAGCCCCTACCCTCAGCCCCATTACTCCGGCATATCCTAGGGACAGCCAAAAATAGGAAATATGGCTTAATTAAGGTTTGCAGTCATCACCGTTCTTCCCTCCCTGGTAATGTTAAAGCGGACGTCCTAGCGAAGGCAGGTTCCAGACATGGTTACTTTTGGAACCCCCACCGAGAGCACCCCAGTACATGTGGTTCAGGTCTCACAGATCAATATTCAGGATATAGCAAAGGCCCAGAAGGACGATGAAAAACTCAGGGAAGTTTTAAAAGGAACCTTGCCAGCCCCGTATGACAAGTTTAAAAACGCAATCACCACACACGACAGTGTGATTTTAAAAGAAGGCATTTATGTAGTTCCCAGCCAGGACAGGAACCAGATTATTTGTCAGTTCCATGACAATCATGGACACCAAGGCATTGAACCCACCCTAGCCCACCTCAGGCCGCTCTGCTGGTGGCCTGATTTAAAAGCCGATGTTACTCACTACATTGAAAATTGCTTGATCTGTGCTCAGAACAATCCGGACAGATATGCAAGAAAGGCTCAGCTTAGTCACACCCGCCCCGTTAATGATCCATGGACGAATTTGCAGATAGACTACACAGGACCCCTACCCCCCTGCAGAAATCGTTATAAGTATGTGCTGGTGGTCATCGACACCTTCACAAAATGGGTGGAAGCTTTTCCATCGAGAACGAATACGGCCAAGACAACAGCTAAAATACTAACACAGCATTATTTTTTTTTAGTGCTCACAAAGGGACGTGGGTTAACACTTTTCTGTGTACACAACTGGAACTGTATTGTACCTGGAGCAGCCTCGCGGTGCTGTTTGATGTTGACATCTTGTTTGATCTTTCCCATCTTAGTGTGACTGCTCCAGTGGGTCGGAGTGGGGGATGGTGTGCTGGGGAGGGGGGAGATGAGGTAGAGGAAACAATGGGAGTGAGACAAGGGGACGCCGGAGCGATGAGTCACCGGGCTAACAGATTGGCTAGTCAAGGGAGTCAGGTGGGGGGGGGGGGGGGGGGGGAAGAATACAGCCAGTGGATGGCAGTGGTGAGGTTATCGGGGGATGTTGCTAGGCGGGGAGGGGGGTGGGGGTGGGGGGTGGGGGGAGTTATTTTGCTGACGTGGGGGGGGGGATCTGAAGTAGGTAATGGAAAGGAGGTCAGGGGTTGGGGCAGCCAAGAGGCGAGCCAAGAATGGTAAGGAGCAAGCTGGAGGAGAGAAGAGTGGTGCTGGTGAACATATATGCGCCGAACTGGGACGACGTTGACTTTATCAAAAGAGTGCTGGGGAAGATCCCGGACCTAGGCTCACGTAAGTTGATAATGGGGGGTGGACGTTAATACGGTCCTTGACCCGGGGCTGGACCGGTCATGTCCCAGAACGGGTAGGCTCCCAGCAATGACAAGGGAGCTGAAAGGGTTCATGGAGCAAATGGGGGCTGTGGACCGCCAGACAGCCGACAGGAAGTGGCTACACGTTTTATTCGCATGTTCATAAAGTATATTCTGGGATTGAAGTTTTTATCTTGAGCAGGGACTGTGTAGGGGAGGTAAAGAATACGGAATACTCGGCAATCACTATCTCGGACCATGCCCCCCGCTGGGTGGACCTGCAGGTCGGGGGGGGGGCGAATTACCAACGCCCGCAATGGAGGTTAGACGTAGGATTGTTGTCGGAGGAAGGGATATGTGAGAGACTTCGGAAGTGTATGCAAAATTACTTGCAGGTGAACGATACGGGGGAGGTTTCAGCAGCGACCCTGTGGGAGGCGCTGAAGGCAGTAGTGAGGGGGGAGCTGATCTCAATTCGGGCTCACAGGGTCAGGGCAGACAGAGCAGAAATGGACAGATTGGTTAAGGAAACACACCGGATAGACGAGGAGCATGCGGGATCCCCGGGGGAGGACCTACTCAGGGAGAGACGGAGATTGCAGGCGGAACTGGGGGTGCTATCCACGAGTAGGGCCGTGGAACAACTTAGGAAGGCGAGGGGAGTGGTGTATGAGCATGGGGAGAAGGCCAGCAGATTGCTAGCGCAGCAACTCAGGAAGAGGGAGGCGGCCAGGGAAATAAGTCGAATGGTTGATGGGGAGGGGAGCAGAGTGGAGGACCCGGCAGGACTGAATAAGGTATTTCGGGACTTCTATAGTAAGCTGTACACTTCAGAACCCCCGGAAGAGCCGGAGGAGATTAAAAGGTTCCTGGATGGACTAACCTTCCCAAAAGTAGGCAGGGGACTAGTGGACGGGCTGGGGGCCCTGATTAGAGCGGAGGAGGTATTGGGGGGCCTAAAAGCCATGGAGTCGGGGAAAGCCCCGGGGCCGGAGAGCTGCAAAGGGGTGAAAGGGAATGACTAGGGGGGGGCGGGAACATAGGGTCTCTCTCTATGCGGATGACCTGCTCCTGTACATGTCGGACCCACTGGCCAGGATGGAAAATATACTGGAAACATTGAGGAAGTTTGGCCGGTTTTCAGGGTACAAATTAAATATGGCCAAGAGTGAGATGTTTGTGGTGCAGGCAAGGGGCCAGGAGAATAGACTGAAGGAGCTGCCATTTAGGCTGGTGGAGGAACGTTTCCGGTACTTGGGGATACAGGTGGCACAAGACTGGGGCAGGTTGCACAAGTTAAATTTGACTAGAGTGGTGGAACAAATGAAGAGGGAGTTTCGGACATGGGATGCACTCCCGCTGTCACTGGCGGGGAGGGTGCAGACTGTAAAGATGACAATCCTCCCTAGATTTCTGTTCCTCTTCCAGTGCCTCCCTATCTTTATCCCACAGTCCTTCTTCAAAAGGACTGACAAAATCATCATGAGCTTTGTCTGGGCGGGAAAATCCCTGCGGGTGAAGAAGGCGATGCTTGAAAGGAGCTGCAGCGAGGGGGGACTGACATTGCCGAGTCTGATCAACTACTACTGGGCGGCTAACGTAGCCATCTTAAGGAAGTGGATGGTGGGTACGGGGTCTATCTGGGAGCGAGTGGAGGTGGCTTTGTGCAGGGGCACCAGTTTGGCAGCCCTGGTCACGGCTCCCCTACCGCTGTCGCCGGCCAGGTACTCCACCTGCGGATATGGGGCCAGTGGAGGAGGCATGTAGGGGGGGTGGGTGCATCTGTCTGGGCTCCAATATGTGATAACCATCAATTTGCCCCCGGGAATATGGATGGAGGGTTTTGAACATGGCGGCTGGCGGGGGTGGGGAGGGTGGGCGATATGTTCCTGGAGGGGAGCTTTGCGAGTTTGAGGGGTTTGGAGGAGAAATTTGGACTGGTAAGGGGAAATGACTTTAGGTACTTACAAATGCGGGACTTTGTACACAGACAGGTCCCATCCTTCCCACTCCTCCTGCCAATCGGGATCCAGGACAGAATAGTCTCTAGAGGAGAAGGAGGAGAGGGTAAAGTCTCGGATCTCTACAAGGTGCTCATGAAGGGGGAAGAGTCCCATGGAGTCCTCCAAGACGGAGGAACTGAAACACAAATGGGAGGAGGAGCTTGGCGGGGAGATGGAGGATGGGCTGTGGGAGGAAGCCTTGAGTAGGGTAAACTCAACCGCAACATGTGCCAGGCTCGGCCTGATTCAATTTAAGGTTGTTCACCGGGCCCACATGACGGTAGCTCGGATGAGCAAATTCTTTGGGGTAGAGAACAAGTGCGCTAGATGCGCAGGAGGACCAGCGAACCACGTTCACATGTTTTGTGCATGTTCTAAGCTTAGGGGGTACTGGGAGGGATTTGCGGATGTCATGTCCCGGGTGCTGAAAACAAGGGTGGTGATGAGTCCAGGGGTGGCAATGTTTGGGGTTTTAGGAGTCCAGGGGGAGAAAGAGGCAGATGTTCTGGCCTTTGCTTCCCTAATAGCCTGGCGGCGAATACTGCTGGCATGGAGGGATTCAAAACCCCCGAAGACCGAACTATGGCTTTCGGACATGTCAAGTTTTCTGGGTATGGAAAAAATCAAGTTCGCCTTGAGGGGATCTGTATTGGGGTTCTCCCGAAGGTGGCAACCATTCATCGACTTCTTCGCGGGAGAAGTCAGCGGGGGGGTGGGGGGGGGGGGAGAGATTAGAGTAGAGTAGGAGGGATAAATAGGTGGGTAGTGTCTATGGGAAAGGAATGGGTGTGTGCATTATGGTTTGGTTGAAGTGTTGGCTTTTCGTAGGTGTTTGCATATTTCTGTAATCTGTAACTGTTTACAATGCCAAAAGATACCTCAATAAAATTGTTTGTTAAAAAAAAATACTAACACAGTGTAGCGCACAATGACTTACGAGAGATGAATAGAGATGAAGTCGATGAGGCTTTATTAAGCGTGACTTGTTCCCCGCAGTTCAGCAACAGACTGGAGCTGCGGGGAGAACTCCTGGTTCTTATACTCCGCCTTCAGGGCGGAGCTAGAGATCAACAGCCAACCAGGACCCGGGATCTGTCAGCCAATGGCATCACGGCTTCACAGTCCCACATGACCCCTAATGCATACTACCACATTCACCCCTTGTTAAAAATGAACCCGGCGGGGTGGTGCTTCGCATGGTGGTAGGGGTTTACAAGGCTGGTCCTGGGAGGAAAAAAACTTTTTGCATGTCATTACAGTGCCCTACACTTTGCCCTACACTGGGCTATGTACAGGGTTTGTGAGCTATTTACAATATTCGTAAGAGGAACAGAACCTTCTCGTTATAGTCCCACAACAGTCTTGTGTTACACCGATGCCACGAGTCGAGCGGGCGGTCTGGTCTTCCTTGTCGATCGCCTCAGCCCCGGTGGTGGTGCAGGTGCTTGTTCCAGCGTTGTCGTCTCCGGGAGCTTTACGGCGTCTGCTTCTGCTTCACTCCTGGTCGGACATGGGAGGAGGACCGATCCTCCCGGGAAGGGGGCGGTCGCGGGGTGCGCCGGTGGTAGGGAGGGGGTGATCGGTGTCGGGGGGGTGTGCGTGTTGCCGGCGGGCGCCAGGTCTCGCAGGGAGACCGTGTCCTGTCGGCCGTCGGGGTACGCCACGTAGGCGTACTGCGGGTTCGCGTGGAGTAGGTGAACCCTCTCGACCAACGGGTCCAACTTGTGCGCCCGCACATGTTTCCGGAGCAAGATGGGTCCTGGGGTCGCCAACCAGGTCGGCAGCGACGTTCCGGAGGAGGACTTCCTGGGGAAGACAAGGAGGCGCTCATGAGGCGTTTGATTAGTGGTGGTACACAGCAGCGACCGGATGGAGTGGAGAGCGTCCGGGAGGACCTCCTGCCACCGTGAAACTGGGAGATCCATGGACTGTAGCGCCAGTAGGAAGGTCTTCCAGACCGTGCCGTTCTCCCTCTCTACTTGCCCGTTCCCCCGGGGGTTGTAGCTGGTCGTCCTGCTCGAGGCTATACCCTTGCTGAGCAGGAACTGGCGCAGCTCGTCACTCATGAAGGAGGACCCCCTGTCGCTATGGATATATGCGGGGCAACCGAACAGTGTGAATATGGTGCTAAGGGCTTTAATAACTGTGGCCGCTGTCATGTCGGGGCAGGGGATGGCGAAAGGGAAACGAGAGTACTCGTCCACCACGTTCAGGAAGTATGTGTTGCGGTCGGTGGAGGGGAGGGGCCCTTTGAAATCCAGACTGAGGCGTTCAAAGGGACGGGAAGCCTTGATCAGGTGCGCTCTATCCGGCCTGAAAAAGTGCGGTTTGCACTCTGCGCAGATGTGGCAGTTCCTGGTGACTGTACGGACCTCCTCCACGGAGTAGGGGAGGTTGCGGGACTTTATAAAATGGTAGAACCGAGTGACCCCCGGGTGGCAGAGGTCCTCGTGGAGGGTTTGGAGACGGTCTATTTGTGCGTTGGCACATGTGCCGCGGGATGGGGCATTGGACGGCTCGTTCAGCTTTCCGGGACGGTACAAGATCTCGTAGTTGAAGGTGGAGAGCTCGATCCTCCACCTTAAGATCTTGTCATTTTTAATTTTGCCCCGCTGTGCATTATCGAACATGAAAGCTACCGACCGTTGGTCAGTGAGGAGAGTGAATCTCCTGCCGGCCAGGTAATGCCTCCAATGTCGCACAGCTTCCACTATGGCTTGGGCTTCCTTTTCCACTGAGGAGTGGCGGATTTCTGAGGCGTGGAGGGTTCGGGAGAAAAAGGCCACGGGTCTGCCCGCTTGGTTAAGGGTGGCCGCCAGAGCTACGTCGGAGGCGTCGCTCTCGACTTGGAAGGGGAGGGACTCGTCGATGGCGCGCATCGTGGCCTTTGCGATATCCGCTTTGAAGCGGCTGAAGGCCTGGCGAGCCTCTGTCGACAGGGGGAAGGTAGTGGTCTGTATTAGGGGGCAGGCCTTGTCTGCGTAATGGGGGACCCACTGGGCGTAATATGAAAAGAACCCCAGGCAGCGTTTCAGGGCTTTGGAGCAGTGGGGGAGGGGGAATTCCATGAGGGGGCGCATGCGTTCGGGGTCGGGGCCTATTATCCCATTGCGCACTACATATCCCAAGATGGCTAGCCGGTTTGTGCTAAACATGCACTTGTCCTCGTTGTATGTGAGGTTCAAGGCTTTAGCGGTCTGGAGGAATTTTTGGAGGTTGGCGTCGTGGTCCTGCTGATCGTGGCCGCAGATGGTTACGTTGTCGAGATACGGGAACGTGGCCTGCAACCCGTGTTGATCAACCATTCGGTCCATCTCCCGTTGGAAGACCGAGACCCCGTTTGTGACGCCAAATGGGACCCTTAGGAAGTGGTATAGTCGCCCGTCTGCCTCGAAGGCTGTGTACTTGCGGTCACTTGGGTGGATGGCGGTCACTTGGGTGGATGGGGAGCTGGTGGTAGGCGGACTTGAGGTCCACGGTGGAGAAGACCTTATATTGGGCAATCCGATTGACCATGTCGGATATGCGGGGGAGAGGGTACGCATCTAGCTGTGTGTACCTGTTGATGGTCTGGCTATAGTCTATGACCATCCTTTGCTTCTCCCCTGTCTTTACTACTACCACCTGTGCTCTCCAGGGACTATTGCTGGCCTGGATTATGCCTTCCTTCAGCAACCGCTGGACTTCGGACCGAATAAATGTCCGGTCCTGGGCGTTGTACCGTCTGCTCCTAGTGGCGACGGGTTTGCAATCCGGGGTGAGGTTTGCAAACAAGGATGGGGGTTCAACTTTGAGGGTTGCGAGGCCGCAGATAGTGAGTGGGGGTATTGGACCGCCAAATTGGAATGTTAGGCTCTGCAGGTTGCACTGGAAGTCTAATCCCAGTAATGTGGGCGCGCAGAGTTGGGGAAGGACGTAGAGCCTGTAGTTTTTAAACTCCCTCCCTTGCACCGTTAGGGTCACTATGCAGAACCCTTTGATCTGTACGGAGTGGGATCCTGCAGCTAGGGAAATCTTTTGCATACTTGGGCGGATGGTCAAGAAACAGCGTCTTACCGTGTCGGGGTGGATGAAACTTTTGGTGCTCCCGGAGTCGATCAGGCATGGTGTCTCGTGTCCATTGATCAGCACCGTTGTTGTCGTCGTCTGGAGCGTCCGGGGCCGTGCTTGGTCCAGCGTCACCGAGGCCAGATGTGGTTGCAGTGTCTCAGCGTCTTCTTCGAACCCCGTGGAGCCGTCGATGCTGGGGTCCTTTGTTGTCGTCCAAGATGGCGGCGGGGGTGGACAAAATGGCCGCCCCCATGCATCGCACATGGCTGGGGGGTCCCAAGATGGCGGCGGGGGTGGACAAAATGGCCGCCCCCTTGCATCGCACATGGCTGGGGGGTCACAAGATGCCCATCCTCCCCTCGTGGTGGCCGGGACCCAAAATGGCGGCGCCTGCGGGTCGCACATGGGGCGCTGGGGGGGTTGGGGAGCGTTTGGGATGCGCTGGACTCTTTCTTCTCCGGGGACAGCGGCGACCCACCGGGACCAGCACACAGCCGCGAAATGGCCCTTTTTGACGCAGCTCTTGCAAATCGCTGCGCGGGCCGGGCAGCGCTGCCGGGGGTGTTTCGCCTGCCCGCAGAAATAGCAGCGGGCCCCCCGGGATGACCTGGCGTCTGAACCGCGCAAGCCTGTGAGGGGGGGGTTTGTCGCGACGGGGGTCCACGGAGCCCAAGGGGCTGCCGCGCGGTCGGGGCCGTACGCGCGGGCGTTTTGCGCGGCCACATCTAGGGAAGCTGCAAGGGCCCGTGCCTCTGAGAGTCCTAGCGACTCTTTTTCTAACAGTCTTTGGCGGATTTGGGGAGAGTTCATACCTGCCACAAACGTATCGCGAATTAACATGTCCGTGTGTTCAGCCGTGTTTACCGGCGGGCAGCTGCAGGCCCGTCCCAAAATTAGCAGCGCGGCGTAGAATTCATCTAGCGATTCTCCGGGACTTTGCCGTCTCGTTGCGAGTTGGTAGCGTGCGTAGACCTGGTTCACTGGGCGAACGTAGACGCTCTTTAGTGCTGCGAACGCCGTCTGGAAATCCTCTGCGTCTTCTATGAGAGGGTAAATTTCCGGGCTTACCCTCGAATGCAGGACCTGCAGTTTCTGGTCTTCTGTGATCCGGCCGGTGGCCGTTTGGAGGTAGCCTTCGAAACAAGCTTGCCAGTGTTTAAAAACTGCTGCTGAGTTCACTGCGTGGGGGCTTATCCGCAGGCATTCCGGGGCGATCCTGAGCTCCATAGTCCTTTAAGTCACGCTTAATAAATTGTAGCGCACAATGACTTACGAGAGACGAATAGAGATGAAGTCAATGAGGCTTTATTAAGCGTGACTTGTTCCCCGCAGTTCAGCAACAGACTGGAGCTGCGGGGAGAACTCCTGGTTCTTATACTCCGCCTTCAGGGCGGAGCTAGAGATCAACAGCCAACCAGGACCCGGGATCTGTCAGCCAATGGCATCACGGCTTCACAGTCCCACATGACCCCTAATGCATACTACCACACACAGCACATCTTCACAAGATGGGGCCTCCCACGCAGTATGGAATCCGATCAAGGCTCCCATTTTACAGGACGAATAATGAAAAACGTCCTCACAATTTTCGGAATTAGGCGAAAGTTTCACATAGCCTACCCCCGGTCAAGCGGCATTGTCGAGAGGATGAACAGAACTCTAAAAGCCACCCTCAGGAAAATGGTACAACTGAACAACAGCACCTGGGATTCAGTTCTCCCATTTGCTTTAATGTTCCTAAGAAACACGGTATCCACGTCCACAGGATAAACCTCCCACACTTTCATGACCGGACGCCCTATGAAAGGGACAGAGTATTTATCAGGACTGGATTTGGCCAGCCCCGCAGTCACCGCCCTCACGCAGTTACTTGAGAATATAAAGGCAGCCCAACTCGCAGCAGCTGTGAGACTTGGGACCAGCAAGAAACAAAGCAAGGCTAGTTTCGACAAAAAGGTACACGCCACCGAGTTTGTAGTAGGGCAGCAAGTGATGCTTTCCCGATACAACCCCAGTTCATTCCTTTCCCCAAAATTTTCCGGACCGTACTTTCGGACAAAGTAAGCCCCTCGGTATACAAAATCACATATCCCAATGGCAAGTCTGCTGGTTTCCCATAAACCAGCTTAAGGCTTATGGCTCGCAGAACAACCATTCACACCACATCTTGCTCGCAGCAGCAGACGAGCACGCCCCGCCCACAGATGATGTATTCCTACCCCCCCCCAGCCAGTCCAGCCTGTCCTCAGACACAACTTCAACTCCACCCCCAGAGGCATGACTCCACCTCTCCCTTCCGTCAACCAGCAGCGACAGTTACGGGGATAGCGACAACAATGACGACAGCCACAGCACACCACGTTATGATTATACTTACGCACCAGGCCCCACTCCCAGCGAATCCGAGCATGATTCCAGTGATCCCTTCGAAATCACATACATCAAAGCCCCTGACCCAGACCCACCGCCCGACGATTATGGATTACAACCTAACAACTCCAACCTCGACATACGATTCTGGCACCGCGAAAATTCATTCAGGCTCATCCGGAATGATGAGATGGACTCCAATTCACCCCAAGCAGCTTTAACCAAACTACTCCAGTCAAGAGTATGGCAGCCGGGAGAAGATGATGACATAGAGTCTGACTCCCACCAACCGAATCCCTTTGCGACCCTGTTCGCTACTGATCAATGAGGTGTCCAGATGATGGGGAAAAAAAAGGAACCGATGGAGAGATACGGTGTCCTTTCTGATGGTACCTGCACCATGTTGTTGTATGTTTATTTGTTTAATGTACATGTTTGTTGTTTGTAAATTTTAAAGTTTTTCATGGCCCACGCCACCACCACTTTGACGCCCAATGACTGTTAGAGGAACTAGTTTATCGACAGACAACCTTTCAGAGGATCTAGTTTGTCAACAGACACCACTCATAGCTACTCTCCTGATTTGATCACAAGAGGCAGCCCCCCACGACGACCACATTCTTACTCGTTCTTGCCGGTCGCTCAGGCAGTGGAGAAACGGCACTGGACCCCGCCCTGCCTGAGGACCCCCCCTCTAGTCAGCTACCTTCGGGTAGAGCACATACGGCACTGGTCACCGTCCTACCCGGGGATTCCACCCATTTCTTACCCGCCGCGGCCCATACATACCCCATTTTGGCACTTTCAGTTCAAAATTCCTTTGTTTGCTTTTGGTGACCCTTAGGTTGCTTCCGTATGCTATTTACATCCTCAAACACCAGGATGGTAGATTGCACAGGCTGCGAGACAGCTCGCACTATGTCAGTATTTTTCTCGGCTGTCTTGTCCAAATATTTGGTTTAAAAAAAAAGGAGGGAGTCACAGATGGTGACCAATCATAATGGGTAATTGGCAACAAAGGACAGACAGACAGACATACGAGATCTTAAGCAGGATAATAACAGATATTATGCTTGTGTCCATAGAACTCCAGAACCTCAGGAACCCCAGAGGAAGAAAAAGACAGAAAGACAGAAAGATGAAGACGACCTCCATCTTTTTCACCTGGATCGTAGTGGGATCCCTTCAGTTGCGCATGGACGCTACCCCCCTGACCCCTACCACACAGGCCATGAATGATTCCCACCCCTGCCATACACAGAACCCCGAGATAGTTAGTCCTAAGACAGTTAACGATACTCCGACCTGGTGTGATAAATCTATCACCTGGTATTCACTATCCTACATAGTAGAAGCCCTCTTAGTACTGGCGATACTTTGCAGTGTCGTGCACTTAGAATCAGAAAATGGCGAAGGAGAGTCTACCGCTTCCACAGCCCGGTATACACGTTTAGGTCCCCTATTTTCGGACTTCACCAAACCCCCGAATCCCTTGACATGAATTAAAGTGCATCCGCTTCTCTTTATGTGTGTTTCATCCAATGAAGAAATGTAAACCTCTGTGCCTGACTGCCAGGCCAGAGAAACTTGTGTTGCTGATATTTGTACATTTAAAGTGTTGTAGATTATTTTTGATTGTTTGAGTGAGGATAGTTTATTGAGGATAGTTAGAGGTCCCAGTTTATTTATTTTGTAATGCATGCCTGAATGTCATAGCACCCCGTAGAGTTTTATACTGATGTATGTAAGTAAAATGATTTGAGGTAAAGAATTGCATTTCATAGGATAGGGCAGTGTAGAGCCCATGAACTGCTTATGGGTGTCCCGCTTGGTCAGAGAACGAAGACAACGCAGTAATGTGATCTTTCACGCTTCGCGTTGAGGATCACAAGGAGGGAGTGTAGCCATCTGGGATGGCCACTTCCCGATTACAAAATGGACACTTTGCAAAGATTGCAAGGAAAATGGACAATACTGAGAAAGCAAGCAGGTACAGGGTTTGTCTGTTGATTGGAGCCATAGCTCCCAGACAAGACCGATACTGCAAAACAATTACCATACTAATGAGCCATCCCCGGGGACAAAAAGGTAACATTCAAGTAAACAATACCAAGACAGACACCCCGGCGCCAGAGGAGACCAGAACAAAGCAGGCCAAAGGCCACCTAGGACACGCCCAGCAATCAGGGCACCCACCCCTCTATTGGAGGAAATCGATAGGAACGATTGGGAAACGGCCAAATTAATTGGGGCCAAGTTCAAGGCCCGCCCAAAAGCACGCGAAGCCCCTTTTGGGTATAAGAAGAATCCCCCAAGAGAGAATCGCACTCTTGTGGCTCCGGCTCTCACCAAGGAGAGACCTGCCCAACAGCAACATCAGAACAAGTAAGTCCAAGGTCAACGCACGCTACGAGACAGACGCTCCTAGTTGTTATTCCATACCAATTCGACCCCAGCAGCCTCAGAACTGAACAGCGGCCATTGTTCCTCTGACTGAGTGGGCGCCTGAAGCTAAGTATAGGCTTTAGCAGTAGTGATAGTTTAGTTTGTAGAGTTTTATGCATAAGTATATTTGACTGTGTGTGTAAATAAATGAGCTGAGTTTGAACTTACTAACTGGTGCATCGAGTCTTTGATCAGTATTCGGTTTTGAACCTTGTGGCGCTATCGAAAGATACCTGCCGACTCTAGAGCAAAACGTAATCAGAACTAAGGAAGGCGACCATATTGGCCGCCATCTTCAGAGCCAAATTAAGAGAAACACAATTAGCAACACTGCTTCTTAAAGCATTTACATTTTTCCTCAAATCAGGAGCCCAATATTGGACAAAGTATTCCAGATGTAGTCCCATCAGTGCCTTGTACAATTGAAGCATAACCTCCTGACTTTTGTAATCAATTCCCCTCACGAGAAACAATAACATTCTATTAACTTTCCTAATTACTTGCTGGGATGAACGGTTATTGTATTACTGTACCCTTATCATCATGTAAGGTGATGACCCCTTTAAGACCGGGCTTGGAACCTTGGGGGACTCCGTCTCCGGCTCCGCCCACCTGGGAGCCGTATATAAGGGGCCGCTTTGCAGGCGGCACCCAGTAAGCACCCGTCTCGGCACAAGGCTAGTTCTTAGCTTATTAAAGCTTTCTTTACCGTTTTACTCTCTAGAGTCGATATTGAGGGTACAACACTTGTTGTACCTGCGTACTAGCCTTTGCAATTCAGGCACTAGGATACCCATATCCTTCTGAATCTCAGAGCTCTGCAATCTATCATCATTTAGGTAACATGCTTAGGGCAGCACGGTAGCACAGTGGTTCACACAGTTGCTTCACATCGCCAGGATCCCAGGTTCGATTCCCGGCTTGGGTTACTGTCTGTGCGGAGTCTGCACGTCCTCCCCGTGTCTGTGTGTCTGCATGAGTTTCCTCCGGGTGCTCAGGTTTCCTCCCACAGTCCAAAGATGTGCAGGTTAGGTGGATTGGCCACGCTAAATTGCCCTTAGATTGGGTGGGTTTGCTGGTTTATGGGGATGGTGGAGGTCTGGGCTTGGGTGGGGTGCTCTTTCCAAGAGCCTGTGCAGACTCGATGGGCCGAATGGTCTCCTTCTGCACTGTAAATTCTATGCTTCTTTTTTATTCTTCCGGCCAAAATGGACCATTTCACATTTTCCCACATTATACTTCATTTGTCAGATCTTTGCCCACTCACGTAACCAACCCCTTTTCCTTTGAACCTTCCTTACATGTTCTCTTCACAGTTTACTTTCCTACCTACCTTTGTGTCAATGGCACGTTTTGCAGCGATACCTTTATGCCCTTTATCCAAGTAATTTCTATAAATTGAAAAAGTTGAGGCCACTACATCGATCCCTGTGGCACTTAACAGAACTCCAATAAATTGGTTAAGCATGATTTCCCTTTCAGAAAATCATGATAACTGCAATTTTCTAAGTGCCCTGCTATAACATCTTTGCCCTGCTATAACATCTTTAACATTTACAACACCTTATTCACCTCCGTTAGCTCCCTGCCCTCAATGCATCAACTTCAAATATTTGTCTACAGCTTTACTTTGCTGTGTCTGCAACTTCCTCGTGTCTTTGCTAGCCCTGCTAATACTCATTGCTCTTTCATTCTGATTTACTATGTATTCCTCTCCCTTCCTCCCTCTATCTAACCTAACATTGGTGCTGGAGTCTCAGTCCTGTCCAAACATTCTAACTCACTCTGAAAATCCCTCCATTTTGATGTAGCTCTCTGCACTTGCCTTAAAATCCATGTTTATGACTATGTCTTCACCAATATCTTCCAACTTTCCTCCTTCTTTGCTCTGATACTGCACTTTTGAAGTTCCAAGGTACTCTTTCTGTGTTAAAAAAGTGGAATATAAAATATGTCATTACTGTAGTCAGTAATAAACCCTTCTGGTTTATTTAACCTGATACTGTTATTTTACAGGTCACTTTATTCTGGCAATGTCTGTTTTTAGAAATCTTCCATTACCCCAACCTTGTTGCATATTACAATCCCTATGATGTTCACAATGGTGTAAAATTATTTCAGACCATTTATACTTTGTCGATTGAAAGAAAAATCTATGGCTAGAATAAATTACCATCTGCGCAACCTCAAAACTTATTATTTGCTATTAAATTATTGTAATAATGTTCTTCGCTCTGGTAATCTAACTTTATTTCCACTGTAGTTATCACCTTATGGAACTTTTATACAGTCACTTCCATACCTAATGGAAGGTCAAAGACGGCCCACAAAGTCCTATAAGGAAGACGCGAGCAGAGCTGGTAACGCGGGAAAGCATGGCGGAGAGCAAGGGCCGCAGGGAGACGGCACAGTGGTCGACGGAGCAGCTGGTGAAGTTTTTCGAAGATTGCTTCGCCAAGCTGAAGAAGGACACACTGGACCCGATTAAGGCTTCGATTGATCAAGTTGTGAGAATTAAGAGACCCATGGAAGAGCGATCCAGGAGGTGGAGAATAAGGTGTCTGAGCATGAGGAATACATAACCGTGCTGGAGACCAAGGTGGGGATGATGGATGACCACCAGAAAAGAATGCAGGAGAAGCTGGAGGAACTGGAGAACAGGTCCAGGAGGCAGAATCTTAGAACTGTCGGCCTCCCTGAAGGCAGTGAGGGATCAGATGCGAGGGCTTATGTGACGGACATGTTGGAGAAGTTGATGGGGGCTGAGGCGTTCCCTCGGCCCCTGGAAGTGGATAGACCGCACAGAGCCCTCGAGAAGAAGCCCTGAGCTAACGAGCCGCTGAGGGCGATGGTGGTACGTTTTCACCGATTCCTGGACAAGGAACACATTCTGCGGTGGGCAAGCACGAACGGAGCAGCAAGTGGGAGAATTGTGTGGGCACGGACTTGCCTAAGAGGCGAGCTGGGTTTAATCGGGCAAAAACGGCCCGCTTTAAGAAGGGGGTGAAGTTCGGGATGTTGTACCCAGCCTGTCTGTGGGTCACACATGAGGAACGGGACTTCTACTTCGAAACACCAGACGAAGTATGGACTTTTATAAAAGAAAAAAGGCTGGAGGCGAACTAAAAGACACTGAAGCCTTGGAGAGTGCTGTGGTGGTGATTTGTTGCGCTGGGCTGTATAAGTATAAGTAGTGTTATGTGTAAAAGGGGGCTGTTTTGATGGCTAAAGTTAACTTTGTCTTGCAGGGAGCTGGTTAGAGGGGGGGGGGGGGTGTGGTATTTGGGGCTGGTTCTGTTTTGGGGTGTTTTTTTTTCCTAAAGTGGCTGTTTCTTCACTGTTTTTTCTGATGTTTGTTTACTGGAGAATGTGATGCTTTTAATATGTTTGTCCAAGTGGGGGGGGAGGGGAAAGCACAATGGGAGACAGATTGCTTGGTGCCATGGGTAGGCGCTATCAAGTCAGCATGGGTCAGCTGACTCACGGAAGCACAGTGGGGGGCAAGCAGGTGTTAAGCTGGAGCTTGACTTGGGGGATTGGGTATCTAGTGCTATTGCTAGGGGGGAAGGGAGGGGGGGGGGAGCTGCTTTGCTGACAGGGGAGGAACTGTTACTAGGGGACAAATGGGAGATGGGGAACGGCGAATGCTCGAGGGAGGGCTGGAGGAGGCGGAGGGCGCGAGTTAGAGGCTGTCCTAAAAAGGGTGATGGCTAGTCGGCGACCAGGCTGATTACATGGAACGTCAGAGGGTTGAATGGGCCGGTCAAGAGGGCTCGTGTGTTTGCGCATTTGAGGGGGCTGAAGGCAGATGTGGCAATACTACAAGAGACACACCAAAAGGTTACAGACCAGACGAGATTGAGAAAGGATTGGGTTGGCCAAGTATTCCACTCAGGGCTGGACGCAAAGACCAGGGGGGTAGCGATCTTGATCAATAAACGAGTGGTATTCGAGGCAGGGAGAATCATGTCAGACAAGGGGGGTAGGTACATAATAATGAGTGGGAAGCTGGAGGGGGTGCGGGTGGTACTCATGAACATATATGCTCCGAACTGGGACGATGTGGAATTTATGAGGCGGGTGCTAGGTACGATCCCAAACTTAGAGTCACATAACCTGATTATGGGAGGAGATTTTAACACTGTCATTGATCCGGAATTGGACCGCTCAAAATCCAGGACAGGGAGGAGGCCGGCCGCGGCAAAGGAATTGAAGGGGTTTATGGAACAGATGGGGGGTGTAGACCCATGGAGGCTGGCACGGCCAAGGGCGAAGGAGTTTTCTTTTTTCTCACATGTCCACAAGGTACACTCTCACATCAACTTTTTTGTTCTGAGCAGGGCGCTAATACCGGGGGTGGTGGATACTGAATACTCGGCAATCGCAGTGTCGGATCATGCCCCACATTAGGGGGATCTACGGGTTAGTGTGGAGAGAGGGCAACGCCCACTGTGGAGACAGGATGGGATGTGGGGTTTCTAGTCGACGAAGCGATCTGTGGGAGGGTTAACAAGTCCATCCAGAACTATCTGGAAACAAATGATACGGGGGAGGTCTCTGCAGCGTCGGTTTGGGAAGCTTTGAAGGCAGTGGTCAGAGGGGAATTCATCTCGATACGGGCCCACAGAGAAAAGGCGGAGGTTGGGCTGTTGACTACAGGGAAAGCAGTGGAACAGTTGAGGAAGGCAAGGGGGGCGATTTATGAGTACGGGGAAAAGACAAGCAGAATGTTAGAGCACCAGCTCAGGAAAAGGGAGGCGGTCAGGGAGACAGGGAAAGGAAAGAGTAGAGGTGGGAATACTGTCCTGGACCCAGTGGGGGTGAATGGGGTGTTTAAGGATTTTTATAGTAAGTTATATGAGTCGGAACCCCCGGCTGGGGTGGAGGGGATGAGGCAGTTCTTGGATCAGTTGAGGTTTCCGAGGGTAGATGAGGATCTGATGGAAGGGCTGGGAGCCCCAATTGAGATTGAGGAAATAATCGAGGGGTTGGAGGGCATGCAGTCGGGCAAGGCCCCAGGGCCTGAAGGCTATCTGGCGGAAATCTATAAGATGTTTTCCTAGATATTGAACCCACTGCTGGTGAGGACATTTAATGAAGCAAGAGAGATGGGAGTCCACCCCCAACAATGTCGCAGGCCTCGATTTTATTGATCCTGAAACGGGAGAAGGATCCGGAGCAATGCGGGTCATACAGGCCAATTTCTCGAATGAATGTGGACGCCAAACTGCTGGCTAAGATACTGGCCACAAGAATAGAGGACTGTGTCCCGGGGATGATAGGGGAAGACCAGACCACATTTGTAAAGGGCAGGCAACTCAAGGCCAATGTTCGAAGGCTTTTAAATGTTATTATGATGCCCTCAGAAGGAGAGGAGGTGGAGGTGGTGGTAGTGATGGATGCGGAGAAGGCTTTTGATCGAGTGGAGTGGAATTCCCTGTGGGAGGCGCTGGGAAGGTTTGGGTTTGGTGTGGGCTTTATTGACTGGATGCAGTTGCTCTATCAGGCACCAGTGGCGAGTGTGCTGAGGTTGGGGTATTTTAAACTACACCGAGGGTCGAGGCAAGGGTGCCCCCTCTCCCCGTTACTGTTTGCTCTGGCCATAGAGCCATTGGCCATGGCGTTAAGAGCCTCGAGGAACTGGAAAGGACTAGTTTGGGGGTGGGGGGAAGCACCGGCTCTCGCTTCATGCAGCTGACCTGCTCTTGTATATTTCAGACCCGTTGGAGGGGATGGGGGAAATAATGCGAATCCTGGGGGAATTTGGCAATTTTCCAGGGTATAAATTGAACATGGGGAAAAGCGAGATGTTCTCGATCCAGGCAAGAGGACAGGAGAAGAGACTGGGCGAGCTGCCGCTTAGAATGGTAGGAAAGAGCTTTCGTTATCTGGGAATCCAGGTGGCCCGGGAAAGGGAGGCACTGCACAAGTTGAACCTATCCCGGCAGGTAGAGCAAATGGAAGGGGACTTTAAGAGATGGGACATGCTCCCGCTATCACTGGCAGGGAGGGTACAGACCGTGAAAATGATGGTCCTCCCCAGATTTCTGTTTGTCTTTGAGTGCCTCCCCATCTTCATCCCAAAGGCCTTTTTCAAGCGGGTGAATAAGATTATTTTGGGCTTTGTGTGGAGCAACCCCACAAGTGAAGAAAGTGTTGCTGGAGCGCAGTCGGGGGGGAGGGTGGGTTGGCGCTGCCGAACATCTGCAATTACTACTGGGCAGCTAATATAGCCATGATTAGGAACTGAGTAGTGGGGGAGGGGTTGGTGTGGGAACAGATGGAGGCAGCATCATGCAAAGACACAAGTTTGGGAGCACTGATAACGGCACCTCTTTCATTCTCGCCGGTCCGATACTCCACAAGTCTGATGGTGGTGGCGGCTCTGAGAATCTGGGGCAATGGAGGAGATATGAGAGAGTGGAGGGAGCATTGGTTTGGACCCTGACTCCTCGGCGCCAGCAGGAGCCAACACAAAAGAGGTTAACGGACACCTCAAGACCGCCCATCGATCAGGGAACCGCTCCAGTATTGGAGAAATCGAACCAAGCGATTGGAACGAAGTCCAATCACTTGGAACCAGGTACAGGCTCCTCCCCAAAAGGCGGGAAGGCCCTGGGGACTATAAAGTTAAGCCCCCCAAGTTCAAATCGTTCTTCCTGACCGGGTCACTCAGCAACGCGAACCAACCCTTGACAGTGACCGGTTCAGCTGCTGTCAAGATCCAGTAAGTCTTAAGTCAACGCTCGCTACGAGATAGGCGCTCCTAGCTACCAGTCCGTACCAACTTCGAATCCCGCAGACTCAGAACCCGAACGAAAGGCCATTTGTTCGCCTGACCTGGTGGGCCAGTCCGAAGCTAAGTATAGGCCTGTTAGTTGTAGAAGTAGCTTAGAAGTAGAATTTACGCATGAGTAGCGATTACTGCGTATAATAAATGTGCTTTGATTCAAATCTTCCTAATTGGTGTATTGAGTTATTGATCATTACTTGAACTTGAACCTCGTGGCGGTATCATAAAGATTCCTGGCGACTCGAGAGCAAAGATTATAAAACAGAGCCAATTGAACCAACCAAAAGTTAGCAACAGACTTCGACATTCCCCCCACGCCTTATGACTTCCCACACCAGTTCATCCGGAAATTACCCCTGAGACCGGGCATAAAAGTCTACAAATCAAAGACTTTAGCAGGAGCCACCTAATGTGCGAACTCCACTTACATGTCGCCACCAAAGTCCCTTATCCTGTGAATCTGACAGAAATTTACGGTGTCTGCACAGACATGGTTAAAGTGGAAATCCAAAGGCTGCTGTCAGTGTTTCCCAGCTGCTTCACACAGTGCGCTGTTGAAGTCCTCACTGATGGAAATTAATTAGAAATCCCCAAGTTGATGTCAATTTCATTTTTTTTTAATATATATTTATTAATGTTTTTTAGCAACACAATTTTTTCCCCTTACAAACAATAACCCCCCCCCGTAACAAAATAACACAAAATCGCACTGAGCAAGATATATACATGGCAAAATGGTATATTTACATAGCTTTATACAGTGGCTCTCGCCCGCACTTGCCAGTTTCCCCCACCCTCCATGTTATCTCCTGCTCATCCATCCCCTCAAACAATCTCTCGTTCCCCACCCCCCCACCCCCGCCGCCGCCCCCCCTCCCCCCCCCCCAGGGTTGCTGCTGCTGCTGACCGACCTTCCTCTAACGCTCCGCGAGGTAGTCTAGGAACGGTTGCCACCGCCTGTAGAACCCCTGCGCAGACCCTCTCAAGGCAAACTTAATCCTCTCCAGCTTTATGAACCCAGCCATGTCGTTTATCCAGGCCTCCAGGCTAGGGGGCTTCGCCTCCTTCCACAATAGCAAGATCCTTTGCCAGGCTACTAAGGACGCAAAGGCCAGAATTCCGGCCTCTTTCGCCTCCTGCACTCCCGGCTCATCCACTACATGCTAGCCCCCAGCTTGGCTTGACCCGGACTTTCACCACCTGAGATATTGCTCCCGCCACTCCTCTGCAGAATCCCTCCAGTGCCGGGCATGACCAAAACATGTGGACATGGTTCACCGGACTCCCTGAACACCTTCCACATCTGTCCTCTACCCCAAAGAACCTACTCAACCTCGCCCCCGTCAAGTGCGCTCTATGAACCACCTTAAATTGTATCAGGCTGAGCCTGGCACATGAGGAGGAGGAATTAACCCTACCCAGGGCATCAGTCCACAAACCTTCCTCGATCTCCTCCCCCAGCTCCTCCTCCCATTTACCCTTCAACTCTTCTGCTAGGGCTTCCCCCTCTTATTTCATCTCTTGGTGTATTACCAAAACCTTGCCCTCCCCGACCCATACACCCGAGATCACCCTGTCTTGAATTTCTTGTGCCGGGAGCAACGGGAATTCCCTGACCTGTCGCCTCACAAAAGCCCTCACCTGCATATATCTAAATGCATTTCCAGGGGGTAACTCAAACTTCTCCTCCAGTGCCCCTAGGCTCGCAAATGTCCCGTCAATGAACAGGTCCCCCATTCTTCTAATCCCCGCCCGATGCCAGCCCTGGAACCCCCCCGTCAATCTTCACCGGGACAAACCGGTGGTTACCCCTGATCAGGGACCACACCGAGGCTCCCACTGCACCCCTGTGCCGTCTCCACTGGCCCCAGATCCTTAACGTTGCCGCCACCACCGGGCTCGTGGTATACTTTGATGGCGAGAACGGCAGCGGTGCCCTCACCAACGCCTCCAAGCTCGTTCCTTTACAGGACGCCATCTCCATCCTCTTCCATGCCGCCCCCTCTCCCTCCATAACCCACTTGCGGATCATCGCCACATTTGCTGCCCAGTAGTAGCTCCCTAGGTTTGGCAGCGCCAGCCCTCCTCGGTCCCTACTGCGTTCCAGGAACCCTCTCCTTACCCTCGGGGTCTTATTCACCCACACAAACCCCATAATACTCCTACCGACTCTCTTGAAAAAGCTCTTGGTGATCACGATGGGAAGGTACTGAAACACAAACAAAAACCTCAGAAGGACCACCATTTTGACCGACTGCACTCTACCCGCCAACGAGAGCAGCAACATGTCCCATCTTTTGAAGTCCACCTCCATTTGGTCCACCAACCTCGTCAGATTCAATTTGTGTAGGGCCCCCCAACTCCTGGCTATCTGGATCCCCAGATACCGAAAACTCCCCACCGCCCTCCTCAGCGGTAGGTCCCCTATCCCTCTTTCTTGGTCCCCTGCCTGTAATACAAAAAGCTCACTCTTCCCTACATTGAGCTTATAGCCCGAGAACTCCCCAAACTCCCTCAGAGTCTGCATGACCTCCACCATCCCCTCCAATGGGTCCGCCACGTACAGCAGCAGGTCATCCGCGTATAGCGACACCCGATGCTCTTCTCCCCCGCGGACCACCCCCCTCCATTTATTAGACTCCCTCAGTGATATGGCCAAGGGTTCGATCGCCAATGCAAACAACAGGGGGGACAGGGGACACCCCTGCCTCGTACCTCGGTACAGCCGAAAGTGCTCCGACCTCCGCCGGTTCGTCACCACACTCGCCATCGGGGCGCTGTAAAGGAGCTTAACCCAGCTAATAAACCCTCCCCCGAACCCAAACCTGCGCAACACCTCCCAGAGGTACACCCACTCTACTTGGTCAAAGGCCTTTTCCGCGTCCATAGCTGCCACTATCTCCGCCTCTCCCTCCTCCGATGTCATCATTATCACATTTAAGAGCCGCCGCCCATTAGTATTTAATTGCCTGCCCTTTACGAATCCCGTCTGGTCCTCATGAATCACCCCCGGGACACAGTCCTCAATCCTCGTGGCCAGCACTTTTGCCAATAACTTAGCGTCCACATTGGGAACGAGATTGGCCTGTACGATCCACATTGCAGTGGGTCCTTGTCTCGCTTCAGAATCAAGGAAATTGTCGCCTCCGACATTGTCGGGGGCAGGGTCCCCTCCTCTCTTGCCTCGTTAAAGGTCCTCACTAGTAGCAGGGCCAACAGGTCCACATACTTTCTATAGAACTCCACCGGGAACCCGTCAGGCCCCGGGGCCTTCTCCGCCTGCATACTTCCCAAACACTTACTCAGCTCCTCCAACCCGATTGGTGCCCCCAAACCTGCCGCCTCTTGCTCCTCCACCCTCGGGAACCGCAGTTGGTCTAGGAATCGTCTCATCCCCTCTTCCCCCCCTGGGGGCTGGGATCTGTACAGCTCTTCGTAGAAGGTCTTGAATATCTTGTTTATTTTCGTTGCACTCTGAACCGTGGCTCCCCCTCCATCTTTAATTCCCCCTATTTCCCTCGCTGCCGTCCTCTTACGGAGCTGCTGTGCCAGCATCCAACTGGCCTTTTCCCCGTACTCGTAGGTCGCCCCCTGCGCCTTCCTCCACTGTGCCTCCGCCTTCCCCGTGGTCAACAGGTCAAACTCCGTCTGGAGCCGTCGCCTTTCCCCAAGTAATCTTTCCTCCGGGGCCTCTACGTATCTCCTGTCCACTCGCAAAATCTCCCCCACTAATCTCTCCCTTTCCATGCCCTCTGTCTTCACCCTATGAGCCCTGATGGAGATTAGCTCTCCCCTGATCACCGCCTTCAACGCCTCCCATACCACCCCCACTCGCACCTCCCCGTTGTTGTTAGCCTCCAAGTACCTTTCGATACACCCCCTCACCTTACCACACACCACCTCATCTGCCAGCAGTCCCACGTCCAGCCGCCACAGCGGGCGTTGGTCCCTCTCCTCTCCCAGCCCCATTTCCACCCAGTGCGGGGCATTGTCCGAAACGGCTATGGCCGAATACTCTGTCCCCTCCACCCTCGGGATGTGCGCCCTGCCCAGAACAAAGAAATCTATCCGGGAGTAGGCCTCGTGCACGTGAGAAAAGAAAGAAAATTCCCTGGCCTGCGGTCTTGCAAACCTCCATGGGTCCACGCCCCCCATCTGATCCATAAACCCCCTGAGCACCTTGGCCGCCGCCGGCCTCTTTCCCGTCCTTGATCTGGAGCGATCCTGTGCTGGATCCAGCACTGTGTTGAAGTACCCTCCCATAATCAGTCCTCCTACCTCCAGGTCCGGAATGCGCCCCAACATGCGCTTCATGAATCCAGCATCATCCCAGTTCGGGGCGTAGACATTTACCAACACTACCCACGTCCCTTGCAACCTACCACTCACCATCACATATCTCCCTCCATTATCCACTACGATAGTCTTGGCCTCAAATGACACATGGTTTCCCACCAGAATTGCCACCCCTCTATTTTTCGCGTCCAGTCCCGAGTGAAATACCTGTCCTACCCATCCCCTTCTTAACCTAACCTGGTCCGCCACCTTCAGGTGTGTCTCTTGGAGCTTAGCCACGTCTGCCTTCAGTCCCTTCAAGTGCGCGAACACTCGAGCCCTCTTCACCGGCCGATTCAGGCCCCTCACGTTCCACGTTATCAGCCGGATTGGAGGGGCTCTCAACCCCCCCCCCCCTGACTAGCCATCTCCTTTTCTGGGCCAAACCCGTGTCCGCGTTTCCCTCACCCTCCAGTCCCCCAGCCGGGGGACCTTCGTCCCGACCACCTCTTCTGTGTCCCATTCCCTTTCGGCCAGTGCAGCAGCAACCCCCCCCCCCCCCCGCTAGATCCCTGTCTAGCTTTTTTGCTCCCCCCATATCACTCCCGTAAGTCAGCTGACACCTGCTGACCCCGGCTTCCCCCGCCATCCCTTTGACCCCCCCGTGTGGGAGTCTCCCCATCAATATACGTTCCTTCGTTCCCCTTCCCGCCTTTCTTCCCGTGTGCGGGAAAAGAGCCCCGCGCTTTCCAAAGCCTGCCCCGCCCCCTCTGGCGCAGCTCCTGTCGCGGCCTTGTCTCTCTCCCCCAGCCCATATAACATTCCCTGCGCGTGATTGACCCCCCTATATACAACAACCATCATACTTCAACCCTCAAACACCCCCCACCCTCACAAACCCTCAATTAGAGTCCAACTTTTCAGTTAGTATAAAGGTCCACGCCTCTTCAGGCGTTTCGAAGTAGTGGTGTTGGCCATTATGTGTAACCCACAGTCGCGCTGGCTGCAACATTCCAAATTTCACTCCTTTCCGATGCAGCACCGCTTTGGCCCGGTTGAAACCCGCTCTCCGCTTAGCGACCTCCGTGCTCCAGTCTGGGTATATTCTGATCTCTGCGTTGTCCCACTCGCTGCTCCGCTCCTTCTTGGCCCATTTCAGGACCCTCTCTCTGTCCGTAAACCGGTGAAATCTCACCACCATCGCCCTTGGCGGCTCATTTGCCTTGGGCTTCCTCGCCAGCACCCGGTGCGCCCCTTCCAGCTCCAGCAACCTCGGGGTGGGCCTCCGTGCCCATCAGCGCCCCGATCAGTGTGCCCGCATATGCCACGGCGCGGCCCCCCTCCACTCCTTCTGGGAGACCCAGGATCCTCAGATTATTTCTCCTTGACCTGTTCTCCAGGTCTTCGAGTCTTCCCGCCCACGTCTTGTGTAGCGCTTCGTGTCGCTCCACTCTCACCGCCAGGCCCAAGAGCTTGTCCTCATTCTCACTCTCTTTTTCCTGGATCTCCTGGATCTTCACCTCGTGGGCTCTCTGGATTGCCCCAAGTCCTTCAATTATTGCCAACATAAGCGCCACCATCTCCTTACGCAGCTCCTCGATACAGCGCTTGATGAATTCCTGCATCTCCTCTTTGTCCCCGGCCGCCGCCATTTTGCTTGTTTTCCCTCTCTCCCGCTGCTCCAATGCCACTTTTTTGGCCGTTTCGCTGCGGGTCCGGTCCATACAAGTTAGTAGGGGACCTCTCTCCTCTCTTCCCCACGGGTTGGCTGTAAAAAAAGTTCCATTGGGGCTCTTCTATCGAGCCCGAAAGTCCATGTTCGCGGGAGCTGCCGAATCGTGCGGCTTAGCTCCGCATAGCCGCAACCGGAAGTCTCCGTCAATTTCATTTTAAAATATTTTATTCTCACTGTAAAAACCCTTAAGGTTATATACCTTATTGAATGAAGTGTAACTGACCTTTTAATAGCATCCTAAGTCAAAATTACTGCAGCGTAATCTCTCTGGCCCTGTCAAGCTGATTTTAAATTTGTGGATTCCTTGATTTTAAATAATCTATAGATTTTAAAATAACATCACGAAATGTTGATGTTTCAGCTTCTATTTTAATTCTTTGTATTGCCTAATCTTGATTTCATTTTCTGTGAAAATATAAAAAATGAATGATAAAGCCTGTTTGTTACTTTCTGGTTTAGTTTCTGAGAAATCTTCAATGTGATGTTTTAGGCTGGATTTTCATCTTGGAGTTAAGAATCATGAGTTGGGCCATTTCCCAATGTCATGATTCCGCTCCCTGTCAAGGAGTGCCAACTAACTATCTTCCTTGTGGAATGTGAGCCAGACTGGAGTCAGGGCTGCTGCCTCTAGAAAAGATGGAGACGGAAACAGATGTGGACAGGTTAAAAGACCTGTCTCCATCCACTGGGACATCGGCCTAGTGTGTAAGTGTAAGGCCCCTCAACCTTCACCCCCTGCCCCCCTAAAGCTCCTCAAATTCCCCATCACAGCTACCCTCCCACTCCATCCCTCAATGCCCACCTGCCCAGTATCCACTATGTACAGAGCTTATGAGCCCAAAGATATAATTGGGAAATCAGGGTTGCTCATAAAACTGTCAAAGGACTCTTAAAAACAAGTTACCCACTTTAGAGTGCATAAAGCTGTCAATATAAATAAACGCAGTCCTGTTGACAGTTGTATCAAGAATCCCCACTGAACTGAATTAGTTTGTGGGCTTGGAGCTCAGCCAAGGAATCATAAAGAGATTCCATTGTACAACTGTATCAACAAAACCTTCAGAGCTGAATACATTAAAGCCTTTGAATCAGAGCTCATCCATCTGTTCAAGCTTTGAAACAGTCAAATGGATGTCCGAGATAAAATTAAATGAATACATTCGAACACCGGAACAATCAATACTGCCAAATCTGAATTTGAATATTGTTCCATGCAGAAGGGTACTTGTCCATTGCATAATGTGCTCCAATGCATCTGAAGACTTGTCCACTTTTGCAATGCTGGCCAATGGTCACTTAGCTTTTTTTAAAAAGAGCCCCTTCAATCACTGCATTAAAAACATATTCAATTTACCATACAGCATTGATATGTACAGTTCACAAAAATGTTTGAACTTGCCTGTCTGAAGGCTCCTGTCTCCAGAACAGGGTTACCCCATGGCTCAGGACACCTCTGATCTGGTGTGGGCATCACCCTGGACTGAGTCCGCAGCCGCCACATGAGATTTCCGAATGGCACAACCATGTTAGATCCACGCCGTCGGGGATGGAGAATAGCGGGGTGGGTCTCAGGCAATGGCCTGAGGCGGTGGATACTCGGCGTGCGGGGAGTATGCCCCTTTTCGGGAGGCAGAGAAGAGCAAAACCGGCACCGGTCCTGATTTTGTGCGTGAAACTGGATTCTCCGTCCCGTCGTTGAACGTGAATTCGCCGTCGGGGTGCGGAGAATCCAGCCCCTAATACGAACACCAATTTGGTCAGAAAAATAGAAGCCGAGGCGCGATTAATTGTGACCACTGTAATTGGTGTTTTCAATTGAAGGGTAAATTCCATTTTTTAGTAAAATGTTGAAAAAATTCGAGAGGGCTACCAGAGGGCTGATTTAGCACACTGGGCTAAATTGCTGGCTTTTAAAGTAGACCAAGGCAGGCCAGCAGCACGGTTCAATTCCTGGACCAGGTGCCGGAATGTGGCGACTAGGGGCTTCTCACAGTAACTTCATTTGAAGCCTACTTGTGACAATAAATGATTTTCATTTTCAATATTACAACTTCATAGAAGATATAGGAGTGGACCATTCGGCCCTTATAGACTGATGCGCCTGCCATTCAATATGATCACGGCTGATCTACCTTAAATCCATTTCCCTTCCTGCATCCATATCCCTTGATTCGCTGGAAAGTCAAAAATCTATCACACTTAGTCTTCAATATACTCAACGATGTAACATCCAAAACCCTCTGGGGTAAACAATTCCAAAGATTGATAATCCTCTGAATAAAGAAATCTCTCCATCTCCCGATCCTAAATGATTGTTACCTTACCTGAGCTGATGTTCCCATGCTCTTGATAGCCTGAATCAGGAGCAACAACCACTTCTACCCTGTAAAGCTCCTTCAGAATTTTGTATGTTCCAAATAGAACATGTCTCATTCTTCTAAACCCCAGAAAGTATAGGCCCAGTTTACTCAGTCTCTCATTATATACTCATTCATCACTGGAGAGCTGTAAGTGAATTTAGTGAAGTGACAGAGATCTCTTTTGTTACAGCAGATCAAAGACAATTTATTCAGAAGAATAAATAAAGAAGAATAGCGACAAAGAACAGAAAGAACTTGCAGTGATAGCGTTTTTCATTCCTCAGAAAATTCGAAGTGTAGTTACTGTTGTTTTGAAAATCAAGCTTTCACAAACAATAAATAAACAAATATTTTTTTCAGTACTATTGGTTGATGACTGGCTCGAACACTGGGAACTTCAACCTCTTAATCAAAATGGTATCATGACAGGTGGGGGGTTTTGTTTTATACCCTTTGCCAGTTCTCACAATGTAGCATTTCCACCACTGATAGTGGCAGTAGCCACGATGTGAACAAGTCCATAACACAAAATTGCAAATAATTTAGCACAAAGGTGACTAAATTGCCAGTATTACTGAAACATTACAAGGATGCTCCTTATTTTGAAAAAAAATAGCCATCTGGTAATTTATATATTTTTCCAGTTGCCACACATGCTGCTTATTATCTAGGTTACAAGCAATTGTGGTAAAATTGGGACCCACAAGCAATTTTCCAGAATTCTAAGAGGGAATATAATTAACAATTAATCAGCTTCTCTTCACAATGTAACCAAGATCAGTAACTCAGCATCTGTCGAATCACAATGAGAACCTCAATGGAACAAAAAAGTGGAGAAAGCCAACCAGTTGCACATTTTATACTTTCCAGTCTAGCACTGCACTAAGATAAAGGGGAAAATTCATAGACCTATCAGCAGCTGTTCATGAGCGTTTGCCAACTTTGTAAAACTGATGTGACCAGGAAACTAGTGATGTAGATTTTATTTTAATGTTATGAAATCCTTTCAGGTATTAATGGTGTTTTCTCACTTCACTGCACTCAAATGTTCTCTATCAAACCTGCAACCCGTTATGGATAATAAGGAATTATTTTGCAATATGACAGAATGGTTTCGAATGATAGTCTAAAATGATCACACTGCCTTGAAAGTATGGGAAAGAAGCAAACAGGAAAGAATAGTTACTCGTGGAAGTTGAAAAGAAAACAGATTAGAGGAAGTATTATATTTACACAAGTCACATAAATGAACCATCTCTAAAATTTGACATAAAAACAAAGAAAGAATAATTCTGAAAAAAGTTTTCAAACCGTGGGCGAAATTCTCCGACCCCCCGCCAGGTCGGAGAATCGCCAGGGGCTGGCGTGAATCCCGCCCCCGCCGGTTGCCGAAGTCTCCGGCACCTGAGATTCGGCGGGGGCGGGAATCGCGTCGCGCAGTTTGGCGGGCCCCCCCGTGCGATTCTCCGGCCCGCATGGGCCGAAGTCCCACCGCTAAAATGCCTGTCACGCCGGCGTAAATTAAACCACCTACCTTACCGACGGGACAAGGCGGCGCGGGCGGGCTCCGGGGTCCTGGGGGGGGGCGCGGGGCGATCTGGCCCCGGGGGGTGCCCCCACGGTGGCCTGGCCCGCGATCGGGGCCCACCGATCCGCGGGCGGGCCTGTGCCTTGGGGGCACTCTTTCCCTTCCGCCTCCGCCACGGTCTCCACCATGGCGGAGGCAGAAGAGACTCCCTCCACTGCGCATGCGTGGGAATGTTGTCAGTGGCCGCTGGCGCTCCCGCGCATGCGCCGCCCGGAGATGTCATATCCGCGCCAGCTGGCGGGACACCAAAGGCCTTTTCCGCCAGCTGGCGGGGCGGAAATTCGTCCGGCGCCGACCTAGCCCCTTAAGGTTGGGGCTCGGCCCCCAAAGATGCGGAGCATTCCGCACCTTTGGGGCGGCGCGATTCCCGTCTGATTTGCGCCGTTTTGGGCGCCAGTCGGCGGACATCGCGCCGTTTCCGGAGAATTTCGCCCCGTCTTCTGGAAACAGTCCAAGGACATATTGAAATGCTATTTTAAATCAGAATCTGAATTCAAGTTCTGAGTATAAATATATTCTTCTCAGGTCATAATTGTGAGAATCTGGGCAGCACGATGGTGCAGTGGATAGCACTGCTGACTCACATCGCTGAGGTTCTCGGTTCTGGGTCACTGTCCTTTTGGAGTTTGCACATTCTCCCTGTGTCTGCGCGGGTTTCACCCTCACAACCCAAAGATGTACAGGTAGGTGGATTGGCCATGCTAAATTGCCCCTTAATTGGAAAGTTTTACACCTTTATTGCACAAATCTAAAACACAAATGGAAAATGCAAATCCATTGCTTCATACATGTACATCATCATGAGTGGATGTTTTCAAATTAAGTTTCAAACATTCAGTAAATCTCAGAATAAAAATGTGAAAAAAAAATTCGCCTTTTTACATAAAGTTCAAAATTGTCCCGAATGCTTGATTAACTTAATTGAATTCTTACAAGAAACTGTATACAGACAACGGAATCCAGTGCATTTCTTTCTTTCAAAAAATATTTTCATGAACTAGCGCTAACAGATTTGATGTTCAAATTAGAGTTTATGATAGTAAAGGTAAAAGTGCACAAAGAAAAGAATGGTCACAAAAAGTAGAAAGCAGAGGTATGGTCAAATAGGTGCATGATGATTCACTGTTACATTTCAGGTGTACATTTTCAGCATTTTGTTTCATGCTCACAGCAAAAAGTGCATTTTCCACAAGTAAAGCAAGGATTTATGAACTGAATCCTGCTGAAACTTAATAATGTGCAATGTATCATCAGCTGCACTCCATCAGAATAGAAAGAGGGAAGTGGAGTTAAAATTTCAGATCAATGACCTTTCAACAATTCTGCTTCTCTCCCCATTGATGCTGCCTATCCTGTGTACTTCCAGCACTTTCTTTTCCTTAAATACATTGCAGTGCTTTACAAAGATCAGTGATAGAGCTAGTGTTGAGTCTACTTACTGTCGTCCACCCTCCCTCGAAGTGATTTTGTAAAAAGTAAAGGCACCTCGATGCCTCAGAGACCGCGCGAAGGTCAGGATCACCTAACAGTGTCAGCTGATCCAGACCTTTGCGCGTTCTTGCACATGAGGCATCGAGGTGAGTATTGTTTTCCTTGGTGACAGGGCCCCGCGCAGAAGTCCCGCCCCCTCTTCTCTCCACCCCGCAGAAGAACAGCGTATGAGTTCGGCGTCAGGGTACGTAGAATCCAGCCCATTATCTTTTTTTTTTATAAACATTTTATTTAAATATTTATGGTTTTACAACAACAACAAAATAAACAGTGTACATGAAATTACAAACATAGTGCAAAAGCCGTCTTCGTCCCTTACAGGTCCCACCTTTACTACCCCCCCCCACTCTAAACTAAGCTAACCCCCAGCACCACAACCCCCACCTCTGCTCACGGCTAATTTTCCCGAAAGAGGTTGACAAACGGCTGCCACCTCCGGGCGAACCCTAACATTGGCCCTCTCAAGGCGAACTTGATTTTCTCCAAACAGAGAAAGCTAGTCATGTCAGTTAGCCAGGTCTCCATCATCAGGGGCTTTGGGTCCCTCCAAGCTAATAGTATCCATCTCCGGGCTACGGGGAAGCAAAGGCAGAACGTCTGCCTCTTTCTCCTCCTGGATTCCCAGGTCTTCCGACACTCCGAAAATCGCCACCTCTGGACTCGGTGCCACCCTTGTTATTAACACCTTGGACATGACATCCGCAAACCCCTGCTAGAATCCCCTAAGCTTCGGACATGCACAGAACATATGGACATGGTTCACTGGTCCTCCTGCACACCTTGCGCACCAACCCCAAAGGGCTAGTTTAGCACACTGGGCTAAATAGCTGGCTTTTAAAGCAGACCAAGGCAGGCCAGCAGCACGGTTCAATTCCCGTACCAGCCTCCCCGAACAGGTGCCGGAATGTGGCAACTAGGGGCTTTTCACTGTAACTTCATTTGAAGCCTACTTGTGACAATAAGCGATTTTCATTTTTCATTTCAAAGAACCTGCTCATCCAGGCCACTGTCACGTGGGCCCGGTGTACGGCCCTAAATTGTATCAGGCTGAGCCTGGCACATGTTGTGGACGCGTTGACTCTACTCAACCCATCCGCCCAGAGACCATCCTCTATCTCTCCTCCTAACTCCTCTTCCCACTTGCGTTTCAACTCCTCGGTCTGCATCTCCTCTAACCCCATGAGTTCCTTGTAAATGTCAGAAACCGTCCCTTCTCCCATCCACACTCTAGAAACCACCCTGTCCTGTATCCCTCTTGGTGGTAGGAGCGGGAAGGTTGAGACCTGTCTGCGTTAGGTACCTGCAGGTACCTAAATTCATTTCCCCATGCCAATCCAAATTTCTCCTCCAGCTCCCTCAGGCTAGAAAAGCTCCCCTCCATAACCAAATCCCCCATCCTCTCAATCCCTGCTCTCTGCCATCTCCGGAACCCTCCATCCAGCCTTCCCGGGGTAAACCGATGATTATTACAGATTAGAGACCATACTGAAGCTGGTGGAGGCCACAGGGCTGGTGGAGTACCGTGCCGGCGGGAACGGCAGAGGGGCCGTTACTATGCCCCCAAACTGGTGCCCTTGCATGATGCTGCCTCCACACGCTCCCATACCGACCCTCCTCCCACCACCCACTTCCTGATCATGGCTATATTCGCCGCCCAATAATGATTACTAAAGTTCGGCAGCGCCAGCCCGCCCTCCCCCCGGCTCCGCTCCAGCATCTCCTTTTTTACTCGCTCCATACAAAGCCAGTGATCACCTTATCGACCCATTTAAAGAAGGACCGTGTAATAAAGATGGGGAGACACTGAAACACAAACAGGAATCTCGGGAGGACCGTCATTTTCACTGTCTGCACCCTCTCAGCCATGTGACAATGGAAGCGCGTCCCACCTTCGAAAATCGTCCTTCATTTGGTCTACTAATCGGGCCAAATTTAACTTATGTAGGCGTTCCCATTCCCGTGCCACCTGGATGCCTAGGTATCGAAAGCTTCCCCCTACCACCCTAAACAGCAGCTCCCCCAATCGCCTCTCCTGCCCCCTAGCCTGGACCGCAAACATCTCACTTTTCCCCATATTTAGTTGAAATCCCAAAAACCGGCCAAATTCCCCCAGAATCCTCATAATTTCTTTCATCCCCTCTCGTGGGTCCGAAACATACAGGAGCAGGTCGTCTGCGTAAAGCGAGACTCTGTGTTCCACTCCCCCCCCGGACCAGCCCCTTCCAGACCTTGAGGCTCTCAGCGCAATTGCCAGCGGCTCTATGGCAGTGCAAACAGCAATGGGGAGAGGGGGCATCCCTGTTTCATCCCCCGATGCAGCCTGAAATAGTCCGATGTTGACCTGTTCGTCCGTACTCTCGCAACAGGAGCCTGATACAACAGTCTGACCCAGTCAATAAAGCCCCGCCCAAATCCAAACTGCCCCAGTACCTCCCACAGATATTCCCCCAATCAAAAGCCTCCTCTGCGTCCATTGCGACCACTACCTCCACATCCCTACCTTCTGGGGGCATCATAATCACATTTAACAACCTTCTTATGTTGGCCGCCAACTGCCTACCCTTAACAGATCCCGTCTGGTCCTCCCCAATCATGTCCGGAACACAGTCTTCAATCATAGAGGACAAGATTTTGACCAGCAGTTTGGCGTCCACGTTTAGTAGGGATATCGGCCTGTAGGACCCGCATAGCTCCGGGTCCTTGTCCCGCTTCAGGATCAATGAGATCGTGGCCTGTGACATCGTCAGGGGGAAGCACCCCACGTTCCCTTGCCTCGTTGAATGTCCTCATCAACAGCGGCCCCAATATCCCAGAGAACATTTTATAGAACTCCACTGAATACCCATCCAGCCCCGGGGCTTTATCAACTGCATGGCCTTCAGTTCCTCTGCTATTTCCTCCAACCCGATCGGGGCCCCCAGCCCTTCTACCAACCCCCCGTCCACCTTGGGAAATTCAGCCTCCCTAAGAAGTGCCTCATCCCCTCCGGCCCCGCTGGGGGTTCTGAATCATACATCTCACTTTAAAACTCCTTGAACGCCTTATTAATCCCTGCTGAATCTCTGACCAGGTTCCCGTCCCCGTCCTTTATTTTCCCTATCTCCCTGGCTGTCTCCCTCTTTCTAAGCTGCTGCGCAAGCATTCTGCTGGCCTACTCCACATGTTCATAGACCGCCCCCTCGAATTCCTCAGCTGCTCCACCGCCCTCCCTGTAGTTAACAAGCCAAACTCCGACTGTGGCCTCCGTTGTTCCCTTAGATTCCCTACCTCTGGGGTCTCCACATACCTCCTGCAATATCTCCTTTAACAATCGGTCTGTCTCTGCTCTGTCTGCCTTCTCCCTGTGGGCCCGTATCGAGATCAGCTCCCCTCGAACCACCGCCTTCAATGCCTCCCAGACCACCACCGCCAAAACTTCACCCGTGTCGTTGACTTCAAGGTAGTTCTGAATACATTCCCTCAGCCACCCGCACACCTCTTCATCAGCTAAAAGTCCCACGTCCAGCCTCCAGTGCGGGCGCTGACTACTCTCCTTGCTAACCTGTAGGTCAATCCAGTGCGGGGCATGATCCGAGATTGTGATCGCTAAATACACCATGTCCACTACCCCCATCAGTAGAGCCCTGTTCAAAATTAAAAAATCAATCCGGGAGTACACTTTATGCACGTGTGAGTAAGAGAACTGCCCCAATCCCCATGGGTCCACCCCCCATATTTGCTCCATGAACCCCTTTAGCTCCTTCACCATTGCTGGCACCCTACCCGTCCTTGAGCTCGACCGGTCTAACACAGGGTCGATAACTGTGTTAAAGTCCCCTCCCATGACCAACTTATGCGAATCCAGGTCCGGGATCTTCCCTAACATCCTCTTTATAAATTCCACATCATCCCAATTTGGCGTGTACACATTCACTAGTACCAGCGGCAACCACTCCAGCTTCCCACTGACCAGAATGTATCGGCCTCCCACATCTGCAACTATTCTTCCCGCCTCAAATACCACTCGCTTATTAATCAGGATCGCGACCCCTCTAGTCTTCGAGTCCAGCCCCGAGTGAAAGACCTGTCCAACCCATCCCTTCCTTAATCTAATCTGATCAGTTACTCTAAGGTGCATCTCCTGTAACATTACCATGTCTGCCTTCAGTCCCCTCAAATGCCAGAACACGCGTGCCCTCTTAACTGGCCCATTTAGCCCTCTCACATTCCATGTGATCAGTCTAGTTGGGGGGCTCATCGCCCCCCCCCCCCCCCCCCCCCCCACTTCGCCGATCAGCCAGCACCTTTCTTGGGCCAGTCTCCAGACCGCGCCCCACGCATTCACTGGCCCGCACCCAGGCAGCCTCCGCCCCCGACCTCCTTTCTGTCCCACAGCAAACGTCCCTCCCCCGTCAGCAGAACGATCCCCCCCCCCCCCACCCCCCGCCAGTAACAGTACTATGTAAACCAACCCCTTCAACAAGCATAATATCTGCTCACCCACCACTTCGCTCCCGTGAGCTCGCCCGTCCAGCTAGCTTGGTGACCCTCGCCCATGGCGCCAGACATTCTCCCACCTATTGTTTCCTTCCCCCTCCCCCTCCGCTCGGACACACATATTCAAAAGAAAAGCAATCCCAACACAATTGCCGAAAAAAACAAGAAAAACAAGGAAAAGATCAAACAGAAGGTCCAACTTCTAACAAACACACCTCCATACCCCATCAGTGCAAATATAAACTTTAACTCACTCAACTCTGCAACAGGCCCCAAATCAATACAGAAGGCATTACAGATAACGTCCAAAAAAAAACAAGAAACTTTTTTAACATGAGCGCTGCAGCAAAGTTCAAAGACCTCAGTCCGCCACCAGTCCTTTCCTTCTAGCGAAGTCCAGCGCTTCCTCGGGCGACTCAAAATAAAAATGTTGCTCCTCATACGTGACCCAAAGACGGGCCGGATACAGCAGTCCAAACTTCACCTTTTTCTTAAAAAGGGTTGACTTTATCTGATTGAATGCTGCTCTTCTCCTGGGTACATCCACACACAGATCCTGATAGATCCGCAGGATACTGTTCTCCCATTTACCACTCCGTGTCTGCCTGGCCCACTGTAAAATACATCCTTGTCCAAGTACCTGTGGAATCTCGCCACCATTGCCCCCGGGGGGTCCCACACATGCGGCTTCCTTGCGAGCGCTCTGTGAGCCCTGTCCACCTCCAAGGGTCGGGAGAACGTCCCATCCCCCAGTAACTTCTCGAACATGCCCGCTATGTATGCCCCAGCATCCGCTCCTTCGGACCCCTCCGGGAGACCGCCGATTCTCAGGTTCTGCCGGCGGGACCTATTCTCTAGATCCTTCATCTTCTCCAGGAGCCTTTTCTGCTGGTCTCTCAGCATCCTCAACTCCTCTGCTGTTTGATGTTCCTCCTGCTCAGCCAGCGCCTTCTCCACTTTCTGGATCGCCCGGTCCTGGGCATCCAGTCTAAGTTCCAGCCGCGCAATCAATTCTTGAATCGGGTTGAAGCATTCCTGATTCTGCTTGGCTAAGCCCTCCTGAATAATCT
This sequence comes from Scyliorhinus torazame, assembly GCF_047496885.1. NCBI lineage: Eukaryota > Metazoa > Chordata > Chondrichthyes > Carcharhiniformes > Scyliorhinidae > Scyliorhinus > Scyliorhinus torazame. The sequence continues at coordinate 81,775,368 of NC_092725.1, read as the reverse complement.
GCATCAGCTGCTCCATCGACCGCTGGGTCGACAAGCCAGGACTCTGGTCGTCCGCCATGCTTTCTCCCGCTGCAGCTTCAGCCCAAGCCTTCTCTGTTCATCTATTTCTTCCTTTGCGAGCACATCTAGTCCACCTCTCCATGCACTGATGTAGGAATCCACTCCACAATTTCCTCCACCATCAATTTACCGAATCAAGTCCGTTCGAAAATCGGGGGAAAAGGTCCAAAGGTCCGACCTGAGCGGGAGCCACCAAATGTGCGACCTACTCCTTCATAGCCGCCACCGGAAGTCTCCAGCCCATTATCTTGATATGTCAGAGGAGGCGAGTATGTTCCTAAGGGACCATGGATTGAGGGACTTACGAGAATGCTGGGACTTGAGTAGATACACCTATGAAGCAAATTGGAAGTGCTGTACTCAGAGAGGATGGAGAACTGTTTGTGTTTGTGCCGGATTATGGGGCGGGATTCTCCCGCAATTGGCGGGATGGCCCGACACCGGCACCAAGAAGGGCACGAACCACTCTGGCGTCGGGCCAAATGGAAGTTGCGGAATCCTCCGCACTTCCGGCGACTTGGCCGGCAATGGGGCAGGATTCACGCCGCTCCCCGGGGATTCTCGGTGGAATGTTTGGGTTTGGGGGAAGGGATGGGTTGCTGACATGGAATGTGTTGTGAAACGCAGTTGGTTATGTGGGGATGGAAGCCCGGGAGGTGGGCGGGGTGAGGGTCTGGGGGAGCTCATTAAACAGTGGATATGGTTGATCGAGGTGGGGGGTACTAGAGCCCTCCATCCTGGAACATTAGGGGACTGAATGGGCCCATCAAGAGTGTCTTTGCGTACTTTAAGGCGGATGTGCTGTTCATGCAAGAGACTCATTTAAAAGTTGCAGATGAAACAAGGTTGAGGAAAGGTTTCATTCAGGGTTGGATATGAAGATGAGGGGAGTAATGAAGCTGGTGAGTAATAGGGTGGGGTTTCTGGCTGGTAGTATTGTGGCAGATCCTGGGGGCAGATTTGTGATGTTGAGGTGGGAGGTTGGAAGAGGCACGTGATGCTGGTGAATATATATACCAACTGGGACGATGCAGAGTTTGTGAAGATGGTATTGGCGAAGGACCCAGACCTGCATACACACCGGTTGATTGTGAGGGGGGAGTTCAATACAGTTTTGAATCCGAAGGTGGATCGGTCGTGTCCTAGGTCCTTGAAGGTGTCAGCAATGGAAAGGTAACTGCTGGGATTTATGTCCATGTGTTAGTTGGAGACGTTTTGGGAGGGCTTTGCAGGAACAATGTCGAAGGTGCTGGTGGTGAAGGTAGCTCCGAGCCCATGGGTGGCAATATTTGGAGTTTCAGAGGAATGGAGAGTGCAGGAGGGGAGAGAGACTGACGTATTGGCCTTTGCCTCCCTGATAGTCTGGATACGGTACTGTTAAGGTGGTGGGACTTGGAGCCACCTAAAGCAACGGTGTGGCTGAGCAATGGTGTGGCTGAGCAACTTGACGGAGTCTCTGCACCTGGAAAAGATAAAGTCTGCGAACAGAGACGCAGATGAGGGGTTCTTCATGAGGTGGAGGTTGTTCATCGACTACTAGAAAGAGTAGTGAAATGTCAGTGGGGGGGGGGGGGGGGGGATTGTAGGGGAGGGGATTTCTGGGGGGGGGCGGTTCTTTTGTCATTAAAGTTGGAAAAAGGGGGAGGGGTTGGGATGGAGGGGTTTGGGTGTTTGGAGTGTGATTTGTAAAGGTTGTTTTCTGATGTTATGTCTTTTTTTCTGTATAAAATTAAAAATGTCTTGAATAAAAATACTTAAAAAAAAAGAAAACTTATAAAATTCTGAAGGGGCTTAATAGGATAGACGTTGAAAGATTTCTTCCGCTGGCTGGGAAATTTAAAGAAAGGAGCACAGTCTCAGGAACAAGGGCTCGTCATTTAGGACCAGGATGAGGAGAAATTACTTCACTCAAAGAGTTGTGGATCTTTGGAATTCTTGGGCGAGATTCTCCGACCCCCCGCCGGGTCGGAGAATCGCCGGGGGTTGGCGTGAATCCCGCCCCCGCCGGTAGCCGAATTCTCTGGCACCGGAGATTCGGCGTGGGCGGGAATCACGCTGCGCTGGTTGGTGGCCCCCCCCCCGCGATTCTCCGGCCCAGATGGGCCGAAGTCCTGCTGCTAGAATGCCAGTCCCGCCGGCGTGGAATGAACCACCTCTCTTACCGGCGGGACAAGGCGGCGCGGGCGGGCTCCGGGGTCCTGGGGATGGCGCGGGGTGATCTGGTCCCGGAGGGTGCCCCCACGGTGGCCTGGCCCGCGATCGGGGCCCACCGATCCGCGGGTGGGCCTGTGCCGTGGGGGCACTCTTTTCCTTCCGCCTTCACTACGGTCTCCACCATGGCAGAGGCGGAAGAGGCTCCCTCCACAGCGCATGCGCGGGAATGCCATGGGCGGCCGCTGACGCTCCCGCACATGTGCCGCCCGGCATTGTCATTTCTGCGCCAGCTGGCGGGGCACCAAAGGCCTTTCCCGCCAGCTGGCGGGGCGGAAATCAGTCCGGCGCGGGCCTAGCCCCTCAAGGTTAAGGCTCGGCCGGTCAAGATGCGGAGACGTCCGCACCTTTGGCGCGGCGCGATGCCGGACTGATTTGCGCCAGTTTTGGCACCGGTCGGCGGACATCGCGCCGATATCGAAGAATTTCGCCTCAGAGCATTACAGATGTTCTATCGTTGAATACATTTAAGGTTGGGATAGAAAGATTTTTGGTCTCTTAAGAATTAAGGGATATGGGGAATGGTTGGTAAAATGAAGTTGAAGCCCACAATCAGCTATGATCATACTGAACAGGCTCTATAACCAATGCTGCTCTCATTTCTTGTGCAAAGCACTATTACAGCAAGAAATAATGCATAGATTGAGATTAAGAACTTTAAGACCAGAGGCACTGAACTCTGTACATCAATGGACCCAGTTCTAGTACAAAAGCAAAATCTATGCTTGGTGCGCAGGTTTGTGATGAAGTAAAAGACAAGAGATTTAAACAAGAGATGGTGGGGCAAGGTCAAATGTGGTAATGAGCAAGTAAAGAAACAAAATGTGTGTCTAGAGGTGCTGTGAAGTGGCAAATGCCAAAACAAGGGGGAAACTACACTCAAGCCGAAATCTGCAAATAAAAGGGAATGAAATTGAATATAATGTTGAATCTGAAGGGCTGCAGAGCATCTAAGCAGACGATGACACCCTGCCCTCGTGTTTCATAAAGTCTAACCAACAGTTATGTCATAAATCTTGGGGCCAGGTAAACGGACTAAAATGTTTTCTTACTGTCCTGAAAAGTCCCAAGTGCTTTGGAATAATATAATGGAATAGAATGTCCTGGGGCGACAGAATTGACACTTCACACCAAGAAATTCTGCTTCATTGGATTATCCGAGTAACCCCTACCTTGGAAATGGAGAGAGAGAGAGAGAGAGAGAGATAGACTGGGTGTTGGAGGATTTGATCTTGTTTGGGAGGAAGAGAGAAACTAGGAATTGGAAGGTGTGGGCGAGATTCTCCTGTGGGCAAGTTCTGACGCCAGTGTGAAAAGCGGCGCGAGCCACTCCGGTGTCAACGGGCCTCAAGTGGCAGGTATCCACCCCTGCCTAGGGGGCTAGTATGGCGCCGGAGTGGTGTCCGCAGCTCCGGCGCCCGAAAGCCGGCACGCACAGCTGGCGCTAGTTTGCGCTTGCGCGTGGGTTCCCGTCGCCACGCCGGACCCCGGGCAATATGGCGGAGCCCTACAGGGGCCCGGCGCAGAGGAACAAAGGCCCCCACGGAACTAGCCTGCCCGCCGATCGGTAGGCCCCGATTCTGGGCCAGGCCACTGTGGAGGCCCCCCTGGAGTCGGATCCACCCGCCCCCCCCCCCAACAGGACGGCCCCCGCAGACAGAACTCCGAGATCCCGCCAGGTGGGACCATACGTAACCAACGCCGGCGGGACTCGGCTGAACTCAGCGGGCACTCGGGCCGTCGAGGCCCGGAGAATCGCCGGAGGTGGGAGGGGGCTTTCAACGGCACCCGACCGGTGCGGTGGCGATCTCGGGGGCGCCCGAAAATCGGCGAGCTGGCGTCGGGGCGGCGTGCCGGCGCGGGGTCGGAGAATCCCGGCCGTGATGCTCCAAGGGTGATGCTCAATTGTGACTTTCAAAATGAACTGGATAATCACCTTAAAAGGAAAAAGACTTGCGAGGGCTACAGGAAAAAGCAGAGGATTTAGGCAAACTAAATTGCTCTTGCAGAGACCAGGCATGGACTCAATGAGCCAAATAGCTTCCTTCTGTGCTGTAACCATTTTCTCCTCTACAAGTGTGCATCACTCTCTGAATTATGGCTTCTGCAATTTTTTTAAACATTTTGAATGACAGAATTGATGTTGTAAGAATTAAAGGAAGTGTGTGCAAAAGAGAGACAGATAGTGTCACACATAACCTTAAAAAAGAAACAAATATATCTCAAGTTAATATCCCATGGCAAATCAGTTGATATGTTGCAAAGTCTAAGAATGGCAGTTGAAATAGGCGAGGTTAGATTGGAACATGCTTGTAAATTTCAGACTCAGAGTAAATGACGGCTTTCTTTTATTTTCCAGATTGTTTTTGTTCTTTGAAAAACATGGGGCGGGATTCTCTGATCCTGAGGCTAAGTGTTGACGCCGTCGCGCTTTACGACGGCATCAACAGGCCCCAGGAGCAGCGATCCTGAGTCCTACAGGGGGCCAGCATGGCACTGGAGCGACTCACGCAGTAGCTGCCGATACCGGCGTCAAATGGGCGCCGCGGGTCTGCGCATGCACGTTGCGACCGTTGCGGATTCGCGCATGCGCGCTGCGACCGGCGCGAACTCGTGCATGCGGCTAGTTTCTTTCTCCGCGCCGGCCCCGACGCAACATTGCATAGAGCTACAGGGGCCCGGTGCAGAGTAAAAGAGGCCCACACCAGGAGAAACCAGCCCGCCGATCGGTAGGACCCCCATCGGTCGGACCCCCCTCCCCCCACCAGGCTGCCCCCCGCAGGATGGACGCCGAGGTCCCGCCGGGTAAGTCCACATGTGAACGGCGTCGGCGGGACTCGACCTATCTCGTCAGCCACTCGGCCCATCCTGTGCGGAGAATTGGCGGACCGGCGTCTGGGCGGCGTCGCGTGAATCGCACCCAGCTCGGCGACTCTCCGACCCAGCCCGAGGTCAGAGAATGCCGCCCATGATTTGTTGAAGTTTGACACATGGAATGTGATATTATGATTGATCTCATTGGCAGCCTTCCATCTCGTGAGACTATGGTTTGTGCCATGATGGTCAACTCTGTGTTAAGCATTGCCTCTTGTGACTCAGGAGTCCCACTCTGGCATACCAGTCCCTGCCGCATTTGCTACAACGGAAGACAATGGATGAGTAGGCATAAGATTCACTGGCGTCTTTCTGGGCCCTCTTCTCGGCCAGCTCACCTTGCTGTTTCTGCTCATCTGTTCCAAATTCTGGCATGCCAGTCCCTGTCGTATTTGCTGCAGAGAAAGACAGTGGACTGAGAAGGCATAAAATGCACTGGCCTCTTTCAGGGCCCTCCTCTCGGCCAGCTGACCTTATTGTTTCTGCTCATCGGTTTCAATGTCATCAAATAATCAGCCTTCAGAGGTCACAACTGTCAGGGACCTCCTCCCAGTTGCCTGTGTCAATGTCCGTCATCCTCATATCTCACTTGCAGCTGTCCTTGTAGCAGAGCCTTGACCCAGTGGCCAGTTCAACATACTGAAGGTCTTTGGGTATATAACCATCATTCTTAGTGATGAGTTAATGCTGATTGAATTAGCACGTTCCAGGACGTCTGAGTTGGTGAACTTGTCCTGCTAAGAGATGCCAAGGACATGTCTGATACAGCGAAGTTTGAACACTATTCAGCTTTTTCTCCTGCCTATCATATTGTCCAGGTCTTACTACTGTAGGAGTGTACCGAGATGCAGGCTTGGAAGATTCTCAGTTTGGCTGATGCTCTTAATTAGGTTGGTTTTGCTGCACACATTCTCTCTCTGTTTATTGATGTAGTAAATATCCATCTTTCATTGCACAGCTCACAGGACGTTCAACAATTGTAAACTGGTAACAGACTTAAAAATCAGCAATTCAGGGGCTAATAATGGAATTTTCAGAAACAAATTTGAAATTGAAGCCTGACATTGTGACCCCAAAGAAACTAAAAAGCTGAAAATAGGAAACCTAAGGAGAAGAGTTTTGCCAGTAGTGAAAATCACATGAGCTGCAATTATTGAAAGCTGTGCTCATAAAGTAAGTAAAATGGGAGATCTGGAGACCTAAGGAAAGTTTGGGAGGGTTGTGGGAAAGTAAAAAAAAAAGAGAAAAAACTAGTTATGCTGTTAATTATCTCAGAGATAGGCAACATGGCTGGTATACTGGAAGTTCAAAACCTGTTTCACAGCACCACCATGTTGCCAGATTGTGTAACTGTGGATTGTCAGAAAGCAACTGCAGAAGCCTAACGAGAGCATTGAAGAATCCTATTAAGCCAGAGTTAACTGTGAATTGACAAAACGTTCCAATGTTATGTGCCAGTGTATTAGTTATGCTATTTCTCCAGTAATCCAAAGGCCAAGACTAATAATTCAGACTGATTCTGGCCCTTAAACATTTGATGGTGAATGTGGACTGTCCATCTCTCCAAGTTCAATTTTGAATGTTAGGGTGCTGACAGTGAGCAATCCCATCATAGTGTCAAATTGGAGACTGTGATCTTCAACGGCTACAGCTTCAATCATATCAAATTAACAATCTGTAAGGCTCCAAACAGACATCTTGATGCAGTTCGCTAGATTCAAGTTGACCAATATCTGACTTTCCTATCCAGTAGCCCAAGTTTTGTGTGGGGAGTCATGGTCATTTCTGCTCCTCCTGGTCTCAAACAAAATCCTTGCTAAGACTCAGCTCTGTTGACTGTGGAACTGACTGAAGCTTGCAGCATATGTTGTGCATCGAGTTCTCATTAGGTTATTATGTACAGTTTAGGACTTTGGTCTGCATATTACTAAATGTCTATCAGTTACATCAGGCTGACACCTGTCAAACCGTTGGTCCCTATCAAAATAGGAGGGGGTCAGCTATAACGCTACTGATGTCATTTTTTTTACTCTTAATGTATCATTAAGCCAATTTCACCACTCCCTGGCTAGAACAAGGTACATTGAAGAGTTCGATGAAAAGCATTACTTTGGCCATTTACCATGCCAAAGCTGATCTGGGAAAGTTTGATGTTGTCAAAGATTTGAGACATAATTTTAAAAGTTCTTGAAAAAGATAAATATCTAGTTGTTAACTTTTTTTAAATAATTGATGCACTAGTGGAATGCCCATAATCTGGCTCACAGCAATTTGAAAAATATGCTGATTTATGACACTAGCAATGCACCATGTACCACACAGTATATTACTATGTTGCTAATTTGGAGAAAAGTTATTAAGTCTGTCCCACTCGAGGCCTTAAATTCTATTTTCATTAAAAAATAGACATGCTGGTCAATATTCAACTACTGTTTACAGATCAGAAGCTGATTGTAAATACCTGTCTTCAAGGAAAAGAAAACCCAAAACAACTAACTTTTAAAACTTTGAAATGTGCACAATAGTCTCTAAACTTTTATGCAGATAAGTTATCTGCTGCTCAATACAGTATTATAAATTTCCCTCAAATATAACAGTTACCACACTTCAAAAAGTACTTTATTGGCTGTGCAATAATTTTGGCTCTTCTATAATTGTCAAAGGAGCTGCATTTACGAATGAAGTAAAATTGTTCTGTGCATCGAAACTGGTGCACAAGTTGAGTATACCCATTTTGTGCAGGTGTTTATAAAAGGAAAAACCGCTAACTTTTTTCCCACATTCCTAAAATAGCTCTTAGGAGTAAACTAATATAATGCTTTTATTGTCTAGTTTTTGTTTGTTAGGGAACATTGGAAAAGCTTTTTCCTAAACTTCAATAGTTTGACATTTAACATCAATGGAACGTATGTCTGTTAATAACTCCTGCTTGAACAAAGGAAGGAATGGAAAGTTCTAAAACTGACCTGAAGCAGGCAAACCAGCATTAAGGTAGTGGGAGACTACAGTGATTAAATTAGATCAGCAAAAAGATTTCAGAAAAACTCACTGTCCCAACAGTAAAGACTGTAAGCACTCACATGAAAGTAATCAAAAGGCCTAATGAAATTACCTTATCTCAAGGGGGCTGTGACACAACAAGGAAAAAATTATACTTCAGTTGTACAATGTCTTGGTTAGGCCCCATGTTAAGTACTGCATTTGGTTTTGGCACCACACTTTAAGATGGGTATATTGGCATTGCAGGAATTATTGCAGATATTCACCAGAATGATACTGGAGTACAAATGATTAACATTTTAAGGACAGCTTGCCAAAACTTAGCTCGTATTTCCTTTAGTGCAGGAGGTTGAGGATGATAAAAATGATATCAGGATTCCATAGGGTAGGTACAGAAATGTTGGGGTGAATTCTCCGCCTCCCCAGACGAGTGATTTTCAGCAGCGAGCCACCGTTGGCCAATGGGATTTCCCATTGTAGCCATCAGGAAACCCACTAGCGGAGGTACACTACCGGCAGAATGGAGAATCCCGCCGGCAGAGAATATATGAGCAATTAAGAACAATGGGGCACAATCGTCTCCTCCCCATTTCACCCAGACCCACTATCCCCTTCGTCGTGGTCTCAAATCTCAGGCTCACTCTCCCAACATTATCAACCATATTCAGCTTCCCTTTACCTACTTCTGTTACCTTATGCAGAAGCTGTAAAATGGAACATCTTTATCATATCTCTTTGTAAAGAAGATTTCAAATTAACAATATAATTAAACATATTATCAAGGTCATTAATTTACAATTCCGACAAAAGTAAACATAGTGGTAAAAATTAAAATAAAAGTCACCAGCATTCTTACTTTATTGCATTTAGAAATGCAATTTCACACTCACTATAAATCAGAGACCTTGATAATAAGTTACAAGGGATAAAACAACACATTCTCCAAGAAATTCCACAGGAAATCCACTAATAAAATTTTCTGCTAGAAATTATAGTACATTTGGAGCAAATCTGCTGCCAAGACTTCAAGAACGCTTAAAATTTGTGTCACTTCAAAACAGTTATTTTATATAGAAACCATTATGTATATAACTTTAAATGACCTTACTAATCATAATTAAATAAGAGAAGTAAAATCAAGTTGTGATATACAGCCTAATGAGCAACTGAAATTCAACCTCACCCAAATTTCCCATAACAGCAGATTAATATGTCTTGGACTACATCGGATAACATGGTCCTTATAGATTGACTCTGACTCACCATGGCCAATGCCACCAGATTTACTATGGTTAAAAACACATATCCAGTGTGTGCATTTTCTAGCAGTCACATTTATCCTTTCCAATATCACAGTCAAACTTCTAAACCATACTTCAAAAAAAAGCAAGTACAAGAGAGAGAAGGGGTGGAAGATAAAGTGAGAGTTTGTGTGGGGGAAGACAGGCAGAGTGAGAGTGCTTGCATAATGGATTGGGAGAGGGAACACAAACACATAATGGAGTGGGTACAAGACCAAGTGTGTGATCAGAAAGAGGTAGAAATTGGGCAATGAGTATGAGGAGAGGATTTACAGAAGGATCATGGCAAAATAAAGCTAGTCAGTGGAATATGTGAGATGTTTCAATAAAGATTCAAATTCATCTTTATTGTACATTAATTTCAGTATATGGGGCAATACATTGAAATTGAATAAGTATTTGCAGTACATGTTACTCCTAGAAGTGGCTCTGATAGACCTTTTCAACATTAAAAGGTATTGTGTTGTGTGATACAAAGTTGCTATTATAATAGAGGTAAATAGCACAATGATAAAAAAAATATTTGCTGCGAGTACCGAGAAACGACTTAAAATGCTTCTTGAATTTATTTTTATATACCATATTTCCCTGTCAAGAACTGAAATTTCTCATGACCAAAATAAGTATTTAAATAAAATAGATTAAAAACAAAATTTCACAATAACCTGAGTAAAATTACACACTGAATTATCCTTGTATTTTTAAAATTCTCTTTCAAAGTTTTCATATTCTCCTAAAAGCCTCATCTTTTATTTCAGCTCTGATGTCACCTTAATTTTAATCATACATTTCCTGGCATGCATCAGTGTTAGCTCAATATTTTGCTTTAACTTCCAGTGGTTTGCATTTGTGTTCAATTGTTTTCACAAGCAATTTGATGAAAACACTGGAACAAACTTCAGATATAGTAGATTCAATGACTTTTAAGAAATCAAAACTTTTACAAGGAGGATACCAGAACTAAGGTATTATGGCCAGGATTCTCCGTCCGGAGTCTAAGTGCTCCCGCCTGTGGAGAATTGGGACTGTGTGCCGCTGGCACTAAAAGCGTCACCAGAGTGGCATTCTCAAGTTTGACGAAGCAAAAATATGCATTATGCGTGACACAACAGATTCCCTGCAATTACTGGGTCGGCCGCCATTTTTTAATAATAATCTTTATTAGTGTCACAAGTAGGCTTACATAAACACTGCAATGAAGTACTGTGAAAATTCCCTAGTCGCCACACTCTGGCGCCTGTTCAGGTACACTGAGGGAGAATACAGAATATCCAATTCACCTAACAAGCACGTCTTTCGGGACTTCGTCGGAGGAAACCAGACCGGCACCTGGAGGAAACACACACAGACACGGGGAGAACATGCAGATTCCGCAAAGACAGGGATCAACGCAAAGTGGGAGGAAGAGTTGGAAGAGGGTATGGAGGAAAGGCTCTGGTGCCGGGGAGTGAACGCCTCCACCTCGTGCGCAAGTTTAGAGCAGATATAGCTGAAGGTGGTATACAGAGCACACCTCACAAGGGCGAGAATGAGCCGGCTCTCTGAGGGGGTAGAAGATGTGTGTGAATGTTGTGTGTGTGTGTGTGTGTGTGTGTGTGTGTGGGGGGGGGGGTTGCTCAAACCCCACGTTCATATGTTTTGGCCCTGTCCAAAGCTGGAGGATGACTGGAAGGAGGTTTTTAAGGTAATCCCTAATGTGATGCACGTGAAACTGGACCTGGGCCCTTGGGTGGCCGTATTCGGGGTGTTGGACCAGCCGGAGTTGGAAACAGGTCTGGAGCCAGATGTTGTAGCCTTTACCTCGTTGATCGCCTGAAGGCGGATCCTGGTGGGATGGAGATCAGCCTCTCCACCCTGTGCCCTGGCGTGGCGGGTGGACCTGCTGGAATTCTTAACTCTTGAAAAGGTTAAGTTTGAGTTGAGGGGAAGGATAGAGGGGTACTACAATTCATGGGAGTTATACATTATGCACTTTCAAGAATTGGATTACATTAGGGGGGGGTTGGGGGGAGGGGTATATCTATGTTAATGGTGACTATGGGTGATTCCTGATTTCTTTTTGTTATTTGTTTACGTTGACATGCAGGCTGCTGTTTGGCGGTTTGGTGGGAGAATGGGATTGTTGTTATTGATATGGGGATTGACATAGTATTCGTTACTGCTTATTGTTTATTGGTGATGGTGTAAATTTGGAAGAAAATGTGAAAAAGGCGAACAAACATATTTTTAAAACGTGAGGGGCTTCCTTCCCCTCACCAAAGGAATAAGGGGTCACCCCCCCTCCCCCGGACTGCCTCGGCACCCGTCCCTCAGACCTCACTCAGTTCCCCCCCCTTCAGCCACATCCTCCCAGCCCCCCTTCAGTCCCCACCCGTTGGCATTGCCAATGATGACTCCCTAGCATGACATGCTGGACCCCTAGGGGGGAGTCAAGTAGGTCAGCCCATTGCTCATGAATCCCTCTGCCACTGCCAAGTTGCAGAGGGAATGTTCCCCTCGGGTCCTGGTGGTTGGGTGGGCTGGGGCTGTAGGAAAGGGGTTGCCCCCTGGACCCACCGGGATGTGGTATCCTGTGTCTTGACTGCCCCTTCCAGCCCTGGGCCATCTGGAGATCACTATTGGCATGGTGATCTCAGGTATCTGTTTAAGATCTTTATCCTGGTCTTACTTGTTTAAACTCTGAAGTGGCCTTCTCACTCTCAACTGCTAAGCCTGACAGCTGATATGATTGACTAGCAACAGTGCCACTCACGATGGCCCCAGGGAAATACTCAGGGAGTCCAGTAGTGAGAGAATTGTTGAGAATTTGGAGGCAGTTTCACTAACACTTCGGGTTTGGGGCAGAGTCAAGGGAAATGCCAATTCGGGGGGATCACAGATTTGAGCCAGGGAAGTGGGATGGAAATTTTCGGAGATGGGAACGAAAAGATTTGTTTCTTGAGGGTTGGTTTGCAGGATTGACGGAGCTGGGAGCGAAGTATGGGCTGGAGCAGGGGGATATGTTTAGAAACATGCAGGTACAAGACTTTGCCAAGAAGGAGATACAGAGCTACCCGGTGAAGCTGGCCTCCTCATTGCTGGAGGAGGTGCTGACGACAGAGGGACTGGAGAAGGGGTAATGTCAGGGGTTTACAAGGCTATTTTGGAAGGGGAAAAGACATTGCTGGAAGGTATCAAAGCAAAGTGGGAGGAAGAACTGGGAGAGGGTATGGAGGAGGGGTAAGAAGGGGGTAATGTCAGGGGTTTACAAGGCTATTTTGGATGGGGAAAAGACATTGCTGGAATGTATCAAAGCAAAGTGGGAGGAAGAACTGGGAGAGGGTATGGAGGAGGGGTTCTGCTGTGAGGTGCTCCAGAGAGTGAATGCCTCCACCTTGTGCACGAGGTTGGGGATGATATAGCTGAAGATGGTTATTATGGGCCAGGGTTTGGAGAACACCAAATTATATCATGGAGTTCACCTGACCTACAACGTTTAATAGATTTTGGTTATGAGGAGCACAAAGGCCCACTTTCCAGATGTTATGCAATAGAGACCTTAAGTATTTTTAAACAAAACAATGTTTATTCTATGAAACCAGTTAACATTTTATAAACACACAGTAAACATTTTATCAACCACCAACACAAATACCCTCCCAAAGATACAGTACTCTATAGGTAACCTTTAGAACACAGAACATAGAACGATACAGTGCAGTACAGGCCCTTCGGCCCACGGTGTTGCACCGACATGGGAAGTCAAAAAACAAAAGCCATCTAACCTACACTATGCCATTATCATCCATATACTTATCCAATAAACTTTTAAATGCCCTCAATGTTGGCGAATTCACTACTGTTGCAGGTAGGGCATTCCACGGCCTCACCACTCTTTGCGTAAAGAACCTACCTCTGACCTCTGTCCTATATCTATTACCCATCAGTTTAAGGCTATGTCCCCTCGTGCTAGCCATTTCCATCTGCGGGAGAAGGCTCTCACTGTCCACCCTATCTAACCCTCTGATCATTTTGTATGCCTCTATTAAGTCTCCTCTTAACCTTCTTCTCTCTAACGAAAACAACCTCAAGTCCATCAGCCTTTCCTCATAAGATTTTCCCTCCATACCAGGCAACATCCTGGTAAATCTCCTCTGCACCCGTTCCAAAGCTTCCACGTCCTTCCTATAATGAGGTGACCAGAACTGTACGCAATACTCCAAATGCGGCCGTACCAGAGTTTTGTACAGCTGCAACATGACCTCATGACTCCGGAACTCAATCCCTCTACCAATAAAGGCCAACACTCCATAGGCCTTCTTCACAACCCTATCAACCTGGGTGGCAACTTTCAGGGATCTATGTACATGGACACCGAGATCCCTCTGCTCATCCACACTTCCAAGAATTTTACCATTAGCCAAATATTCCGCATTCCTGTTATTCCTTCCAAAGTGAATCACCTCACACTTCTCTACATTAAACTCCATTTGCCACCTCTCAGCCCAGCTCTGCAGCTTATCTATGTCCCTCTGTAACCTGCAACATCCTTCTGCACTGTCGACAACACCACCGACTTTAGTGTTGTCTGCAAATTTACTCACCCACCCTTCTGCGCCCTCCTCTAGGTCATTGATAAAAATGACAAACAGCAACGGCCCCAGAACAGATCCTTGTGGTACGCCACTTGTAACTGAACTCCATTCTGAACATTTCCCATCAACCACCACCCTCTGTCTTCTTTCAGCTAGCCAATTTCTGATCCACATCTCTAAATCACCCTCAATCCCCAGCCTCCGTATTTTCTGCAATAGCCTACCGTGGGGAACCTTATCAAACGCTTTACTGAAATCCATATACACCACATCAACTGCTCTACCCTCGTTACCTGTTCAGTCACCTTCTCAAAGAACTCAATAAGGTTTGTGAGGCATGGCCTACCCTTCACAACCCTGACTTTAATAACTTTCCTAACAATATCCAAAAGCCAAACACCCTTTTTTCCTACAAAACAGTAGGTTCGAACTCCTTACAGAAACAGATATTACTGTAAAGTTATCACGTGGTCTGGAGACATTCTTTAGTATGCAGAGAGAGAAACTAAAATACACCTTCCTGGTTTGAATGCAGCTCCCAACTGAAAACGAAATAAAAGAAAACTCAGAGCCACAAAGCAGCTTCCAGCTCAAAACGAAAGTAAAAAACAGACTCACAACCCAGCTCCACCCACACAATGACATCACAGTGGTGGGGGGGGCGGGGGCGCGCGCGCAAACCGCGTTCATATGTTTTGGTCGTGTCCAAAGCTGGAGGATTACTGGAAGGAGATTTTTAGGGTAATCTCTAAGGTGGTGCATGTGAGACTTGACCCGGGTCTTTGGGAGGCCATATTCAGGGTGTTGGATCAGCCGGGGTTATAAACGGGTGCGGAGGTAGATGTTGTAGCCTTCGCCTCATTGATCGCCCAAAGGCGGATCCTGTTGGGGTGGAGGTCAACCACTCCATCCTGTGCCCTGGCATGACGGGGAGACATGCTGGTTAAGTTTGAACTGAAGGGAAGGATGGAGGGGTTCTACAATTCATTGGCATTATTCATTATGCACTTTCAAGAATTGAATGACATTGAACATTGGGGGAGGGGGGAACTGTGTATGTTGATGGTGACTATGGGTGATTGTTGATTCATTTTTATTATTTGATGTTTATGTTGACATGTGGGCTGTTGTTTGGGGGTTGGTGGGATGGTGGGATAGTTGTTGTTGATAACGGGATTGACATTGTATTCGTTACCGTTTATTGTTTGTTGGTGGGTGTAAATTTTGAAGAAATTGTGAAAGAGAATAAAAATATTGTTTTTTAAATATTGAACAGTCTGAGGCCTTTCCTTGGAACACATAGATAGTCTGATTTGGAGGTCCTTAATATTATTAAAGTGTATATAGGGTAGACAGAGAAAATATGTTTCCACTTGTGAGGGTAGGGGTCATATATATAAGATTGTCACGATTAAAATCAGTGGAAAATTCGGGAAACAAAAGGATTGGCAAGAATGTGGAACTTGCTACCAACAAGAGTAGTTGGGCAAAATATCAGAAATGCATTTGAGGGGAAGCTAAATATACACTTGAAAAAGGAATATATGATACTAAATTAGATAGAGGTGTGAGGAAGCTTCTGTCTAGCATTAACACCAGCATGAACCTGTTGGTCCAATTATCGATTTTCTGGAATGTAAATCGAGGCACTGGGTGCATTGTCTGTGTTTAGATTAAAGCAGTATGTGGGTGAGTACAAGAGGCGACACAGGAGAGTGTATATACACCACCAAACAAGAGCAAAAAGACATACCATTGCAGTGGGTGAGTCTAAAGTACCCAATAACCTCAAGTGCAAGAACAGTAACAGTAACATTTACCACAAGGGATCCACGTGCAAAACTATTATTTACATTTACAACTCCCAGTTGTTATGCTAAACTTCAGATTTTCATGGTTCTACCTAAAATTCCATATTTCCCCTCCACGGAGATGCTCGATCAAAGGATTTCCATGCTATCAAAAAGGCTGGATCCCTCTCACCAGAAATCTGCCAGTTTATACTGCATTACTTCAAAGGCAAAAGCCACAGTCTAAAATAAATAATTATTCTTTTGGTAGCGAACCTGGAATTTCCTTCTCCAGTACTGCTAAATACTCAAAAAACCCCAAGATTCACTCACCAAAAGAAATGCAACAATGTTCATGCTCGCAACTTTCGTCCCTGCCCCTCCAGTGTGCCTGGGGTCAGAGAGAGGTCAACTCATTTAACTAGTAGTGGCAGGCCCGCATAACATTCACTGTCTTCTGGCAACTAGAAATGGGCAATTTCCTCGCCAGTGAAATGACCCCTCTGTAGCTTTACTCAACTCTAATAAACGCAATTATTTGTCTCAAAGTGGTTGTTTACCATACAAATTAAAATCTATGATTATTAAAACATGCATGAAAACATATGTAATCCTTCAAGTTTGTAACACATACGAAACCTAAAACAACATTGGAATGTAAACCATTGCTAAGGCGGAGAGCAATGATTCCAGATTGGCAGGGGGGGGGGGGGCGGTAAATCACTAAATCTTTTGTTCATATGAACTGCGACTTCAAGTCCAAAATTAAAATTACCTGTAATTAATTGGCGATTGCACAGTATCTTATGTTGATGTACACTAAGATACCAAATGCCAGAAACCAACGGTGTTCTTACGGTTATGTCACTGCCACTTGATTTCCTGCAGATAGTTGACTGACAATGCCACAATCTTGTTTATTTCCGAAGATTTTAAGAGATATCAACAGCTAGGTATAAAACTATGTTGCAAAACAGCAAACAGCTCTCACAGTATATATTTTATTCAACATATTAAGTATAGAATATTGTAAACACATACCAAGACATGCAGATGTTTTAAGATTACATTGCTCCTTAAAATAAGACATTAGTTTATAGATATAGCACCCTAATTGTGCCTTCTTTAAAAAGATTTAGAAATAATGGTCACTTAAGAAATCGGGAAACAATATTCGCCATTGTACCTGTTATAACATTGCTTACAATTGTTTCAGTATGGAAAGATTACTTTCAAATTCCCTTAATTTATTTTCAAATCAATGGCAGCGTTTTCGGATTTTCTCTATTTGTCCAGTATACCTTTAATAAATCTAGCTTCACAACCTCGCCAATATTCTCCCTAAAAGTAGAGCCGATAGCAATTCGAGAGGATTAAACAGGCCGCCATTTTACAGACCACTAACAAGCTCATCATCAATCGGATTATGGTGATCGGACTACAGTCGGAGGCAATTTGTTAATATCGCCAATGCATCATCATTCACGAATGGTTCAGACAAGGCTGCATATAAAGACGCGCGACAGTACTAAACGATCGTCAATATTACATAAACAAATGTTCATAATAGGTATAACGCGTACTTTTGATCGCAGCCGTAGGTAAACGTAACAGCCAGCTGAGAACAAACCAAAAGTCAAACCATTACCAACGCGCAAAGCGGTCATTACGGGGTCAGTCAAACTCAACATCACTAATCAAACCCAACAAAAATCATTCATGTTCGCTTAGAAAACGCTCCCAAATTGCCAATACATCTCAAGAATGCATAACATAGCCAATGACAACCACTTGCAATAAACTCATACATTAAAAAAAAAACATACTTCCTGATTTCACAACATACCACAGAGTAAACCAATTGAATAACAACGGGAGCACTTTGAACTTACCAGATTGGAATTGGTTGCATTCGAGTCGTCTTCTGGGAAAGGTATGTAGACGGCTAAGGCAACACAATTAGCGAAAATAGTTAGGAGAATAATTATTTCGAATGGCCTGAGAGTGAGAGTTAAGGAGCCATCGTATTTAGAAAAATAAATTACAACCCGAAAGCAAAGATTTACATCTTCTGTGTTTGAAATCAAATATATCTTGCAGGGAGTATAATTTGGAATTCACCTGGAACGTCCCAAATAAATGAAAAATACTATAATATGTTCCAAGTCAGAAAGAAACCTGCGATTTGTTTTAGAACTAAATAAAAAGTGGGTGTGTAGGGTATGAAGTTGTTGAAAATTCTGTGTTTGTCAATATTTAGAAATAAAATTCTAATTCTTGTGAAATGTAAGCTGGTGAACAAGTTAAAATATGTAAAAGATAGTTATCCCGAACATGACAACTTCATCGTTCATTGTCAGATCACTCCAAGTAAGCATGTATGTACACAGATGTGCTCTGCCTCATTCCACAATCAGGAAAAAAAACTGCTGCAATTACTTCTTCCAGCATCTTTATCTCTGGAATCCCACAAGGGTCTTTTTCTGGGACACCTATTTCTCATCTATACCCTGCCCCTCAGCATCCCAAACACGTCAGCTTCCACATATATGCTGAGAACACCCAATTCTAACTCACCACCACTCACCATCCTCCATCCTCCACTACCTCTGATTTGTCAATGGACTTGTTCAATATTCAGTGCTAAATGAACAGAAACGTCCTCCAATTTTCTTTGGAGAGTTAGGGGTCTTCAGTCCCTATCACAGATTCAATTCAACTACCAACTCCATGGCTCTCCCTGGCCACTGCTCAAGGCTAAATCAGACTTGTGCAATGCTCTCCTAACCTGAGCTTGCAGCTTCATCTTCTCCATCAAGACTACTTACTTCCACCGTCGTATCACTAGTCACCAACCCCATCTCAGCTCACCTGCTGCTGAAATTCTTATTTCTTATCCATATCTTTGCTCCCTCTAGGCTCTCCCAATGCTCTGCTAACTGGCCTCCAACCTTGCACTCTCTGTAAGCGTGAGCTCACCCAAAACTCAGTTGTAGGTATCCGAACTCGCACCAAGTTTGATTAATTTATTAGCCCTGTGGCTTGCGAATCTCTATTGGCCCACAGTTGTCAATGTCTCAATTTTAAAAGTCTTATCTCTGTTTTCAAATTTCTCCACGACCTAAAAATGCCATCGAAATACAGGGTGCTTGAAAGGTTCCAAAACCTCACCCATCGCTTGCGCGTATGTGAGCTCGGCATCTATGTATATCAGCACTTCAAGCTGGCTGTGCGCATGTATGTGCAGACCTTCATGCCCGCAAACATTTTATAATATTTAGCTGGTAGGTTCTCCCATTATTTCCTATCTTAAAGGATATTTCCATTCGACTATATTGATACATGCTCGCCTCACAGGGTTTTTGAGAGTCAAACAGAAGAGAGCCCGTGGTGGACGTGTGGTCGCGGCGTTTGCTTGTTTTTTCTGCTTGTTATACTGTTGCCTTTTCCTTTGGGTTGAGTTGGCCGTAGAGACCATATTGTTGCCCATCATCGCGGCGGCTTTGGCTTGTCTGGCCGCTTCGATGGCCGCTTGCCAAGACAAGGCAGCCCCTGGACTTGGGATGTGTTCTGAAGCCAGACCGTCCGTCTTGGCATTGGGAAGGCCATGGGCAAGTACTGCCCGGTTGCTAGCATAGTCAACGCCTGGAATGAAAAAAAAATCAAATGGTAGATATCTATCTATCATTATATCTATCTATATATCTATCTACCATATCATGTAACCTGCAGTATTCTTTTTTCAATTAATTGCTGCCAATTACTGATAATTATCCGATTTTTCAATCAAGCGAAATCTGTTGGGGATTTCGAATCAAAATAGTAGAGAATATTGCATCACAAGATAACTTTTCCTATGTGTGAAACGGTTAGTCAAACACTGAATATATTATTCATAATTTAAAATGTTACGAGATTTAAGATTAAAGGGGAAAACTGCAACTTTAAGTAATTACTTTACAGATGGTGGAGCCATTTCCTTCGCGCGCGAATGATTACAGAAAAACTGAAGAAAAAAAAATCTCCGTCCATAGTTCAAGAAATAATGATTCATCCGGGAGCTCGATTTAAAAAAACCTTGAAGGCAAATTTAAATACTGTTCGTATTACCTTCACGATACAATCTCTAAACATTCGCCGCATATAAATATAGTATTTAACTATAACAGCGCATATTTTTAAAGGCGTCTGGACAACTTGGTCATATGTCAATTTCATGTGAAATACATGGGCAACAGCACTGCTGCGAACGAATGCTTCACCCTGCATGTCTGCAGGTTAATCTTCGGGAGAAAAACGTGCAAGACGCTGCATAAAACATATTATTCTGCCAAACTGCCTGTTAAATGTTGCTGTACAACCCAAACACCCACCGGTTATGTCCATGGAAGTAAGATTTTGCGATGCTCTTCGTTTTCTGTCTCTCTTTCCCTTTCCCTGTTTCAGAGTTCTTACCTTGATGGTTTTCCTCGGGAATATACATCCTCTTGTTTTCATTCACCATTTAAATATGCCAGTTTTTTGTTCCGCAAACGGCGATTTATTACCTGATCCCCATTATTACAATAAAACGCAAGTAACTGATCCTCTCTACCACCCTCTTTCTCACAGCACATCCTGACTACATCCGGGGCTTCACAAAGAGCACATCATACACATTCCAAGCTCGCTTTCACTCTGTTCAGTGGAAATTATGGGAGGAGGAAAATATCCAGGGCAGCTCTCTAAGGGTTAAATGAGAGAGGAACGGTAAAAAGTTAAGAAAAAAACCGAATGAGGCGTGGAGAATAGAGGGAAAAGAAAACATGCAGTCTTGCAGGCCATTCCCTGCGATCACTGGAGGAGTTCTCTGAGCGCTATCTCCTGACTGTTTCCAGATGTTCTTACGTGTAAAATAAACCAAGCACATTTTTTTTCTCCAGTGCCTGGAAACAGTTTATGGAATCGTGACGTAAGATAAAGCAAGTGGGCAACGTCTCCCGAAGCCAAGAAAAGCAAGAATCTCATGCCATTTGTTTTCTTCTTTTGGTTTAACCCTGTGTTCTTTTATTTAACTTGTTGATATTTTTCATCCTTGTATTGTGAATCGGCAGAATATAGTGAATAAAAGCAAAGATGTATTTTCCCCCTGCCAATTGGTTATGAATAAAAGCATTTCCTGTGAATACATTTTGAAAAAGTCATAGGGAACAAAAAAATGCTGATGACTTTGGTTGGTATAAAACATAGAAGAAAGCAGCATTATATTATGATCAAACGGATTCCTAGAACCTAAATTCCACAGAAAAGACGCAGATATCTGCTAATCAGAAACCAAATGGCTGGAAATCTCCTTACATAGAACGATACAGCGCAGTACAGGCCCTTCGGCCCACGATGTTGCACCGAAACAAAAGCCATCTAACCTACATTATGCCATTATCATCCATATTTTTATCCAATAAACTTTTAAATGCCCTCAATGTTGGCGAGTTCACTACTGTAGCAGGTAGGGCATTCCACGACCTCACTACTCTTTGCGTAAAGAACCTACCTCTGACCTCTGTCCTATATCTATTACCCCTCAGTTTAAAGCTATGTCCCCTCGTGCCAGCCATTTCCATCCGCGGGAGAAGGCTCTCACTGTCCACCCTATCTAACCCCCTGATCATTTTGTATGCCTCTATTAAGTCTCCTCTTAACCTTCTTCTCTCCAACGAAAACAACCTCAAGTCCATCAGCCTTTCCTCATAAGATTTTCCCTCCATACCAGGCAACATCCTGGTAAATCTCCTCTGCACCCGCTCCAAAGCCTCCACGTCCTTCCTATAATGCGGTGACCAGAACTGTACGCAATACTCCAAATGCGGCCGTACCAGAGTTCTGTACAGCTGCAACATGACCTCCTGACTCCGGAACTCAATCCCTCTACCAATAAAGGCCAACACTCCATAGGCCTTCTTCACAACCCTATCAACCTGGGTGGCAACTTTCAGGGATCTATGTACATGGACACCTAGATCCCTCTGCTCATCCACACTTCCAAGAACTTTACCATTAGCCAAATATTCCGCATTCCTGTTATTCCTTCCAAAGTGAATCACCTCACACTTCTTTACATTAAACTCCATTTGCCACCTCTCAGCCCAGCTCTGCAGCTTATCTATATCCCTCTGTAACCTGCTACATCCTTCCACGCTATCGACAACACCACCGACTTTAGTATCGTCTGCAAACTTACTCACCCACCCTTCTGCGCCTTCCTCTAGGTCATTGATAAAAATGACAAACAGCAACGGCCCCAGAACAGATCCTTGTGGTACTCCACTTGTAACTGAACTCCATTCTGAACATTTCCCATCAACCACCACCCTCTGTCTTCTTTCAGCTAGCCAATTTCTGATCCACATCTCTAAATCACCCTCAATCCCCAGCCTCCGTATTTTCTGCAATAGCCTACCGTGGGGAACCTTATCAAACGCTTTGCTGAAATCCATATACACCACATCAACTGCTCTACCCTCGTCTACCTGTTCAGTCACCTTCTCAAAGAACTCAATAAGGTTTGTGAGGCATGACCTACTCTTCACAAAGCCATGCTGACTATCCCTAATCATATTATTCCTATCGAGATGATTATAAATCTTGTCTCTTATAATCCCCTCCAAGACTTTACCCACTACAGACGTGAGGCTCACCGGTCTATAGTTGCCGGGGTTGTCTCTGCTCCCCTTTTTGAACAAAGGGACCAGATTTGCTATCCTCCAGTCCTCTGGCACTATTCCTGTAGCCAATGATGACATAAAAATCAAAGCCAAAGGTCCAGCAATCTCTTCCCTGGCCTCCCAGAGAATCCTAGGATAAATCCCATCAGGACCCGGGGACTTATCTATTTTCAGCCTGTCCAGAATTGCCAACACCTCTTCCCTACGTACCTCAATGCCATCTATTCTATTAGCCTGGGGCTCAGCATTCTCCTCCACAACATTATCTTTTTCCTGAGTGAATACTGACGAAAAATATTCATTTAGTATCTCGCCTATCTCTTCAGACTCCACACACAACTTCCCATCCCTGTCCTTGACTGGTCCTACTCTTTCCCTAGTCATTCGCTTATTCCTGACATACCTATGGAAAGCTTTTGGGTTTTCCTTGATCCTACCTGCCAAATACTTCTCATGTCCCCTCCTTGCTCGTCTTAGCTCTCTCTTTAGATCCTTCCTCGCTACCTTGTAACTATCCATCGCCCCAACTGAAACTTCACACCTCATCTACACATAGGCCTACTATTCATTCAGAACTGTGTCGTCTTGAGTGTTAATTCAATTTATGCAATTGTTAAGACAAGTAAACCAGAAGCAACAGAAACCAGTTCCTCGGGCCCAGGAAGAAAACACACAAATATTCTAAGTAAATATAGCTAGAGTTCTCAAATCAGCAAAATAAATAAATAAATGGATTTTGTGCATAAATTGTGTTGTTGTGGGATTTAGTGAATAAATTGGACATGAAACAGGTGAGTACACGCTATTTTTACTTCTCAATCATTCAAAGTGGAAAGGAATGCATTGGGATAGGAACCTTGGCAACAAACTATGCCAGTTTGCAACTTATCATAGAATCCCTACAGTGCAGAAGGCGGCCTTTTGGCCCATTGAGTCTGCACCGACCCTCTGAAAGCCCACCCTACCTTGGCCCACTCCCTCGCAACCCCACCTAAACCTTTGGGACACTAAGGAGAAATTCAACATGGCCGATCCAGCTAACCTGCACATCTTTGGACTGTGGGAGGAAACCGGAGCACCCAGAGGAAACCCACGCAGACATGGGGAGAAAGTGCAAACTCCACACAGTCGCCCAAGGTCGGAATTGAACCTGGCTCTGTGAGGCAGAAGTGCTAACCACTGTGCCGCCACCTGAAGTAGAACTTCACTTAACTATATCCAGCAACCCCATATTCTACAGTGCCACAACGCCTGTTACTTAGTTATCTTCAGTGCTGGCTGAATCACCTTTAATGTGAAATTATTTTCTTTTACTGATCAGTTAAGTATGTTTATGCTCTTTTGTCCATTTTATCATTGGTAGATTTTTGCATGTCATTTGCACAAAGGCTTTTATTAATTTATTGTCTAAAGCAGAGCATTGCAAATTTAATCTCCAGTTTCTTTCAAAGATTCTTAACAGCAACAAAAATCACAAATCTGGCGATGAAGTGGACATATACTTTCCTTCAACTCAAAATCTACTGATACGCCATGGGAAATTGTGGAATATACTCAGATGGCACAGATTGGATATTGGAAAGTTCTGAACATAGAATGTTCAGATGCCTAAATGTTGTAGGAAAACTTAAACATGATTACATTTTAAAAATATGTTTTTATTAAAGATTTTCTATTTACAATAAATTTTATAACAAAACCAACATCACAATCAGCGGATGTAATACGGAACAACGGAACAAAAACACAACCAACCGTATGCACCTCATCCAGAAAAGAAAGGAAAAATAAAACCCCACCCGCCAGCATCTGACAGTGACTAATTCCTAATTCCTTAGGCAATGAATGGATGCCATCTCAGGTAGAATCCCTCAACTGACCCCCTGAAAGTGTACTTGAGTTTCTCCACACACGATTTCCATTCGGTCGCCCAGCCATACCGAGGCACTGGGCAGGGTAGGTGACCTCCATCCCAATAGAGCTTACCTCTGGGCAATCAACAAGGCAAAGGCAAGGATGTCTGCTTTCAGCCCTGGCGAGCCCGACACCCTAAAAATGGCTAACAAAGGTTAGCTCAAGATCAAGATTCAAAATCGCTGACATGATGCAAAAGAGACCCAAAAGCTTACCAATTTGGGACGCAACCAGAACATGTGTGTGTGGTTGCCCCTCCAACCCCTCAGCGCATCGATCGCACTTGTCCTCTACCCCCAGAAAAAAGCCGCTCATTTTAGCCAATCTCCTAAATGGTTACGGTTGATTGTGTTTTTGTTACGTTGTTCTGAGTTACATCCGCTAATTGTGATGCTGGTTTTGTTATAAATTTGATTGTAAAGAGAAAATCTTTAATGAAAATATATTTTTGAAATGTAATCACTTATAAGTTTTCCTACAACATTTAGGCATCTGAGCATCCTATTTTCAGAAATTTCCAATATCCAATTTGTGCCATCTGAGTATATTCCATGATTTCCCATGGTGTATTAGTAGATTTTGAGTTGAACAAAAGTATATGTCCACTTCATCTCCAGATATGCGATATTCTTTGTTTTTAAGAATCTTTGAAAGAAACTGGAGATTGAGGTCAGGTGAGCCCTATGCACTACCTTCAGCTGAATAAGGCCAAGCTTTGCACATGTAGACGTTTAAACGTAATTACATCAGACATTAAAAAAAGCAGTTCTTATTTTGGACTTTAAAGGTTTCAATTACTGAGAAAAATAAGCCAAAGCATTTTGACTGATTTCAACTCAACTGCTCTCATGAAAAAAATATCCAATTGAAGCCCAAGCCAAGAGCTTGAAGTAAATATTTAAAGAAAACATGAATAAACTTGGTTTCCACTAGTAAATTAATTTCAATATATATCAGTGTGACTTGGTGCATGTTGGAAAAGAAAAACATGCATTTATATAATATATTTTCCATCCACCAGACCCATTGACACCAGTCAATGAAGTACTTTTGAAATGTACTTACAGTTGTATTGTAGGAGATGTGGCAGCCAATTTGCACTCAGTAATTTCCCACAAACAACAATGTGACAATGGCCAGATAACAATAGTGTCTCAAGAGGGGGGCATTTACTTTAATATTTTATCTGAAAGACAGCACCTTTGACAGTGCAGCATTCCCTCCCTTTTTTTTTAAATAAATATTTTATTGAAAATTTTTGGTCAACCAACACAGTACATTGTGCATCCTTTACACAACATTATAACAATACAGATAATAATGACCTTTTTTATATAAACAAAAAAAAAAAACAACAAATAAATAAATATTAAATAACAAAAATGAAAACTAGCCCTAATTGGCAACTGCCTTGTCACAGGCTATACCCCAGCATTCCCTCCCTTAATACTGCACTGGAGTTTCCACCTTGATTTTTGTGCTTAACTAGTGGAGTGGGTTTAGAATCCGCAACCCTGTGATGCAAAGGCTAGAGTGCAATCAACTGAACCACAGGTGGCACCTTTTATTCAGCAGAATAAGGTGACTACATGTTGCTCAGATAATAAAAGACTAAATGGGGTGGGGAAGCAAAGATATCTACGGGTACTGATATAGAAATTACCAAAAAATAACAACAGGTTAATAATGCAATTAAAAAAACAAACCAAGTACTGGGGTTCATTTCGAGAGGGCTTGAATTGAAAAGCAAGTAAGTCATGGTAAACCTGTTTAGAACCTTGGTTAGACCTCACTTGGAGCACTGGCATAGTACTGTGATCCATATTACAGGTTGAATATGGAGGTATTGGAGAAGGTGAAAAAATGATCCACCAAGATGATATCAGAACTGAGAGATTATAACTATCAGAAAAGATT
This sequence comes from Scyliorhinus torazame, assembly GCF_047496885.1. NCBI lineage: Eukaryota > Metazoa > Chordata > Chondrichthyes > Carcharhiniformes > Scyliorhinidae > Scyliorhinus > Scyliorhinus torazame. Next base: position 81,749,023 of record NC_092725.1, on the reverse strand, counting down.
GAACAAGTTAGCTTCTTTCCTAGGAGAAGGCTCAGAGTGACCTAATAGAGTTCTATGAGATAACAGAAGGGTTTGACAGAGAAAATGTTTCAACTTATAACAGATGTTATAATTAGAAGTTGGTTACAAATAAATCCAATAGTGAATTTAGGAGAAAATGTGGCAAGAATGAAGAATTTATTACCAGAAGTAGTTGTTTTTTTTAAGTATCTTTATCCAACAAATTTTCAACAGATTTGCAATTCAAAACAGCACCACAAAACCCCCCAACCCACCTAAACCCCCCTCCCTCTACAGTCAACGGTAACCAACTCCCAAAATGCATGATAAACAAACCCCAACAACTGTAGGAACCATTACTCGCCAAACCCCCCTCCCATTAGAGCAGATTATGCCTTTTCCAGGGTCAGAAACTCCAGCAGGTTCCCCCCGCCAGGCCGAGGCATAGGCTGGAGAAGCTGACCTCTGTCCCAACTATGAGCAATCAGCTAGGTGAAGGCTAAAACACTTGCCCCTGCATCCGGCTGCAGCTCTGGCTGGTCCGACAACCCAAATCCAAATATGTCTTCGAGGGGACTGGGCTCCACATTCAGATGCAGAATCCCCGAAATGGTGCTGAACACCGTCCTCCAAAACCATACCAGCTTTGGGCAGGATCAAAACATGATTAGCAGGGCACCTCCCATATCACTCACAGGTATCCTTCCCCCCTTCGAACAGCCGGTTCAACCTAGACATTGTGAGGTGCGCCCTACCTTCAGGTACCAACCCCAGCCTCGCACACAAAGTCAAGGCATTTACCCTCCGCAGCACCTCACGACATAGACGCTCCTCCAGCACCACCCCAACTCTTCCTCCCACTTCGACTTAACACCTTCCATGGACAACCTGTTCTCCTCCAAAAGCCTCCCGCAAATTGCTGAGACAACCCCCCCCACCCACCCCCCGCCCCCGACCCCCCCCCCCCCCCCCCCCCATCCCCCACTCACCCCGCTGACATCACTGCCTCCAGCAACGAGGAGACAGGCGCTGTCGGGAAGGTCGGGAAGATCTTCCATGCAAAGTCCCACAACTTCTTCTACCTGAAGCTTTTACCCCGCGCCAGCCCAAACATCTCACCCAACTCCTCCAAACTCACAAATTGCCCTCACAGAAACAGATTCTTCATATCCTTAATCCACCTCTCTTCCCATCCCCAGAACCTTGCATCCATCCTCCCCGGCTCGAACACATGAATCCCCTTAATTGGCATCCCCCCAGACCCAGCTCCCAATGTAAAATGCTGCCTAACCTGCCTCAAGATCTTCAACGTGGCCACCACCATCGGACTCACTGTATGCTTCCCTGGGGCCATCGGGAGCGATGTCATTGCCAGCGCCCGCCATCCCAACCCCCTGCAAGAGCCTGCCTCCATCCTCACCCACAAAGCCCCCACCCCCCTGCTCCATCCCCGAACCTTCTCTGCATTTTCCACCCAATAACAATATTACCACAAGCAGTTGAGACAAATAGCAGATGCATTGATGGGGAAGTTAAATCAACACAAGAGGGAGGAAGAAATGAAAGGCTCTGCTGACTGGGTTAAATGAAGACTGGTGGAAGGACACTGATGTGGAGCATATATACCAGCATAGACCAGTTGGGCTGAATGGTCTATTTTTGTTCTATAGACTTATGTGAAAGGCACCAAAGAAAATTCAATGAATAAAATTGATCATGTGATAATAAATTGCGTAATCATTATCGTTGCAGAAAACTTCATGGAGAAAAAGTTGTCAAATTTTGTTTAGAAATCTTTTTAGTGAATTCACAGGTTAATCAATAAAGTGTACTAAAACATTGACATTTGGTTTCCCTATTTATAAATGTTGATGTTAATGTACACAGATGTAGCCATCTGGGATGGCCACCTGCAAAGGACAATGGGAATTATGGCCAACCCAGGACTCAGACACACTCAGAGCTTGTGTGTGTATTTGCAACCCAGATAGCTAGATACGATCGAAAGCCCCATTCGTTTGCATTCTAATGGCCCATTTCCCCAGAACAAAAGGACTGTACTCAGGTAACCTATACAGATGCAGAACTAACCAGCACCACTCCCTTTGCTAAGAAAGCCTAAACAGCCTAGGTAAATGACCGCTCAGGACACGCCCAACCATCAAGGCACCCGCCCCTTTATTGGCCAAAATCTAAGGCAGTGATCGAATTATTGGATCCAAAGCTAAGGACCGCCCCAAAGAGCGCGAAATCCCAGAGGGATAAAAAAAGACACAACCATGTGTTCGGTCTCTCTTGGCCCCGGCTTACGCCTGAAACCAAGTGTAGCATTACGACCAGAAGACAAGTTCAAGACCAACCATCGCTGCCAGACAGATGAGCCCAGCAAAAATGAAGCCACTTCTTCTATCCAGCCACGCAAAATCCGAACAAAGGCTTTGTTTATCTGCAAAGAGCCGGTTGCCCTGAAGTTAAGTCTAGGTTATTGTAGTTGTTAGGTGTAGTTTAACTTGCAGTGTTTTATGTTGCATGTCGAAGTAATCCTTGTGTGTAAATAAACTATCTTTGAACTTGAACTGACTAACTGGTTGTTTGGTCTTTGATCGATATCCGGTAAAGCCTTCTGGTGGTATCATTTGATACCTGGCGACTCTGAAAAGCAATATTATCATTAATAACTGCCATATCTAGTTAATTTGGCAACATTATTGGTGACACTGGTGGGACAGTATTCCACTCATTAAAAAGAGCAACATTATCGGCGACTCCGGTGCCGATTCGCAACATTATTGGCGACATCTGCCGGGACTCAAATTAGAAGTGATTTTGTCACTCCGAGAGAACCCACAAACTTTGAAATCCAATTGCGTGAAAGAGAAAGAATCACAAGTGCAAGCCCATATCTACCAAATCACCGAATTTCGGAAGTGTGTACTATCCTGCATGAGTACTAACAGGGATATAAGGTAAACTCTTTCGATTATGTCAAAACTAGCGAGGGAATTATGAACCGGAAAATAGCTTAGGCCATACCCGCAGTTCAAATCACCGCCTTATTCCCCCTTTCCCAAATTGAGGGTAGGAATAGAGAAGTTAAAAGCAGAGCAAAAGAGAACTTAGGGGTAGGAAAACAGAGATTAACGGTAGGAAAACAGAGATAACAGTAGCAATGGCCACAAAAGCGATGGAACGCCTCATGAACCCGCAGGAACCCGAGGTCATAGCGACCAACAGAGCAGAACAGTGCCCCATATGGGAAGAGGAATTGAGGAAGTATTTGAAAGGGAAAGGATGGCCCCTTTGGTCCGAGTTTTGTTCAAATGATGAATCAGGTCCAGGAAGCAGAGGACAAACCTGATGGGACAACCTAACCGAGGGACATAAGAAGAATGCAGCGAAAGTTCGTAAGCCGGTGGCAATAGTGTCCTGTTTGGCACAGTTGCGAGGCACAGAGGAGATCGTGAGGACGCTCCGCAGACAGCTAGTTGAGAAAGAGGAGAAGAATGAGGGAAACTATAGTGAATGTGAAAAGATTAATGAGCAACTCTGGGAACAGTTGGCAGCTAAAGATAAAGAGATGGCTGATGTCAAACGGGCACACCAATCTTGTTTAGTTCACCTTAGCAGCTTTCAGACCCAGTACGATAAAGCCTACCAAGATACACAGCGTGCAATTTTGGTACGAGAAGAGACAGAACAACAGGTAGCACAGTTAACAAGACAATGCACAGATTTAAAGGTAGCTTTACGAGCGCTCCATAGCTCCACTACAGAACAAAGACAGAGCACAGTAGATCACGTGAAATGTAGACGACAAATAGAGAAGTTGCAGTCACTGCTGTCAGTGCAAAACGGATTCAGAGATACATTTGACAAGATTTAGATGAGGAGAATGGCCCCAATTGGCAAGAGCTAAATGAAACCGCCTATAGATATGTGGAGGATACCAAAAATCACAATAGAGCCCTCCAGGTCCCGAAAAGGAAAGCACCCACACCACCGACTGCACAGGCAGCATACCACTCCCATGAATCCAGTCACTACAGAGCGCAAGTCCTTGGATCGGGATGAGCCTGATTTCGTTTACACCACCCCACTAACCATCACCCAATTGAGAGATGCCTGCGCCAAAATTGAACCATTCGAACCCACCGCAGACCGACATAATTTCTTTGAGAGAGTACGACAGCAAACGGTTATGTATGGTCTAGACGAAAGGGAGGAAGTTAAGCTTATAGTCATGAGCCTTGACCCATCCGTTAGCTCAGCTTTACCAGAACCACAGAATGTAGGAGGAAGCCTGCAAGAAACGAAAACGGCTATTTTAGATGCGATGTACAACAAGGGAGGGCCAGTCAAAGGTTTGAACTGTGATAAGGCCATGATAAATTGCCCTTAGTGTCCAAAATTGCCCTTAGTTTTGGGTGGAGGTGTTGACCTTGAGTAGGGTGCTCTTTCCAAGGGTGCAGACTCAATGGGCCGAATGGCCTCCTTCTGCACTGTAAATTCTATGATAATCAATGATTAATCTAGGACAAAGGTTCGGCACAACATTGTGGGCCGAAGGGCCTGTTCTGTGCTGTATTTTTCTATGTTCTATGTTGTAGGCGAAAGAAGGGAGAGCATCCGATTGCATTTGCAGGTCACCTTTGGATCAATTGTAAAGCAGTATTTGGGGATTTGAACCGCGCACACTTAGATAACGACAACACAACTAGTCTCCCATGCCACAGAAGCAGGTCAAAAGGCTTGTGTGAATTACGACCCCGCAGACACCATACACAATGAAGTTTGGGTTTTAAAGCAACTCTCCAGAGCTTGGGGACACTCCCTACATAGGAAGGCAGATCAGGAAAAGGCATAAGTGAATATGCACCCAGTCAGGACTAATCAGGACCCAGCATGGGTAAATGAGGGCAGACATGAAGGACAGCACCCCAGAGCACAGGCACCATGAGGTTGCTATAATTGTGGACACATGGGACATTACGCCCACGAATGCAGACAAAACCCCCCGAACCAGCAACGGCACCAGCAATCGAACTCCCCACCTAGGAATAATGTTAGGACCATACATAGCATTAGCGCCCGAACAGATAATGCAGTAATCAACACCACAGATTGACGGTGTTCGGACTCCCTAACTTGGGTCTGCAACGCACTCTGGGGCAAATCAGGCAGACCAGTAGTCACAGGCACAGTCCGGGGACATCCAGTAGAGTTCCTTTGGGACACAGGAGGGTCCCGCACCATTTTAAACTCCCCCACAATATTTCAGCGCAATAAATGGCCCACCACAGACACCATCACCCTTAGTGGATTTACAGGACATGTACAGCAGGGATACATTACACCCCCGTAGATATTCAGACAGGAACCATAAACTCCATTGTTTTCGTCAACTTGCCCCAAACAGCTGAGCACATTCTAGGAATCGACTTTATGAGCTCCCACAACCTTTCCTTTGATCCCGTGAATAGGTGTGTATGGAAAATGACCAAAACAGAGAGAGCCCCCGCTATGCTCACAGTAGGGGGCTATGAACATAGGATTTGCTCAGTAGGAGACTATTGGTTTGATCCACAAACAATTAGTACAGACCAGACAATTAGAGAGGTCCTCAGGAAACATAAAGCATCCTTCGCCCAACACAAACATGATTGTGGGAAGATCCCAGGCATGGTCACAATTTCAGGTCCCGATCCCAAGCCCCAGAAGCAATACGGTTTCTCACAGCAAGCCGAGGGTGAGATCTCAAAAGTCATCAATAGCTTACTAGATCAAGGAGTAATCCCACCCGTAGCCTCAACAAACAATGTCCCAATTTGACCCGTAAAGAAACCCGACGGTTCATGGAGATTAACCATTGACTACCGAGAGCTCAACAAGGTCACCCCATTAGCAGTCCCCACCGTTGCCACGAGGCCCGAAACCATGCTCAAGCAGGGAGTACAGGCAAAGTACTTTACAGTGCTGAACATTAGCAATGGCTTCTGGTCCATCCCCTTAGATAAGGCCTGTCAATAAAAGTTCGCGTTCACATTTGAAGGACAGCAGTATACATGGTCATGCCTCCCGCAAGGTTTCCACAACTCCCCCTCCATTTTTCACCGACAATTGGCCAACGGACTTTCCAAATTTTCCCGCACCGAATGCCTTATTCAGTATGTGGACGACTTACTCTTACAGACGGACACAAAGGAAGAACGTGTTAAGCATCTTTCAGAATTGCTAGGTCTCTTACAATCAATTGGATGCAAGGTTAACCCGAAAAAAGCCCAGATCCTAAAAGAAAAGGTCCTTTATTTAAGCACCATAATCACCCACGGGAAGAGAGAGATTGAACACAAACGAATTGAGTCAATAGTTAAATTGCTCCTGCCCCACAATATCACTGCACTCCGGTCATTCTTAGGATTAGTTGGATATTGTAGGAACCATATAGATGGTTTTGCCACAGAAGCAGCCCCACTCTCAGAGCTCCTTATAAAGAACACCCCATGGGAATGGCTTCCTCAGCACACGGACGCCATCGATGAATTAAAACGCGCCCTAGGCACAGACCCTGCTTTGCAAGTTCCAGACCCACACTCTCCTACGCCATAGAAGTAGCGACCACCGACCGAACCCTATCAGCAGTACTCCTACAGGAAAGACATGACCGCTTAGGACCCGTAGCCTATGCCTCACGAATTTTGGATCCCGTAGAGCAAGGATTTTCAGCCAACGAACAGCATTTGCTCGCAGTCTTTTGAGCAGTGCAGTATTATGCACATATCACAGGCCTTAACCCAGTAATGATTTTAACCGAGCACACCCCAACGCAGCTATTGTTGGATGGTAGGTTAAAGGATGGTTCAGTCAGCCAGATTTGATCAGCTCGCTGGACACTGTTGTTACAAGGAAGGGACATTGCAGTTAAACGTACAAAGACCCACACATTTTTAGCAGACAACTTTCAGTACGCAGGAACCACACATGAGTGCCAGACCATTGCAGCCAAACACCACGCAGGACCCTTTATTCCGAAGTCACTACACACACGAGCAGGACACAGAATCCCCAGACCACGGACAACGCTTTAAACATTTATGTAGACGGTTCCTCCACCATTAAGAATGGAAAGAGAATAACTGGTTGTGGAATTTATGTGGAAGACGCACAGGGATGCACATTAGAGGAAATATCTTTAAAACTGCCCGGCCACCTAGGATCACAAGCAGCTGAATTAGCAGCTATAGAAAAATGAAAAATGAAATAGCATTTCATTTGAAATTTGAAATAGCACCCAGGTTCCTTTCCAACCCCAGCGGACATACATTCGGACAGTTTATCTGTCTGCAACAGTTTGACAGAATTCCTGCCCCTGTGGGAATCCTGAGGATTCATATCCGCTGATGGTAAACCCCTACCCTCAGCCCTATTGTTGAAGCATATCCTTAAGACAGCAAAAGACCACACATATGGCATAATCAAAGTAAGAAGCCATCATCGTTCCTCCCCACCTGGTAACGTAAAGGCAGACGCCATAGCTAAGTCAGGATCACGCACGGATACTTTTGGCAACCCCCCGAAAGTGAACCGATACACACAGTCCAGGTTTCACAGACCAATATCGAGGATTTAGTCCAGGCCCAAAAGGCAGACGACACTCTTAAGCAAGTTTTAGACGTGTGGTAGTCACCACTGTTTGTATAATACATGTATTAGAGGTAATACGGTAAGGCTCCTGTACTACAGGTACGGAGGTAGATCCCTGCCTGCTGGCTCCACCCAATAGGCTTAGTATAAATGTGTGTGCTCACCGAGCTGCTGCCATTTCGGTAGCAGCTGCAGGAGGAAACACATCTCTGGTTAATAAAGCCTCGATTACTCTCTACTCTCGTCTCATCTTAATTGATAGTGCATCAAAACAGTAACTCCCCAGCCCCCTACGACAAATTCAAGGACTCACTGACGGTACAGTTTTGAAAAATGGAATTTATGTGGTCCCCACCCAGGACAGAAACCAGATAATTTACGTTTCATGATGGACACGGACATCAGGGAATAGACAATACCATTGCCCATTTAAGACCTTTGTGCTGGTGGCCCTATTTAAAAGCAGACGTCATGCATTATGTTGAGAATTGTTTAATCTGTGCACAGAACAATCCTGAAAGGTACTCCAAGAAAGGACAATTGAGATTCACCCGACCTGTTAATGGCCCATGGACAAATTTACAGCTCGACTACATTGGTCCCCTTCCCCCCTGCAGAAATGGTTTTAAATATGCATTAGTAGTAATCGACACCTTTACAAAATGGATAGAAGCATTTCCCTCCCGGACGAACACAGCGAAAGCCACAGCTAAGATTTTGACCCAACAGATATTTACACGCTGGGGTCTTCCCCGCAGCATTGAGTCAGACAAAGGTTCCCATTTCACCGGCAGAGTCATGCAAAATGTCCTAACGATTTTTGGATTCAAGCAAAAATTTCACATAGCGTATCACCCCCAACGAATGAATTGCACCTTGAAAGCGACCATTAGAAAAATGGTGCAACAGCATAACACCACATGGGACACAGTCCTCCCATTCGCCCTTATATTTATTAGGAACACAGTATCACCCCCACAGGTTTCACCCCCACACTCTCATGACCAGATGGCCCATGAAAGCAACTGAATATTTATTCGGTCTCGATTTGGCAAGCCCCACAGTCACTGCCCTCACCCTGAAAAAGCAGTCCAACAAGTCACGGAAAATATTAAAGCAGCACAGCTCGCTGCAGCTGTCCGACGAGGCGCTAGGAAAAAGCAGAGTAAGGCTTGCTTTGATAAAACAGTCCACCCCGTAGAGTATACAGTCGGTCAGCAAGTGATGGTTTCCCTGTACAATCCCAGTTCGTTCCTCTCCCCTAAATTTTCAGGACCCTACTCCATTTTGGACAAAGTGAGCCCCTCTGTGTACAAGATAACGTACTCCAATGGTAAAACTGGTGGGTTCCACATCAACCAGCTCAAAGCAATGGAGTCACTCACACCATATCTCCCTGACAATAGCAGACGATTCTGTCCTGCCCATCGACAACCTAGTCCAACCCTCCCCCAGCCATGACAGCATGTCCACGCCCACAGACCCGACCTTGTCTCCGCCCACAAGTACGATTTTCCACCTTGAGCTTGATTCAGACCACTGACCACTGGGACAACCTCCCCGGCTCCAGTCACTCCAACCCCTGGAACCACGACCAGGACATGTTTGGCCCCCTACATCCGCTTCCACAGCCAGAGCCACCGCCACCACCCGACAACAGTAATTTGCCCTTCACTGCCACCGCCCCTACGCCTCATGACAAACGAACCCCCTTTTGGCACCGCGACAACTGTTGTAGACTGGTAAGGCATGACGATTCGGATTCCACGATGGCCCACGTGGCCATGGCACAAAAACGGCAGACACGAGTCTGGCAACCGGGAGATGGTGACGATTCCGAGTCTGACGCCCGTTACGGTAACACTTTTTCAACGCTTTTCGATACAGAACCCTGCCCGGAGGTGTCCAGATGATGAGAAAAAGGAATCGCATAAGAATTACGGTGTCCTACTTACTGGTGGAGCCTGCCCGCCTTTTATTTTCTCCTTTCTTTCTTATTGCTACATGGTTTTAATTAATGTCGGTCAGACACAAAATTTCTTGCTACAGTTGACTCTTCCGATCTCACATATGTTACAAATTCTTCCCGCTCATTCGGTCACCCAGGTAGGGAGCAACGGCATTGATCACCGCCCTACCCAGGAATCCCACCCATTTTTGCCCTACCGCGGCCCACACGCACATCATGTTCCCATCACTTCGAGTACTCTGGAATGGTTCTTTACACTTTTCACCGTCTTTGGCAGGTCTTAGTTTTCCCTTCTCTGCTCTTATTGTGCTTTAAAGAATGCCCTTTGCCACAGTCTGTACACTCATCCCTTTACCTTCTGCGACCCTCTGGCCATTCCCCACCTGCTATTTACACGTTTGACACACTTGGTTGCAACATATGCTGCTATACGCGAACTACCTCTGGACCCTGGGACGAAGGAACTTTATAAAACCGGCCGCCCTAGTATTCGGCTAGTTAAGAATGAGCCTCAATCATCAATGGTCGTAGTAAAGAAAGACTGTCGGTGAAATTGTCCGCCCACTCCCCGCATCGACCACAAGCTGCGATAGTCTTGGGCGGGAATCTCCGACCCCCTGCCGGGACGGAGAATCGCCAGGGGTCAGCGTGAATCCCGCCCCCGCTGTCCTCCGAAATCTCTGGCCCCCCAAAAGTCACCCCAGCGTGAATCGCGCACCTGCCTCGGAGAATGGCGGGGCCCGGCGCGACTCAATGGGCCTTGGGGCCTCCCGAATTCTCCGGGCCACGATGGGCCGAAGTCCCGCCCGTTTAACAAGGGTCCTGCCAGCGTAAATCAAGGTTGGTCCCTACCGGCGGGACCCAGCTCCGTGGGCGGCCTCCGGGGTTCTTGGGGGGGCGTGGGGGGATCTGGCCCCGGGGGGTGCCCCTACGGTAGCCTGGCCCGCGATCGGGGCCCACCGATCCGCGGGCGGGCCTGTGCCGTGGGGACACTGTGTTCCTCCGCCATGGCCGATGCGGAGATGAACCCTCCCACGCATGCGCCGGGATGGCGCCAACACATTCTGGCGCTCCCGCCCATGCGCCAACTCACGCCGGCCAGCGGAAGCCCTTCGGCGCCAGTTGGCGTGGCGCCTAGCCCCTTCCCCGCCAGCCGGCGGGGCGCAAACAACTCTGGCGCCGGCCTAGCCCCTGAAGGTGCGGAGGATTCCGCACCTTTAGGGCAGCCCGACGCCGGAGTGGTTCACGCCACTCCTCGGCGCCGGGACCTCCCGCCCCGCAGGATAGGGGAGAATCCCGCCCCTTGTCTGTAACAAATGGTATTTCAAAAAATAAAAATAAAAATGAGGAAGTCACACATGGTGACGCTTCTAATGGGTAATTGACGTTAAGGAGGGAAAGACAAACAAAATGAGATGTTAACCAAAGATAATAACAGATATTATGCTTTCACCCCCAGGAATATATGAAGAATGAAGAACAGAAGACAAGATGAAGACAGGACTGATGACCTCCATTGCGATCATCGCTGGACTCCTACAACTGCGCGCGTTACAAGCTTTTGTACCCTACACCACACCAGCCCCGAACATAACTACACAACATGATACCCCTAGCCTGGACACCACGCCACACATAGAGATAACCACTGATACGAAAACATTGCTAAATGGTATTCCCTTTCCTACACAGTGAGGCCCTTCTGGTGATAGCGATAATCTGCAGTGACATCCAGACACTTAGACACCGCAAATGGCGAACAAGAGCCTCCCAGCCCCCTTCTTTGGAATTCACCCAACCCAACAAACAATGCAACCACCGATAAAAATAAAGATTGTACACCTCTGTAATGTTGATAAGTTAAGTAGAAATGTGATGCTGCCGTTGGTTTAAAAATTTTGTATTGTACATAAGTTCCTTTTTATATTTGCCAGCAGCATGAGAGTAGCTTAGATAGTGATAGTTGATATTCCATTGTGCGAATAAGCTAAATGTGTAATACTAAAATGTTTTATAGTGACCCCTTAGAGATTATGTGTTAATAAAACTTAGGTAAATGCTCCAAAACATAGGACAGAGTCGTGTAGAACCTTTCCTTGACCAAGGTACCGGCACACCAAGGACGGGTGAGGGATCAACAGTGTGATCCACCACGCTGCGCGTTCAGGATCAAAAGGACAGGGTGTAGCCATCTGGGATGGCCTTCTGCAAAGGACCATGGGAATTATGGCCAACCCAGGACTCAGACACATTCAGAGCTTGTGTGTGTATTGCAATCCAGATAGCTAGACGCAATCGAAACCCCCGCTCCTTTGCATTCTAATGGCCCATTTCCCCAGAACAAAAGGACTGTACTCAGGTAACCGATACAGATGCAGACTAATCGGCGCCACTCCCTTTGCTAAGAAAGCCCAAACAGCCAAGGTCAATGACCGTTCAGGACACGCCCAGCCATCAAGGCACCCACACCTTTATTGGCCAAAATCGAAGGCAGTGATCGAAGCCTGTCGAATTATTGGGTCCAAAGCTAAGGACCGCCGCAAAGAGCTCAAAATCCCAGAGGGTTAAAAAGAGACACAGCCATGTCTCTCTTGGCCCCGGCCTACGCCGAAAACCAAGTGTAGCATTACGACCAGAAGACAAGGTCAAGACCAACGATCGCTACCAGACGGATGAGCCCAGCAGAAACGAAGCCACTTCTACCCAGCCACGCAAGATCCAAAGAAAGACCTTGTTCATTTGCAAAGAGCCGGTTGCCCTGAAGTTAAGTATAGGTTATTGTAGTTGTTAGGTGTAGTTTAACTTGCAGTGTTTTATGTTGCATGTTGAAGTAATCCTTTTTTTTTAAAATAATTTTTATTAAAGGTTTTCATAAAATATCAATAACAAAAAGAAAAAGGAACCCAACAGGGTTAAGTACAAAACACAATCTAAAAAAGCAACCCCCCATACCCGCCCCCCTTCCTTACATAAATAATAAATTAACATTAACACCCCGACTTAACACAACAGGTATATACACCCCCTCAGGCCCTTCAGTGTAAATAACAAAAACAATAATAAAGTAACCCCCCCCCCCCGAGCTGCTGCTGCCATTCACCAATGTCTATCGTTCTGCCAGGAAGTCCAAAAACGGTTGCCACCGCCTAAAGAACCCTTGTACCGACCCTCTCAAGGCGAATTCCACCCTCTCCAATTTAATGAACCCTGCCATATCACTGAGATCAGGATTCCACGCTTGGGGGCCTCGCATCTTTCCACTGAAAAAGAATCCTTCGCCGGACTACCAGGGACGCAAAGGCCAGGATTCCGGCCTCTTTCGCCTCCTGCACTCCCGGCTCCTCTGCCACCCCAAATATTGCGAGCCCCCAGCCCAGTTTGACCCTGGATCCTACCACCCTCGACACCGTCCTCGCTACGCCCTTCCAAAATTCCTCCAACGCTGGGCATGTCCCAAACATATGGGTGTGATTTGCTGGGCTCCCTGGGCACCTAACACACCTGTCCTCACCCCCAAAAAACCAGCTCATCCTTGTCCCGGTCATGTGTGCCCTGTGCAGCACCTTAAACTGTATGAGGCTGAGCCTCGCGCACGATGAGGAAGAGTTCACCCTCCATAGTGCATCTGCCCACGTCACTTCCTCAATCTCCTCTCCCAACTCCTCCTCCCACTTACCATTCACCTCCACAACCGAGGCTTCCTCCTCCTCCTGCATCACCTGGTAAGTTTCCGAGATCTTCCCCACTCCCCCCCCCCGCCCCCCCCCCCCCCACCACCCCCACCACCCCCCCACCCCCGAGAGCAGCCTGTCCTGTACTGTGTGTGGCAGTAGCCGCGGGAATTCCACCACCTGCCATCTGGCAAACGCCCTTACCTGTAAGTACCTGAAGGAGTTCCCCGGGGGGAGCCTGTACTTCTCCTCCAGCTCACCCAGGCTCGTGAACTTCCGGTCCACAAACAGGTCCCCCAACTTTCGTATCCCTCCCCTGTGCCACCCCGAAAATCCTCCACCTGTTCTTCCTGGGGCGAACCGATGGTTCCCCCGTAATGGGGTCCACGCCGAGGCCCCAACTTCCCCCCTGTGCTGCCTCCACTGCCCCCAGATTTTGAGGGCAGTCACCACCACCGGGCTCGTGGTATACCTCCTTGGAGGGAGCGGCAGCGGCGCCGTTGCCAGCGCCCCCAGACTCGTACCCACACAAGACGCCATCTCCAGCCTCTCCCATGCAGCCCCCTCCCCCTCCATCACCCACTTGCGCACCATCGTCGCCTTGGCGGCCCAGTAGTACCCACAGAGGTTGGGCAGTGCCAGTCCCCCCCTATCTCTACTCCGCTCCAGGAACACCCTTTTCACCCTCGGAGTCCCTCACGCCCACACAAACCCCATTATACTCCTGTTAACCCGCCTGAAAAAAGCCTTCGGGATATACACGTTGAGGCACTGGAACAGGAACAAAAACCTTGGGAGCACCATCATTTTTATTGACTGCACCCTACCCGCCAAGGACAGTGGCAACGCGTCCCACCTCTTGAACTCCTCCTCCATTTGCTCCACCAGCCTTGTAAAATTAAGCCTATGCAGGGCCCCCCAGCTCCTGGCCACCTGGACCCCCAAATATCTGAAGCTCCTCTCCACCTTTTTTAGTGGGAGCTCGCCAATCCCCCTCTCCTGGTCCCCGGATGAACTACGAACAGCTCGCTCTTCCCCATGTTGAGCTTGTACCCCGAAAAGTCCTCATATTCCTTAAGAATCCTCATTACCTCCGGCATTCCTCCCACCGGGTCCGCCACATACAGCAGCAGGTCGTCCGCATAAAGTGACACCCTATGCTCCTCCACACCCCGCACCAACCCCCTCCAATTCCTTAACTCCCTCAGTGCCATAGCCAGGGGTTCAATCGCCAGTGCGAAGAGCAGAGGGGAAAAGGGACACCCCTGTCTCGTCCCTCGGTGCAACCGAAAGTACTCAGACCTCCTCCTGTTTGTGGCCACACTCGCCATTGGGACCTCATACAACAGCCTAACCCACCTGACAAACCCCTCCCCAAACCCAAATCTTTTCAGCACGTCCCACAGGTACCCCCACTCTACCTCATCGAAGGCTTTCTCAACGTCCATCGCCACCACTATCTCCGCCTCCCCCTCCCTCGCCGGCATCATGATAACGTTCAAAAGCCTCCGCATATTCGCGTTCAACTGTCTCCCCTTCACAAACCCCGTCTGGTCTTCATGGATGATCTGCGGCACACAATCCTCAATCCTCCTGGCTAAGACCTTCGCCAGCACCTTTGCATCTACATTTGGCAAGGAAATCGGTCTGTAAGACCCACATTGCAGGGGATCCTTGTCCCGCTTCAGGATCAAGGAGATCAGTGCCTGGGACATCGTCGGGGGCAAAGCCCCCCCTCCCTTGCCTCATTAAAGGTCCTGACTAACAGCAGGCCCAACAGGTCCATATATTTTTTATAGAATTCCACCGGGAAACCGTCCGGCCCCGGTGCCTTCCCCGTCTGCATGCTTCCTATCCCTTTGATCAGCTCCTCCAGCCCAATCGGGGCCCCTAATCCTGCCACCAGTCCCTCTTCAACCTTTGGAAACCTCAATTGGTCCAGGAAGCGGCCTATCCCTCCCTCCTCCCGTGGGGGCTCGGATCAGTACAATTCCTCGTAAAAGTCCATGAAGACCCCATTGATGCCAACCCCACTCTGCACCACACTCCCTCCCCTGTCCTTAACTCCCCCGATCTCCCTAGCTGCGTCCCGCTTCCGAAGCTGATGCACCAGCATCTGGCTTGCTTTTCCCCATACTTGTAAATCGCCCCCTGGGCCTTCCTCCACTGCACCTCCACCTTCCTGGTGGTCACCAGGTCGAATTCGGCCTGGAGGCTACGCCTCTTCCTCAACAATCCTTCCTCGGGCTCCTCCGCATACCTCCTGTCTACCCTCACCATCTCCCCCAACAACCTCTCCCTCTCCCCCCGCTCCCTCCACTCCTTGTGGGCCCTAATGGAGATCAGCTCTCCCCTCACCACCGCCTTCAGTGCCTCCCATACCATCCCCACTCGGACCTCCCCGTTGTCGTTGGTCTCCAAGTACCTCTCTATACTTCCTCGGACCCGCTCGCTCACCTCCTCGCCCGCCAACAGCCCCACCTCCAAGTGCCACAGCGGGCGCTGGTCCCTCTCCTCCCCCATTTCCAAGTTCACCCAATGCAGGGCGTGGTCCGAAATGGCTATTGCCGAATACTCAGTATCCTCTACTCTCGCTATCAGTGCCCTACTCAAAATGAAAAAGTCCATTCGGGAATAAGCCTTATGGACATGTGAGAAGAATGAAAATTCCCTAGACCCCGGCCTTGCAAATCTCCAAGGGTCCACCCCTACCATCTGGTCCATAAACCCCCTCAGGACTCTAACCACCGCCGGCTTCCTACCAGTCCTAGACCTGGAGTGATCCAGTGCCGGATCCAGCACCGTGTTAAAGTCTCCCCCCATTGTCAGGCCCCCCACTTCCAAGTCAGGGATCCAACCCAACATACACCGCATAAAACCCGCATCGTCCCAGTTCGGGGCATACACATTGACCAGTACCACCCTCTCTCCCTGCAACTTACACTTACCATTATGTACCTACCGCCATTATCTGCCACAATGCTCGACGCCTCGAATGACACCTTCTTTCCCACCAAGAGCGCCACTCCTCGATTTTTGGCATTCAGCCCCGAGTGAAACACCTGACCTACCCACCCTTTCCTCAATCTTATCTGGTCTGCCACCTTCAGGTGTGTCTCCTGAAGCATAATCACATCCGCCTTGAGCCCCTTCAGGTGCGCGAACATGTGGGCCCGTTTAACCGGCCCATTCAGTCCCCTTACATTCCAGGTTATCAGCCGGATCAGGGGGCTACCCGCCTCCCTCACCTGCCGACCAGCCATAACCCCTCCTCGGCCAGCCACGCGCCCGCACCCCACACCCGGCCCGTTCCCCACAGCGACATACCCCCATCTCGACCCCCCCCACTCACTCCAGCTCCTCCTTGACCATAGCAGCAGCAACTCAATTCCCCCCCCCCCCCCGGCTAGGGCCCATCCGAGCTGATTTACTCCCCCCATTGCACTTCTGCAAGTCAGCTGACTCCTGCTGACCCCGGCCATTCCCGCATCTCCTTCAACTCCTCCCATTGTGTGGCACACCCTCCTCTCCCGTCCCCATCCATAGGCTCTCCCCCTCCCCCTTCCGTTCTAAGCACGGGAAACAACCCTCGCTTCCCCGTCCCGGCCCCGCCCCCTCCAGTCTTCAGCGCGGGAAAAAGCCCGCGCTTTCCAACGACCAGGCTCTGCCACCTCTGACGCAGCTCCTATTACAGGCCCGGTCCCCTCACCCGACTCGGGCCTTCCCCTCCCCCGCGGGGCTCCATCTCACCGCCGTCCGTTTACCTGCCCCCCTCCAAGAGCCCCCCCGACCAAAACAGTGCCCAACCCGCCCCAGCCACCCTCACCGACCCGAAAGAGAAAAACAGAGAACAAGAAACCCGGAGCAATACAAAGGACTCCCCCCCCCCCCCCCCCCGAAACAAAAATAAACATAACATATCAACCGCAGTCCCCAATCGCCCATCCCGACCCTCAATCTGTGTCCAACTTCTCGTCCTGAACAAAGGCCCACGCCTCCTCCGGAGACTCAAAATAATGGTGCCGGTCCTTGTAGGTAACCCACAATTGCGCCGGCTGCAACATGCCAAACTTCACCCCCTTCATGTGCAGCACCGCCTTCGCTCGATTGTACCCGGCCCTCCTCTTCGCCACCTCCACCCACCAGTCCTGATATATCCGAACCTCTGCGTTCTCCCACTTGCTGCTCCTCTCCTTCTTGGCCCACCTGAGCACACACTCCCGATCGATGAACCGATGGAACCTCACCAGCACCGCCCGCGGAGGCTCGTTAGCCTTGGGCCTCCTCGCCAGCACTCTCTGGACCCCTTCCAGCTCCAGGGGCCCCTGGAAGGACCTCGCTCCCATCAGCGAGTTCAACATGGTGACCACATAGGCCCCCACGCCCAGCCCCTCCAGCCCTCTGGGAGGCCCAGAATCCGCAGATTCTTCCGCCTCGACCGATTCCCCATCTCCTCGAACCGCTCCTGCCATTTCTTGTGGAGCACCTCGTGTGCCTCCACAATTACCGCTAGGCCTAAGATCTCGTCCTCATTGTCAGAGATCTTTTGTCGAGCCTCGCGGATCGCCACCCCCTGGGCCGTCTGTGTCTCCAGCAGCTTATCCATAGAAGCCTAGCAGTTCCATTTTAATCTCTCTGAAGCAGTGCTGGATACCCTCCTGCTGCTCCTCCGCCCACTGCATCCACGCTGCCTGGTCTCCGCCCGCCGCCATTTTGGCCTTCCCTCGCATCTTCTT
The DNA here is from genome assembly GCF_047496885.1 of Scyliorhinus torazame. Taxonomy (NCBI): domain Eukaryota; kingdom Metazoa; phylum Chordata; class Chondrichthyes; order Carcharhiniformes; family Scyliorhinidae; genus Scyliorhinus; species Scyliorhinus torazame. The sequence continues at coordinate 81,731,006 of NC_092725.1, read as the reverse complement.
CGGGTCCACCACCACCTTTTCTGTCGCCTCGCTCCTAGTTGAAGCCATATACTGACTGGGAGCTGTTATAGACTCCTTCCCACACCGGGAAACGTCGAAAAAGTACCATTGGAGGCCCTGAAAAGAGCCCAAAAGTCCGTTTTTGCGGGAGCTGCCGAATGTGCGACTTAGCTCCGCATAGCCGCAACCGGGAGTCATCGAAGTAATCCTTGTGTGTAAATAAACTATCTTTGAACTTGAACTGACTAACTGGTTGTTTGGTCTTTGATCGATATCCGGTAAAGCCTTGTGGTGGTATCATTTGATACCTGGCGACTCTGAAAAGCAATATTATCATTAATAACTGCCATATCTAGTTAATTTGGCACATTATTGGTGACGCTGGTGGGATTATATTCCACTCATTAAAAAGAGCAACATTATCAGTGACTCCGGTGCCGATTGGCAACCCAGGAAGCATGGCAGCAAAATTAATCCTCCGCATCAGCACAATATGAGTGATAACAAATCAACAGCTCACTTGAGACTTTACCTGATTTTCTTTTCCATGGAGAAATAAATCAGTGTGTAAAATGCATGACCAATTAACTATTGCTAATTTCAGTCGACAACTAATTTCACCCGAAAATGTCACACAGAAAATGGGCACCGTATGCAAAGTTTTAATATTTTGCCTGCAGACTTCCTGTGGCAATTTGTTCACTGTTAATTATACATGTTTGTTTATTACAACAGGATTGTTATATCAACTATCAGTAGCATGAAGATCACTGATTCACAATAACCATAATTCAGATTCTGCTTTATTATTCTGCAATTTTAATAATGCTTTGGAGCAGGGTTTTTCAAAATTGGGTTGTGATCCGTGGGTGGGTCATGGGCAGGTGTTGGGAGGGGCATGGAGCGATTGGTCACGGCATTTCCACGGTCGTCCCAATAGCGGGAGAAGTGCCCACTGGCTGCTACCGACATTTAAATTGAGAATGATGCCTGAGACCGGCTTTTAAATGAGAACAAAATTAGGCTGTGTGCAGGCTTCTGACCATAAGTGGCAGCAGTGAGCAGGTCACATGCCCTGCACATACACTTGACATCAAGCACCCTGTATGTATATGCTTTTGGCGTCAAATCACGGAGGAGAGCTTCTTCCATTTTCAAGCTGCTGGCAAGCAAGGCAAGAGGACTGTGACAATGGATCGTTTTGTTACAAGGAAGAGACAGCCAGAGACACAAATAGGCAGTCCACCTACAGGCTAGCATCGCACATCTGAATCTGGTATAGAGAGCTGCTCAGGAGAATCCACAGCAGGACAAAGGAGTGCCAGTGTTAGCTCTGTGCAGAGCTCCAGGGCCTCTGGTAACAGCCTACAAAGAAGAAACTTAACTCAGGAACAAAGCAGTATAAATATGATTGCTTGAGCTATGGTTTTGTCAGTTATGCCAATGCAAATAAGGGTGCAAAGTCCATGTGTGTTATATGCAGGTAAGTACTGGCACATGGAGAAGTTTCAAATCTTGGAACAGAAGTGGTGGGTGAAAGATTCCTTTTGAGGTTGAGACCCCAGAGTCAGTTATTAACTTACAGCTGACTCCAAATGAAAAGATTAAGATGCTGTACTTGACCTGTGACAGCACATTAAAAACACTCCAAAAGTCCATGAGGCTGTCAGCATTCTGAAGTAACATCTCCTAGGAGTACCGAGTGCTGAGTAAAACAAGCACTTTGTTGCTATTGCCACTCACAACGACTGACATGTGCGAGGTTGGATTTTCTGTTCTCACAAAGGTGAAGACAGCACAAAGGAACAGGCTGAACTCTGCATCTGATATGCGTATTGACCTCTCCGACTGTGAAGCTGATCGGAGTGCAAGCATGAGGACCATGCAGGCTCCTCTTTCGCATTAAAAGCAAGCAAACGTGGCATGTATCGCAAAGGTAAGCCATGTGGGTCGCAACGGTTGGCTGGTTAGCAAACGAGGGGCAAGAAAAAAAGTTTTAGAAACACTGCCTTGGATAGTAAATTCCATGGGCGGGATTCTCCGTTGCCCGACGCCAAAATCGTGTTCGGCGATCGGGTGGAGACTGGGCTCCGACGCCGAAATCGGTTTGACGCCCGTCAGCCATGCTTTGCCCCCTCCAACATGGCGTCATTGTGACACGTCCTGCGCGCAGTCGCAATGCCATTGGTGCCTCATCAGCCGGCCCACTCACGATGCTCTGCCCCTGATGGGCCGAGTTCCCGAGGGTGTGGGCAACGCGTGGTCACGCAAATCATGAACCCGGCGTTGCGGCTGCGGACTGCGTCCAGTGCTGCCATACTCGGCTGGTATCAGTGACGCTGGCCGAGGGCTGGGGTGACTGGTGGGGGGTGGCCAAAAGGTGGGCTGTGGGATCACGGATGGCGGGTTGGGTCCACGCATGGCCGGCGCCATGTTGTACCACTGCAGGTCGTCAGCCATGCGCATGAGCGGCTCGGGACCTGGGCATTTTTGGTGCGGGAGGTGGGAGGCGGGAGTTTCAGTCGCCGCCGGTGCTAGCCCCTCACTGGTACCAGAATCAGTGAGGGGTTTGCACCGAATTGCCTGTTGTTAAACACCATGGTTCCCACGCCGGTGTTGGCACTTAGCCGTAGAAATGGAAAATCCAGCGGCATATATTTATTTAGCTGCTTCATTTTAACCCATGTAATTTTTAAAAAGCTGAGCATACACAGCAAGGTGTTTTGTTCGATGTATCAACTTAAGTTAAAGTTCTTATCAATCTTGGGAAAAGCAATACGCTGAGCTTTACTGGGGAGCAGCTCTGACTTTGGTAGCATTTGGATGTATTAAACGTCTGTGGGACCAGTGTGGAGTAAGTCTTGGAACTTGGAAGCACAGGTGACACAGGAGTTTAGTATATGGTAGCATAGAGTCACAATTCTCATCAAAAATATAAAGCTCAGGTCCAAACTTTTTAAAGAAAAAATTAAGTCTGTTGCTCTTTTTAAAACTTTCAAGTTAAAAAAAAAGACAAAAATTGATAAAATCATAAGGTGTTGGCTTCTATCCTGGATCTGGATTCACATCAACTGATTCTGGGGGGTGATTTAAATTGTATTTTGGATCCGAATTTGGATCGTTCAAGTCCCAAGTCTCTCAGTGCATCAGGGGTAGAGGAGGCAATATTAGATTTTATGAAACAAATGGGGTGGGGGCAGACCCGTGGAGATATTTTTCTTTAATTTCTCACATCCGTTTACTCCCAGTTTGATTTCTTTATCGTAGATAGGTCTCTTCTTCCAGGGTGAAGGGGGCAGGGCACTCGGCAATCATTATGTCGGATCATGCTCCGCATTTTTGGACCTGATGTTGGAGCTGGGCCCCTCTGACCAACTCCCATGGAGATTAAACACAGCATTGCTGGTGGACAAGGAATTCTGTGAATGCATATCCTCCATCATTGGGGAGTACATTAAGTTCAATAGGAGTGAGACGGTTCCGCCTTCCACGCTGTGGGAAGCTCCGAAAGCAGTCATTAGAGGGGAGATAATCTCCAACAAAGCACATCGGGATAAATCTGGGAGGGTAGAGGCAGAGGTTGGTGGATCCATTCTCGAGGTGGACCACGAGTACTCGATTGCCCCGACACCAGAGATATTGGCAAAAATGAAGAAGCTGCAGATGGAGTTTGTGCTGCTCTCCACAAGGTGTTGAACCAGCTGCGACACTCGAGGGGGACCTATTATGAATATGAGGAGAAGGCCAGTCATCTTTTAGTGCACCAGCTGAGGTGGCAGCCTGCCTCATGGGAGATAGTACAGATTAGGGATTCGGGGACAGGTTGGTTTCTGCCCCAGAGAAGGTTAATGAGGCATTTGAGGCGCTTTTATCAAGAGCGATATAAGTCAGAGCCGCCAGAGGAGAGATTATCAATGATGCAGCTTTTGGACGGGTTGTCCTTCCCAGTGGTGAAGCAGGGAGAAGGGAGAAGTTGGAGGCATTAGTAGGACTGGAGGAAATCATGAAGTGCATCAGATTGATGCAGTGGATAAAGCACTGGGTCCGTATGGGTTCCCTATAGAATTCTATAAAACGTCTGCAGAGAGGCAGGCAGTTGGGGTATTGGGCATTACCTAATTTGTTGTTTTACTCTTGGGCTGCAAATATTGAAACGGTGCGGGGCGGCCTAAGGATCCGGATTCTATGTGGGGGAGGATGGAGGTGGGCTAATGCAGAGTTTGAGTCTGAGGCCCCTGATTACTGTTACTGTCCTGCTTCCATTTTCCCCTGCAAAATTCACTTTGAGCCCGGTGGTGATAGCCACTTTGAGGATTTAGAGGCAGTTTAGGCAGCATTTTAAGCTGGGCTCCATGCCAATGTTAGCCCATATTTGCAAGAGCCATTTGTTTTTGCCGTCTGGCTTGGATTTGTCTTTCAGGGTATGGAGAGGGAGGGATTGGAGAGGTTTGGGGACATGTTTATTGAAGGTAGGTATGCCGGTACTGATGAGTTGTTGGAGAAGTTCCAGCTCCCGAGAGCGAATTAATTCGGGTACTTGCAGGTTCACGACTTTTTGCGTAAAGAGATTCCTTCATTTCTCTGGCACTGTCACCCTCGCTCTTGGATAGGGTCCTGACCCTGGGTGAGTTGGGTGAGGGAAGGATCTCAGATATCTATTGTCGAATCCTGTTGACGAAGCAGGTTTTGTTGGAGGAAGTAAAAAGGAAGTGGGAGGGTGAACTGGGTCTGTTTTTTGATGAGGGGGATTTAGTGTGAGGCTCTTCACAGGGTCAACTCCACCTCCTCTTGTGCTAGGCTCAGCTTGATCCAATTCATGATTGTGCACAGGGTGCACTTGGCCAGGATGCAAATTAGTGATTTCTTCTCGGGGTGGAGGATAGGTGTGAACTTTGTTCTAGGGGGCCAGTGAATTATACGCACATGTTTTGGTCTTTGCCCTAAACTTATAAACTTTGGGGTCTCCTTTTTCAACACCATGTTTGGTATCTTGGGTATTCAGCTGGAGCCGTGCCGGTTGGTAGCTAGTTTTGATGTTTTGGACTCGCCGGTGTTACAGACATGGATGAAGTTGGACAGCCTTGCCTCCACCTTGTTAATAGCCTGGAGACGCATTCTGCTTGGATGAAGGCCCTTAGTACCACCCAGTGCCTCGGTCTGGCTAGGTGATTTGAATTTTTGTTCTCAACAAGGTCAAGTACATCATGAAGGGGTACCGCGGTGGAAGGGTTCTATTTCAGGCAATTGGTCACTGTCAGCTGTTGTGGTGGTTGTTTTTATTGCTAAATTTTGTTTGTTTATGGGGAGTTTGACCGGGGAGTGGTTTTGAATGGGATTATTTTGCATGGGTTTATTTTGCAATGGTGTTTGCGGTATGTTATTGTCTTTTTCTACTTCAGTATAATGAAAAACATTTCTGAATACAAATATTTTTTGATTGTTAATATAAATTTTGTTCCAAAATATGTTCCATTTATTTTGTACTTTTGCCATTTCGGGCACTGAGAAGAAATAGCAGACAAACATTTAAGACATTCTCATTGATTCAGTTCAACAAAGTGCAATGACAGAGATTGACATGAAAAATATGCCATCAAAATCTCCACATATGGGTTTTTAAAAAAATATATATTTTATTCAAGATTTTTTGGCCAAACATAACAGTACGTAGTGTTTCTTTTAAACAACAATAAAGCAATATAAATAACAGTGGCCAGTTTTAAACAAATAAATAAATAATATATGAACAGAAACAAAAACCAAACTAAATGGCAACTGCCTGGTCAAAAATAAATACTCTCCAAAGATTCAGTCCAATATACATTACCTAAAACAAGTGCCTATACATATACAATAACATCCCTGAGAGTCCGTCCGATTCCTCCCCCCCCCCCCCCCCTCCCCTCCCTCCCCTCCCTCCCCCCTGGGTTGCTGCTGTTGTCTTCTTCTTTTCCATTCCCTCTATCTTTCTGTGAGGTAGTCGACGAACGGTTGCCACCGCCTGGTGAACCCTTGAGCCGAACCCCTTAGTACGAACTTAATCCGTTCTAACTTTATAAACCCTGCCATGTCGTTTATCCAGGTCTCCACACCCGGGGGTTTGGCTTCCTTCCACATTAACAATATCCTGCGCCGGGCTACTAGGGACGCAAAGGCCAAAACATCAGCCTCTCTCGCCTCCTGCACTCCCGGCTCTTCTGCAACCCCAAATATAGCCAACCCCCAGCTTGGTTCGACCTGGACCCCCACCACCTTCGAAAGCACCTTTGCCACCCCCACCCAAAACCCCTGTAGTGCTGGGCATGACCAGAACATGTGGGTGTGATTCGCTGGGCTTCTCGAGCATCTCGCACACCTATCCTCCACCCCAAAAAATTTACTGAGCCGTGCTCCAGTCATATGCGCCCTGTGTAACACCTTAAATTGTATCAGGCTTAGCCTGGCACACGAGGACGATGAGTTTACCCTACGTAGGGCATCAGCCCACAGCCCCTCCTCAATCTCCTCCCCCAGCTCTTCTTCCCATTTCCCTTTCAGATCATCTACCATGATCTCCCCCTCGTCCCTCATTTCCCTATATATGTCCGACACCTTACCATCCCCCACCCATGTCTCTGAGATCACTCTATCCTGCACCTCCTGCGTCGGGAGCTGTGGGAATTCCCTCACCTGTTGCCTCGCAAAAGCCCTCAGTTGCACATACCGAAATGCATTCCCTTGGGGCAACCCATATTTTTCCGTCAGCGCTCCCAGACTCGCAAACGTCCCATCTACGAACAGATCTCTCAATTGTGCTACCCCTGCTCTTTGCCATGCTCCAAATCCCCCATCCATTCTCCCCGGAACAAACCTATGGTTATTTCTTATCGGGGACCGCACCGAGGCTCCCGTCTTTCCCCTGTGCCGTCTCCACTGCCCCCAAATTTTCAATGTAGCCACCACCACCAGGCTTGTGGTGCATTTCTTCGGTGAGAACGGCAACGGCGCCGTCACCATAGCTTGTAGGCTAGTCCCGCTGCAGGACGCCCTCTCCAATATCTTCCACGCCTCTCCCTCCTCTTCTCCCATCCACTTACACACCATTGAAATATTGGAGGCCCAGTAGTATTCACTTAGGCTCGGTAGTGCCAGCCCCCCCCTGTCCCTACTACGCCACAAAAATCCCCTCCTCACTCTCGGGGTCTTCCCGGCCCACACAAAACTCATAATACTCTTCTCGATTCTTTTGAAAAAAGCCTTCGTGACCACCACCGGGAGGCACTAAAACACAAAAAGGAATCTCGGGAGGACCACCATTTTAACCGCCTGCACCCTCCCTGCCAGTGACAGGACACCATGTCCCATCTCTTAAAGTCCTCCTCCATCTGTTCCACTAACCGCGTTAAATTAAGCCTGTGTAGTGTACCCCAATTCTTGGCTATCTGGATCCCCAAGTACCGAAAGTCCCTTGTTACCTTCCTCAACGGTAAATCCTCTATTTCTCTGCTCTGCTCCCCTGGATGCACCACAAATAACTCACTTTTCCCCATGTTCAATTTGTACCCTGAAAAGTCCCCAAACTCCCCAAGTATCCGCATTATCTCTTGCATCCCCTCCGCCGGGTCCGCCACATATAGCAACAAATCATCCGCATACAGAGATACCCGGTGTTCTTCTCCTCCCCTGAGTACTCCCCTCCACTTCCTGGAACCCCTCAATGCTATGGCCAGGGGCTCAATCGCCAGTGCAAACAATAACGGGGACAGAGGACATCCCTGCCTCGTCCCTCTATGGAGCCGAAAATAATCAGACCCCCGTCCATTCGTGACCACGCTCGCCATCGGGGCCCTATACAGCAACTGTACCCATCTGATATACCCATCTCCAAAGCCAAATCTCCTCAGCACCTCCCACAAATAATCCCACTCCACTCTATCAAATGCTTTCTCGGCATCCATCGCCACCACTATCTCCGCTTCCCCCTCTGGTGGGGGCATCATCATTACCCCTAGCAGCCTCCGCATATTTGTATTCAGCTGTCTCCCCTTCACAAACCCAGTTTGGTCCTCATGAACCACCCCCGGGACACAATCCTCTATCCTGCCATTACCTTGGCCAGAATCTTAGCGTCCACATTCAGGAGGGAAATAGGCCTATAGGACCCGCATTGCAGCGGGTCTTTTTCCTTCTTTAGGAGGAGCGATATCGTTGCCTCTGACATAGTCGGGGGCAGCTGCCCCCTTTCCCTCGCCTCATTAAAGGTTCTCATCAGTAGCGGGGCCAGCAAGTCCATATATTTCCTATAGAATTCAACTGGGAATCCGTCTGGTCCCGGGGCCTTCCCCGCCTGCATGCTCCCAATCCCTTTCACTACTTCCTCCGTCTCAATCTGTGCTCCCAGTCCCGCCCTCTCCTGCTCCTCCACCTTAGGGAATTCCAGCTGATCCAGAAAGCACATCATTCTCTCCTTCCCATCCGGGGGCTGTGCTTCATATAATCTTTCATAAAATGCCTTGAACACTCCATTCACTCTCTCCGCTCCCCGCTCCATCTCTCCCTCCTCATCTCTCACCCCCCATATCTCCCTCACTGCTCCCCTTTTCCTCAGTTGGTGGGCCAGCAACCTGCTCGCCTTCTCCCCATATTCGTACTGTACACCCTGTGCCTTCCTCCATTGTGCCTCTGCATTACCCGTAGTCAACAAGTCAAATTCTACATGTAGCCTTTGCCTTTCCCTGTACAGTCCCTCCTCCGGTGCCTCCGCATATTGTCTGTCCACCCTCAGAAGTTCTTTCAACAACCGCTCCCTTTCCCTACCCTCCTGCTTTCCTTTATGTGCCCTAATAGATATCAGCTCCCCTCTAACCACTGCCTTCAGCGTCTCCCAGACCACTCCCACCTGAACCTCCCCATTATCATTGAGTTCCAAGTACCTTTCAATACACCCCCTCACCCTTAAACACCCCCCCTCATCTGCCAATAATCCCATGTCCATTCTCCAGGGTGGACGCTGTTCTTTTTCCTCCCCTATCTTCAGGTCCACCCAATGTGGAGCGTGATCCGAAATAGCTATAGCCGTGTACTCCGTCCCCGTCTCCTTCGGGATCAGTGCCCTTCCTAAAACAAAAAAGTCTATCCGTGAATAAACTTTGTGGACATAGGAGAAAAACGAAAACTCCTTACTCCTAGGTCTACTAAATCTCCAGGGGTCTACTCCTCCCATCTGCTCCATAAAGTCCTTAAGCACCCTAGCTGCAGCCGGCCTCCTTCCGGTCCTGGACCTCGATCTGTCCAGCCCTGGGTCCAGCACCGTATTAAAATCTCCACCATTACCAACTTCCCCACCTCTAGGTCCGGGATACGTCCTAACATACGCCTCATAAAGTTGGCATCATCCCAGTTCGGGGCATATACGTTCATTAAGACCACCGCCTCCCCTTGCAATTTGCCACTCACCATCACGTATCTGCCCCCACTATCCGCCACTATGGTCTTTGCCTCAAACATTACCCGCTTCCCCACTAGTATAGCCACCCCCCTGTTTTTTGCGTCTAGCCCCGAATGAAACACCTGCCCCACCCATCCTTTGCGTAGTCTGACCTGGTCTATCAGTTTCAGATGCGTCTCCTGCAGCATAACCACATCTGCCTTAAGTTTCTTTAGGTGTGCGAGTACCCGTGCCCTCTTTATCGGCCCGTTCAGCCCTCTCACATTCCACGTGATCAGCCGGGTTGGGGGGCTCTTTACCCCCCCCCCCTCCTTGTCGACTAGCCATCTCCTTTTTCAATCCAGCTCCTCACCCGGTTCCCACGTAGCCGTATCTCCCCCCAACGGCGCCCTCCCGCCCCGACCACCCCACCCCATACCAGCTCCCCCTTCTCCCTAGCAGCAGCAACCCAGTTAACCCCCCCTCACCCCCCCGCTAGATCCCTCACTAGCGTAATTGCACCCCCCATGTTGCTCCCAGAAGTCAGCAAACTCTGGCCGACCTCGGCTTCCCCCCGTGACCTCGGCTCCCACTGTGCGAGGCCCCCTCCTTCCTGCTTCCCTGTTCCCGCCATGATTACCATAGCGCGGGAACAAAGCCCGCGCCTCCCATTTGGCCCCGCCCCCAATGGCCGGCGCCCCCAGCTCCTCTTCCTCCCTCCCCCCTCCCCCACGACATGGGGAAGAGAGAAAAGTTACAGGGTCGCAGGATTAACAACTTGGGAAATCATCTCTTCCCCCTTTTCCCCCTCTTCACCCCACATATTCGCCCCACCACTTTGTCCCAAACGTTCTTTTTCTAGCCCGCTTATTCCAGTTTCTCCTCGACAATAAATGTCCACGCCTCTTCTGCCGTTTCAAAGTAGTTTCCCTTGATGTGTGACCCACAGTCTTGCCGGCTGCAGCAATCCAAATTTAACCTTACTTTTGTGCAGCACCGCCTTGGCCCGATTAAAGCTTGCCCTCCTCCTTGCACCTCCGCACTCCAATCTTGATATACGCGGATCACCCCGTTCTCCCACCTACTGCTCCGAGTTTTCTTTGCCCATCTGAGGACCATCTCTCTGTCCTTATATTGGAGAAATCTCACCACTATGGCTCGAGGAATTTCTCCAGCCCTCGGTCTTCGCGCCATAACTCGATAGGCTCCCTCCACCTCCAACGGGCCCGTCGGGGCCTCCGATCCCATTAACGAGTGCAGCATCGTGCTCACATATGCCCCAACGTCCGCCCCTTCTGCACCTTCAGGAAGACCAAGAATCCTTAAATTCTTCCTCCTCGCATTATTCTCCAGCACCTCCAGCCTTTCCACACACCTTTTGTGTTGTGCCTCGTGCATCTCTGTCTTCACCACCAGGCCCTGTATGTCATCCTCATTCTCAGCAGCCTTTGCCTTCACGACCCGAAGCTCCTGGTCCTGGGTCTTTTGCTCCTCCTTTAGCCCTTCAATCGCTTGTAATATCGGGGCCAACAGCTCCTTCTTCATCTCCTTTTTAAGTTCTTCCACCCAACGCCGCAGGAACTCTTGTTGGTCAGGGCCCCATATTAAACTACCTCCTTCCGACGCCATCTTGCTTTGTGCCTGTCTTCCTGGCCGCTGCTCTAGAGGATCCACCGCAATCCGGCCACTTTCCTCTCCTTTTTCCATCCGTAGCCAGGGGGGATTCCCTTCTGGTTTACCGCACAGTGTTTTTAGCCATTAAAATTGCCGTTGGGGCTCCTATCGAGAGCCCAAAAGTCCGTTCCACCAGGAGCTGCCGAAACGTGCGACCTAGCTGGTCATCGCCGCACCCGGAAGTCCACATATGGGTTTTATTATAAATGTAGCAGAAGCACTTCAAGTGCTAAATTTTGACATCAAAAGTGTGATCAAAATTGTCACATAGGAAGTATAGTTTGTGAACAGTAACTGGAGGAAGATGATGGGACTGGTTTTAAATCTGTGCAAGTAAATGAGTTTTGATTGTGTTCAAATCCCGACAGATAAATCAGAACACAGGGCACAATTTTTCAACCGTGTTGCGCCGGGCACTGATCCCTTTGCGCTGGGTGCATTGCAGGAAAGACCCAAAGCACATTTCACGGTGGGCGGCGAGCTGATCGGGAGTCACCCGACTTGCCACGTCCAGCGTGATCTCATTGGGCATGATCCAGGTAATCATATTTAAATTAAGCTCACTTAAATATGTGCAGCCCATTTGAGGCCACATTTTCCTGGCTCCCGGTAGTAACTGATCGCACTGGTGTGGCCGCACTCGGGCGCATTTGAACTGGTCTCCACAAGTGGAGACCAGGCATGATGGCTCCACCAGGTGGTTCGGCGGCCATTGGAGCCCACAGTTTGTCTGGGCCAGCCGTGGCAATCTGGCACTGCCAACTTGGCACCCTGGCACTGCCAAACTAGCACATTGACAGTGCCAACCTGGCACGGAAGGGATGCCAGGTTGGTTCTGCCAGGGTGCTAAAGGCAGTGCCATGTTGGAAGGTTGGCAGTGTCAGGGCTCCATGTTGGCACTACCAAGGGGTGAGGCCTGAGGGGGCAAGAGGGGAGAAGGGGCATCATGAAAGTTGGGAGTGTGAAGGGGGGTTATGAAGGGTGGGGGCTGAAGGGGGGAAACTGAAATGGGGGAGATCCTAAAGGTGGGCCGGTCCTCAGATGCCCTGATACCCACAGGATGGATGGGCGTCGGGTCATGCTAACCTTCAGTGATGGGGGTAGCCCTCTGAGGTCGAGGGTTAGGGGCATTGCCCATGTCTGCGGGGGGTTGCGATGTCCATGGGTGGGAGGTTTTGGGGACCCTTGACCTCATTTTGAGATCGGGGCACCCTTTTAAAAGGGTTCCTCGGCCTCTGAGGAGCTTGCCATCAAGTTTAGTTCCCCACTGTGGGATTTGCTGGTGAGAAATTCCCCAAGCTCCAAATAAATGGCGAAGCGTGGATGAATACGGTCCGGACCCCACCGACACAACTAGCGCAAATCACCGAACCAAACCCACCCGAAATGACACTTAGGGTGTCATTCAGCGGACTTAAAACCAAGTCGGCTGTCGAGCATGATTCATGGGTGTTTCTCGGTGGCTGCAGGGCCGTGAAACAACTTGATATTCAACAGAACTTTGATGTCTTTTTTCACCTCGGAGAGTTTCTCTCCGCACTTAAGGGTGATTTCCTGATCTTGCCAGCAGGAATGGCTGTTCACAAATTGGAGCGCCATATTGATCTACAGCCCCGAATTTCTGCCCATCGCTTTATTTCACCCCCCCCACCCAATTTTGGCACGGGTCTGGGAATCCCCCCTCAAATTGGCAAGGTTCCTCTGGACCGACCCCTGGCAATGCCAACCTGGCATCCAGGCACCCTGGCAGTTCCAGCCTGGCACACATGCAGTGCCAGGATGGCATTGCCAAGGTGCCAGCTGGCAGTGCCAAGATGCACAGGTGCCAAGGGGAGTGCCAGGGTAACCCTCTCCCCTGTCCGTGACCACCTGGGAGTCTCCAATGGTCTGCAAGACCCTCCCCATGTGCTGTTAAATCTGGTCCATGTTTGTGTGGACCAGTACTAAACGGCGCCCTGGCAAGGTCTCCCAGACGTGGCCATTGAGTCTCAGGCGCCGTGGCTCATTTAAATATGCAGATCTGGGACTTGCTCAGCGAGGCGGGCACAAAAGGGTCTCGCCCGTAGTCAGTTTTGCACCCACAGTCTCTGTCTTACACTTATCTATTGTTTTTATGTTCCTGTATCTCTATCTCTGGTTTACCACACTCGGCTAAATCGCTGGCTTTTAAAGCAGACCAAGGCAAGCCAGCAGCACGGTTCGATTCCCGTACCAGCCTCCCCGAACAGGTGCCGGAATGTGGTGACTAGGGACTTTTCACAGTAAATTCATTGAAGCCTACTTGTGACAATAAGTGATTTTCATTTCATTTCTCTCTCATGTTTCTGTCTTACCTCTTCTATTTAGTCATCTATACCAAATTAATTGATTATACTCTCGTTCACATTTATTTTTCAATCTGCTGCTTCAGGAAACATAATAGTATATCGCCATACACCTGAGTGAAGAAATTGCATGTGCCTCCTTATTTGTGGAAGATATTAAATGCACTTGTTGGTTTTCAGTCCTTTCAGTCGTATGGCTCATATTTGCATTATTATCATCATCTGGAGAACATCCCATTCCCAATCACACGTGTTTCTTGATCCTATGGAGTCTGCTTTCTTCAGCTTTCCACTACCCTTATGCCTCTGACCACTCCCTCGATTCATTTTTCTCCTTGAAGTAACAGATCAACCCCTCTTCCCTTCCTTCTTTCTTGCTCCAATATCATCATAATCCTTGGTTTAATCGCTTCCCTTCGCCAATAGCTCCTTATGCTGGCTGGCAAAGAGTTCAGAAATTCTTTCACCCTTCAACAACAATTTTCACTTCTGCAGCATTCTGAATATAGTGAAGTATCCTAAGGTGCTTCAAAGGAGCTTAGTCAGACAAAACATTATAATGAGAAAATGGAGATATTAAGTCAGGTAGCCACAGAAATAGATTTTAAGGAGCATCATAAAGAAAGAGACAGAGGTCTCAATGCACAATATTGGAATCTCTGTTGCACGTTTCATAGTGTATGTGTTAAGCAATGGCATAGGTACAATTAGAGGGAGGTCAGTTAAACATTTACTGAAAGAAATAAACATAATAGGCGGACTTTCTCCATCCCCTGCGGCATATTTCTTGGTAGCGGGAGGTGGCCCGCCATTGGCCAGCAGTGCGATCTTCTGGTCATGACGTTGTCAATGGAACTTCCCATTGAATCCATTGAAGGAGGAGGTAAAGGGGCAGATGTTGCATCTTCTGCGATTGCAAGGGGAGCTGTCATGGGAATGGGATGAGGGGTTCAGGGTGATGGAGGAGTGGGCCAGAGCTGAAGAGAGCTGTCCCTGCGGAATGCTGACAGTGGAGGTGAGGGGAAGTTGTGTTTTGTGGTAGAATAATGCTGGAGTTGGAAAATTTAAATTGAGAAGAACAGATGCTACATTTGATCTTAGCCAAAAGGCCAAGCTTTTGCACATAAATTCTCACTCCAGCTTCCCGTCTTCTTGAACCTCCAGCTTTTACGTCTGTCTTGCTGTCGGAGGAAGAGGAAATGGTCAGTATTTATCTATCCTAGCTCACATCTGTTTTATCTGTTTTGTTCCACCCACACCACTCTCACTGAAGCAGTACAAAATCTATCACATGTCCCATCCCTTTAACTCTGAAGAAGAGTTATAGGGACTCGAAACGTTATGCGGTATTCTCCAGTCTCGTCAGTAGCAGGACCCATTGTGAGCGAGAACGGTGTTCCAGCCAAAATTCTATTCACTCTCAGCAGCAGTGAAAAATATATCCGCCAACGAGGATGGAAGATTGTGGCCTTTTTCTGTTTCTCTCTCCATAGTTGCTGTCAGTCCTGCTGGGTTTGTCCAGCATTTTCTGTTTTTATTTCTGGTTTCCAGCATTGCAGTATTTTAATTTTATTTTAGGAAATGGTAAAAATGGATACTTAATAAATTTGTAGAATTAATATAGGCGAAGAAATTGATGAAAATTGCAAAATAACTATTTTACATTTCAATCCTATGGCTCACATTTTTTGTGAATGTGCGGTAAAGCTCTCCAGCACAAACAGAGGTTACCCAAGAAAGGGACGTTCTGGTTTCTGCAGGTGGCAGCCATCGTACGAGGTTAGTTCTGCTTGTGTGCACAATGTTAAAGATTATGGCCACGCCTTTTAGGCTCATTTGCCACAGGTGCAAATCCCGTAATGACCGTTAACTCTTGTAAGAGGTCAAAAACGGGATTTGCGCCGGCAAGAACACAGAACGTAATATTCCCGGGGCCATCCCTGCTGACATAATCAGGTTAATACAAAGCAAGTGCATGAACCTGATCACAATAAATGTAAATGTATTTAAATATGTTTAAAAGCTTAAGGCCGCTGCTTCCCAGTCACTGCACTGGCACCCTGGCGGGGCCAGATTTTGCTAGGTTGGCAACGGCATGGGGTGGAGCAAGGTGGCAAGGCCTCTAGGGAACCCCATTAGAGGAGTTGCTATTATATGGTGAGGTGGGGGCAGTGAAGAGGTGGGGGATGCTGAAGCCCTGATGCTGGTGAGTAGGGGGTGTGGAATGAAGCCCCGATGCTGGTGAAAATGGCGGTGGAGGGGAGTGGGTGGGGGTGAACCTTCACTTTTTGAGATTTGGCATCTCGATCTCTGTAGAGCTGGGCTTGCTGGCTCTTTAGGCACCCCCCACCCCCTCAAGAATGATGGCGCAAAACACACCCCCTGCTTTCTCTGACTTTTGTGAGCGCCGCGAAGAATCCAGCACGAGTTTGTAGAATAGAAGGAAATAACATTTATTTACAATTACAACATAATTATTTACACTACATATACAACAGCAGCAGCAGTACTCTCTTGCTGCTCACTCCTCTTTAGCTGGTTCCATACTGGCCAGCTCTATTTATGCAGGGAACTGCAAATGATTTCTCCACCCCCCTCATCGGGGAAGCTCATACTCCCTAAGGATTGTGGGATTGCCATTAGTCCCCAGCCAGTGGTAAGCAGGCAGGTTATAACATCCCTCTCCCCCAAAGTCCAAAGAATCCATCGAAGACCCTGGCGAAGAGGGCGTCGGACTCGCTTTGCCGCAGGCCGGACACCATTTGCACGAGGTGCTTCCATGATGAACTGGGGAACAGTTGTACATCCATAGCCCTTGCTGAGGACTCCCCCTCTGAGGCATCCTGTGTCTCCATCTCTGAGTCGGAATCCACTGCCTCCGTCATCTCGGCGTCCCTATCTCCACGCGGTTCTGCAACGACCTGGCAGGCTTTGCGAGCGGAGACAAAGGAAGATCGTGAGGAATACTCTCCACTGTGTCTGGTCTCTGCGGCTGTAGACGTGAGCTCCGGGGACAGGGAATCTTTGGAAGAAATGGTGTTCTGGACCGAACGTGGTCTACATGCTTGCGCTGGAAACAACCCTGGGCTTGCACCTGGTAAGAGATAGGGCCCGTTCGGCGAAAGATAATGCCAGGGACCCACTGGGCACCACCAGCAATATTTTGAACGAACACTGGGTCACCGGGCGCAAACTGCCGAATCGGCCGATGCCGAGAAAGGCCATGTCTCTGCCGTTCTTGAGTGCAGCGTACTTTTGCGCCAATGTCCGGGAAAACCATGCTAAGGCGGGTGCGAAGTCTCCGGCCCATTAGGAGTTCCGTGGGAGCTACCCCAGTCACCACATGTGGAGTGGTCCTGTATGAAAATAAAAGACGAGCCAGTCTCGTGTCCATAGACCCGGAAGGCTGCTTCTTTAGGCCTCGTTTGAATGTCTGCACTGCAAGCTCCGCCAACCCATTGGAAGCTGGGTGGCATGGAGCGGTGCGGATATGGTGTATGCCGTTCATCTTCATGAACCTCGCAAACCCCTCACTTGTGAACTGAGTGCCGTTGTCCGTGACCAGCACCTCGGGGAGGGCATGCATACTGAAAGACAAACCCATCTTCTCGATTGTTGCGCAGGATGTTGTGCCTACCATCTTATACACCTCTAACCATTTAGACTGGGCATCGATTAATAGAAGGAACATTGGTCCTTGAAAAGGGCCGGCGAAATCCACATGTAAGCGCGCCCAAGGCCGCCCTGGCCATTCCCAGTGATGTAGGGGCACGGCCGGCAGAAGCTTCTGATGCTCCTGGCAAATGGAGCAGTTTTGGGCCACCTTCTCAATGTCGCTGTCGAGGCCTGGCCACCAGACATAACTCCGGGCCAAGATTTTCCTTTTGGTCACACCCGGATGCCCGTTGTGCAAGTCCTTTAGTATCAGCGCGTGACCTTTTTCCGGGACAATCACACACGTCCCCCACAAGAGGATACCGTCTTCCACGCTAAATTCTCACAGCTTGGAGGAAAATGCCCGCAATTCACCTGGGAGCTGTCTATGTTGCCCACGATACAGGACTATGTGCCGAACCTTTGACAGGACTGGCTCCGTCTGGGTCCACTCACGGATCTGTGATGCCATGACAGGCAAGGAGTCCATAACATCTAGGGTTGCAACAACCTCACCGGTCGTAGGGGTCTACATGGGGCAGGTCGACAAAGGCAATCGGCTCAGTGCATGGGCATTCGCTATCTGGATCCCTGTTTATGCTCCAGAGAATACTCGTAGGCAGCGAGCAACAAAACCCAGCGCTGGTTCCGTGCGAAAGCAATATGCGGCATTGGCGTATCCTCTCGAAAAAGTTCCAGCAGAGGCTTATGATCAATCACGATAGTGAAGTGGCGGCCATACACATCTTGGTGGAAGCGTTTCACCACTAAGACCACTGCCAGGCCCTCCTTCTTGATCTGCGCGTACTTCTTTTCCACTGCAGTCAATGTGCGGGAGGCAAAAGCTATCGGCTGTTCAGCCCCGTTCTCCATCTTGTGGGACAGGACGGCCCCAATACCATAAGGGGATGCATCACACGTGATGAGCAAAGGCTTTCCAGGATCCTAGTGGGTTAGTAACCCAGACGACGACAATTGCTGTTTTACCCGCCGGAAAGTGGTTTCTTGTGGCTGACCCCAAACCCAGGAGTGATTCTTCATTCGCAGAAGGTGCAACGGGGCCAGCGTAGTTGCCAGATTGGGGAGAAACTTCCCATAATAGTTTATGAGGCTGAGAAAAGAACGAAGATGCAAAGTGTCAGTCGGGGCAGGGGCCTGTTGAATTGCGCGCACCTTCTCTGCGATGGGGTGCAAACCTTTGCAGTCCACCCGATAACCCAGGTAACTACTTCCTTCGCCTGAAAGACACACTTTGTACGACGTAAATGGATTCCAGCCTTTGAAAAGCGTCTAAGGACAGCCTCCAAATTTTCTAAATGTTCCTGCTCCGACGTCCCTGTAATCAAAACGTTGTCTAAGTAGACGGCGACACGCAGTAAACCTCTCAGGACAACCTCCATGATAGAAAGATAGCGCAGGTAGAGGATACCCCAAAGGGCAACTGTGTATATTCATACAGGCCCCGGTGTGTATTAATAGTTACATATGGCCGGGAGGCAGTGTCCAGCGCCAACTGTAGATAGGCGTGACTCATATCTAATTTCGTGAATGAGAGTCCGCCTGCAAGCTTCGCGTAGAGATCTTCTATGCGGGGCATTGGATATCGGTTGAGCCGGGAAGCCGTATTCACTGTAAGTTTAGAGTCGCCGCACAAGCGAACTGTGGCATCTGGCTTCATTACAGGTACAATTGGCGCTGCCCAGTCAGCGCAACGGACGGGACTGATAATACCCAAGGACTCCAAACGAGTGAGCTCCCCTTCTACCTTATCAAGCAAGGCGTAAGGCACCGGGCGCGCCCGGAAATAGCGCGGCGCGGCTCCTGATTCAAATTGGGTACGGGCTACGGCCCTTTTTATTTTCCCCAAACTGGGCTGGAATACATCTGGGTACCGTCCTAGTACCTCCATCAACCCTCCAGAAACTGGTTGGAGGATGTGCTGCCACTGCAACCACAAATGGCGCAACCAGTCCCGACGCAACAGGCTGGTCCCATGGCCGCGCACCACGATAAGTGGGAAATGTCCCTCCTGGCGTCCATAAACAACAGGAGTCATCATAGTTCCTGCAATGTCCAATGGTTCCCCCATGTAGGTGGCCAACCTGGCCTGTGTATCGGTTAATTTAAGGGTCTGTATACCCTGCTTGATGTGGTCGAATGTCCTCTGAGCGATCACGGAGACCGCTGCGCCAGTGTCCAACTCCATCTCAAGCTGTGACCATTGACCCGTACTGTCACCTTAATGGAGGCCACACGGGGAGCTGCCACACAATGCAGCTGCTGGCAGTTGTCCTCCGTCTCCATGTCCTCGGGAGTAGTCGCCGCAGGTTCATCCAAATGGAAGGTACGGCCCCAGGGCTGGCCCCAGTTTCTGTTGGAACGACGGCGCCTCTGGCGCCCCCAGGACCGGTATCCGCGACGGGGTCGGCGCCCACAAGTCCGATGCTGACATGGCTCTTCATCTATCGGTTCATGAGAAGGCTCCCTTCGGGGAGGAACGTCTGTCAGCTGATCCGGAGGCCGCCCTGCCCAAGGTACCGCAGGGGTGCGGGGAGACGCTTTTGGACGGAAGGGGTTGCGCCCCAAGGCATGCACCTCCATTCCCTGTCGCTCCTGCACTCCCCGTTCTGCGCTCTCGCGGGACAATACTATTTGAATGGCCTGTTGAAAAGTCAATGTTGGCTCGGCTAACAGCTTTCTCTGGGGGCTTCGTCTGGGCAGGCAAAACCCCGCCGGTAAGGAAGGTAATGCTCGAGCGGAGCCGGGGGAGGGCGGGCTGGCGCTGCCAAATTTCAGCAACTATTACTGGGCGGCTAACATAGCCATGATCAGGAAGTGGGTGGTGGGGAGGGGTCGGAGTGGGTGCGAATGGAGGCGACTTCTTGTAAAGGCACCAGTTTGGGGGCGCTGGTAACTGCGCCTCTGCCGCTCCCGCCAGCGCGGTACTCCACCAGCCCCATGGTAGTGGCGGCCCTGAGACATTGAGGCCAGTGGAGGTGGCATGTGGGAGCAGTGGGAGCATCGGTCTGGGCCCCAATTTGTGATAACCACCGGTTTGCCCCGGGGAAAATGGATGGGGGGTTCCGGGTATGGCAGAGCGGGGGGATTGAGAGGATGGGGGTGGGTTCATGGAGGGGAGCTCTCTGAGTATGGAGCAAAAGTTTGGGCTGGCGAGGGGAAACAAATTCAGATATCTGCAGGTGCAGGACTTCCTTCATAAACAGGTGGCAACCTTCACGCTCCTACACCTGAGGGGGATTCAGGATAGGGTAATTTCCAGAGGGTGGGTAGGGGAGGGGAACGTCTCGGGCATCTATAAGCAGCTTATGGGGTCGGAGGAGACGCAGACCGAGGAGCTGAAGCATAAGTGGGAGGAGGAGCTGGGAAGTGAGATAGAGGATGGGTTATGGGCAGACATGTTGAGTAGAGTCAACGCGTCCGCAACATGTGTCACCCGGAGGTGGCAACCGTTCGTCGACATCCTTGGGGAAAATTGATCGTCAGCAGGCGGGGGAGTGGGGGGGGGGGGGGGGGGGGGTGCTCCTAATCACTCCAAACTTATGTGGAGCCGCAGGCGGTGAACAAAATTACCACCTGGCGCTCGTTTTCGGTGATATTGTTTGCCCGGAAATAGTAACACATCCGTTGTGTGTATTGGTTCCAACTTTCCAGCGCAGCATCAAAGACATCCAAATGTCCATAAAGAGGCATGGTGTAACAGAAAAAAAAGTTCTAAACTGTATCCAACAAAAATCCAGGGTGGTGGCTTCAGCAGCGTAGACAGCTATCCACTTTAACCCTCGTCGCCAGTTTTGTGAGGGCCACGAAGAATCCAGCACGAGTTTGTAGAATAGAAAGAAATAACATTTATTTACAATTACATATATATATACAACAGCAGCAGCAGTACTCTCTTGCTGCTCACTCCTCTCTAGCTGGTTCCATACTGGCCAGCTCTATTTGTGCAGGGATCTGTTAATGATTTCTCCGCATCCCCTCATTGGGGAAGCTCATGCTCCCTAAGGATTATGGGATTGCCATTAGTCCCCAGCCAATGGTAAGCAGGCAGGTTATAACACTGACAATGAGCACGATTCCACACCCTCAGCCATACCGCAGCCCCCCCCACCCGCCGTTGCACACGGCACACATCCCACTGTTCCCGAATAATAGGAGAGGCCCTAAACAGGGTTCGCGCCAGCCGCTGTTCGGAGCGCAATTCTCATAGCCTGCAGCACCCACACAATCTGGTTCATTCCCTCACTGCCATGAACCAGATGTGCATATTTAAATGACTCTTTACACTTATTTAAATATGTCCAGCCTGTTTGAAACTGGAAACTCGTGACTCCCGGGATTCTCCGACTCCACCGGAACTGCTTGAGGCCGGCGGGAATCATTACTGGGGTTGGATCCTCCTTTGCTCAATGCCGGCATCGGATTTCCGATTGGGTGCAGAAGGAGCATCGGCTGAAAAGCGGGATCGGCGCTAGGCGGCAAACCTGTTGCGATGGTCTGATCTCCCACCAGTAGCAGCAGCAAGCAACACGCCCCGCGCTGGTATCACCCCGCAAAATCGCAGTTTGCGAGCATTTTAACCTGATTAAAGGGCTGGAAACCCGATTCTCCAGCCCCCATGATGCTACATTCCTCACAGCCAGGAGTCATGCTGGCATGTTTTATGCTAATATTTACAAGCTGGGTGCCATGGCTGTTGAGGGGGAGGAAGGAGGAGAGCAAACCTTTGAAATCTTTCAGGCTTGATGGGAATGGAAGCTTGGATCAGGGAATAGTGGGGAACGACCTGGTGGCACACAACGACTTGGGGTCTCCCCCTCAGAATCAAGGTGCCCTGGCAGAGACCCCCATTGCGGAAAATAATTATTTAAACCAAACCCATCCCCTCGAGGGCAGCATGGTAGCACAGTGGGTAGAACTGTTGCTTCTCAGCGCCAGGGTCTAAGATTCGCTTCCCGGCATGGGTCATTGTATGTTCGGAGTCTGCACGTTCTCCCTGTGTCTGCCTGGGTTTCCTCCGGGTGCTCCGGTTTCCTCTCACAAGTCCCGAAAGACATGCTGTTAGGTGAATTGGACATTCTGAATTCTCCCTCTGTGTATCTGAACAGGCGCTGGAACGTGGTGATTAGGGGCTTTTCACAGTAACTTCATTGCAGTGTTAATGTAAGCCGACTTGTGATAATAAAGGTTATTATTATTTTAGCAGCAATTTACAGGCTCCTGGTTGTTGAGACTGCTGGCTACTCATAGAACGCAGCAAATGCTCTGAGGGCTAGATTCATGTGCCAACCATCCAACATGCCCATCTGGACACCCTCATATCCCAGCAGTATCATCGAGAGGGTGGGCATGCCTAAGCTCAGTCGCCGGCCCACCAGGTGTTGGCACTCCTCAGTGCACTCCTTGGAAGTGCAGCCCCACAGCAGAGGGAGCATGGGATCAGCAGAGCTCACCACAAAGGAAACACACATACTTGTCGCTGAAACTCTCCTTGGCACACAATCCCTCTCAGAGTAAAAGGCTCACTCGTGACACTATCAGCTAGCCCACTCCTTTTTTTTCGGAAACATTTTATTGAGGCATTTATAATTTTAACATTTTAATATATTAACATTCTAAATAACAGAACGGTCCGACACACGCAAAAACCCCACAGTAACATACCTACCTAACTCCTAGCTACCCATATATTAGATTCCTGCCCTTATTCTCCATTTCTCCCCCCCCCTCCCCCCCACTGCCCGCCTCCCCGGGCTCCCGGATCTTCCGACACTCCAAATATTGCCACCTCTGGACTCGGAGTCACAACTCCCTTCCAGGACCTCTGACATGACATCTGAGAATTTCTGCCAAAATCCCCTCAGCTTCGGACACGTCCAAAATATATGGACATGATTCGCCAGACTTCCCCCACACCTCCCACACACCTGTCCTCCACCTCCTCAAAAAACCTACTCATCCGGCCTCAGTCATATGAGCCCTGCGGACCACCTTGAACTGGATCAGGCTAAGCCTGGCACACAACGAGGATGTATTGATTCTTTTCAGGTCCTTCTCACATAGCCCGACTTCCAACTGCCCCCAAACCCGACTTCCCACTTCCTCTTCACCTCCCCAATTGGGACCCCTTCTCACTCCATCAATTCCTTATATATTTCCGAGACCCTCCCCTACCCAACCCCTGTTTTTGACATCACCTTATCCGTAGATGGGGGCGAGGGAAGCTTGGAACCTGCCTCCGGACAAAGTCCCGTATCTGCAGGTACCGAAATCCGTTCCCAGCCAGTAACTCCAGGCTCGGCAAACCCTCCTGATGCACGATCAATGAACACTAGAGTGAGGTTGTAGTCCAACTGAAGGCTTTAATAAGCTAGATGTTTCCCCCAGCAGCTCAGGTACAGAATGAAGGCTGGCTGGGGTGGCACGGGCTCTTATACCCCGCCTTGCAGGGCGGAGCTAACATACAGCGTGACCAATAGGAAACATACAATATCTACCAATGGTGTTCCAGCATTACCAGGTACCGTAATACCTCTACACAGACTACCACATTCACCCCCTGTTAAAAAAGAGTCCGGCGGGGGTGGTGACCTGATATTACAACATGGTAACGTGGTAGAAATGATACTTATGGAGGTACCTTAATACCTCCGAACAGCGTTTTGTAACTATTTATAATTCTATTTACTATTTACAATTTATGATTCATAATTAACTATACACTTTAAAATGAAGCAATCAGTCGGTCGGGGGCCCTGGTCGTCTTCTGTGATTGTCAAAGTTTCGGTGGTGACTCCGGTGGAGGCTCGGGCATCTGTGACTCCGGGAGCATGGCCTCGATCTCTGTGGCAGCTTCGACACCCCTAGACGGCGCTGGTGGGGAAAATGGTTGACCTGGGAAGGGAGCGTCTGCGGGGTGCGTCGGTGGGTGGGTGGGCCTAGACGGGGCCGGCGGAAGGACCGATCCTCCTGTGAGGTGCACTGGTGTGTGGGAGGGTGGGACTGGTGGCTGGGGTGTGCGTGGGGCTCCGGCGGGCGCCAGGTCTCGTAGGGAGACCGTATCTTGTCAGCCGTCGGGGTATGCCACGTCGGCGTACTAGGGGTTAGCGTGCAGAAGATGGACCCTCTCGACCAACGGGTCCAACTTGTGCGCCCGCACATGTTTTCGGAGCAGGATGGTCCAGGAGCTGCCAGCCATGTCGGGAGCGGGGTCCCAGAGGAGGACTTCCTGGGCAAGACATGAGACGTTCGTGAGGTGTTTGGTTGGTTGTGGTACAAAGCAGTGACCGGATGGAGTGGAGGGCATCCGGGAGGACTTCTTGCCAGCGGGAGACTGGGAGATTCCTGGACCATAGGGCCAGTAGGACGGTCTTCCAGACCGTTCCGTTCTCCCTCTCTACCTGTCCGTTACCCCGGGGGTTGTAACTGGTCGTCCTGCTCGAGGCGATGCCCTTGCTGAGCAGGGACTGACGCAGTTCATCGCTCATAAAGGAGGACCCCCTATCGTTATGTATGTAAGCGGGGAACCCGAACAGTGCAAAGATGCTGTGGAGGGCCTTGATGACGGTGGTTGCGGTCATGTTGGGGCAGTGGATGGCGAATGGGAACCGGGAGTACTCGTCAATCACGTTCAGGAAGTACGTGTTGCGGTGGGTGGAGGGGCGGGGGCCTTTGAAGTCCATGCTGAGGCGTTCAAAAGGACGGGAAGCCTTTATCAGGTGCGCTTTCTCTGGCCGGTAGAAGTGCGGTTTGCACTCCGCGCAGATTTGGCAGTCCCTGGTGGCTGTCCTGACCTGCTCGATGGAGTAGGGTAGGTTGAGGGTCTTGATAAAGTGGAAAAAGCGAGTGACACCTGGGTGGCAGAGGTCCTCGTGGAAGGCTCAGAGGCGATGCACTTGTGCGTTGACCATCCTATGCTTCTCCCCGCTCTTTACCACCACAACTTGGGCTCTCCAGGGACTGTTGCTAGCTTCAATGACTCCTTCACTCAGTAGCCTTTGGACCTCTGACCTAATAAAGATCCGATCCTGGGCACTGTACATTCTGCTCCTGGTGGCGACGGGTTTTCAATCTGGGGTGAGGTTCGCAAACAGGGAAGGCGGATCGACCTTGAGGGTCGCGAGGCCGCAAACAGTGAGGTGGGGTATAAGGCCGCCAAATTTGAAAGTTAGACTTTGGAGGTTACACTGGTAGTCTAAACCTAGGAGTGTGGCCGTGCAGAGGTGGGGAAGGACGTAGAGCCGGTAATTTTTAAACTCCCTTCCCTGGACTGTGAAGTTTGCGACACAAAACCCCTTTATCTCTACCGAGTGGGAACCGGAGGCCAGGGAGATGTTTTGATTCACGGGGTGGACGAGGAGAGAACAGCGCCTTACCGTGTCGGGGTGTATGAAGCTCTCCATGCTCCCAGAGTTGATTAAGCAAGATGTCTCATGCCCGTTGATTAGTACAGTTGTTGTAGCAGTTGAGAGTGTTTGAGGCCGGGACGGGTCCAGGGTCACCAAGGCTAGTCGCAGCAGTTGAGTGTTCTCTTCGGGCGGTGTGCAGTCAGCCGAGCTGGGATCCTGGGAGTCCATCCAAGATGGCGGCTCCCATTGGTCGCACATGGCTGGGGGTGCACAAAACCCATCCATCCATCCACCCATCCATCGAACGTGGCGTCCGCGGTACACGATGGCGGCGCCCGGGGGCCGCACACGACCCTGGAGGAGGAAGATGGCAGCGACCGCTGACCGCACGGGGGCCGTGGAGAGGTTTGTTGTGGCAGTCCGCATTCGCCGCCAGAGACCGCGGCAACCGCACGGGCCTGGCATACCACCACAAAGTGGCCCTTTTTACCGCATCCCTTGCAGGTGGATGCGCGGGCCGGGCAGCGCTGCCGGGGGTGCTTGGCCTGCCAGGAAATGTAGCAGCGGGGCCCCCCGGGGTTGCCAGGCCGCCTTGCAGCACAAGCTTGTGGGGGATGGGGGATGTCTCCGGGTCAGCTGAGGAGGGGTTCCACGCTGCCCAGGGGGCTGCCGCGCGGTTGGTAACGTAAGCGCGGGCGTTTCTGGAGGCCACATCCAGGGAGCCTGCAAGGGCCCGTGTCTCCTTCAGGCCTAGTGTGTCTTTTTCCAGCAATCACCGGCAGATTTGGGAGGACAGCATACCTGCCACGAAAGCGCCCCGGATCAAGAGTTCTGTGTGGTCACTCGCCGAAACTTGCGGGCAGCTGCAGTTTCTCCCCAACACCAGGAGCGCATGGTAGAATTCTTCCAGCGATTCCCCAGGGATTTGTCGCCTCGTTGCTAGCAGATGTCGGGCGTAGACCTGGTTTACCGGGTGAATATAATGTCCTTTTAGTAGCTCCATTGCTGCATCAAAGTCCTCCGCGTCCTCGATGAGGGTGTAAATTTCCGGGCTCACCTTCAAGTGCAGGACTTGCAATTTCTGTTCTCCCGTGGGTGTGTTTTTGGCCGTTCCGAGATATCCTTTAAAACACGCTTGAAGATTGCCGCTGAGTTCGTCGCGTGGGGGCTGAGTTGCAGACTCTGGCTTGATTCGGAACTCCATCCTTTTAAATCTAGCGTATTAAATTGATGCATGATCAATGACCACTAAAGCAAGGTTGTAGTCCAACTGAAGGCTTTAATAAGCAAGATGTTTCCCCCAGCAGCACAGGTACAGAATGAAGGCTGCTGGGGCGGCACGGGCTCTTATATCCTGCCTTGCAGGGCGGAGCTACCATACAGCTTAACCAATAGGAAACATACAATATCTACTAATGGTGTTCCAGCATTACCAGGTACCGTAATACCTCTACACAGACTACCACACCTCCTCAATGAAGAGATCCCCAAATTTCTCAATCTCTGCCCGCTGCCACCTCCAAAATCCCTCATCCAGGCCCCCCGGAGCGAACCGGTGATTTCACAGATCGGTGACCACACCAATGCCCTCTCCAGTCTCATATGCTGCCTCTATTGCCCCCGCACTCTCAGGGCTGCCACTACCATTGGGCTTGTGGAGTACTGAGTCGGCGAGAATGGCAGAGGTGCCGTTACAGGGCCTCCAGACTCGTGCCCTTACAAGATCCTGCCTCTACCCGCTCCCACAACGATCCCTCCCCCATTACCCATTTCCTAACCATCAAAATATTAGCCACCCAGTCGTAATTAATAAAGTTCGGAAGGGCCAAGCCTCCCTCCCCGCGTCCCCGATCAAGAAGGACCTTCTTCATCCTCTGGGCTTTCCCAGCCCATATAAAACCCGAGATCGGTGCATTAATTTTCCGAAAAAATGCCTTGGGGATAAAGATTGGGAGACACTGAAACACAAACAGCAATCTCGGGAGGACTGTCATTTTCATAGTCTGTACCCTCCCAGCCAATGACAGCGGGAGCACATCGAACCTGCGGAAGTCCCCTTTAATTTGCTCAAACACCCTGCCCAAATTTAATTTATGAAGCTGACCCCAGTCCCTTGCCACCTGAATCCCCAGATACCTAAAACTCCTTCCCCCTCACTTTGAACGGCATCTCCCTCAGTCTCCTCTCCTGCCCAATTGCGTGGATCGCGAAGACCTCGCTCTTGCTCATGTTTAGTTTGTAGCCTGAGAACCAGCCAAATTCCTCCAGTATTCCTAATTCCTGCAATCCCCCCCCCCCCCAAACGGGTCTGTTATATACAGGAGCAAATCGTCCACAAAGACCGAGACCCGATGCTCCACCCCTTCTCTCACTATCCCCCGCCAAATGTTCAATGCCCTCAGTGCCATTG
The DNA here is from genome assembly GCF_047496885.1 of Scyliorhinus torazame. Taxonomy (NCBI): domain Eukaryota; kingdom Metazoa; phylum Chordata; class Chondrichthyes; order Carcharhiniformes; family Scyliorhinidae; genus Scyliorhinus; species Scyliorhinus torazame. The sequence continues at coordinate 81,703,172 of NC_092725.1, read as the reverse complement.
CCAAAGGCTCTATGGCCAGGGCAAACAGTAGTGGGGAAAGTGGGCACCCCTGCCTTCTCCCTCTGCATACTAAAGTACTCTGACCGGACCCAGTTGGTCCTTACATTCGCCACTGGTGCGTGATCTAGCAATCGGACCCAATCCACGAATCCCTGCCTGAACCCGAACCTTCCAAGGACGTTCCACAGGTACCTCCACTTCACCCGATCAAAGGCCTTCTCTGTATCCATGGCCACCACCACCTCGACCTCGAGCCCCTCCGCAGGCATCATTATCACATTTAGGAGCCATCTAATATTGGACGTCCGGTGTCGTCCCTTCACAAATCCCATCTGGTCCTCCTCTATTACTTCCAGGACACAATCCTCTATGTCCATGGCCAAGATCTTTGCCAGCGATTCAACAGGGAGATCGGTCTATACGACACACAACTCTCCGGATCCTTATCCCGCTTCAAAATAAGGGAGACCGATGCCTGCGACAACATTGGGGGGAGCACTCCCAGCTCCTTGGACTCATTAAAAGCCTTTACCAGGGGCGATCCTAGCAACCTGGAAAACCTTTGATAAAACTCAACCAGGTATCCGTCAGGTCCCGGGGCCTTACCCGATTGCATCATCTCCAACCCATCTATCACCTCCCCAAGCCCAATTGGGGTTCCCAAACCCTCTACCAACTCCTCATCTATCTTCGGGAGCTCGAGCCCAGCCCCCAGAAATCGCTTCATACACTCCTCCCCGGCTGGGGGTGCCGATTTCTACAATCTACTGTAAAACTCCCGAAACACATCATTCACCCCCACCGGATCCAAAACCAAATTCCCCCCTGTATCTTTTACTTTACCAATCTCTCTCGCCGCCTCCTGTTTCCTCAGCTGGTGCAACAACATCCTGCTGGCTTTTTCCTTATATTCATACACCGCCCCCTTCACCCTCCTCAGCTGTCCCTCCGCCTTACCTATGGACAGGAGCCCAAATTCCAGCTGCAGTCTCTGATGCTCCTTCAGAAGCCCATAATCCATGCTCAGTCTTCTCCTTATGTGCCCCCCAATACCCTCCTTCAGTGCCTCTCACACCACCTCCGCCGAAACCGCGCCTGTGTCATTGATCTTTATATCTTTATATATCCCCGAATGGCCTCCCTCACCCGCTCGCACACCTCCTCCTCCGCTAACAGCCTCACATCCAACCTCCATTGCGGCCGCTGGGCCTTTCCTTTGTTGACTTGCAGGTCTACCCAGTGCGGGGCATGGTCTGACACCACAATTGCTGAATATTCAGCATCTACCCCCTCAGCCAGCAGCGTTTTGTCCAACACAAAGAAGTCTATCCGGCAATATATCTTGTGTACATGGGAGTAGAATGAAAACTCCTTACTCCTTGGCCTCCCAAATCTCCACGGATCCCCCCCCCCCCCCTTCCACCCCACCATGCGCTCCATAAACCCTCGCAACTCCTTTGCCATAGCTGATACCTTCCCAGAATTGGAACTCGGCCGATCCAGCCTCGGATCCAGCACCATGTTGAAATCTCCCCCCATAATCAGTCGATATGAATCCAGGTCTGGGATCTTCCCCAGCACCCGTCTGACAAACTCAACATCGTCCCAGATTGGGGCATTTATATTTACCAATACCACGGCCATTCCCTCCAACTTCCCACTGACCATAACATATCTACCCCCCCCCCCCCACACACACACCCCGGTCGGCCATAACATATCTACCCCCCACCCCGGTCGGCCTCTATCTGCCCCACCTCAAACGCCACCCATTTATTGACCAGGTTTGCCATCCCCCTCGTTTTAAAGTCTAATTCCAAATGAAACTTGCCCAACCCATCCCTTCCTCAACCTAATCAGATCCCCCACCTTCAAATGTGTCTCCTGCAACATGGCCACGTCCGCCTTCAGTTGTCTCAAGTGCGCGAACCCACAGGCCCTTTTGGCTGGTCCATTCAGTCCCCGAGCGTTTCACATCCCCCGATCGCAATTTGGGAAATCAGACCATAAGACGGTGCTCCTTCTCCCGGCATACAAGCAGAAACTCAAGCGGGAGAATCTAGCTAAGAAGGTTATGCAGTGCTGGTCCGAGGAGACAGAAGAGCTCTTACGTGACTGCTTAGAGACAATGGACCGGTCCATATTTAAGAACTCAGCGACCAACTTAAATGAGTATGCCACCACCGTCACAGACTTCATCAGCAAATGTGTGGACGACTGCGTGCCAAAGAAAGCAGTACGTGCGTTCCCCAACCGGAAACCATGGCTCAATCGTGAGATTGACTCCCTACTGAAGGACAGATCTGAGGCGTTCAAGGCAGACGACCCTGACCTATACAAGAAATCCAGGTTAGACCTCTGCAAAGCCATCCGGAATGCCAAGAGAGAATATCAAACCAAGCTAGAGTCACAGACTCTCGGCGGTTGTGGCAAGGACTAAACAACATAACGGGCTACAAAGCAAAGCCGAACAGTATCTCTGGCAGCAGCGCACCCCTCCCCGATGAACTCAATGCATTCTATGCCCGGTTTGAGCAGGTAACCAACAATCCGCTGGCGAGTGCCCCAGCAGATCATAATTCACCCATACCCACCATCACAGCTTCCAAAGTCAGATTGGCCTTCCTGAAAGTGAACCCTCGGAAGGCGACGGGTCCAGACGGGATCCCTGGTCATGCACTCAGAGCCTGCGCGGACCAGCTGGCAGAGGTAGTCACGGACATCTTTAACCTGTCCCTACTCCACTCCGAGGTCCCCACCTGCTTCAAGAAGACCACCATCATACCGGTACCAAAGAAGAACCAGGCAACGTGCCTCAATGACTACCGACCAGTGGCCCTGACTTCAGTCGTAATGAAATGCTTCGAGAGGTTGATCATGAAGCGCATCACCTCCATACTCCCAGAATGCCTTGATCCACTGCAATTCGCATACCGCTGCAACCAGTCCACATCAGGCACCGTTTCCCTGGCCCTACACTCATCCCTAGAGCATCTCGAAAACAAGGACTCCTACATTAGACTCCTATTTATTGACTACAGCACCGCCTTCAACACCATAATCCCAGCCAAGCTCATATCAAAGCTCCAAAACCTAGGACTTGGCTCCCCACTCTGCTGGATCCTCAATTTTCTGACCAACAGACCACAATCAGTAAGAATGAACAACAACACCTCCTCCACAATAGTCCTCAACACCGGTGCCCCGCAAGGCTGCGTACTTAGCCCCCTACTCGACTCCCTGCACACCCACGACTGCGTGGCAAACATTGGTTCCAACTCCATCTACAAGTTTGCTGATGATACAACCATAGTGGGCAGGATCTCGAACAACAATGAGTCCGAATACAGGAGGGAGATAGAGAACCTAGCGGAGTGGTGTAGCGACAACAATCTCTCCCTCAATGCCAGCAAAACTAAAGAGCTGGTAATTGACTTCAGGAAGCAAAGTACTGTACACAACCCTGTCAGCATCAACGGGGCCGAGGTGGAGATGGTTAGCAGTTTCAAATTCCTAGGGGTGCATATCTCCAAAAATCTGTCCTGGTCCACCCACGTCGACGCTACCACCAAGAAAGGACAACAGCGCCTATACTTCCTCAGGAAACTAAGGAAATTCGGCATGTCCACATTGACTCTTACCAACTTTTACAGATGCACCATAGAAAGCATCCTATCAGGCTGCATCACAGCCTGGTATGGCAACTGCTCGGCCCAGGACAGCAAGAAACTTCAGAGAGTCGTGAACACCGCCCAGTCCATCACACAAACCTGCCTCCCATCCATTGACTCCATCTACACCTCCCGCTGCCTGGGGAAAGCGGGCAGTATAATCAAAGATCCCTCCCACCCGGCTTACTCACCCTTCCAACTTCTTCCATCGGGCAGGAGATACAGAAGTCTGAAAACACGCACGAACAGACTCAAAAACAGCTTCTTCCCCACTGTCACCAGACTCCTAAATGACCCTCTTATGGACTGATTTCATTAACACTACACCCTGTATGCTTCATCCGATGCCAGTGCTTATGTAGTTACATTGTATATGTTGTGTTGCCCTATTATGTATTTTCTTTTATTCCCTTTTCTTCTCATGTACTTAATGATCTGTTGAGCTGCTCGCAGAAAAATACTTTTCACTGTACCTCGGTACACGTGACAATAAACAAATCCAATCCAATCCAATCCAACATGACCAGTCTGGTCAGGGGGCACCCCACCCCCCTCCTCTGGCAAATAATCATGACCTCTCCTAGGCCAGTCTTCGGCCCATGTAGCTAGCCCAATCCTGAGGATCATGAGATGTCTCCAAGCCGTGACTATCTCATCCATCGTGTTCCTGGACTGGAAACATGACCAATTCCCAATAACAACCTGTGTGTAGAACTAAGGCTTTACATCACACTGCAGCTCCCAGCAAACGCACGTATTCCTTGTTCACCCCCTGTTGGATTCAACAATTATAGAGGTGGGCCCTTTAAAATATTAGCTAAAATGATTCTTGAAAATTACTGAATTTGTAGAAATATGTAGAAATAAGTTATAATCGTTTGAATACTGACCATGACTGTCTCAAATATTACGAATAACGTACTACAAGTTCTGATATGAAGTACCTTCGACAAACTTGAAACAATATCATAGCTGAGACAGACATGACGTAGGAAGTTTGAACGTGGGACAAAAGTTGTGGGGCAGTTAATTAATTAATTTGGAGTAATTGATTAATATCGAATTAACCAATTGCCTGTTAAGTGACTAACACATTCCTGAACAAATCAAGGAGATCTCAGCTGAGAATTAGAACCAATGAAACTAAGTAAGGGGCTAAACCCAGATAAGGATTCCCTAAAGAATGTGATCCGTCTAATTAGAAATTACAGCCGTCGGAGAATCCTTGAAGCATTGGTAAAAGTATTGGTAAACATTACTTTTAAAGGCCTTTGTTGAAATGACTTTTAATTTTGTAAATCTGAAGTCACTTTTATCGAGAAGTTTTTGCTTCCACTTGTCAGTGCCTCAAGGACATTTCGAGAGGCACGGGAAAAAGCATTTTCCAGTTAATTTTGTGTGAATGTTCTTAAATAAATACATTTTGCTTTACATTCATTCAATTGGACTGAGACCTTATCTATGAGCAAGAGATAAGACGGATCTTACTGTACGACCGACCTACATACCAGTCTCTTAGCTTAGAACCCCATGCCTGCACAGCATAAACGTCTAGACCATACAACCAGTTGCTACCCTTCTGCCAGGGGAGCACAAGGCTCACCCAGTGAGGAGACCCACAGTAGACCCCATTGGGAGAAACAGGACAGGGACCACAGAGCCTTTCCCTTATGCCAGTTGGCAGCGATGGGTGGTGAGGATAGAGGCTCCCCACATCACAGGCTGGGTGCCAGTCACTGATGGGGACAGGTGTGCAATGCTGGGTTTGGGGGAGAGGGTGAACGGTTAGGGCTCATTCACTGAGGATGCGGTCATACGAGGCAGGCTCACACTGCTGCTCCCATACCCTGCCACGTTTTGGTGAGGTATGGTGCAAGCATGTGGGATGTTCATGCGTAATGGGCACCCTGTCCATCCCCACTTCTGCCCTCACCCCGGCCCACCCAGCCCCAGCCCATTCTTCATAACCATCAGAGGTGAGAGCCATGGTCCCAGGTTCAATTCCCAGCTTGGGTCACTGTCTGTGCGGTCTGTAAGATCTCCCCGTGTCTGCATGGGTTTCCTCCGGGTGCTCTGGTTTCCTCCCACAAATCCTGAAAGATGCGCTTATTAGGTGAATTGAACATTCTGAATGCTTCCTCTGTGTACCCGAACAGGCGCCGGAGTATAGCGATTAGGGGATTTTCACAGTAACTTCATTGCAGTGTTAATATACGCCTACTTGTGACAATAATAAAGATTATTGAGGGTCGGACAAGGGCATCCACAAATCGTGGGGGCTATTCATCAGCCTGTTCCAAGACCTGTTCGAAGCCAACAGTGACTAAGAAGCTAGGGGCGGGGCTGGGGGTCTGAGGAGATCAGATAAGAACACAGACAACGGAGAGGAGCAGAGGGGGAAGGGGAAGGGAGGTGAGAAGGGACCCAAGGAAATTGCAGAGAAAGATTTGTAAATAAGAAACGTCACAGCATGTAAATATCAGGTGCACTATATGTTAAATTGTTATTCTGTAAAAGCTGAAAAATGCTGATAAAAATATTCCAAACAAAAATTTAATGGGAAATCCCATTGACATCAGCATGCACAGAGCATCCCACCACCAGTGAATGTGCCGCCTCAAGCCGCTGAGAAACACGCAGTTGGGAGGCCGGAGAATTATACACTAAATGTGGGTGGTCTGCCTTGGGAATTGCGCTGGAACAGCTGGCGGGATTCTCATGTGTTTTCCTGCCCAAAATGAAACTGAGGGCACGATTCTCCTGATCGGAGACTAAATGCTCACGCCAGCAAAAAAAGCAGGAGTGATTCCCACTGAAGCTAGGAGCGCCCCCAAAGTCATTAAATGGCACTCGGAAAAGGTTTTACCCTCAATCGGGTTTTCAGTGCCATTCAGTGGCAGGCTGGGGTTCTCACTGGACCTGAGACTGGTGGATCTAACCTTTCTGACAAGTCCCATCCTGAGAGACTGGAGACTCTCAGAATGCTACTGCAGCCCTCCGGATCAATGGCCATTATGATTCCCTCTGCTGGAGGGCAGCCCTGGATAATCACGCCTTAGTCATTTTATGGGATAATTGGGTGGAAATTCCTGAAAACTATGAGCGGGATTCTCCAGCCTCCCAGCTGTGTTTTTCTAGTGGCGGGAGGCATCGAGCCATTCGCTGGTGGCAGGATTCTCTGCTCCCGCTACTGTCAATGGAAATTCTCACCGAAGGTATCTCACGCCACCGGGAAACCCGGTTTGTGTCATTTGGGCGATGTCTGCTGAGTGGATGGGCACGATCCAGATTGCAATCCATCCACACTTAGTGCACAAAATGATCCCCCATGTGAATTACGCCGAGCCAGAGTCCCCTGGCGTCTGATTCGCCCAACTCAAGGCTCAGCTTTCATTGCCAACAAGGAGGAGTAGCATTTAAACGGTCCCTCAGCACTCATTCCCAGCCAAGCCAGGAGGATGGCACTTCAGATGCCGGCTTCTTGTTTTCGGGGTGATTACCTGGCCAGGCTTCTGGATGCCGTGGAGGAGAGAAGGGGCACTCTGTACACCCAACTGCGTAGGAGGCACCATAGCTATGTGACTAATCGCGCTTGAGATGCAGTGGCATCTGCAGTAACTGCCAACAGTGTGACAAGGAGGACCAGGGTCCATTGTCTTAAGGTGACTGGACTCCTACAAGCTGCAAGGGTGAGTTACCACATCTCTCCTCCAGGCATCTGTCCTGCCTGCCATCCCTGGAATTTCCCCTTTCATTCACATGCAGCCACCTCGCCCGCGTCTTCCTCAGAACCACCCCCAGTCCTCCTCATCACATCCCCTTGCTGCCAGACGCAGTACCCACACATATCACCTATGGACCCCCTGACCTGTCTGGCATCCAGCTCACACTATCGTCTTTTTGTCCCCGCAGAAGATAGCCCATAATAACAAGGCGAGGGAGAAGATGTGTGATGAATGTAGAAATTGATATATATTGTATTTTATATCTCTTGCAGTAATTATGTTTTTAAAAGCCTGGGTTACAGTATATATTTGTCGCAGTAATATTATTAAACCGAGGTTAAGGTATCCATACCGTGTGTCTGCTAAAGCTATAATTAAGGAGTCACTAAAATGAGGTCATGATTGATTCTAATTACTTCCTTGGTTGCAAATGAAGGGCTACTGGAATATTGTTATGATTCCCTGGAGAGTAGATAATTTATGAGGGGTTGTATTTAGTCCTAGCTACGCAGGTTATGTGGCATTTTAGTGCGATACAGATGATGTAATTAATGGGAGGAGCCAGATCTGTCTGTAGTTTTGCCATTTGCTGTAGGATTTAAGTCTGAACAACAGTTTTGCCAAATGCTGCTCAGTTGGTCAGAAGTGCACTGAATCTACTCTTGAAAGAGTCTCTCTTTCCAAAAATCTCTACACAAGTAATCTGTTTTTTAACTTTATTTATAAGTGGTATTTGAACTGTCTTGGGTTGCTTAATTGGATTGAGTAGCAGTATAGATAGAAAACTCAAGCTTTCCCTTTTGTTTAAGAACTGTTTAACTGATAATTGTAAAACTATTCATTTGATGTTAATGTGGTTAATTCTGTGCTTAAATAAAATATACCTATTGGTCAGAGTAATCTTTGTTGTGGTGAAATATCCTTTCCTCACAGTTGTACAAGTTTTTAAAAATTGTTTGGGATCTTGCACGGTATCTCAACAAATGTTAGGGTCTGGTCCGGTATCCTAACAACATGGGGAGTTCTTTTCTGGGATTAAAAAGTATAATTCCTTGTTTTTCTTGGCATTATTAAATTTAAAGGCAGTGAATGTGAGGGGCTCGTGCTTTTTTTCAAATGTTGATACTCTTGTCAATTTAAATAGGGAATGACGGGTAAAATGGCTCTTTCAGAGGCTAAGATTTTTCGGGTGTGGAGGAGGTCACTCTGGTTGGTTTACAAAGGGTGATGAAAATAAACCTTTTGGCAGTCAAGCTGCAATTGACTTTACCTGAAGGGATGAGTAAGGTGGAGATAATTCCAGTGATAGCTCAGCATTTAAATTTGCCAGAGACACAGTCTGAATCATTGAAATTAGCTAAAATTAGCTCAAATTACAAATGAAAAAATTAGAAATGCAGGATGGTGATGAAGAAAAACAGATAGAACTGTGGGAATTAGAAATGCAGGAAAAAGACAAAGAGAGAGACAAAGGTGAAGGAAAAGGAAATAGCTTATAAAAAGGCAATTGAAATAAGGAAACTTGAGGTGGAAATGGAAATTTAACAAGAGAAAGTCGTGCAATGTTGGTCTGAGGAATCGGATGATCTCTTACGGGACTGTTTAGTGTCAGTGGACTGGTTAGTATTTAAAAACTCTGCGACCAGCCTGAACGCGTATGCCACTACAGTAACTGACTTCATTAGTAAGTGTGTGGAAGACTGTGTGCCAAAGAAACAAATCCGCATGTTTCCCAACCGGAAACCCTGGATGAACAGGGATATCCACTGCTTGCTGAAGTCTAGGTCTGAGGCGTTCAAGTCAGGCAACCCTGACAAGAAAGCCAGATATGATCTCAGAAGATCCATCAAAGATGCCAAAAGGCAGTACCGGACCAACTATGGCAAGGTCTGCAAGACATAACCGGCTACAAAATGAAGGCATGTAAAATCGCCGGCTCCAGTGCACCCCTCCCTGATGAGCTCAACGCATTCTATGCACGCTTTGAACAAGAGGTCAGCAATGTGGTGATATACATCACTGTAAGTACACAAAGAGTTAATGTACATACACTACACCTAGCTAGACACTAGAGGGAACACCAGAGACATGACACACAGGCAGTCAACCAATAGGTCAGTAAGATAGGACACGACCAATGGGCAGTCATGATACACAGAGGTGACACTACCACAGGAGGGCATTACACCAACCCATATAAAAGGACACATCACACATGCTCAGCCTCTTTCCAGTGGAGATACTCAGTGAGTACAGACATAGGGTTGATTGAACATCATACCCACCACATGGATTGTAGCAGACTGGTAAGTCAGTCTGAGTAGCTATAGCAGGATTAACAGTAGCGTCGAATCCAAGTCGGAGAATTGTTAATTGTTTAATAAACGTGTTGAAGCTATCTCCAAGTCTGAACCTTCCTTTGTCAGAGTGCATATCAAGGAAGCAGCTTATGCTACGTCAAGAGCATAACAAAACATGATTCCAGAAGTGAACTGTTAAATCCATATCATTGCAACTCAGCGAACAGTGACAACCAGCAACAACAGCCAGGCAACCGCTCCAGTACCAAGGCAATCTGAGTGAAAACTGTCGTTGGTTCCGGCAGAGATTCGAGATCTACCTGGTAGCGTGCGACCTAGATGGCGTGGCGGATGCAGAGAAAATAAAGCTTCTACTTACCATCGCGGGTCCAGAAGCAGCTGAAATCTTCCAGACCTTCAAATACTCAAAGGGGCAAAACAAGAGCGACTTCCAGGCAGTCCTGGACAAATTCCAAGAATTCTGCGAGGAACATACAAGAAGAAAAGGTAAAAGAGGTGCCAAAGCTCACCGCGAGGTAGGCTTGCAGCAACGATCGGCAGTTTTGAATTGCAGCCATCTTGGAAAAGGTGCTGCACATGCGCAGTTGCGCGAAGAGCGCACAGAATGGGAAGGTCCATTTGCGCATGCGCGAGAAGCCGCTCATGCGCAATTGAGAACAAGGCCCCAAGTAAAGAAACTGTGATCTGCGCATGCGCAATCGCTTGCTGCGCACTACGTTACACACTTCGTGACGTCAGAGGCCCCAGACCATGCCCACTTAAAGGGAAAATGTCCCAAAACACACAAAAAATAATTTAAAGCCGCAAAACCAGGTTCTTTCACCTGGAACGACAGCACAATGCCTGAAATTCAACCAGTAGCTGAAAGTAACCTCCGCAGAACCCTGCAACAAGCAGTTAGCACTGCCCAAAGAGATGGTACAGTCCTTGAAGACTATGACTCAGACCTTGAATTCTTCTTTGGACATCGCGAGCCCAATGCCAGCTCCAACACAAAACGTGATGATATGATCTTGGAAGACAACAACTCAGACGAAGCTTTCACCTTGGGAGGCTACCCCAGTACAAAATCCGATCCGCAACTAGACGTGGTGCACACTGACGACCCCGACGATGAGTTCTTCGGATTGGGGAATCTTCAGCCCAGCATGTACGCCACCTCGCCTCGTGAATGCAGGATTATGCTGCGGCCTGACACCAAGAGACAGAGAGCGGTACAAGCCAACAGAGAGCGGCCTGCTGCCACTCAGAGAGTGGCCCATGCACCACGAAGTGTCTCCGAGTCCACACAGAGAGTGGTCCACGCACCACAAAGGGTCCCAGCCTCCACACAGAAAGCGATGAAAGACTCCACAGCGAGTTTGTGGACAGACTCCATGATAGAAGCAATGCAAGACTCCACATCGCAGTCCTTGCATGAACAAGAAGTGATGACAGTTTCCACAGAGAGACCAATGCACGATTCCACACAAGGAATGCTGCAAGACTTCACAGAGGGAGTGACACAAGCCTCCACAGCGAGCTCGTGGACAGCCTCCACGATAGAAGCAATGCAAGACTCCAAAGCGCAGTCCTTGCATGAACAAGACCATGAGGGTCTAGCAACCTCATCTGAGCAACCAGCAGCAAACGATGCAAGTCTGCCATGCTCAAATGAACAACAGTCTACCACGCTCACGTGAACAACAAAGTGACTATGACAGTCCACCCACATTGTTTGAGCAGCCCCTTCATGCCCTGGTCCCTAATCCAGCTCACATCTTGGCCCAGGTCCCGGTTAATGCCATATTTTTCTCTCTTGTCGATCTTCAACATGCGTTTTTCACGCTCCCCCTTCACCCTGCGAGCCAGTACCTCTTTGCCTTTACCTATCAGAACCAACAATACACATGGACCCGTCTGCCACAGGGCTTCGTTCATTCACCTACCCTTCATTCTCCCGCTGCCTCCAGCAACAACTCCGGCAGGTGGAACGAAAGGGCGGCTCCACGCTAGTTCAGTACATTGACGACCTGTTAATTGCTAGTCCATCAGAACAAAGTTGTAAAGAAGATTCTGCCCAATTGTTGAACCACATTTCGGCCCTAGTTTCGCCTGCAAAAGTATTGATTGCCCAATCAGAAGTGAAATTCTTGGGCATCCTCCTTTCTGCAGACGCACGACCACTGGCACCTAGCCGTGTGCAGCCCATTTGTCATTTTCCAGACCCTTCTACTGCTAAGGACGTTCGCCGATGGCTGGGCATGGTCAATTATTGTCGCCAGTGGATCCCCAATATCGCTCTCGATACCCGCCTTTTAACTCCATTCACTAACCACCCGGGACCCTTTCAGCTAAGCCCAGCGGCTCTAGGGGCTTTTAAAAGGCTCTGGGGCGGCCCTTGTACGATTGCCCCTTCCAGCTCTACTGTACCGTACTTTCTGGCTGTGCGACAGCTGTCCTCACCCAGAAACACAGAGATCGTCATCGTCCCGGCGCCTATTATTCCTCTAGGCTGGACCCTGGGGCACTCGGCTATCCCGCCTGCACTCAAATCCTTGCTTCTATTTACAACAGCCTCCAGTCGGCGGCTAACCTTACCCTCCAGCAGGACATTGTGGTTTATAGTTCCAACTCTGTCACGGCATTGCTCGGACAGCTCCAAACCCAACATTTAACCATGGCTCGGCAGAACAAATACGAGATTTATCTCCTGAATAATCCCAAGCTCCAATTTCGCCACTGCACCACTATCAATCCAGCAAGTTTTCTCTCCGAACCACCCCCGGAATGCTCACAGCCAGGCCATGATTGCCTGACACTCCTCAGAGAGGAAGCCTCAGTACGCGATGATCTCACTGACACTCCCCTGCCCGATGTAGATTTAACTGTTTTCACCGACGGCAGTGCTTCCGTCGGCGAAAGGGGGGATAGATTATCAGGGTACGCTATAGTTAATCAGCAGGGAGAAAGCAGCAGCATTTGAAACGCCGTTCTCCGCTCAATAAGCCGAGCTATTTGCACTTATCCGAGCGTGCGTGTTAGGAGAGAATAAGAAAATAAACATTTACACAGACTCCAGATACGCATTTGGAGTCACACACGACTTTGGTCAATTATGGAAGAACAGGGGATTTCTTACATCTGCAGGCACTCAGATATCCCACAAACAGTTAGTTACACAATTACTACAGGCTTTAATGCTCCCTAAATAAATAGCCGTAATAAAGTGCGCTGCCCATACGACAGGCAAAACCCTGGTGGACGCGGGTAATCGGCATGCGGACCACCAAGCCAAAGAGGATTCTCGCTTAAAAGACATGATGGTACCAAAAATGCTGAGCCAGACTAAAAGCTTTAAGGGTCAGTCTCCCTCTGAAAAGCCAATGCCGACCATCACTGACGTCATTCAGTTACAGGAGGACGCTCCTGCTTGTGTAAAAAGACTATGGGAAGAATTGGGATGTTGTTATGATCCTGTAAACAAATTGTGGGTCACCCCGGCAGGGCAAACATGTATGCCTGATGCATTAGCAGCCTGGGTCACCGAATGTGTTCACTTTGCAACTCATTGTGGTGCGCGAGCTACGGGTGATGTATTGCTCAAGACTTGGTGGCATCCAAGACTGCAGGACATAGTGCAAAACATTAGCAGTCGTTGCCTAGTATGTCAGCAGTATCATCCTGGTAAAGCAATACCCTGTGAAATGGGTAAAACCCCGCTACCGGAAGGTCCCTTTGAGACACTCCAGATGGATTACATTGAGTTGGAAAGATGCCAATGTTATAAACATGTATTGGTTATTGTTGATGTATTTAGTAAATGGATAGAAACTTACCCCACTGTAGATAACCAAGCTTCCACGGTAGTAAAAGTTTTAATGCGAGAAATTGTTCCTAGATTTGGGATTCCATATCGATTAAGCTCTGATAATGGACCTCATTTTGTGGGACAGATCAATGAGGAATTTTGTACTCAGCTGGGAATAAAACAACAATTTCATTGCACATACCGACCCCAAGCAGCGAGAATGGTAGAAAGGGCTAATCAGACATTAAAAACAAAACTGGCAAAACTACAGGCAGAGACTGGAGCCACTTGGCTCAAATTATTGCCTATTGCCCTCTTCCAAATACGTGCAACCCCAGCTGGAAAGACGCGACTGAGTCCCGCCGAAATTTTATACGGAAGACCCTTGCGTACTCCTTGGGATCAAGGGAAACATAAGGAAGTACAGTTTCACCACATGACCACTGAAATGGCCAACTATGTGATAGCCTTGACTAAAGTACTAAAAGGCCTCCATTCACAGGTACGAGCTGCTTATGAGGAGATAACTCCCTTATCCAGTTCTGTCACTATTAATCCAGGGTGTACGTTCTGATTCGTAATTGGGTTAAGAAAGGATTAGAACCCCGATGGGAAGGACCACACCAGGTCCTACTCACTACTCCCACTGCTGTAAAAGTGGAAGGCAGAAATGCCTGGATCCACATCCACCATTGTGAGGTTGTGGAAATGCAATAGAGAATAACCCTCTGTTTCGAGCCCTAGGTAATAACTTCGACATCACTTCTAGGATGAGGGCCACACTTATTATCGTAACCCTCCTGGGACTTTTGGAAACTGGAGGAGAGGCAAAGTGAAGAACCTGTGGCCCCAAGGGAAGATGGACTCATCACCTCTGTCGAGGAGACACCTGACAATGCACCAGTCAAGGCCCAGGAGAAGGACCTTGGAACGCGACCCCTGTGGACGGATGTTCGGCCTACGTACAACGATGCAATCGGACCATACTCATCAGTGGAGTGACTAAGGGCAACCTACCCTGTCATCAGGTCAACTGTAAATGGGACTATAGCTGCAGAAACAAAAAAAAGACTATACCCTTGGGATGCGTTGACCAAGGGAGGGTAAGGCTGCGAAAAAAAAGGGAATTACATGTAAACACGTACCTGTATATGTCATATGTGTACGCAAAGGACGTGAATGTTTCTGGTTGCTGGGTATGTACACATATCCCGACCCATGCTAAGGGAGGGATCCCCCTCAGACCTGTTCCGCTTAACCTGTCAGAAACAGTAGAATGGTATATTTACCAGAATGGTACTCGTCAATCCCCCAGGACTATAAGAATTGCATCTATGGTAAGACACCCAGACGGTGGGGCAGCTTCTAGTTTATCGTTTCTCCCCATATCCCCAAAACCTTGGAAAGAGGGGGGCTATCCAATGAACACCTTTGAGATGTGGTACCAACCAAGTTATAACAAATCCCACCAGCCTCCGTTTCTTACCCTCACTAATACCACCAACTTGGGAAGACCACTGGGAATAATATGTTTAGTAAGGAATGTGGTTATCAAGGGATAGGTGGTTAGATTGGTTATTTGCCGGATCATGGGGGTCTTACCTGGTGCATGGATTGATAATCCTGGTAGTTGTAATACTTGTAATAATTATATTTAGCTTCCTGATGAAATGCTTGTGTAAAAGTGTCAGTGCAGCAGTAATTTCTCAACAGTTAATGCAGCAACATGAAGTGCGCCTTGAAGAGTTAATGGATGTGAAAGAAAGTGCAGAGGAAAGTAAGAAAATGATAGACGTACAGATAGAATGGGAGAGACTGAGATGATTGGCTATGGATTAGAAGTTATCATGAAATGATAAAAGGGGGAATGAGAATATGGATCAAGCTATAGGATGTCAAATAGAGTTTAGTCTGGATCTAAAATCAAGCTTGATGGGAAAATGAAATGTCAACAAGAACTTTTGGTAATGGAATTTATGTTATCTCTTATGTTTTTGTGCTAGACAGTTGCAGTAACAAAACACGGCCTTGGAAATCGTTTCTATTTCTACAGATAACTATATTTTAGCTGAGAGCCACAGAATGCTGTATTTCTCAGGCCTCTTCTAAAGGGGCTGTCCTTGAGAAGGAAACATTGTCATTTTATTATATAAGTAATAGTCTGCTGTATTAACTTCGACTTGCATCTGTAGACACTTTGATGTACAGTGCTCAAGTCCCGGCCGAGAATAAACGTACGTTGAAGTAGCTTGGTGTTCGATTGATCATTTCATCCGGACTGAAGGGAAACTAATTCACAACACTACCACAGGAGGGCATTACACCAACCCATATAAAAGGACACATCACACATGCTCAGCCTCTTTCGAGTGGAGACACTCAGTGAGTACAGACATAGGGTTGATTGAACATCATATCCACCACGTGGATTGTAGCAGACTGGTTCATCAGTCTGAGTAGCTATAGCAGGATTAACAGTAGCGTCGAATCCAAGTAGGAGAATTGTTAATAGTTTAATAAATGTGTTAAAGCTATCTCCAAGTCTGAACCTTCCTTTGTCAGAGTGGACATCAAGGAAGCAGCTTATGCTACGACAAGAGCATAACAAAACAAGCGAGAGCAAGCCCTCCACTCCAGAAGCCTCGGATGAATTTGTATCTGAGATCACCATTGCGGACGTCAGAGCTGCCTTCTCGAAGGTCAACCCATGGAAAGTCACTGGCCCGGATGGAGTACCCAGACGGGCACTCAGGTCTTGTGCGGATCAGCTGGCGGGGGTATTCGCAGACATCTTCAACCTCTTTTTACAACAATCTGAGTTCCCTATCTGCTTCAAGAAGACGACCATCATCCCTGTACCCCAAAAAAGCCAAGCAGCGTGCCTTAATGACAATCGTCCAGTGGCTCTGACATCCATCATCATGAAGTGCTTCGAAAGATTAGTCATGGCAAGAATCAACTCCAGTCTCCCGGATTGCCTTGATCCACTACAGTTCAACTACCGCTGCAACAGGTCCACAGCAGACGCCATCTCCATGGCCCTGCACTATATCCTGGAATACCTAGATAACAAAGACACCTATTTCAGACTCCTATTTATCGACTACAGTTCAGCCTTCAACACCATCATTCCTACGAAACTCATCTCCAAATTCCGTGGCCTTGGCCTCGGTTCCTCCCTCTGCGACTGGATCCTGAACTTTCTAACCCAGAGGCCACAAGGATAGGCAACAACATCTCCTCCACGATCATCTTCAACACAGGTGCCCCACAAGGCTGTGTCCTCAGCCCCCAGCTACACTCCTTATACACCTATGACTGTGTGGCCAAATTCCCCTCCAACCTGATTTTCAAATTTGCTGATGACACCACAGTAGTGGGTCAGATTTCAAACAATGACGAGTCAGAGTACAGGAATGAGATAGAGAATCTGGTGAACTGGTGCAACGACAATAATCCCTCCCTCAATGTCAACAAAACAAAGGAGATTGTCATCGACGTCAGGAAGCGTAGTGGAGAACATACCCCTGTCTACATCAGTGGGAACAAAGTAGAATGGGTCGAGAGCTTCAAGTTTTTAGGTGTCCAGATCACCAACAACCTGTCTTGGTCCCCCCATGCTGACACTAAAGTTAAGAAAGCCCACCAACGACTCTACTTTCTCAGAAGACTAAGGAAATTTGGCATGTCACCTACGACTCTCACCAACTTCTACAGATGCACCATAGAAAGCATTCTTTCTGGTTGTATCACAGCTTGGTATGGATCCTGCTCTGCCCAAGACCGCAGGAAACTACAAAACGTGGTGAATGTAGCCCAGTCCATCACGCAAACCAGCCTCCCATTCATTGACTCTGTCTACAATTCCCGCTGCCTCGGAAAGGCAGCCAACATAATTAAGGACCCCATGCATCCCGGACATACTCTCTTCCACCTTCTTCCGTCTGGAAAAAGATACCAAAGTTTGAGGTCACATACCAACTGACTCAAGAACAAGTTTTTTCCTTACTGCCATCAAACTTTTGAATGGACCTACCTCGTATTAAGTTGATCTTTTCTCTACGCCTTGCTATAACTGTAACATTATATTCTGCAGTCTCTCCTTCCTTCCGTATGTACGGTATGCATTGTTTGTACAGCATGCAAAAAGTGATTCTTTTCACTGTATATTAATACATGTGACAATAATAAATCAAATCAAAGAAGAAAGGGATAAGGAGAGAGAGAAACAGAACATCAACTTAAAATGTTGACGGTCAAGGAACAAGTTAAGGAAAGTTTAGAGAGAGGAGTAACCCCTCTTAGTCAAAGGCCGAGTGGAGATATGTTTAAATATATTCAAGTACTGCCAAGATTTGATGAGAAAGATGTGGAAACTTTTTTAAACCTTATTTGAAAAAGTGACTTAGCAATTGAATTGTCCAAAAACATGTGGGTATCATTGGTTAGTAAGTTGGTAGGTAAAGCAAGTTAAGTGTTTGCGTCATTATCAGAGGAGGAATCGAGGAATTATGATGAGGTCAGAAAAGCCAATTTAAATGCATATGAACTAGTGCCAGAAGCCTACAGATAGAAGTATTGAAATCCAAGGAAAGAACTACATCAAACATCTTTAGAATTTTAAAGAATGAAACCAAATAATTTTGATTGGTGAATAAGAGCATTGATAATAGACCAAACTTATGAAGCTCTTAGAGAAATGGTTATTTCAGAGGAATTTAAAGATTCACTTCCCAACGTAGTAATAACTCATGGAGAAGAACACATATTTAAAACTGCTAGACAGGCAGCAGAAATGGCAGATGATTTTGAATTAGTTCATAACTCAAGGTTTGGTTTTTGACATCAATTTCAATCTGTGAAGGATAGAAACTGGAGAAGTGAGAAATCCGTAGGTGGTCAAGGCATGGGGTCTAGTTGGAGATATTAAAGAGATTTTGCCTCAGGTTAAAAAGGAAATTTATGAGGGTGGAAGAGATAAACACATTTAAATGTTTTCATTGTCATTTGGTTGGACACACAAAATTGCAGTTTTGGTGGCTTAAGCGAAGTACTGGGAAGACATACTCTTTAAAACAGGATCAGCCAGTGGGGTTCATTAAAGTTGGAAAAGAAGCCATGATTCTAAGGGAAGAGGTGAAAAAAGGGCTCAGTTGGTTACACCAGTCATTTTTGTCACTGCCTCTCTGGCGAATGCTGTCTAGCCTCCAGATAGGGTTCTCTTTTCTGTGGGGGGCTCTATTTTGAGAGTCTTTGAAGGAGGACATTTAGGGGATCTCCCTATTTACGAAGGCTCTGGGAGGATCTCCCTATTTAGGGGGTTACTAAGAGTGATTTCCCCCTTCAGGGAGTCTCTGGGGGGCTTCCTGACAGGGGTCTCATTTCTGATGGCTTCATTGTGGGATCCTCATTTCTGGGGGTCTGTGGGGGTCACCCTATTTAGGGGATCTCTTGGGGGGATTCTTTATTTTGGGGCTGAGGGGGCGAGTTCTGGTGGAGGTGGCCAAGTCTGGCATTCTGAGGTGGCCCTCGCAGACAACTCCGTTCAGGGGTTACCTCCTTGGCGCATAGTCAGGCCCACCATGCCATGCTCCAAAATATCAGTAGTGATTCCCGCCTAGAGGACCGGAGAATCATGCGGGCCCGGCAAATGTGTGCTTGGCCTGCTAAATGAATGCAATTGACACATTAAGACACATTTTCATCCTCCTGCTGGTGTATGGGCAAGAACACTGATTGTGATGCCGGAGCATCACAAATGATGCTGAACCTGTTTTAACCCGACCCCCGATTCTCCACCACATCGGAAACCCAGCTACCAGTGGCGGGTGGCGGAGAATCAAGCCCAATGTATTCATGAGGAGATGGAGATCTTTCTATATTCAAGCAGATGAGAGATGGGCAGAAGTTCATCAAGTTGTATTACCGGTGGGTTATAGAAAGTAGGGTTTGCGAGTAACTCATGAAGTTACTTAGGAGATATTTAGGAGTAAAGAAAACACAAGCGAGAATACAAAAACATTGGCTTGGATTACATAAGGATGGAATGGAATTTTGGGGTACCTGTCACATGTCAGGTGATAGGAAAACCTGTTGTGCGTCAGGGTTTAGAAAACACCAAAGTATATTATGGAGTTCACCTGACCTATACCTGTTTATTGATTTTGGTTACGATGAACACAAGAGCCTCCCTGCCTTTCAGGTGTTATTCACAGAGTTCTTAGGCGCTTTTAATCAAAAAATAAGCTTTATTCTACAAATTTAGTTAATATTTGTATACTCACACACAGTAAGAATTATTATCAACTACAAACATAAAGACCCCACACAGTTACAGTAATCTATGTATAACCCTTAATAAATTCCCTCTTAACTGTTCCAATTCAATAACAAAATCCAAGTAAAACCGGATACCCCTTTTCAAAGGTGTGGCCCAGCACACAGCACTCTTACTGGTATGAGACTTGTTAGTGATACTCTGTTCCCCTTCTCAAACAGCAGGTTTGAATTCCTTCCAGAAAGCAATTATCTCTTAAAATAATATAATAATAATAATTGCTTATTGTCACAAGTAGGCTTCAATGCAGTTACTGTGAAAGGCCCCTAGTCGCCACATTCCGGCGCCTGTTCGGGGAGGCCGGTATGCTGCTGGCCTTGTTCTGCATTACAAGCCAGCCGTTTAGCCCACTGTGCTAAACCAGCCCCTGGTTTTAGTTTTCAAGTAATCTGGAAAGAGCTTTGAAAATGAAGATAGAAAAACACTTTCAACCTATGCAGTTAAAAACCCAGTCCAAAACTCAAAGCGAAAGTAAAACCTACGGAGCCACAAACCAACTCCAAACTCAAACGCAAGTAAAAACTCACAGAGCCACAACCCAGCTCCACCCACACAATGACATCACTAAAGATCCGTTTTAACCCAACCCCCAATTCTCCACCACATCAGAAACACAGCTACCAGCGGCGGTTGGCGGAGTCCAATGTATTCATGAAGAAGTGGAGACTTTTCTATATTCTTTTTTGATAAACATTTTATTGAGGTATTTATGGTTTTATAACAACAGAAGAAACTATATACATACAAATATAAACATAGTGCAAAGGCTGTCTTCCTCCCTCACAGGTCCCACCTTTCCAGCACCCTAGTCTAAACTAAACTAAACCCCAACCCACCCCTCTTCTGCTGACGGTTAATTTTCCCCAAAGAAGTCGACGAACGGCTGCCACCTCCGGACGAACCCTAAAATTGACCCTCTCAGGGCGAACTTGATTTTCTCCAGACAGAGAAAGCTAGCCATGCCAGTTAGCCAGGTCTCCGACTTCGGGGGCTTTGAGTCCCTCCAAGCTAATAATATCCGTCTCCGGGCTACCAGGGAGGCAAAGGCCAGAATGTCTGCCTCTTTCTCCTCCTGGATTCCCGGGTCTTCCGACACTCCAAAAATCGCCACATCTGGACTCGGTGCCACCCGTGTTTTAACACCTTGAACATGACATCCGGAAACTCCTGCCAGAATCTCCTAAGCTTCGGGCATGCACAGAACATATGAATATGGTTCGCTGGCCCTCCCGCACACCTTGCACACCTGTTTTCTACCCCAAAGAACCTGCTCATCCGGGCCACTGTTATGTGAGCCCGGTGCATGACCTTAAACTGTATCAGGCTGAGCCTGGCACATGTTGTGGATGCGTTGACTCTACTCAACGCATCCACCCTAAGACCATCCTCTATCTCTCCTCCTAACTCCTCTTCCCTTTTGTGTTTCAGCTCCCAAGTCTGCGTTTCCTCTGACCCCATGAGTTCCTTGTAAATATCCAAAACCCTCCCTTCTCCCACCCACATTCTGGAAACTACCCTGTCCTGTATCCCCCTTGGTGGTAAGAGCAGGAAGGTTTAGACATGCATGCGCAGGAAATCTCACGCCTGCAGGTACCTAAACTCATTTCCACCTGTCAGTTCGAATTTCTCCTCCAACTCCCTCAGGCTGGGGGAGCTCCCCTCTATAAACAGATCTCCCATCCTCTTGATCCCTACTCTTTGCCATCTAAGGAACCTACCATCCAACCTCCCCAGGGCAAACCAATGGTTATTGCAGATTGGAGACCAGACCGATGCTCCTTCTGCTCCCACATTTCCTCCGTTGCTCCCAGACTCTCAGGGTCTGTTGGAGTACCGTGCCGACGGGAATGGCAGAGGCGCCGTGACCAACGCCCCCAAACTCGTGCCCTTACATGATGCCGCCTCTACTCGTTCCCACATCAACCACCCCCCCCCCACTTCCTAATCATGGCTATATTTGCCGCCCAATAATAATTACGAAAGTTCGGCAGCGCCAGCCCGCCCTCCCCCTGGCTGCACTCCAGCATCCCCTTTTTCACTCGCGGGGTCTTACCCGCCCGTACAATGCCAGAGATCACCTTGTGATCGGTTTAAAGAAGGTCCGTGGAGTAACGATGGGGAGACACTGAAATACAAACAGGAGGACCGTCATTTTCACTGTCTGTACCCTCCCAGCCAGTGATAACGGGAGCATGTCCCACCTGCAAAAACCTTCCTTCATTTGGTCTACTAGTCGGGTCAAATTTAATTTATGTAGCCGTTCCCATTCCCGTGCCACCTGGATGCCTAGGTAATGAAAGCTTCCCCCTACCACTCTAAACAGCAGCTCCCCCAATCGCCGTTCTTGCCCCCTTGCCTGGATCGCGAACATCTCACTTTTCCCCATGTTCAATTTATAACCCAGGAACCGGCCAAATTCCCCCAGAATCCTTAGAATTTCTTCCATCCCTTCTAGTGGGTCCGAAACATATAGGAGCAGGTCATCTGTTTTTAGCGAGACTCTATCCTCCATCCCTCCCTGAACCAGCCCCTTGAGGCTCTCAGCGCAATTGCCAGCTGTTCTATGGCCAGCGCATAAGTGGGGAGAAGGGACAGCCCTGCCTCGTCCCCTGGTGCAGCCTAAAATAGCCCAATGTCAACCTGTTTGCCCGTACACTCGCCGCGGGCGCCTGATACAGCAGCCTAACCCAGTCGATGAAGCCCCGTCCAAACCCAAACCGCCCCAGCACCTCCCACAGATATGTCCATTCCACCCGATCAAATGCCTTCTCTGCGTCCATTGCGATCACTACCTCTACGTCCCTACCCTCGGGGGGCATCATGATCACATTCAGCAGCCTTCTAACGTTGGCCGCCAACTGCCTGCCCTTAACAAATCCCGTCTGGTCCTCCCCATCACGTCCAGAACGCAGTCTTCGATCCTAGAGGACAAGATTTTGGCCAGCAGTTTGGTGTCTACATTTAATAAGGAGATCGGTCTGTAGGACCCGCATAACTCCGGGTCCTTATCCCGCTTCAAGATCAGTGAGATCATGGCCTGTGACATCGTCGGGGGAAGCGCCCCTCGCTCGCTTGCCTCATTAAATGTTCTCATCAGCAGTGACCCCAGTATCCCAGAGAACGTTTTATAAAACTCCATGGGTACCCGTCCGGTCCCGGGGCTTTACCCGCCTGCATGGCCTTCAGCCCTTCTGCTATTTCTTCCATCCCGATCGGGGCCCCCAGTCCTTCTACCAACCCTTCGTCAACCTTCGGGAACCTCAGCCCCCCTAAGAATTGCCTCACCCCCCTAAGAATTGTCTCATCCCCTCCAGCCCAGCTGGGGGTTCCGACTCATACAGCCTGCTATAAATATCCTTAAACGCCTCATTAACCCCTGCTGAATCTCCGACCAGGTTCCCATCCCTGTCCCTTACTTTCCCAATCTCCCTGGCTGCCTCCCTCTTTCTGAGTTGCTGCACGCGCATTCTGCTGGCCTTCTCTCCATGCTCATAATTCGCCCCCTCGCCTTCCTCAGCTGCTCCACCGCCTTCCCTGTAGTTAACAAGCCAAACTCCGCCTGTAGCGTCCGTCGTTCCCTTAAAAGCTCTGCCTCTGGGGTCTCCGCAGACCTGAAGTATTTCCCTTATCAGTCGGTCCGTCTCTGCTTATTAATCAGGATCGCAAACCCTCTAGTCTTAAGAGTCCAGCCCCAAGTAAAAAACCTGTCCGACTCATCCCTTCCTTAATCTAATCTGATCGGTTACTCTAAGATGCGTCTCCTGCAACATTGCCACATCCGCCTTCAATCTCCTCAAATGCGCAAACAGGTGTGCCCTCTTAACATGCCCATTTAGCCCTCTTACGTTCCACGTGATTCCCCCACCCCCCCCCCCCGTCAATCAGCCATCACCTTTCTTGCGCCAGTCGCCAGCTCGCGCCCCACGAATCCGCAGGCCCGCCCCCAGTCAGCCTCCGACCCCGACCTCCCTCTTGTCCCCCAGCAAAAGTCCCTCCCCCAGAGGGGGAGTTCACCCCCCCCCAGTAACAGCACGATGCAAACCGCCCCCTTCAACAAGCATAACATTTGCTCACACCCCACTGCACTTGCGTGAGCTAGCCCGCCCAGCTAGCTTGGTAGCTCCCGCCCATGGCGCCAGGCATTTTCCCACCACTTGTTCCCCCAACCCCCCCCCCGCACTCGGACACACATATGCAAATGAAAACGATCACCACCCAACTGCCCAAAAGCAACACAAAGAAAATCAAAAAGAAAACCCCACATCTTAAATTCACACCTCCATCCCCCATCAGTACAAACGCAAACTTTAACTCTCACAAATATGTGGCAGGCCCTAAATCAATACAGAAGGCATTACAGATAAAGTCCAAACACAAAAACCTTTTTAACATGAACGCTGCAGCAAAGTTCAAACACCTCAGTTCACTGCCAGCCCTTTCCTTCTAGCGAAGTACATCGCTTCCTCGGGCGACTCAAAGTAAAAATGTTGCTCCTCATAAGTGACTCAAAGACGGGCCGGATACAGCAGTCCAAACTTCACCTTCTTCTTGAAAAGGGTCGACTTTATTTGGTTGAACCCTGCTCTTCTCCTGGCCACGTCCGTGCTCAGATCTTGGTATATACGCAGGATGCTGGTCTCCCTCTTACAGCTCCGGTCTGCCTGGCCCACCGTAAAATACACTCCTTGTCCAGGTACCTGTGGAATCTCACCACCATCACCCTCCGGGGGGAGGGGCATATATAGCAGGCATGTTCGAGACGTTACTAGGGGATGGGACGTTCTCCCGACCCTTGGAGGTGGGCAGGGCTCACAGAGCGCTCGCGAGGTCTCCCACTTACAGCTCCGTGTCTGCCTGGCCCACCGTAAAATACACTCCTTGTCCAGGTACCTGTGGAATCTCACCACCATCACCCTCGGGGGGTGAAAATTAAAGACCATGTTGAGGGCCTATAGTCAGGATTACCCAGAGGATTGGGATAAAGGAATTCCATTGATACTGTTTGCAAATAGGGTTGTACGTAATGAATCAATTAAATTCAGTCCATTCGAATTGATTTTGGTCAGAAGAGGACCACTGAAATTGATTAAGGAGACATTGAGACTACCTTTTTGGGCCATGTGTAAAACTTTAGGGAGTGATTAAATAGGGCTGGTGAGATGTTCAGAAAACATTTTAAATTGTCACAGCATGTGATGAAAAAAGAGGCGGTTAAAAAATCATAAACTCAGAATTTTGTTATTATTTCCCAGTGGTAGATGAACCATTGAAGGCAAGATTTAGTGGCCTCATCAAATCAGAAAGAAATTGGGTACGGTTCATTATTTGATAAGAATACCAGATAGAAGGAAAGCTCACAGAGTGTGCCATGCTAATATGCTCGAAAGGTATTTTCCGAGGGAAAGAAAGAATGAGGATCTGTTAGTAGTTATGACTCAGGGAGAACAAATATGTCCAGATTATCCTGATTTTGACATTCCTCAAATTAGATGAGGACGTAAAAAGACATTTGGATAAATTACTGAGTTACCTTCCAGAGGAAAATCGAAGTGGCCTGAAAGAGTTATATGTGGGAACAAACTAGGCAGTACAAAAGTGACAAAATATGTATCAAAGAACAAAGAAATGTACAGCACAGGAACAGGCCCTTCGGCCCTCCAAGCCCGTGCCGACCATGCTGCCCGACTAAACTACAATCTTCTACACTTCCTGGGTCCGTATCCCTCTATTCCCATCCTATTCATGTATTTGTCAAGATTCCCCTTAAATGTCACTATCGTCCCTGCTTCCACCACCTCCTCCGGTAGCGCGTTCCAGGCACCCACTAACCTCTGCATAAAAAACTTGCCTCGTACATCTACTCTAAACCTTGCCCCTCTCACCTTAAACCTATGCCCCCTAGTAATTGACCCCTCTACTCCGGGGAAAAGCCTCTGACTATCCACTCTGTCTATGCCCCTCATAATTTTGTAGACCTCTATCAGGTCGCCCCTCAACCTCCTTCGTTCCAGTGAGAACAAACCGAGTTTATTCAACCGCTCCTCATAGCTAATGCCCTCCATACCAGGCAACATTCTGGTAAATTTCTTCTGCACCCTCTCTAAAGCCTCCACATCCTTCTGGTAGTGTGGCGACCAGAATTGAACACTATACTCCAAGTGTGGCCTAACTAAGGTTCTATACAGCTGCAACATGACTTGCCAATTCTTATACTCAATGCCCCGGCCAATGAAGGCAAGCATGCCGTATGCCTTCTTGACTACCTTCTCCACCTGTGTTGCCCCTTTCAGTGACCTGTGGACCTGTACTCCTAGATCTCTTTGACTTTCAATACTCTTGAGGGTTCTACCATTCACTGTATATTCCCTACCTGCATTAGACCTTCCAAAATTCATTACCTCACATTTGTCCGGATTAAACTCCATCTGCCATCTCTCTGCCCAAGTCTCCAAACAATCTAAATCCTGCTGTATCCTCTGACAGTCCTCATCGCTATCCGCAATTCCACCAACCTTTGTGTCGTCTGCAAACTTACTAATCAGACCAGTTACATTTTCCTCCAAATCATTTATATATACTACAAACAGCAACGGTCCCAGCACTGATCCCTGTGGAACACCACTGGTCATAGCCCTCCAATTAGAAAAGCATCCTTCCATTGCTACTCTCTGCCTTCTATGACCTAGCCAGTTCTGTATCCACCTTGCCAGCTCACCCCTGATCCCGTGTGACTTCACCTTTTGTACTAGTCTACCATGAGGGACCTTGTCAAAGGCCTTACTAAAGTCCATATTGACAACATCCACTGCCCTATCTTAGAGAGTAATAGTAGTGTTTAGTAATGAGTAGTGTGTAAAGTTGAAAGGGCTTTGAAAAATGGAACCACCTTTACATATTGCTGGTTCGTTTTTTAGGAGGGAGTGTGATGAATGTAGAAATTGATATATCTTGTATTTAATGTCTGTTGTAGTAGTGTTTTAAAAGCCTCAGTTAAGATATATATTTGTTGCAGTAATATACTTTTTTTTAATAAATATATTTTATTAAAATTTTTCAAACAAAATTTGTCCGTTTTTACAACTCAACAAGGGATTATACATTAACTGGTTGCAGTAATATTATTAAATAGCTGAGGTTAAGGTATCAACAGTGTGTCTGCTAAAGCTATAATTTCTGAGTCATAAACGGTAGCATTCTGGATAGCACAATTGCTTCACAGCTCCAGGGTCCCAGGTTCGATTCCGGCTTGGCTCACTGTCTGTGCGGAGTCTGCGCATCCTCCCCGTGTGTGCGTGGGTTTCCTCCGGGTGCTCCAGTTTCCTCCCACAGTCCAAAGATGTGCGGGTTAGGTGGATTGGTCATGATAAATTGCCCTTAGTGTCCAAAATTGCCCTTAGTGTTGGGTGTGGTTACTGGGTTATGGGGATAGGGTGGAGGTGCTGAACTTGGGTAGGGTGCTCTTTCCAAGAGCCGGTGCAGACTCGATGGGCCGAATGGCCTCCTTCTGCACTGTAAATTCTATGATAATCTATGATGAAAAGGTGAGGTCATGATCGATTCCAACCATGGTAACAGATAAATGACTAATGGGATATTGTTATGATTGCTGGAGATTCTCTGGAGTGTAGATAATTTATGCGGGGTTGTATTTTAGTCCTAGCTATTCAGGTCATGTGGCATCTTAGTGGGATACAGATGGTGCAGTTAATGCAAGGATCCAGATCTGTCTGTAGTTTTGCAGGTTGCCATAGGATTTGAGTCTGACATGACATAATATTATATGTTGGACTTCCGGTTGCGGCTATGCGGAGCTAAGCCGCACGAATCGGCAGCTCCCGCGAAGACGGACTTTCGGGCTTGATAGAAGAGCCCCAACGGGATTTTTTACACAGCCAACACGTGGGGAAGAGAGGCGAGAGGTCCCCCACTAACCTGTATGGACCGGACCCGCAGTGAAACGGCCAAAAAAACGGCACTGGAGCAGCAGGAGAAGAAGGGTAAAATAAACAAAATGGCGGCAGCCGGGGACAAACAAGAGATGCAAGAATTCATCAAGCGCTGTTTCGAGGAGCTGTGCAAGGAGATGGTGGCGCCGATGCTGGCAATAATTGAAGGACTTGGGGCAACCCAGAAAGCCCACGAGGTGAAGATCCAGGAGATCCAGGACAAAGTGAGTGAGAATGAGGACGAGCTCTTGGGCCTGGCGGTGAAAGTGGAGCGGCACGAGGCGCTACACAAGACGTGGGCGGGAAGACTCGAAGACCTGGAGAACAGGTCGAGGAGAAACAATTTGAGGATCCTGGGTCTCCCAGAAGGAGTGCAAGGGGCCGAAGCCGCGGCATATGCGGGCACAATGATCGGGGCGCTGATGGGCGTGGAGGCCCCCCCGGGGTTGCTGGAGCTGGAAGGGGCGCACCGGGTGCTGGCGAGGAAGCCCAAAGCAAACGAGCCGCCAAGGCCGATGGTGGTGAGATTTCAACGGTTCACAGATAGAAAGAGGGTCCTGAAATGGGCCAAGAAGGAGCAGAGCAGCAAGTGGGACAATGCTGAGATTAGAATATACCCGGACTGGAGCACGGAGGTCGCTAAGCGGAGAGCGGGTTTCAACCGGGCCAAAGCGGTGCTGCATCGGAAAGGAGTGCAGTTTGGAATGTTGCAGCCAGCGCAACTGTGGGTCACATATAACGGCCAACACCACTACTTCGAAACGCCCGAAGAGGCGTGGACCTTTATATTAACTGAAAAGTTGGACTCTAATTGAGGGTTTGTGAGGGTGGGGGGTATTTGAGTGTTGAAGTATGATGGCGGTTGTATATAGGGGGGCAAGCACGCGCAGGGAATGTTATATGGGTTGGGGACGAGAGACAAGGCCGCAACAGAAGCTGCGTCAGGGGGGGCGGGCAGGCTCTGGAAAGCGCGGGTTTTTTTTCCCGCGCGTGGGAAGAAAGGTGGGAGGGGGAGCGTAGGAACATCTACTGATGGGGAGATTCCCACACGGGGGGGTCAAAGGGATGGCGGGGGAAGCCGGGGTCAGCAGGCGTCAGCTGACTTACGGGAGTGATATGGGTGGAGCAAAAAACTAGACAGGGGTCTAGCGGGGGGGGGGGAAGGGGGGGAGGGGGGGAAAACAGGGTTGCTGCTGCACTGACCGAAAGGGAATGGGACACAGAAGAGGTGGCCGAGACGGAGGTGAGGGAGACGCGGACATGGGACTGGCCCAGAAAAGGAGATGGCTAGTCGGCGGGGGGGGGTTGGTGAGAGCCCCTCCAATCCGGCTGATAACGTGGAACGTGAGGGGCCTGAACGGACCGGTGAAGAGGGCTCGAGTGTTCCCGCACTTGAAGGGACTGAAGGTAGACGTGGCTATGCTCCAAGAGACACACCTGAAGGTGGCGGACCAGGTTAGGTTAAGAAGGGGATGGGTAGGACAGGTATTTCACTCGGGGCTGGACGCGAAAAACAGAGGGGTGGCAATTCTGGTGGGAAAACATGTGTCATTTGAGGCCAAGACTAGCGTAGCGGACAATGGAGGGAGATACGTGATGGTGATTGGTAGGTTGCAAGGGACGTGGCTGGTGTTGGTAAATGTATACGCCCTGAACTGGGATGATGCTGGATTTATGAAGCTCATGTTGGGGCGCATCCCGGACCTGGAGGTAGGAGGACTGATAATGGGAGGGGACTTCAACACAGTGCTGGACCCAGCACTAGACCGCTCCAGATCAAGGATGGGAAAGAGGCCAGCGGCGGCCAGGGTGCCCAGGGGGTTTATGGACCAGATGGGGGAGTGGACCCATGGAGGTTCGCAAGACCGCAGGCCAGGGAATTTTCTTTGTTCTCCCACGTGCACAAGGCATACTCCCGGATAGACTTCTTTGTGCTGGGCAGGGGGCTCATCCCGAGGGTGGAGGGGACGGAGTATTCGGCCATAGCCGTCTCGGACCATGCCCCGCACTGGGTGGAAGTGGGGCTGGGAGAGGAGAGGGACCAACGCCCGCTGTGGCGGTTGGATGTGGGACTGTTGGCAGATGAGGTGGTGTGTGGTAAGGTAAGGGGGTGTATTGAAAGGTACTTGGAGGCCAACAACAACGGGGAGGTGCGAGTGGGGGTGGTATGGGAGGCGCTGAAGGCGGTGATCAGGGGAGAGCTAATCTCCATCAGGGCTCATAGGGAGAAGACAGAGGGCAGGGAAAGGGAGAGGTTAGTGGGGGAGATTTTGCGAGTGGACAGGAGATACGCAGAGGCCCCGGAGGAAAGATTACTTGGGGAAAGACGACGGCTCCAGACGGAGTTTGACCTGTTGACCACGGGGAAGGCGGAGGCACAGTGGAGGAAGGCGCAGGGGGCGACCTACGAGTACGGGGAAAAGGCCAGTCGGATGCTGGCACACCAGCTCGGTAAGAGGGCGGCAGCAAGGGAAATAGGGGGAGTCAAAGATGGTGGGGGTGCCATGGTCCAGAGTGCAACGGAAATAAATAAGGCATTCAAGGTCTTCTACGAAGAGCTGTACAGATCCCAGCCCCCAGGGGGAGAAGAGGGGATGGGAAGATTCCTGGACCAACTGCGGTTCCCGAGGGTGGAGGAGCAAGGGGTGGCTGGTTTGGGGGCACCAATCGGTTTGGCGGAGCTGAGTAAGGGTTTGGGGAGCATGCAGGCGGGGAAGGCCCCGGGGCCGGACGGGTTCCCGGTGGAGTTCTATAGAAAGTATGCGGACCTGTTGGCCCCGCTACTAGTGAGGACCTTTAACGAGGCAAGAGAGGAAGGGTCCCTGCCCCCGACAATGTCGGAGGTGACAATTTCCTTGATCCTGAAGCGAGACAAGGACCCACTGCAATGTGGATCGTACAGGCCGATTTTGTTTCTAAATGTGGACGCTAAGCTATTGGCAAAAGTGCTGGCCACGAGGATTGAGGACTGTGTCCCGGGGGTGATACATGAGGACCAGACGGGATTTGTAAAGGGCAGGCAATTAAATACGAATGTGCGGCGGCTCTTAAACGTGATAATGATGCCATCGGAGGAGTGCGAGGCGGAGATAGTGGCAACCATAGACGTGGAAAAGGCCTTTGACCGAGTTGAGTGGGAGTACCTCTGGGAGGTGTTGCGTAGGTTTGGGTTCAGGGGAGGGTTTATTAGCTGGGTTAAGCTCCTTTACAGCGCCCCAGTGGCGAGTGTGGTGACAAACCGGCGGAGGTCGGAGTACTTTTGGCTGTACCGAGGAACGAGGCAGGGGTGCCCTTTGTCCCTCCTGTTGTTTGCATTGGCGATCGAACCCTTGGCCATATCATGAGGGAGTCTAATAAATGGAGGGGGGTGGTCCACGGGGGGGAAGAGCATCGGGTGTCGCTATACGCGGACGACCTGCTGCTGTATGTGGCGGACCCAATGGAGGGGATGGTGGAGGTCATGCAGACTTTGAGGGAGTTTGGGGAGTTCTCGGGCTATAAGCTCAATGTAGGGAAGAGCGAGCTTTTTGTACTACAGGCAGGGGACCAAGAAAGAGGGATAGGGGACCTACCGCTGAGGAGGGCGGAGGGGAGTTTTCGGTATCTAGGGATCCAGATAGCCAGGAGCTGGGGGGCCCTACACAAACTGAATCTGACGAGGTTGGTGGACCAAATGGAGGTTGACTTCAAAAGATGGGACATGTTGCCGCTCTCGTTGGCGGGTAGAGTGCAGTCGGTAAAAATGGTGGTCCTTCCGAGGTTTCTGTTTGTGTTCCAGTGCCTCCCCATCGTGATCACCAAAGGCTTTTTCAAGAGAGTAGGTAGGAGTATTATGGGGTTTGTGTGGGCGAACAAAACCCCGAGGGTAAGGAAAGGGTTCCTGGAGCGCAGTAGGGACCGAAACCTAGGGAGCTACGACTGGGCAGCAAACGTGGCGATGATCCGTAAGTGGGTTATGGAGGGAGAGGGGGCGGCATGGAAGAGGATGGAGATGGCGTCCTGCAAAGGAACGAGCTTGGGCGCTGGTGACGGCGCCGTTGCCGCTCTCGCCATCAAAGTACACCGCGAGCCCGGTGGTGGCGGCAACGTTAAGGATCAGGGGCCAGTGGAGACGGCATAGGGGTGCAGTGGGAGCCTCGGTGTGGTCCCCGATCAGAGGTAACCACCGGTTTGTCCCGGGGAAGATGGACGGGGGTTCCAGGGCTGGCACCGGGCGGGGATTAGAAGAATGGGGGACCTGTTCATCGACGGGACATTTGCGAGCCTAGGGGCACTGGAGGAGAATTTTGAGCTACCCCCGGGAAATGCATTCAGATATATGCAGGTGAGGGCTTTTGTGAGGCGACAGGTCAGGGAATTCCCGCTGCTCCCGACACAGGAAATTCAAGACAGGTTGATCTCGGGTGTATGGGTCGGGGAGTGCAAGGTTTCGGCAATACACCAAGAGATGAAAGAAGAGGGGGAAGCGCTAGCAGAAGAGTTGAAAGGTAAATAGGAGGAGGGGTTGGGGGAGGAGATCGAGGAAGGTTTGTGGGCTGATGCCCTGGGTAGGGTCAATTCCTCCTCCTCATGTGCCAGGCTCAGCCTGATACAATTTAAGGTGGTTCACAGAGCGCACTTGACGGGGGCGTGGTTGAGTAGGTTCTTTGGGGTAGAGGACAGATGTGGAAGGTGTTCAGGGAGTACGGCGAACCATGTCCATATGTTTTGGTCATGCCCGGCACTGGAGGGGTTCTGCAGAGGAGTGGCGGGAGCAATATCTCAGGTGGTGAAAGTCCGGGTCAAGCCAAGCAAGCAATGTTTGGAGTAGTGGACGAGCCAGGAGTGCAGGAGGCGAAAGAGGCCAGCATTCTGGCCTTTGCGTCCCTGGTAGCCTGGCGAAGGATCTTGCTGATGTGGAAGGAGGCGAAGCCCCCTAGCGTGGAGGCCTGGACAAACGACATGGCTGGGTTCATAAAGTTGGAAAGGATTAAGTTTACCTTAAGGGGCTCTGCGCAGGGGTTCTACAGGCGGTGGCAACCGTTCCTAGACTACCTCGCGGAGCGTTAGAGGAAGGTCGGTCAGCAGCAGCAGCAACCCTGGGGAGGGGGGGGGATTACGAGAGATTGTTTGAGGGGACGGACGAGCGGGGGATAACATGGAGGGTGGGGGAAACTGGCACGAACGGGCGAGAGCCAGTGTATAAAGCTCTGTAAATATATTATCTTACCATGTATATATCTTGCTCAGGGCGATTTTGTGTTATTTTGTTACGGGGGGGGGGGGGGTTATTGTTTGTAAGGGGAAGAAATTGTTTTGTTTTGTTAAAAACCTTTAATAAATATATATATATATTTTTTAAATATTTTATGTTGAACAGTTTTGACAAATACTGCCAGGTTGAACAGAGGTGTACTGAATCTACTCTTGAAAAGGTCTCCCTCTCCAAAAATCTTGACACAGCTAAACAAGTAATCTGTTTTTTGACATGATTTATAAGTTGCATTTGAGCTGTATTGGGTTGCTTAATTGATTAGGTTCGCAGCAAGGTTATAGAGATGCACTCAAGATTGAAGGGAACTGAAAATGAACACACATATGGCTGTCTGCCAGCTATTACCCTATCAATTACAGCCTACTAAAATCTATTTGTCTTTGAAAGTGAATAGAAGCCTTGCAGGTCAACAAATCTGTGGGTGGGGGGAGGGGTTGAAAGCCTTCTGATGAGTTTGAACTTAATACCAACTGCTGCTTTCTAAACCTCTGTCTGAGGCAGCCAGTGTAAGGGGTAGGTGAGTTAAAAATCAGTGATTTTTCACTGTTTCTGCCTGGACTGCTGTTTAGCTTCCAGAAAGGGGTGACTGATTAGGAGGAGGGGTGGAATCTCAGAAAAAAGGTGTCTCTGATAATGGGGGGTTCTAATGATATCTTATCTTATCTGCATAAGATAAAGATGCATGGCATTAAGGGTAAAGTAGTAGCATGGATAGAGGATTGGTTAATTAATGGAAAGCAAAGAGTGGGGATTAATGGGTGTTTCTCTGGTTGGCAATCAGTAGCTAGTGGTATCCCTCAGGGATCAGTGTTGGGCCCACAATTGTTCACAATTTACATAGATGATTTGGAGTTGGGGACCAAGGGCAATGTGTCCAAGTTTGCAGACGACACTAAGATGAGTGGTAAAGCAAAAAGTGCAGAGGATACTGGAAGTCTGCAGAGGAATTTGGATAGGCTAAGTGAATGGGCTAGGGTCTGGCAGATGGAATACAATGTTGACAAATGTGAGGTTATCCATTTTGGTAGGAATAACAGCAAAAGGGATTATTATTTAAATGATAAAATATTAAAACATGCTGCTGTGCAGAGAGACCTGGGTGTTCTAGTGCATGAGTCGCAGAAAGTTGGTTTACAGATGCAACAGGTGATTAAGAATGCAAATGGAATGTTGTCCTTCATTGCTAGAGGGATGGAGTTTAAGACTAGGGAGGTTATGCTGCAATTGTATAAGGTGTTAGTGAGGCCACACCTGGGAGTATTGTGTTCAGTTTTGGTCTCCTTACCTGAGAAAGGACGTACTGGCGCTGGAGGATGTGCAGAGGAGATTCACTAGGTTAATCCCAGAGCTGAAGGGGTTGGATTACGAGGAGAGGATGTGTAGACTGGGACTGTACTCGTTGGAATTTAGAAGGATGAGGGGGAATCTTATAGAAACATATAAAATTATGAAGGGAATCGATAGGATAGATGCGGGCAGGTTGTTTCCACTGGCGGGTGAAAGCAGAACTAGGGGCATAGCCTCAAAATAAGGGGAAGTAGATTTAGGACTGAGTTTAGGGGGAACTTCTTCACCCAAAGGGTTGTGAATCTATGGAATTCCTTGCCTAGTGAAGCAGTTGAGGCTCCTTCATTAAATGTTTTTAAGATAAAGATTAGATTTTTGAAGAATAAAGCGATTAAGGGTTATGGTGTTCGGGCCGGAAAGTGGAGCTGAGTTCACAAAAGATCAGCCATGATCTCATTGAATGGCGGAGCAAGCTCGTGGGGCCAGATGGCCTACTCCTGCTCTTAGTTTCTATATCGGAAGTCACTGATATGAGGAGTTCTTTGATAGGGGGGCTAGTTGGAAGCATCATGGAGGGGTGAGAATCCAGAGTTCAGCCCGTTACTAGGATGCAAATGGGTTTAAATGACCTATTTGCTTCCTCCTGCTGGAGCCAGCGCGAACCTCGATGCCTCTGCCAGCAGGAGGACGGAGCATTGGAACGGTACCAACCCCATTTTTTCCCGACACAAAGGGATGCATTCTCTGAATTTGAGGCTATGTCCGGAGGAAGCTTTATGACGAAATAATTGGCGATGCCCCAGCACCAATCCCCCGACCGGTAAGGAGCTAGCAGCCGCACACATAGAACATATGGCCTTCCCAATATAAACGTCTGGAGAACTGCCGGGTCTGTGGCCATGCATGCACACGGCAATGACCTGCAGCGGTTGTGCTGTACAACATGGCATCGGCCGGGCGCAGACCTCCCTCGTCACCCTCAGGTCACCCCCACCAGTTCCCCCAGCACTCGCCTATGCCCCCCATGGCCAGCGCCATGACTCCACCCCCCCCCCCCCCAACTGTGGCGGCGCTGGACACAGTCCGTAGCCGCCATGCCGGGTTCACAGAAACTGAGCACACGTGTCCGCGCCATCGGAAACTCGGGCCATCGGGGGCGGAGCATCAGGGGAGGGCCTTCAAGTAACGTCCTGAGGCGGTCCCAACGGCATGCGGCGTATTCCTCGATGGCGCTGTTTTGGAGGGGGCTGAGCATCCGAAAACAGGCACCGCCCTCGATTTGCTGTAAACAGGGATTTTCCGTCTAATCGCGGATTACGATATGGGCGTCGGCAACGGAGAATCCTGCCCAGGATTTTCTGCTGCGTCTGTTGGGTGAGCCCTGGAGCATTGAAAATTGGTGCCTGACGCAAATCCCGTTTCGGGCCTCTCTCGACAGAGCGGGATTTGCACCAGACAACACACATGTCTCTTTTTGGGAAAAGTCCGCCCAGTGCGACCAAGCTCCAGCCTCTTCTTAAACATCTGAACCTACAGGAAAAAAGGCAACTTGCAAGTCGAGTGAGACCCACTACTCGCTCCCCCTCGACATCCAGTTGCCTCCAGCACAACGTAAAATCGGGCTAGCCAATTGTGATAAACTTATACAACGGCAAGATATCATCAAAAAGTCTTACTGTGAAGGCGAGATGAACCGCGAACTTTCTGCTCCTCTTTCGCTCACTCCCGCCGGCATCTCTCCACTGCCTCGCGCTGCACAGGGCCGCGTTGGCCGAGCGGGTGCCTCGTGCTGGACAGGGCGACCGTTGGCCGGAGCGGGTGCCTCGCGCTGCACGGGGCTCGCGTTGGCCGAGTTGGTGCCTCGAGCTGCACAGGGCTCGCGTTGGCCAAGCCGGTGCCTCGTGGTTGACTGGGCTCGCGTTGGCCGACCAGTCATCGGTGATAACCACGTGCTTGTGGTTAACTGATGGCTGAAATGATCGTTTCTTTTTAATCCAGCATTACCCTTTTATACCAACTATTTTGGTGCAAGTTGGCCAAAATATGTTATCTATGAGGAGTGAACCTGATTGCCACCAATTTACATTAGATTTGAATATACCTAAACAGCATTACGCCTTACCTTTCGGGTTCTTGTCTGTTTCCCCCACCGGCAGGAATCATTACTTCTCTCCAGCAGTCCAGATGACCACGCTGGGGACGTGAAGGCCAGTGGAACCCAAGGGTGA
This sequence comes from Scyliorhinus torazame, assembly GCF_047496885.1. Taxonomy (NCBI): domain Eukaryota; kingdom Metazoa; phylum Chordata; class Chondrichthyes; order Carcharhiniformes; family Scyliorhinidae; genus Scyliorhinus; species Scyliorhinus torazame. The sequence goes on along the minus strand of NC_092725.1, from coordinate 81,666,613 downwards.
TCAGGTAGATGGCTTAACACCCTGGCACTGCCCAATACTGCCAGGGTCAGGACCTCTCGGGAACACCAAGAGGGTGGGCTCCCCATTATTTGGTAGCAGGGTGATGGTGGAGGGGGTTGTGCCTGTATGGTTGTGGGGGGCAGAGATTTAGAATGGGGGGTGGCCCAATGCTGGTGAGGATTGAGGGCAGGTCGGGTCACCCTGATGCCTGCATGGTGCGGGGGTGGGAGGGGTCACCTGACTATTGAGTTGTGGCGGTGAGGTTGGCTCTCTGTTGGAGGATTTTGGGTGTTCCCCTTGTCTGCAAGGGGTCCAGATATCCTTTTAAAAAAAGCGCCCCGATCTCTGAATCCCTGCTTTTCCAGTGAGTTCAGCACCCCGCCACCCGTAAGCTAGCTGTATAATCCTCAACAGCGGTTTGAAAGTGCACAGAGTGTCGTTTGATCTAGCAAGAGAAGGCAGGTGTGAAACCAACTGGTTTCATGCTGCTTTTCTCACCTGGTCTGGAACTCTGTGCAATTTATGGAAAATATGCCCAAAACTTTTCAAAGTTCGACGTCATCGATTGTGATTACAAGTGACAAACTGCCCATCACTATACAGCCTGGCCATTGGATTTTACTTTCCTATTATTACAGAATGCCAACTGGAAAAAAATTGACGAAAATCTTAAACAATGCCACGCCCGTTGAAAAACCTATTGTTAAATTGCCTGCCGAATTTGGACCCATGATATGTGAAAAACCAGTAATTACAGGTAAAGCCGCCAAAGCTCCAGATCACCAAGGCTGCTTTCTCCTTTTCAGGGGGAGCAGACTGGTGGTGATTTAACCTGATGATTACCATACCTCAGGCAAAGGGTGAAGATTGAGAAGATTATAACCTCAGCTGTTATGGGGATTAACCCGTACCGTGATCTGGAACTATGGTGACTTTACTTGTAATTACTGGTTTTCACATATCATGGGTTGGCCTCACTTTGCATTACAAACCAGCTGTCCAGCCTGTTATGTTCTGTGTTGTGGTCATGGTAAAGATGCACACAGATCATCTAGTTCTTTGCATCGTAAGATAGTTTATTAACAAGGTGAACATGTGGAAAGAGAACTAATAAACTATAATACAAAAGGTAAGGAATAAGTGAATTCTTCTGGAGCTACTTCTAATGCGACTGTCCTCTAGTACAACTTACTACCAACTGCTGGATCTCTGGAGTCACATGGTAGATCTCTATCGCCACCTGCTTGTCAGAGGTCGTATAGATAACTATATACATTAATAAATAACTATATACATGACTGGACATATGCATCTCACTACATCCCCCTTCCTTTGGAAGTGTTAACGTTTACTAATGTGAGTACGCTTCACCAAACATGATATGCATAACAATTTCAAACATGTAACTGTACACAGTTCACTGCAAGTTCAGTCTCTTAGATTTCCAAGGTAATCTGGTTGACCTGAGCAATGGCTGAATAGGCAATTGTGTTCCACCTTCATTTATTGTTGGTGTTCTTGCTTGTTCTGTATTTATTGCTGCAGATGTTTCTCTGAGTGCTGGCTCTGATTGGTGGTCTGTATCATCTTCAAGGGTTTTGGGATGACATACCAACTCTTCTGTTGGACTCAAAATGAAGGGACGTTGAACTTTCAACAACGCTCTTCAGTTTCTCCGCAAGACTGAGCTATCCTGAGTGATGATGAGAAACAAATGTGGACCTGCCTGTTGCAGTACCTTTGCATGCCTTGACCATTCGTTTCCATTGGCATCCTCCAGTCTAACCATGCCACCTGGATGCACTGGCTGGAGACTCCTTGCTGATCTATCGCAGAACCCTTTCTGCCTCCTTTTCTGAAGAAACAGTTTCCGCTCCAGCCCTCGATCCACAGGGTGAGTCGTAATGGAAGGCAGGGTCGTTTGTAGCTGCCTATTCATCAGCAGCTGCACTGGACAAGCCCATTGGACAAGTGGTGCAGAACAATAGCTCAAAATTGCCAGATACATGTCTTCCTGACTGTCAATGGCTTTTTTCAGCAGCTGTTTAACAACATGCATGCCCTTTTTGCCTTCCAGTTTGACTGAGGATATAAAGGAATTGAAGTAACGTGCTTAAAGTGATAGTGACTGGCAAACTCAGTCCACTCATACCTTTTGAAGCAGGGACCATTGTCAGTCATAGCTGTATTTGGTATCCCATGCCGGACAAAAGTCTCTTTAGCATGTTGGATAACACATTGAGCAGCCGAGTTCGCTAGCAGAGCTACCTCTGGATAATTAGAGAAGTAGTCGATGACTAAAGGTATTCTTTTCCATGGAAGTGAAAAAGATCCATGCCCTCCTTCTGGTGTTCTGAATTGTGATGATTTCACCCATATGCATCGGCTGTTTGCTCTGCTTGCACTGGAGCTTCTAACAAGTCACAGTTATCAACGATGGCTGCAATGTTTTGGATGATGTCTGGCCAATAAACTGTATCCCTGGCCCTGCGCTTGCACTTTTCAATGCCCAGGTATCCTTCATGGAGCTGGCCATATGTCTTTTGCCATATTGGCGCCAAAATGTTTCAGATTGAGCGCACCTATCTGCTGTGCAGCCAGCTTGCTTGCATGACAAATATTGATAGCGTTTTCTTGCTGAAGCTCTTCTCTCAATAGCCTCTGATGTACCGTATCTGATATCCCGAACATTATCTGATCGCAGATCATCGATGACTTTAATGTACTAAAATTGCACGAGGGCACCCTCGCCTGCAAGTCGGTTTGAAAACTATCAAAAGATTTGCTCACCTTCTGAGTACGCATGCGAAAGATATGACACTCGAACGTTTCATTTTGTTTCGGGGAGCAATGTCGATGAAAGTATTTTACTACTTCACCAAAGGTTTTGCTTTCTGCTTCGCTGTAGAATGCGCAGGTATTGTATATTTCGATGGCTTGAGGAACTGCTACCGTGAGCAGCAACTCAATATTCCTCTCGTCAGGTTGTGCCTGCAGGCCAGGGGCTGCAACAGAGAGTTCGAATTGCTGCTTAAAAACACGCCAATTCTCATCTACATTACCAGTGACTTGAAGTTGCTGAGGTCCCTTCAGACCTTCCATCTCAAACTTCACAATCGTGCATTGAGTTCCAGTTGCCAGCAGTTTACCAGGGAGGTGGAAGAAATTTCTTATTTCTTTCTTCGGTCTGTTTCATCCCGTCTTCTCCGTAGTTATCTTCAATTGTTCAACACTCTTGGTACCATTTTATGTTCAGTGTTGTGGCCGTGGTAAAGATGCATACAGAACATCTAGTTCTTTGACTAGTGAGGTAGTTTATTTGCAAAATGAACACGTGGAAAGATAACTAACGAACTACAATACAAATGGAACAAATAAACAAATTCTCCTCAAGCTACTCCTAATGCAACTGTCCTCTAGTACAACTTATTACCAACTGCTGGATCTATGGAGTCACATGTGCATATGCATATCACCACACAGCTAACTAAACTAAACCAACCCAGTAGATATATAAGGTTTGTAAAAAGCTGCAAGTATACCTAACATTTCTTCATTTGTTTTGAATAGGAAAAAAACTTTTAAAAAGGGAATCAAAGTAACATTTGAATTTTCAACAGACCAAATAGACCTGCAAAGAAAATAGCTGAGCAGTTGCCATTCAATGGCCAACCATACCTTCCCAGTTGGAAGAGGCACTTTAATCATTCTGGTTTCAATTTACATCAATGATGTGGCCATTCCGATTTCTGATCCTTTTACAGAAGCATGAACTCCTTCTCCAATTCTTCCCGTTCCTACTGGCGCTTTTGATCTTCTTCATCACAATTCATTGAACATGGCACTCTTCTTCCTCCTGCTGATACTCTTCCTCATCACCAGAGCTCTGTACTCTGAAGAAGAGTCATCCAGATTCAAAACGTTAGCTGTGTTCTCTCTCCACAGATGCTGTCAGAGCTGCTGAGATTTTCCAGCATTTTTTGTTTTTGTTTAAGATTCCAGCATCCGGACTTCCGGGTGCGGCGATGACCAGCTGAGTCGCACGTTTCGGCAGCTCCCGGTGAAACGGACTTTTGGGCTCTTGATAGGAGCCCCAACGGCAATTTTGACGGCTAAAAACACTGTGCGGTAAACCAGAAGGGAATCCCCCCTGGATACGGATGGAAAAAGGAGGAGAGAGTGGCCAGATTGCAGTGGATCTTTTAGAACAGCGGCAAGGAAGGCAAGCAAAAACCAAGATGGCGTCGGAAGGTGTCAGTTTAACATGGGGCCCTGAACAACAAGAGTTCTTGAAATGCTGTGTGGAAGAAATCAAAAAGGAAATGAAGAAAGAGCTGTTGGCCCCGATACTACAGGCGATCGAAGGGCTAAAGGAGGAACAAAAGACCCAGGAGCGGGAGCTTCGGGTCGTGAAGGCAAAGGCAGCCGAGAATGAGGACGATATACAGGGCCTGGTGGTGAAGACGGAGACGCAGGAGGCACATCAGAAACGATGTGTGGAAAGGTTGGAGGCACTGGAAAACAACGCAAGGAGGAACAACCTGAGGATTCTTGGTCTTCCTGAAGGTGTGGAGGGAGCGGACGTCGGGGCATATGTGAGCACGATGCTGCACTCGTTAATGGGAGCGGAGGCCCCGGCGGGTCCGTTGGAGGTGGAGGGAGCATACCGAGTGATGGCGCGAGGACCGAGAGCAGGAGAAATTCCCAGAGCCATAGTGGTGAGATTCCTCCGTTTTAAGGAAAGAGAAATGGTCCTTAGATGGGCGAAGAAAACTCGGAGCAGTAAATGGGAGAACGCGGTGATCCGCGTTTATCAAGACTGGAGTGCGGAGGTGGCGAGAAGGAGGGCGAGCTTTAATCGGGCCAAGGCGGTGCTTCATAAAAAGAAGATAAAATTTGGAATGCTGCAACCGGCAAGACTGTGGGTCACATATCGAGGGAGGCACCACTACTTTGAGACGGCGGATGAAGCGTGGACTTTTATTGTGGAAGAAAAACTGGAATGAGCGGGTTATTAAAAAGAACGTTCGAACAAAGTGGTGGGGCGAATGTGGGGGGCAAAGAGGGGTTTTATGTACTAATCCTGCGATGTGGTAACTTCTCTCTCTCCCACAGGTGGTGATGGGGGGAGGAGGGGAGGTGGAGGAGATGGGGCGTTGGCCATTGGGGGCGGGGCCAAGGGAGAAGCGTGGGCTTGGTTCCCGCGCTATGATAATCATGGCGGGAATAGAGAAGCAGGAAGGAGGGGGCGTCGCACGGTGCGAGCCGAGGTCACGGGGGGAAGCCGAGGTCAGCCAGAGTTTGCTGACTTCTGGGAGCAACATGGGGGGAGTAATTACGCAAGCGGGGGATCTAGCGGGGGGGGGTGGGAGGGGGGAATTACTGGGTTGCTGCTGCTGGGGAGAGGGGGAGCTGGTATGGGAGAGGATGGGCGGGGGGGGCATCGCCTGGGGGAGATACAGCTGCGTGGGAACTGGGTGAGGAGCTGGAAAAAGGTGATGGCTAATCGACAAGGGGGGGCGGGGTAGGAAGCCCCCCAACTCGGCTGATCACGTGGAACGTGAGAGGGCTGAACGGGCCGATAAAGAGGGCACGGGTACTCGCACACCTTAAGAAACTTAAGGCAGATGTGGTTATGTTACAGGAAACACACCTGAAACTGATAGACCAGGTTAGGCTACGCAAAGGATGGGTGGGGCAGGTGTTCCATTCGGGGCTAGATGCGAAAAACAGGGGGGTGGCTATATTAGTGGGGAAGCGGGTAATGTTCGAGGCAAAGACTATAGTGGCGGATAACGGGGGCAGATACGTGATGGTGAGTGGCAAACTACAGGGGGAGACGGTGGTTTTGGTAAACGTATATGCCCCGAACTGGGATGATGCCAATTTTATGAGGCGGATGCTAGGACGCATTCCGGACCTAGAGATGGGAAAGCTGATAATGGGGGGAGATTTTAATACGGTGTTGGAACCAGGGCTGGATAGGTCGAAGTCCAGGACTGGAAGGAGGCCGGCAGCAGCCAAGGTACTTAAAGATTTTATGGAGTAGATGGGAGGTGTAGACCCGTGGAGATTTAGCAGACCTAGGAGTAAGGAGTTCTCGTTTTTCTCCTATGTCCATAAAGTCTACTCGCGAATAGACTTTTTTGTGCTGGGTAGGGCATTGACCCCGAAGGTGAGGGGAACGGAGTATACGGCTATAGCCATTTCGGATCACGCTCCACACTGGGTGGACTTGGAGATAGGGGAGGAAACAGGAGGGCGCCCACCCTGGAGAATGGACATGGGGCTAATGGCAGATGAGGGGGTGTGTCTAAGGGTGAGGGGGTGCATTGAAAAGTACTTGGAACTCAATGATAATGGGGAGGTCCAGGTGGGAGTGGTCTGGGAGGCATTGAAGGCGGTGTTTAGAGGGGAGCTGATATCAATAAGGGCACATAAAGGGAAGCAGGAGAGTAAGGAACGGGAGCGGTTGCTGCAAGAACTTTTGAGGGTGGACAGACAATATGCGGAAGCATCGGAGGAGGGACTGTACAGGGAAAGGCAAAGGCTACATGTAGAATTTGACTTGCTGACTACAGGCACTGCAGAGGCACAATGGAGGAAGGCACAGGGTGTACAGTACGAATATGGGGAGAAGGCGAGCAGGTTGCTGGCACACCAATTGAGGAAAAGGGGAGCAGCGAGGGAAATAGGGGGAGTGAGGGATGAGGAAGGAGAGATGGAGCGGGGAGCGGAGAGAGTGAATGGAGTGTTCAAGACATTTTATAAAAAATTATATGAAGCTCAACCCCCGGATGGGAGGGAGAGAATGATGGGCTTCTTGGATCGGCTGGAATTTCCCAAGGTGGAAGAGCAGGAAAGGGTGGGACTGGGAGCACAGATCGAGGTAGAAGAAGTGGTGAAAGGAATTAGGAGCATGCAGGCGGGAAAGGCCCCGGGACCGGATGGATTCCCAGTCGAATTCTATAGAAAATATGTGGACTTGCTCGCCCCGGTACTGACGAGGACCTTTAATGAGGCAAAGGAAAGGGGACAACTGCCCCCGACTATGTCTGAAGCAACGATATCGCTTCTCTTAAAGAAGGAAAAGGACCCGCTACAATGCCGGTCCTATAGACCTATTTCCCTCCTAAATGTAGATGCCAAGGTCCTGGCCAAGGTAATGGCAATGAGAATAGAGGAATGTGTCCCGGGGGTGGTCCACGAGGACCAAACTGGGTTTGTGAAGGGGAGACAGCTGAACACGAATATACGGAGGTTGTTAGGGGTAATGATGATGGCCCCACCAGAGGGAGAAACGGAGATAGTAGTGGCGATGGATGCCGAGAAAGCATTTGATAGAGTGGAGTGGGATTATTTGTGGGAGGTGTTGAGGAGATTTGGTTTTGGAGAGGGGTATGTTAGATGGGTGCAGCTGTTGTATAGGGCCCCAGTGGCGAGCGTGGTCACGAATGGACGGGGATCTGCATATTTTCGGCTCCATAGAGGGACAAGGCAGGGATGCCCTCTGTCCCCATTATTGTTTGCACTGGCGATTGAGCCCCTGGCGATAGCGTTGAGGGGTTCCAAGAAGTGGAGGGGAGTACTTAGGGGAGGAGAAGAGCACCGGGTATCTTTGTATGCAGACGATTTGCTACTATACGTGGCGGACCCGGCGGAGGGGATGCCAGAGATAATGCGGATACTTGGGGAGTTTGGGGACTTTTCAGGGTATAAATTGAACATGGGGAAAAGTGAGTTGTTTGTGGTGCATCCAGGGGAGCAGAGTAGAGAAATAGAGGACCTACCGTTGAGGAAGGTAACAAGGGACTTTCGTTACCTGGGGATCCAGATAGCTAAGAATTGGGGCACATTGCATAGGTTAAATTTAACGCGGTTGGTGGAACAGATGGAGGAGGATTTCAAGAGATGGGATATGGTATCCCTGTCAATGGCAGGGAGGGTGCAGGCGGTTAAGATGGTGGTCCTCCCGAGATTCCTCTTTGTGTTTCAGTGCCTCCCGGTGGTGATCACGAAGGCTTTTTTTAAAAGGATTGAAAAGAGCATCATGGGTTTTGTGTGGGCCGGGAAGACCCCGAGAGTGAGGAAGGGATTCTTACAGCGTAGCAGGGATAGGGGGGGGCTGGCACTACCGAGCCTAAGTGAGTATTATTGGGCCGCTAATATTTCAATGGTGAGAAAGTGGATGGGAGAGGAGGAGGGAGCGGCGTGGAAGAGATTAGAGAGGGCGTCCTGTAGGGGGACTAGCCTACAGGCTATGGTGACAGCCCCATTGCCGTTCTCACCGAGGAACTACACCACAAGCCCGGTGGTGGTGGCTACACTGAAGATTTGGGGACAGTGGAGACGGCATAGGGGAAAGACTGGAGCCTTGGGGGGGTCGCCGATAAGAAACAACCATAGGTTTGCCCCGGGGGGAATGGATGGGGGATATGGAATGTGGCAAAGAGCAGGAATAACGCAACTGAAAGATCTGTTTGTGGATGGGAAGTTCGCGAGTCTGGGAGCGTGACCGAGAAATATGGGTTGCCCCAAGGGAATGCATTCAGGTATATGCAACTGAGGGCTTTTGCGAGGCAACAGGTGAGGGAATTCCCGCAGCTCCCGACACAAGAGGTGCAGGACAGAGTGATCTCAAAGACATGGGTGGGGGATGGTAAGGTGTCAGATATATATAGGGAAATGAGGGACGAAGGGGAGACTATGGTAGATGAACTAAAAGGGAAATGGGAAGAAGAGCTGGGGGAGGAGATCGAGGAGGGGCTGTGGGCAGATGCCCTAAGCAGGGTAAACTCGTCGTCCTCGTGTGCGAGGCTAAGCCTGATTCAGTTTAAGGTATTACACAGGGCACATATGACTGGAGCACGGCTCAGTAAATTTTTTGGGGTGGAGGATAGGTGTGCGAGGTGCTCGAGAAGCCCAGCGAATCATACCCATATGTTTTGGTCATGCCCGGCACTACAGGGGTTTTGGATGGGGGTGCCAAAGGTGCTTTCAAAAGTAGTAGGAGTCCGGGTCGAACCAAGCTGGGGGTTGGCTATATTTGGGGTTGCACAAGAGCCGGGAGTGCAGGAGGCGAGAGAGGCCGATGTTTTGGCCTTTGCGTCCCTAGTAGCCCGGCGCAGGATATTGCTAATGTGGAAAGAAGCCAAGCCCCCGGGGGTGGAGACCTGGATAAATGACATGGTGGGGTTTATAAAGCTAGAGCGGATTAAGTTCGTCCTAAGGGGGTCGGCTCAAGGGTTCACCAGGCGGTGGCAACCGTTCGTCGAATACCTCGCAGAAAGATAGACGGAATGGGAAAAAGAAGGCAGCAGCAGCAGCCCAGGATCGGGAGGGGGGGGGGGGGGGGGGAGGGGTGGGGGTGGGGGGGGGGGGGGTGAGAAGGAACCAGAAGGACTCTCAGGGTTGTTAATATATACTGTATAGTATGTATAGGTCGTTGCTACAGATAATTATATATTGGACTGTTAAATTATATTTTTGGAGAGTGTTACTTGTGACAAGGCAGTTGCCAATTAGGGCTAGTTTTCATTTTTGTTATTTATTATTTATTCATTTTTTGTTTATAAAATAGGTCATTGTTATTTGTGTTGTTATAATATTGTGTAAAGGATGCACAATGTACTGTGTTGGTTGACCAAAAATTTTCAATAAAATATTTAATAAAAAAAAAAAGATTCCAGCATCCGCAGTAATTTGCTTTTATCAAGTATCCGATATTCTTCTTGGTCATTCCCAGCTTAAATTTGCATTTTTGTCCCTCATCCCCCAACCTCAGTTAATGCAAACCTGGTTTCTCTTTTCTCTCCCAGTTAAGATTTTCTTCAGTTAGCACTGCACCCTTTCTTCTGAGTTAATCTGGCATGCTCACTTATTTTCCCCCAACACATTCCTCCTAGATACTACCATCTTGTTTCCAATCACATTTATTTCCCTCCAATGCTGCTTCTTTGTGAGTGTTGCTGCCAAATCTTCTGTAATTGTCACTTATATTTATGGTAAGTGAGTTTTCTGTTCTTGCCAGACTTTCCACCTCAAGTATGAAGAGACAGAAATTACTCCCACTCATGTTAGGAGTGATCTTGAAAAGATAGAGGCCTGGTTTGTGTTGATTTTTATCATGCAACAGTGACCTACCTCCAAATAGTTTGGTGTGAAGTTCTGAGGGTTGGCAAGTACCCCATTTACTAATTTCTTCAAATATGGTAATGACAACTTAGTTCCATCTTTTGGGACTATGGGAAGGATCACCTTTAAGCAATTTATATTAGAAGTCACCTGAAAAATATATCCTTGCATTGCTAGAGATAAGCTCTGGATATAGATGTTGGGTGGGATTCTGTGATCCTGAGGCTAAGTGTTGACGCGTCGGAAACATTGCGTTTCTTGACGGCGTCAACACTCAGGATCAGCAATTCTGGCTCCTACAGGGGGCCAGCACGGCACTGGAGCGGTTCACGCCGCTCCAGCTGCTGATCCCGGCGTCAACTGGGCGCTGCAGGATCCACGCATGCGCAGTGGCACCAGCGCCAATACGCACATGCGCAGTGGCACTGGCGCCAAGCACGGATGCGCAGTGGCTTCCTTCAACGCACCGGTACCGACGCAACATGGCGCAGGACTACAGGGGCCGGCGCAGAAGTAAGGAAGCTCCCAGACACAGAGGCCGGCCCGACGATTGATGGGCCCCGATGGCGGGCCAGGCCACATCTGAGGCCCCCCCCGGGGTCGGAGCATCCCATCCTCCCCCCCACAGGCTGCCCCCCGACCCTTCCACGCTGAGTTCCCGCTGGCTGAGAGCAGGTGTGGACAGCGCCAACGGGACTTGCCGTTTTTATGACGGCCGCTCGGCCCATCCCGGGCCGAGAATCGGCGAGCTGGCCGCGTAGAGCGGCCCCCGACCGGCACCGTGCCAACTACGCCGGCGCCAATAGTGCCGTTTCTCTGCTCTGCCCAGGCATGGGGAAGGAATGGTGGAAGACGTGACGGAAGTAACATTAATGCTTCAGAAAAGTGCTAACTAAAGCTCGAGAAGTGAGATCAATAAAGACTAAAGAAGAGAGAGAGGGAATCAGTGAATGAAAGAAAACAATGGAAGAGCACAGAACTGATGATAAGAGAGCACCTGAAAAGGGCATTCAGAAGAAAGAGAAAGAATGAGGGTGATTGAGCCAAGCACCAGGAGAATGGAAAAGAGGATAAGTAGGTGGAAGGATAATGAGCGTTTTAAAATTCAATCTCAGGTTGCGGCCATTGCTGACAAAACTGGAATTTATTTCCCATCCATAATTGCCCTAAGAAATTAGGATTCTTCAACCAATAGTTTCAGGGTGGTTTGATACAGTTAAGTCGCTTGTTAGGCAGAGTACAGCTGAAGCCAATTTTGGAAATGAAGCCACATATAGGCCAAATTAGATAAGGACAACATGTTTCCTTCCCTAAACTAGGTAGGCTTTTTGCAACCAGTAAATAAAATGGTAAACCATATTTAGTTGCAGTGCCATGCAGTTCTGACATTGGAATGGAATCTATGGAAGGGCCAAAAGTCTCGAGGCACGTTTATAACATATTCAGCTCCCAATGGAGGCAGAGATGCATTTTGTTAAAGATAATCTCTTTAGGAATTGATTTTATGAGAAGAGCCTTTCCTCAGTCTCAGCAGTCCAGCTTTTAGCTGGTGAGAGTTCTTCTGAGACCTTTAAAAAGTGTACTAAGTGGAATTCCAGAGGAATTCTAGGAACTGCTTGACTCATTTCCTGAATGTCATAGATTATCATGGCCCTCGATTACCCCTTTGCAAACAAAGGTGGGACTTGTGCCATGATCGGTTCGGAATGTTGCACCTATATCCCCGATAGTTCGGAGAACATCACTCACCTCGTGGATCATATCCACAAAGAGGTTAAGAAACTGCATGAAACATCAAGGGATAGGTGGTTAGATTGGTTATTTGCCGGATCATGGGGGTCTTACCTGGTGCATGGATTGATAATCCTGGTAGTTGTAATACTTGTAATAATTATGTTTAGCTTCCTAATGAAATGCTTGTGTAAAAGTGTCAGTGCAGCAGTAATTTCTCAACAGTTAATGCAGCAACATGAAGTGCGCTTTGAAGAGTTAATGGATGTGAAAGAAAGTGCAGATGAACGTAAGAAAATGATAGACGTACAGATAGAATGGGAGAGACTGAGACGATTGGCTATGGATTAGAAATTATGATGAAATGATAAAAGGGGGGAATGAGAATATGGCTTAAGCTATATAATGTCAAACAGAGTTTTAGTCTGGATCTAGAATCAAGCTTGATGGGAAAATGAAATGTCAAAGAGAACTTTTGGTCGAATGGAATTTATGTTATCTCTTATGTTTTTGCGCTAGACAGTTGCAGTAACAAAACACGGCCTTGGGAATCGTTTCTAATTCTACAGATAACTATATTTTAGCTGAGAGCCACAGAATACTGTATTTCTCAGGCCGCCTCTCAAGGGGCTGTCCTTGGGAAGGAAACATTGTCATTTTATTATATAAGTAATTGTCTGCTGTATTAACTTTGACTTGCATCTGTAGACACTCTGATGTACAGTGCTCAAGTCCCGGCCGTGCATAAACGTACGTTGAAGTAACTTGGTGTTCGATTGATCATTTCATCCGGACTGAAAAGAAACTAATTCACAGTGGGAGCGGAGGGAGCATCGGTCTGGTCCTCACTCTGTAATAACCACCGGTTTGCTCCGGGAAGGATGCACGGGAGGTTTCGGAGATAGCAGAGGGCAGGAATTGAGAGGATGGGGGATATGTTAATAGAAGGGAGCTTTCCTAGCTTGAGGGAGCTGGAGGAGAAATTTGGATTGGCGAAGGGAAACAAATTTAGGTACCTGCAGGTGCGGGACTTCCTACGTAGACAGGTCTCAACCTTCCCGCTCCTACCACCGAGGGGGATTCAGGATAGGGTAGTTTCCAGAGTGGGGGTGGGAGAAGGGAAGGTCTCCGACATCTATAAGGAGCTCATGGGGTCAGAGGACATGCAGACTGAGGAGCTGAAGCGCAAATGGGAAGAGGAGCTAGGAGGAGAGATAGAGGATGGTCTCTGGGCGGATGCATTGAGTAGAGTCAACACATCCACAACATGCGCCATGCTCAGCCTGATACAGTTTAAGGTCGTTCACCGGGCTCACATAACAGTGGCCCGGATGAGCAGGTTCTTTGGTGTAGAAGACAGGTGTGCGGGGTGGGCCAGCGAACCATGCCCATATGTTCTGGGCATGCTCGAAGCTTAGGGGATTCTGGCAGGGGTTTGCAGACATCATGTCCACAGTGTTAAAAACAGGGGTGGCACCGAGTCCGGAGGCTGGCGTGGGTTGACAGCGGCGGGACTTCGGCCCATCGCGGACCAGAGAATCGGCGGGGGTGGACGATTTCCGCCGACCGGCGCAGCGCGATTCCCGCTCCCGCCGAATCTCTAGTGGCGGAGAATTCGGGACACGGCGGGGGCAGGATTCACGCCAGCCCCCGGCGATTCTCCGACCAGGTGGGGGGTCGGAGAATCGCGCCCCTGATTCTTCTTGCAGTAACTGAATCCACAGTTGCAGTTTTTTAGGTGAACCAAATTATTTTAAAATTCGATATATATGTGATGCTTATTGAAGCCCTGGCGAGGAAGTGGTGAGTGAATTTAAAGGTCCAGGAAATTTCGATGGAACTTGTGAAGATAAAAACGGTGTATACTGGGGAAACGGGTAGAGATGCAATTCTGAATCAATTGCTATTGCTAATTTCATGTGCCTGACTTCACTCCAATAGAACTCTATAAAACATGGAGCCAACCAATGAGTACAAAACTGGAACTTATAAAAGGAGAAGAAAGGTCAAGAAAAAGATAGGAGAAAATTAGAATAACATGCTTTGCAGATAATTTATCGACAAAATATGCTTAATATTTTTCTGCACAAATTGTTAGTTATGTTTTATTTTTTGTAAAACTGAAATAAAGGGTTTGTTAAAAGCTGAGATAACACAACAATGTAATCTGGGTATTTCTTTGATTACAAGGACATATGAAATCAGAGCAGGAGTGGGCCGGATGGCTGCTTGAGCCAGCTCCAGCATTCATTATGATCATGGCTGATCTGATCTCGGCCTTAATTTAATTTTCCTTCCTGTTCCCCATAAATCCTGACTGCCCTATTGCTCAAAAATCTGCTATCAAAGGCTTGATTCAATGAGTCAGCCTCCACAGCTCTCTGGATTAAAGAATTTCAAAGATTAACAACCTTCTGAGGGAAAAAAAAATCCTTAGCACCTCCCTCTTAAATGGGTAACTCTTTATTCTAAAATTATGTCCACTAGATCTCAATTCCCCCACAAGGGGAAACATCCCCCCAGCATTTACCCTGTCAAGCCCCTTCAGAATCTTGCATATTTCAATAAGATCACCCCTCATCCTTCTAAATGCCAATGAGTATAGGGCAAAACTGCATAACCTTTCATCATAAGGCAACTCCTTCAGTCATGGAATTAGCCTAATGAGCCTTTTTTGAACTGTCCCCAATGCAAGTATATCCCTTCTTAAATAAGGGGACCAAAATTGTACACAGTACTTAAGGTGTAGTCTCACCAATGGTCTGGTCAGTTGTAGCAAGACATCCCCATTAAACCATGAATTCTTATCTCGTGAAGTAACCTTTAATGTGGCAAATGCCTTTGGAAATCCAATACAATACATCTACTGTTTCTTCTTTGTCAAACACAATTTCCCTCTTGAGGAGTCCCGAAAAGGTGACTCACAGATAGGAAATACAGCAACTAAGCAACAGTCCAAGTCCCAGCCGGACCATCCAGAGATGCTGGCTCCTTCCTGGGCTGGTTTTAATCTCAGGGAATTAACAAGCCCCCCACTGTGGGGCCTCTGCCCCTCAGCCGGGGGAGCTCATACTCCATGACCCCTACAGGGAGATCAATTGGGTTGTCCCCGTGGGTCTCGTGGGGGTTACAACACCTATAATAAAACATTGTTTACTCTGTCTGATTGTATTATTATTTCCCAAATGTTCTGCATCTACTTCCTTAATAACAGATTTCAGCATTTTTCCAAAGACAGGCATTAGACTAACTGGCCTATAGTTTTCTGCTTTCTGTCTAACTTCTTTGTTGAATTGTGGTGTTCAATTTGTGGTTTGCCATCTGCTGAGATCTTTCCGGAACATGGGGAATTTTGGAAGATTACAGCCAGCGCATCCAATTTCTTTGTAGCACTTTTACTTTCCCCTTGATTTTCTTTTACTTTAGGTGTTCTTTTAGTGCCTTCTACCATGAAGACAGATGCAAAATATTTGTTCAATGTCTCTGTCATTTCCTTGTTTTCTATCATCCTCTCATCCTCTCAGGGGCCAATGTTTATTTTAGCTACACTCTTCATTTTGATACACTTGTAGAAGCTCTCCCTTATCTGTCTTTATATTTCCTGCTGGTTTATTCTCATATCCTATTCCACCCTTCTTTTTGTCATCTTTTGCTCATTTCCAAATCTTCTGGCCTACCACTGATCTTTGTAATATTATATACCTTTTCTTTCAATTTGTTATCATCCTTAAATTTCCTTAGTTCATTCTTCTTGCAGATACTTTTTTTCTCAGTGGAATATATCTATTGATAGTTTTGAGATATCTCCTTAAGTTCCTGCCATTGCTTACATACGAATATATAAATTAGGAGTAGGCCACTTGGCCTCTTGAGCCTGCCTTGCCATTCAATAAGATCATCGCTGATCTGACTGTAACCTCAAGTTCACATTCCCACCTACTCACGAAAACCCTTCACCCCCTCATCTCCGGTGGCGGCCATGGTGTAAGTGGTCGCGCATTTGGTAGGTTCCGCTCAAGGCTGTTTTTTGGACCTTTTCCCCATTTGTCGGGTGGATGTTTTGTGGAAAAAAGGTGTAGGGCTGACTGGAGAAAAGTTTGACTCCACTGGTGGGGTTGGTGGATGGATCCACAGACCAGAAGAGGGTCAAGAAGAAGGGAGCAGTTGGAGCAAGAGAATATTTGTGCGCCACAGGTCAAGATGGCAGAGGGTAAAGGGTCTGCATTGCCTGCCCAATGATCGTAACTGGTGTACTTTTTTAATGAAAAGTTTAGCCGACAGAGGAGGGAGACCCAGGGTGACCTAGCCAAGATGGTGGAACCGTTAAAAGCGGGAATTGACCGCGTGGAGCAGAGGCTGGAGTCCCAGGACCAGGCTATTCGGAAAGTGGAGAAGGCGATGGGGAGCATGAGGAGCAGTTTGCCTCGTTGGCAGTTGTAGTCACCACTGATGTATACATTGTATCTAGAAGATGTTGATATAGGTGCTTTACGGTAAGGCCCCTGTACTACAGGTACAGGGGTAGATCCCTGCCTGCTGGTTCCACCCAGTAGGCGGAGTATAAATATGTGTGCTCCCAGTACAGCAGCCATTTCGTCAGCTGCTGTAGGAGGCCACACATCTCAATTTAATAAAGCCTCGATTACATCCTACTCTCGTCTTTTTGTAATTGATCGTGCATCAATTTATTACACTGAGTTTTTCAGAAGATGGACCTCTGCATCAAGCCGGATCGCCTGCAGCTGCATCCGCAAGCAGACAACGCTAAAAAGGACTTTGAACATTGGCTAGCCTGTTTTGAAGCGTACATCGGGTCTGAGCCAGACCAATTCCAGAAGCACAGAAGCTCCAGATCCTTTACACGCAGCTGAGCTCCAAAGTCTTTCCACTTGTCCAGGGCACGCTGACCTACGCAGAGGCCATGGCACTACTGAAGGAAAACTACGCTCAGCGGACTAACACACTCTAAGCCAGGCACCTCCTCTCCACGCGGCGTCAACTTCGCGGTGAGTCGGTGGAAGATTTCTGGCGTGCCCTGATCCCCCTAGTTGGAGACTATGACTGCCAGGCCGTTTCGGCCACGGAACACATGAATTTGCGAATGAGAGACACATTTGTTACGGGCATAGGGTCTGACTACATCCGCCAGCACCTCTTAGAGAGGGCCACGCTCGTCCTCGCGGCGACCAAAAAACTAGCGCTTTCACTTACGGTCGTATCACGCAACATTCAGGCCTATGCCCCCGACCGTGCGGCCCACTCCCCCCCCCGTGCATCGTGGACTCCGCAGACGGCCGCCCCATCGTGGACCCCATCAGCGACCGCCCTCAGCCAATCCCACGCCTGTGCCGCGCAGCAGCCAACCAACCCCAGGGGGCCCAAATGCTATTTCTGTGGGCAGTCAAAACACCCCGACAGCACTGCCCGGTGCGGAGCACCCTCTGCAAGGCCTGTGGCAAGAAGGGACATTTTGCTGCAGTGTGCCAGGCCCGCTCAATCGCCGCTATTGTCCCGGCACCCCTCACGTGCAGCCAGTGGGCGACGCCATCTTCCCCTCCTAGGACCACGTGCGGCCAGTGGACGCCGCCATCTTGCCCGACTCGCAACACGTGCGGCCCGTAGGTGCCGCCATCTTGTTCCTCCCAGGACCAATGGGCGCCGCCATCTTGCTTCCCCCATGACACGCCGCCATCTTACCCGACTCAGGACCCATGCCCGTCGGGCACCCTATCCAGCCGTTCATCACCTGCAACCTTGGTACTCGGCCTGGACTTCCAGTGCAACCGCCAGAGCCTAACCCTGAAATTCGGTGGGCGCCTACCACCCCTTACTGTGTGCGGCCTCACGACCCTTAAGGTCGACCCACCTTCCCTTTTTGCAAACCTAACCCCGGATTGCAAACCCGTCGCCACCAGGAGCAGACGGTACAGCACCCAGGACAGGAACGTCATCAGGTCTGAAGTCCAGCGGCTGCTTCGGGAAGGCACCATCGAGGCCAGCAACAGCCCCTGGAGAGCCCAAGTGGTAGTGGTCAAAACCGGGGTGAAAAACAGGATGGTCGTTGACTACAATCAGACCATCAATCGGTACACGCAGCTCGACGCGTACCCCTTCCCACGTATATCTGATATGATCAATCAGATTGCACAGTACCGGGTCTTCTCGACAGTAGACCTGAAATCTGCCTACCACCAGCTCCCATCCGCAAGGAGGACCGCCCATACACTGCGTTCGAGGCAGACGGTCGCCTGAGGGTTCCCTTCGGCGTCATCAACGGGGCTGCCAGGCTAGCTAGGCGCGCTAGTTAACGGGAGCACAGTGGGGGGGCGGTCAGGTGGTTCATGTAGCAGAGGGGGATGGGGTAGTTATTATTATAGTTTTGTTTAAGGGAAGAGAGGAGGGAGAGCTCCTGACAAAGGTGTTGTTGCTGTGGCGTAGCGTGGGAGGGAGTGATAATGGTGGACATCTGAGGGTGGGCCTGAAGAGCCGTGTGGCATGGGCTGGCCTGAGAAGGGGTATGGTTGATTGGCAGGGGAGGGAGGGTGGGGTGCCCTCCGACTAGGTTGGTCACATGGAGCGTGAGGGGGATAAATGGGCCAGTTAAACGGTCGCGTGTTTTCGCATACCTGAGGAGCTGTAGGAGGCCACACATCTCAATTTAATAAAGCCTCGATTACATCCTACTCTCGTCTTTTTGTAATTGATCGTGCATCAATTTATTACACTGAGTTTTTCAGAAGATGGACCTCTGCATCAAGCCGGATCGCCTGCAGCTGCATCCGCAAGCAGACAACGCTAAAAAGGACTTTGAACATTGGCTAGCCTGTTTTGAAGCGTACATCGGGTCTGAGCCAGACCAATTCCAGAAGCACAGAAGCTCCAGATCCTTTACACGCAGCTGAGCTCCAAAGTCTTTCCACTTGTCCAGGGCACGCTGACCTACGCAGAGGCCATGGCACTACTGAAGGAAAACTACGCTCAGCGGACTAACACACTCTAAGCCAGGCACCTCCTCTCCACGCGGCGTCAACTTCCCGGTGAGTCGGTGGAAGATTTCTGGCGTGCCCTGCTCCCCCTAGTTGGAGACTATGACTGCCAGGCCGTTTCGGCCACGGAACACATGAATTTGCGAATGAGAGACACATTTGTTACGGGCATAGGGTCTGACTACATCCGCCAGCACCTCTTAGAGAGGGCCACGCTCGTCCTCGCGGCGACCAAAAAACTAGCGCTTTCACTTACGGTCGTATCACGCAACATTCAGGCCTATGCCCCCGACCGTGCGGCCCACCCCCCCCCCCGTGCATCGTGGACTCCGCAGACGGCCGCCCCATCGTGGACCCCATCAGCGACCGCCCTCAGCCAATCCCACGCCTGTGCCGCGCAGCAGCCAACCAACCCCAGGGGGCCCAAATGCTATTTCTGTGGGCAGTCAAAACACCCCGACAGCACTGCCCGGTGCGGAGCACCCTCTGCAAGGCCTGTGGCAAGAAGGGACATTTTGCTGCAGTGTGCCAGGCCCGCTCAATCGCCGCTATTGTCCCGGCACCCCTCACGTGCAGCCAGTGGGCGACGCCATCTTCCCCTCCTAGGACCACGTGCGGCCAGTGGACGCCGCCATCTTGCCCGACTCGCAACACGTGCGGCCCGTAGGTGCCGCCATCTTGTTCCTCCCAGGACCAATGGGCGCCGCCATCTTGCTTCCCCCATGACACGCCGCCATCTTACCCGACTCAGGACCCATGCCCGTCGGGCACCCTATCCAGCCGCTCATCACCTGCAACCTTGGTACTCGGCCTGGACTTCCAGTGCAACCGCCAGAGCCTAACCCTGAAATTCGGTGGGCGCCTACCACCCCTTACTGTGTGCGGCCTCACGACCCTTAAGGTCGACCCACCTTCCCTTTTTGCAAACCTAACCCCGGATTGCAAACCCGTCGCCACCAGGAGCAGACGGTACAGCACCCAGGACAGGAACGTCATCAGGTCTGAAGTCCAGCGGCTGCTTCGGGAAGGCACCATCGAGGCCAGCAACAGCCCCTGGAGAGCCCAAGTGGTAGTGGTCAAAACCGGGGTGAAAAACAGGATGGTCGTTGACTACAATCAGACCATCAATCGGTACACGCAGCTCGACGCGTACCCCTTCCCACGTATATCTGATATGATCAATCAGATTGCACAGTACCGGGTCTTCTCGACAGTAGACCTGAAATCTGCCTACCACCAGCTCCCATCCGCAAGGAGGACCGCCCATACACTGCGTTCGAGGCAGACGGTCGCCTGAGGGTTCCCTTCGGCGTCATCAACGGGGCTGCCAGGCTAGCTAGGCGCGCTAGTTAACGGGAGCACAGTGGGGGGGCGGTCAGGTGGTTCATGTAGCAGAGGGGGATGGGGTAGTTATTATTATAGTTTTGTTTAAGGGAAGAGAGGAGGGAGAGCTCCTGACAAAGGTGTTGTTGCTGTGGCGTAGCGTGGGAGGGAGTGATAATGGTGGACATCTGAGGGTGGGCCTGAAGAGCCGTGTGGCATGGGCTGGCCTGAGAAGGGGTATGGTTGATTGGCAGGGGAGGGAGGGTGGGGTGCCCTCCGACTAGGTTGGTCACATGGAGCGTGAGGGGGATAAATGGGCCAGTTAAACGGTCGCGTGTTTTCGCATACCTGAGGAGCTGTAGGAGGCCACACATCTCAATTTAATAAAGCCTCGATTACATCCTACTCTCGTCTTTTTGTAATTGATCGTGCATCAATTTATTACACTGAGTTTTTCAGAAGATGGACCTCTGCATCAAGCCGGATCGCCTGCAGCTGCATCCGCAAGCAGACAACGCTAAAAAGGACTTTGAACATTGGCTAGCCTGTTTTGAAGCGTACATCGGGTCTGAGCCAGACCAATTCCAGAAGCACAGAAGCTCCAGATCCTTTACACGCAGCTGAGCTCCAAAGTCTTTCCACTTGTCCAGGGCACGCTGACCTACGCAGAGGCCATGGCACTACTGAAGGAAAACTACGCTCAGCGGACTAACACACTCTAAGCCAGGCACCTCCTCTCCACGCGGCGTCAACTTCCCGGTGAGTCGGTGGAAGATTTCTGGCGTGCCCTGCTCCCCCTAGTTGGAGACTATGACTGCCAGGCCGTTTCGGCCACGGAACACATGAATTTGCGAATGAGAGACACATTTGTTACGGGCATAGGGTCTGACTACATCCGCCAGCACCTCTTAGAGAGGGCCACGCTCGTCCTCGCGGCGACCAAAAAACTAGCGCTTTCACTTACGGTCGTATCACGCAACATTCAGGCCTATGCCCCCGACCGTGCGGCCCACCCAACCCCCCCGTGCATCGTGGACTCCGCAGACGGCCGCCCCATCGTGGACCCCATCAGCGACCGCCCTCAGCCAATCCCACGCCTGTGCCGCGCAGCAGCCAACCAACCCCAGGGGGCCCAAATGCTATTTCTGTGGGCAGTCAAAACACCCCGACAGCACTGCCCGGTGCGGAGCACCCTCTGCAAGGCCTGTGGCAAGAAGGGATATTTTGCTGCAGTGTGCCAGGCCCGCTCAATCGCCGCTATTGTCCCGGCACCCCTCACGTGCAGCCAGTGGGCGACGCCATCTTCCCCTCCTAGGACCACGTGCGGCCAGTGGACGCCGCCATCTTGCCCGACTCGCAACACGTGCGGCCCGTAGGTGCCGCCATCTTGTTCCTCCCAGGACCAATGGGCGCCGCCATCTTGCTTCTCCCATGACACGCCGCCATCTTACCCGACTCAGGACCCATGCCCGTCGGGCACCCTATCCAGCCGCTCATCACCTGCAACCTTGGTACTCGGCCTGGACTTCCAGTGCAACCGCCAGAGCCTAACCCTGAAATTCGGTGGGCGCCTACCACCCCTTACTGTGTGCGGCCTCACGACCCTTAAGGTCGACCCACCTTCCCTTTTTGCAAACCTAACCCCGGATTGCAAACCCGTCGCCACCAGGAGCAGACGGTACAGCACCCAGGACAGGAACGTCATCAGGTCTGAAGTCCAGCGGCTGCTTCGGGAAGGCACCATCGAGGCCAGCAACAGCCCCTGGAGAGCCCAAGTGGTAGTGGTCAAAACCGGGGTGAAAAACAGGATGGTCGTTGACTACAATCAGACCATCAATCGGTACACGCAGCTCGACGCGTACCCCTTCCCACGTATATCTGATATGATCAATCAGATTGCACAGTACCGGGTCTTCTCGACAGTAGACCTGAAATCTGCCTACCACCAGCTCCCATCCGCAAGGAGGACCGCCCATACACTGCGTTCGAGGCAGACGGTCGCCTGAGGGTTCCCTTCGGCGTCATCAACGGGGCTGCCAGGCTAGCTAGGCGCGCTAGTTAACGGGAGCACAGTGGGGGGGCGGTCAGGTGGTTCATGTAGCAGAGGGGGATGGGGTAGTTATTATTATAGTTTTGTTTAAGGGAAGAGAGGAGGGAGAGCTCCTGACAAAGGTGTTGTTGCTGTGGCGTAGCGTGGGAGGGAGTGATAATGGTGGACATCTGAGGGTGGGCCTGAAGAGCCGTGTGGCATGGGCTGGCCTGAGAAGGGGTATGGTTGATTGGCAGGGGAGGGAGGGTGGGGTGCCCTCCGACTAGGTTGGTCACATGGAGCGTGAGGGGGATAAATGGGCCAGTTAAACGGTCGCGTGTTTTCGCATACCTGAGGAGCTTGAAGGCGGACGTGGCCTTTTTACAAGAAACACACTTGAAGTTCGGGGATCAGACAAGGCTGAGGAAAGGGTGGGTAGGGTAGGGCTTCCATTCGGGATTAGACATGAAGACGCGGGGGGTGGCGGCGCTGGTAAATAAACAGGTGGCATTTGAGGTGGGGAACATAGTAGCAGATTTGGGGGGGCGAAGGTTCGTAATGGTGAGTGGGAAGCTGGAAGGGAAGCCAGTGGTCCTGGTAAATGTTTATGCCTCAAATTGGGACGATATGGAGTTTATGAGGCAAGTGCTGGGGAAGATCCTGGATCTGGACTTGCACAGGCGGATTCTGTGGGGGGGAACTTTAACACGGTTATTGATCCAAGGTTGGACCGGTCAAGCCTGAGGTCGTGGAGGGTGTCGGCAGTGGCAAAGGAAGTGAAGGGATTCATGGAGCCCATGATGTGCAAGGGCGGGGAAAGGGTGGGGGGGACCCGTGGAGGTTTGGGAGGCCGAGGGCGAAGGAGGTTTTGAACTTTTCCCATGTACACAGGATGTACTCTTGGATTTATTTTTTTTGTGGTGGACAAGATGCTGTTGACTTGGGGTACCCGCTGATCATGGTTTCAGACCACGCGCCGCATTGGTTGGACTTGCAAATGGACTGGAGGAAGACAGCACCCACAATAGTGGCTGGACGTAGGGTTGCTAGTAGATGAGGAGGTATGTGAGCAGGTGAGGGCCGCCATTTGGGGATATGTGAAACTAAATGACCGCACACTGTGGGAAATACTCAAGGCAGTGATTAGGGGGGAGTTCATATTGATCCGAGTGCATAGGGAGAAGGAGGAGCGATCAGAGATGGCAAGGCTGGTGGACAAGATTCTGCGGGTGGACAGGACTTATTAAGTGGCCCAGAGGCAGGATTGTTGAAGGAGAGGCAGAAGCTTGATGGAGTTCGGGCTGGTGTCCATGGGGAAGACAGTAGGGCAGTTGCAGAGGGCCCGAGAGGCAGTGTATGAGTACAGACAGAAGGCTACTAGGATGCTGGCCCACCAACTAAGAAAACAGGAGGCAGCGAGGGAGATTGGAACGGTGAAGGATGGTAGGGGTGGAATGGTATTGGACCCGGTGGGAGTAAATGGGATATTTGACGACGTTTACAGGATGCTCTACGAATCGGAACCCCCGGCTGGGGGAGGAAATGGGGCGATTCCTGGACAGGTTGCAGTTCCCCAAGGTGGAGGAGGACCTGGTAAAGGGGTTGGGAGCACCCATTGCACTGGCAGAGGTAATGGAGGGTATGGGGGCGATGCACGCAGGGAAGGCCCTGGGCCCAGAAGGCCCTAGGCCCAGACGCTTTTTCAAAGAATTCATAGAATTTACAGTGCAGAAGAAGGCCATTCAGCCCATCGAGTCTGCACTGGCCCTTGGAAAGAGCACCCGACAAGCCCATACCTCCACCTTGTCCCCGCAACCCAGTAACCCCACCTAACCTTTTAGGAAACTAAGAGCAATTTAACATGACCAATCCACCTAACCTAGATATCTTTGGATTGTGGGAGGAAACCGGAGAACCCGAGGGAAACCTATGCACAGACAGTGACCCAAGCCAGGAATCGAACCTGGGACCCTGGAGCTGTGAAGCAACAGTGCTAACCACTGTGCTACCGTGCCGCTACCGTTTCCGGTAGAACTTTATTAAATGTTTTTGAGCGATCTGGGGTCCCTGCTGGTAAGGTCATTCAATGGAGCAAGGGAGAAGGAGGAGGTGGCGGTCTCTATGGATGCGGAGAAGGCCTTTGATCGGGTAGAATGGGAATATTTGTGAGAGTACTGGGGTGATTTGGGTTCGGGCAGGGTTTTGTGGACTGGGTCCGGGTGTTTTATCAAGCTCCGGCAGCGTGTGTAAGGACGAACCAGGTGAGTTTGGGGTATTTTCGACTGTATTATGGGACGCAGCAGGGATGCCCTCTCTTCTCACGCTCCTTGCCTTGGCGATAGAGCCACTGGCAATGACGCTCAGTGCGGGGGCATGGGTGGAGCATAGGGTTTCGCTATATGCAGACGATCTATTGCGGGGGGGCTGAACGTGGGGTTCGGGGGGGTGATGGCGGGCAGGGAAAGAGCGGTTTGGAGACCTGTTTGTGGGGACCATGTGAGGAAACAAGTGCCATCCTTTGCTGACCTGCAAGTGATGTTGAAAGCAGGGATTGGTGAGGGGGGCAGTGTGTCAGAGATTTGCAAAGACTTAATGGACTTAGAGGGCACCCAGTAAGGAGAGGTTAAGCGGAAGTGGGAGCAAGAGCTGGGGAGGGTGCCGGAGGCTGGGTTATGAGAGGAGGCTCTGAGAAGGGTGAATGCATCCTCTTCATGTGCTAGGCTTAGCCTCATTCAATTTAAAGTAGTCTACAGGACACATCTAACGGTGGCCAGAATGAACAGGCTTTTTGAGAGGATGAAGAATAGGTGTGGGCACGAGGGGTCCCAATAACCATGTCCGCATGTTTTTGACCTGTCCGAAGCTGGAGGGATTTTGGCATGATGTCTGAGGTGCTGAGGGTGAAGGTAGTCCTGAGTCCAGAAGTGGCAATTTTTGAAGTGCCGGAAGACCCGTGAGTTCAGGGGGTGAGGGAGGCCTACGTTTTGGCCCTTGCCCCTCTGGTAGACCGCAGATGGATCTTGTTGGGATGGAGGCCGAACCCGGGGGTGTGGGTGAGCGTCCTCGCATAATTTCTTAGGTTGGAAAAAATCAAGTTTGGCTTGAGAGGGTCTGTGGAGGGGTTTGTCTGGAGATGGAAACCGTTTAGCAATTTCTTCCAGGTTAATTAAGTCTGCAGGGTGGGGGGGAGAGAGGTGGGGGGACTTTGGGGTTAAAAAAGGAGGCAGAGTGGGAGGAGGGTAACAACAGGGTGGGTGGGGCACAGGGGTGTTCGTTATTTATTTGTTATGAGATTTCCTGATTGTTCTCGTTTTGGTTTTGGTTGTGTTTGATGTATATGTATATATGTCAATGGCTTTGTAAAAACATTTAAGAAACCTTCATCCCTTTGCTTACCAAGAATTTATCTAGCTTTGTTTTAAAATTTCCAAAGACTCTGCTTCCACTGTGTTTTGAGGAAGAGTTCCAGAGACTCACTCCCCATTGAGGGAAAAATTGCTTCTTATCTAGTATCCTGCATTTTATTCTATTTTCTCAGTCTACTTTAGCCCAATCTGTTTTCAGATCTTTGTAATTTATTTAAGTTTAAGTCTAAGTTTAAGTTTCTCACCCTGACTCTGTGTGTGAAATTCTATCATGTTATGATCACTGGTTCCTTGATGATCGTATACTGTGAGTCCACTAATTAATCCTGTCCCATTACACATTGGCAGGTCGAAAGTACCTGGATAAAACAGCAAACCAATGGTCAGTTAGCCTTGATATCAATACTTGAGAAAATGCTAGAAGTTGTTCAAAAAGATGTGGTAACTGGGCACTTGGAAAAGTGTAATATGATTCGATGGAGCCAACATGGTTTTTCAAAAGGGAAATCATGTTTAATAAATCTATTTGTATTTTTTGAGGGAGGAACTGACAGGGTGAATAAAGGGAACAAGAGAATGTAATATATTTGGAATTTCAGAAGGCATTCATCAAGGTGCTACACTGAAAGTTGTCACAGCATTGGATATAATATATTAGTCTAGATCGAGGATTAGTTTGTGACCAAAAAACAGTGAGTAAGAATAAATGGGTGATTTCAGGTTGTCTGAAACTAGTTTGATGCCACAAGAATCAATGCTTGGGTCTCAGCTAATTACAATCTTTACAATTACCTAGACACTTTAGTTCCAGGAAGGAGTTACACTCCTTCGGTTAAATACTGCCGATTTGGTCCCTGATTAGGGACTCGAGCATGTCCATAAGACCATAATACCATAAGACATAGGAGCGGAAGTAAGGCCATTCGGCCCATCGAGTCCACTCCACCATTCAATCATGGCTGATTTCAACTCCATTTACCCGCTTTCTCTCCATAGCCCTGAATTCCTCGGGAAATCAAGAATTTATCAACTTCTGTCTTAAAGACACTCAACGTCCCGGCCTCCACCGCCCTCTGTGGCAATGAATTCCACAGACCCACCACTCTCTGGTTGAAGAAATTTCTCCTCATCTCTGTTCTAAAGTGACTCCCTTTTATTCTAAGGCTGTGCCCCCTTATGTCATTATGAACAAGGCAGGTATTCAAAAGGTAATACTGGAGGAGCTTCAGCCCTTACACATGTCTAAAATAGTTTGAAGATTTTTGCTACCTGTAGTGGATTGAGCAGGGATTGCACAGAGGATGGGCAAACTGACCATGTACTGTATTACAGGGGCGAGTTAAGTGGAGGAAATAAAAAGGAAGATAGTGGTGATGCATAATATTGTTGGAGGATAGGTACTGTCTTCCGCAGCCTAGAACTTGACTGCCTGATGCTGTGTTGCCCGCCACTTGCCAGAACATAGATAAGGACATGTCCTCAGAGCTGGAGACAGACTTGGAGTGGGCGGGGTAGGATCCTGTTGCTGTAGTCCATGTAGGTATCAAGAACACAGATAGGACTAAGAAAGAGGTTCTTCGAGAGAATATGAATAACCAGCGGCTAAATTAAAAATCAGAACCACAAAGGTAATAATCTCTGGATTAGTATCTGAGCCATGAACAAATTAGCAAAATTAACACGGGGTTAGTGCTAATTTACGAACTTGGATAGATGACTGGCTGAACGACAGAAGACAGAGAGTCGGGTTAAATGGGTCTTTGTCTGGATGGCAAAATGTAACTAGTTGAGTGCCACAGGATTCGATCCTTGGGCCCCAACTATTTACAATCTATATTAATGACTTGAACACAGGGATAGAAGGTTCTATAGCCAAGTTTGCAGGTGACACTAAAATAGGTGGGACAGTAAGTTGTAATGCAGAAATAAGAACCTTACAAATGGATATAGAATGGATATAGAAAGGATGGGTGAGTGGGCCAAAATGTGGCAGATGGAGTTTAATGTGGATAAGTCGGAAAAATGGAAAGGCAACTTATGTAAATGGGGAGAGGCTTCAGGGTGCTCCAGTGCAGAGGGATCTGGATGGCCCTGTGCATGAGCCGCAGAAAACCAGCATGCAGGTACAGCAGGTAATAAAGAAAGTGAATGGAATGTTGTCATTTATAGCTAAAAGAACAGAGTATAAAGGTAAGGAAATGTTGCTGCAACTGTACAAGGCATTGGTGGGACTGCACCTGGGGTATTATGCAAGGTTTTGGTCCCTTGAGGAAAGATGGAGTGGCATTGGAGGCAGTTCAGAGGAGGTTCCCCAGATTGATTCCAGAGATGAGGGGTTTGTCTTCTGCAGAGAGATTGAGCAGTTTAGGCCTTTACTCTCTGGAACTTAGGATACTGAGGGGAGATCAAATTGAGGTATACAAGATGATAAAAGGTATGGATAAAGTAGACATGGAGTGGATGTTTCCTCTAGAACAAGAGGTCATAGTCTCAGGATAAGGGGTAGTAAATTTAAAGCATAGATGGGAGCAATCTGTAGAATCTGCTACCCCAGAGTATGATGGATGCTGGGACAGTGAGTATATTTAAGGTGGAGTTAGACAGATTTTTTTTTAATAAACATTTTATTGAGGTATTTTTGGTTTTACAACAACAAAATAAACAATGTACATGAATCTATAAACATAGTACAAAAGCCGTCTTCCTCCCTTACAGGTCCCACCTTTATTAACCCCCTACTCTAATCTAAACAAACCCACCCCCCCGCCCCCTTTCTGCTGCCGATTAATTTTCCGCAAGGAAGTCGATGAACGGTTGCCACCTCCGGGCGAACCCTAACATTGACCCTCTCAAGGCGAACTTGATTTTCTCTAAACAGAGCAAGGTAGCCATGTCAGATAGCCAGGTCTCTGACTTTGGGGGCTTTGACTCCCTCCAAGCTAATAATATCAGTCTCCGGGCTACCAGGGAAGCAAAGGCCAGAACGTTTGCCTTTTTCTCCTCCTGGATTCCTGGATCTTCCACACCCTGAAAATCGCCAGCTCTGGACTCGGTGCCACCCTTGTTTTTAACACCGTGGATATGACATCTGCAAACCCCTGCCAGAATCCCCTGAGCTTTGGACTTGTCCAGAACATGTGAACATGGTTCGCTGGCCCTCCGCACACTTTGCACACCTGTCTTCTACCCCAAAGATCCTGCTCATCTGGGCCACTGTCATGTGAGCCCGATGAACGACCTTGAATAGTATCAGGCTGAGCCTGGCACATGTTGTGGACGCGTTGACTCTGCTCAATGTGTCCGCCCATAGACCATCCTCTGTCTCTCCTCCCAACTCGTCTTCCCACTTGCGCTTCAGCTCCTCAGTCTGCGTCTCCTCTGACCCCATAAGTTCCTTCGAAATGTCGGAGACTCTCCCTTCTCCCACCCACCCTGTGGAAACTACCCTGTCATGTATCCCCCTTGGTGGTATTGTAGCCACCTGGGTTGGCCAAGTCCCGATTTAAGATGGAGAACAGCAAAGGCTGAAGGGAAGTTCAGCCAACACAGGCAGAAACCAGCAGGTGCAAGTTTACTGTGTATTAAACTCTGCAAAAGCCCAGACAGCAGCGATACAAGCAGCCATCTGCATAATAATGTAGCAGCCATCTACATACTGATGAGCGATCCCCGGGAACAATCGCAACATTTGGGACAAACAAAGCTAAGCCAGACTCCCCGGCGCCAGCAGGAGCCAACACAAAAGAGGTTAACGGACACCTCAAGACCGCCCATCGATCAGGGAACTGCTCCAGTATTGGAGAAATCGAACCAAGCGATTGGAACAAAGTCCAATCACTTGGAACCAGGTACAGGGTCCGCCCCAAAAGGCGGGAAGTCCCTGGGGACTATCAAGTTAAGCCCCCAAGTTCAAATCGTTCTTCTTGACCGGGTCACTCAGCAATGCGAACCAACCTTGACCGTGGCCGGTTCAACTGCTGCCGATATCCAGTAAGTCTTAAGTCAATGCTTGCTATGAGATAGGCGCTCCTAGCTACCAATCCATACCAACTTCGAATCCCGCAGACTCAGAACCCGAATGAAAGGCCATTTGTTCCCCTGACCTGGTGGGCCAGTCCGAAGCTAAGTATAGGCCTTGTTAGTCGTAGAAGTAGCTTAGATGTAGAATTTGTGCATGAGTAGCGATTACTGTGTATAATAAATGTGCTTTGATTTGAATCTTACTAATCGGTGTATTGAGTTATTGATCATTTCTTGAACTTGAACCTCGTGGCGGTATCATAAAGATACCTGGCGACTCGAGAGCAAAGGTTATAAAACAGAGCCAATTGAACCAACCAAAAGCTCGCAACAGTATGAACAGGAAGGTTCAAACCTGCCTACATAGGAAGTCCCGCACCTGCAGGTACCTGAATTTGTTTTCCCTCGCCAATCCAAATTTCTCCTCCAGCTCCCTCAAGCGAGGAAAGCTCCCCTCGATAAACATATCCCCCATCCTCTCAAACCCTGCTCTTTGCTATCAACATATTACTGGCGACATCCTGACGGGACCCGAACTAGAAGTGGCTTAACCACTCCGGGAGAACCAAAAATTTGAATTAGAGATCCAATTGGGAACAGAAAACCACAAGTGTTCAAGCAGTTCTGATCAATCCTCATAATTCGGAAGTGTGTGTATGCATGCGTAACTGACAGGGCTATAAGGTAAACTGATAGATTTTTTGTTGCGACAAAACTGTCGGGAGTTTGTATTTCGGAACATTGCGAAAGCCGTACCCATAACGACAGCACCGCCTTAGTCCCCCTGTTCCAAATTTAAAAGAAGCATTCAGATAAGAAAGGTGGCAATGCAGGCAATGCAGCACCTCATGAACCCAGAAGAATTTGCGGTCGCAGCGACCAGCAGCAGTCGAGTAGGACAATGTCCCGTATGGGAGGAAGAAATCAGGAAGTACCTCAAAGGGAAAGGATGGCTCCTTTGGAGCGAATTCTGTAGCAAGGAGGAAACAGGTCCCGGGAGTATAGGATATACTTGGTGGGAGAATCTGAGCGAGATTCACAAGAAGAGCTTAGGGAAAGCTCGCAAGCCGATGACAATCGTGTACTGCTTGGCACAATTGCGAGACACAGAGGAGGTCGTTAGGATGCTCCGGAAAGAGATAGAAGGCATACATCGAATGAGTAAGGTCGATGTTAGTGAGGTAGAAAGAGAGAATGTAGAGTTAAGGAGGAAGTTGGCAGCAAAAGACGGCGAGGTGGATGATGCCAAGTGGGCACACCAGTCTTGTCTGCCGCACTTAAGCAGCTTCCATTCCCAGTATGAAAAGGCCTATCAGGACATGCAACATGCAGTCCTGGTACGTGAAGAAACCGAGAAGCAGGTAGAAGCATCGCAGAGGCAGTGTAGTGACCTGAAGGCAGCGTTAAGAGCACTCCATGCTGCCACCATGGAGCAAAGACAAAGCTCACTAGACCACGCAAAGTGCCAGAAGCAGATTGCAGAGCTGCAATCTCCGCTTTCAGTTCAGAAAGGATTCCAGGAAACCTTTGGAGCAAAATTTGATGAGGAAGATGGCCCTGATTGGGAAGAGTTGAATGAGACAGTGCAGAGATATGTTCAGGGAACATGTGCGCAGGGAAAGCCCCAAAAGAGAAAAGCGCCCCAAACCCCCCACAGAGCAGATAGTTCAGGCTCCAATGAACCCAGTCACCACCCACCGCACAGCCACATCGGACGATATGGAATTTATGTACACCACCCCCTTAACAGTGACCCAATTACGGGACGCGTGCGAGAAAATCACACCGTTCCTCCCCACCTCAGACCCCTACCCTTTCTTTGCCAGAGTAAAGCAGCAGGCGACCATGTACGACCTGGATGAGCGAGAGCATGTAAAGCTCACAGTTTTGAGTCTAGACTCTTCGGTCGTAGCAGCCCTTCCCGACCCACAGAATGTAGGAGGAGGCACCCTTGCAGAAATGCATACCGCGGTCCTAGATGCGATCGGGTATAACCGGGGTGACCCCGTAGTTGGCCTCAATAAGTGCAGGCAAAAGAAAACCGAGCACCCCACAGCATTTGCTGGACACCTGTGGATCCATTTTGCAGCAGTTTTTGGAGACTTAGACCGCGCCCATTTGCCCCAGACAACATGGCCAAATGGACTAGCCACAGAAACAGGACAAAAAGCTTGTGCGAATTATGATCCCCCAGAGGAGGCTCATAATGAGAAATGGGTTGTAAAAAGATTGTCCCGCGCCTGGGAGCAGTCTGTACAAAACAAACCCGCAGTTAAAAATCCCGAAGAAAAGCAAGCAGAAGTAGACATACAAGCCGTTAAAACGCACCAGAACCCCGCATGGGTAAATGAAAGCAAGAACAGCCCCCCACAAAGTGTTACAACTGTGGCCATTTAGGACACTTTGCAAGAGAGTGCAATGCCCCACGAAAGCCACAGAGAGCCCAGCAGACGGGCACTCTAAGTAAGAATACGACAGAGCCCATACATAGTGTGAGCACCCGTTCAGATCAGACGGACCTGAACGGAACGGACTGACGGTGTTCGGGCTCCCCCAGTTGGGTCTGCGATACCCTTTGGGATAGGTCTGGATGACCAGTAGTTGCAGCGAAAATACGGGGACAGCCCAACGAGTTTCTCTGGGACACAGGAGGGTCCCGTACCACAATAAATTCTTCCACCATGTTCCAAAAGGACACGTGGCCCACTACAGCCACTATCACCCTCAGCGGCTTTACAGGCCACTCACAGCAGGGACACATCACAGCCCCTGTACCCATTCAAATCGGCAACATCACCACCAAGCACCCGGTAGTTTTAATTGACCTGCCCCACACAGCAGAACACATTCTGGGAATCGATTTTATGAATTCCCACAATCTATCCTTTGATCCAGTCAACCAGTGTGTCTGGAAAATGGCAAAATCTGCAAGAGCCCCCGCAACGCTCACAATAGGAGAATACGCCAACAAAATTAGCGCAGTAGGCGAATTTTGGTTTAACCCGATGACAATTAGCACGGATAAGCAGGTTAGGGCAGTTTTACAGAAGAAGAGGACAGCATTTGCGACCCACAAACACAACTGTGGCCGGATGACTGGTTCAGTACAAATCACAGGACCTGACCCTAGACCCCAAAAACAGTATGGATTTCCCCAAGAGGCAGAGGGAGAAATCGCAAAAGTAATCGACAGCTTATTCGAGCAGGGCGTACTTAGATCAGTAGTCTCCACTAATAATGCCCCGATTTGGCCAGTGAGAAAGCCTGATGGATCATGGCGACTGACTATCGATTACCGGGAACTCAACAAAATCACCCCCGCAGCAGCCCCCACAGTAACCACGAGTCCCGAGACCATGCTCAAGCAGGGACTCAATTCCCGATACTTTACGGCTTTGGATATCAGTAATGGATTTTGGTCCATTCCATTGGCAAAGGCTTGCCAGTACAAATTTGCCTCCACCTTTAAAAATCAACAGAACACGTGGACATGCCTTCCACAAGGTTTCCACAACTCCCCCTCCTGGCAAATGGTTAATCAAAATTTTCTCGCCCCGAATGTCTGGTCCAGTACGTAGACGACCTACTACTGCAGACACCAAGGAAGAGCACATCAAGCTTCTGTCCGAACTCCTGGAACTCCTATAAGCAATTGGATGTAAAGTTAACCCCAAAAAGGCCCAGATTTTGGAAAACAGTGATACATTTGGGTACAATTATCACACATGGTAAACGCGAGATCAAGCATAAAAGGATTGACTCGATTGCTAAATTGCCCCTTCCCCAGAACGTTTCAGCCCTCCAGTCATTTTTAGGACTGGTTGGCTACTGCCGAAACCACATTGACGGTTTCGCCAGCAAGGCAGCACCCCTCTCAGACCTCCTAAAGAAAGGAGCCCCCTGGGAATGGCTTCCGCAGCATATGGATGCTGTGGATGCGTTGAAAAGAGCACTCATAGCAGCCCCCGCACTACAAGTTCCAGACCCGCTTTCCCCCCTATGCGATAGAGGTAGCAAGCACAGACCGCACCCTTTCAGCCGTGCTCCTTCAGGAACGGCACGAACAGTTAAGGCCCGTGGCTTACGCCTCCAGAGTTTTAGATGCTGTGGAGCAGGGATTTTCAGCCTGTGAAAGGCACCTGCTCGCAGTTTTTTGGGCAGCACTGTATTTTTCTTACATTACCGGACTGAACCCCATCACAATTCTCACCGAACTCAACCCCACCCAACTTTTACTGGACGGACGACTCAAGGACGGTACCGTCAGTCAGATTAGAGCAGTTAGATGGACCCTTCTTTTGCAGGGACGGGACATCACTGTTAAAAGGACAAAGACCCACACTTTTTTAACCAACAACTTACAGTACCCCGGAACCCCCCACGAATGTGAAATTATATCTCCACACCACAACACAGGCCCCTTTATTGCTAAAACACCCCCCCAGAAAGATAGGTAGTTCACCCCTGAGCCCCAAGCACACAGACACGTGCGAACCCCTAAAGATATATGTGGATGGATCTTCCACAATATTAGAAGGGAAGCGCATAACAGGATGCGGTATTGACATCAAGGACGCGCAGGGATGCGCCCTAGAAGAAATAGCAATAAAACTTCCAGGACACTTAGGCGCGCAGGCGGCAGAACTTGCCGCCATCGCATACATAGTGGAACACCCAGATTCCTTCCCCAGCCCAGCAGACATATATTCGGACAGCCTCTATGTCTGCAACAGCCTTATGGAATTCCTACCCCTGTAGAAAGCAAGAGGATTTGTTTCCGCAGACGGAAAACCCCTCCCTTCAGCCCCATTGCTCCGTCATATTTTAGAGCGAGCACAGAACAGGACTTTTGGAATAGTCAAAGTTCGTAGTCACCATCGTTCCTCCCCCCCGGAAATGTAAAAGTTGACGCACTGGCTAAAGCAGGTTCTAGGCATGGATATTTTTGGACACCCCCCGAATGCGCACCAGTGAATGCAGTTCAGGTCTCACAGACTAATATCGAGGATTTAGTGCAGGACAGCAATCTCAGGGAGATTTTGAAAGGAAACTATCCAGCCCCCTATGAGAGGTTTAAAAATGCTCTGACCACACATGACGGTGTGGTGTTAAAAGACACCTTTTATGTGGTTCCTGAATAGGACAGGAATCAACTGATTTGTTTGTTCCATGACAGTCATGGACATCAGGGAATCGATCCCACTACAGCCCACCTCAGGCAGCTCTGCTTATGGCCGAGTTTGAAGGATGATGTAAATCACTACATTGAGAATTGCCTTATCTGTGCCCAGAACAACCCGGACAGGTACGCAAAAAAGGCTCAGCTCAGTCACACCCGACCTGTTAATGGCCCCTGGACTAACCTCCAGATTGATTATATAGGACCATTGCCCCCTTGCAGGAATGGTTATAAATATGTACTCGTGGTGATAGACACGTTTACAAAATGGGTGGAAGCATTCCCATCCAGAACAAACATGGCAAAGACCACAGACAAGATCCTCACCCACCACATCTTTACGAGATGGGGACTCCCCCGCAGCATTGAATCCGACCAAGGTTCCCATTTTATGGGACGTGTCATGAAGAACGTCCTCACGATATTTGGCATTACCCAAAAATTCCACATTGCATACCACCCCCAGTCGAGTGGTATCGTGGAGCGCATGAATCGGACCCTAAAATCAACCCTTAGAAAAATGGTCCAGCAAAACAACACCACTTGGGACTCGGTCCTCCCTTTTGCGCTGATGTTTTTGCGAAATACGGTTTCCACATCCACAGGTTAAACCCCACAGACTCTCATGACCGGACGCCCCATGAAAGCCACAGAATTTTTATTCGGATTAGATTTGACCAGCCCTGGAGTGACGGCCCTCACACACGAGAACGCAGTCAAACAATTAGTGGAAAATGTTAAAACGGCTCAGCAAGCAGGAGCATTGAAATCGGGCACAAGAAAGAAACAGAGCAAGGCCTGTTTCGATAAGACAGTGCATGCGACTGAGTTCAGTGTAGGACAGCAAGTCATGCTCTCTGTATACAACCCCAGCACATTCCTGTCACCAAAGTACTCGGGTCCGTACTCCATTGCGGACAAAGTAAGCCCTTCCATCGACAAAATAAAGTACCCCAATGGAAAGACTGCGTGGTTCCATATCAACAGATGAAGGCATATGGAACACAGTCTAACCACGCACATCACGTCATGCTCGACGCAGCAGACCATGCCCCGCCCACAGCCAATGTAACCCTACCCTCCCCCAACACGTCCAGCCCAGCCACGGACTCAACCTCGACTCCACCCCCGAAATATACACTCCGCCCCGGAACGTCCACAGACAGCAGCAGCAGCGACAGCGACTGTGACTCGGACAATAGCCACAGCACACCTCCCTACTATCCCCATGCAACAGGCCCCACACCCACCGAATCTGAGCACGATTCAAGTGCTCCCTTCATGATCACTTTCCGAAACAAACCCCACCACCGACCACCGACCTACAATGACAACCCCGATTCCGTCCCCACAGAACTAGACACCACCTTTTGGCACCGAGATAATTCGTACAGACTCGTCCGGAATGACGAGAGCGATCCCAGATCACTCCATGCAGCCCTATCAGCCCTGATACACTCGAGAGTTTGGCATCCGGGAGAAGATGACGACTTTGAGTCTGACTCCCAAAACGGGAACCCCTTTGCGACCCTGTTCGCAACCGATAACTGAGGTGTCCAGATGATGTTGAAAAATGAACCACTTGGGAGAAACGGTGTCCTTTCCGATGGAACCTGCAGCATGTTTGATGTTGTTTGTACTTGTACTGTTAAATGTTGTATGTCAGACCGGAAAAAAAAATTTCCACAGCCCCACGCCTTTTCGGCCGAAACCTCTGAGAATTTGTCCGCAGAGACTTGTTAATGTCCCAGACGCCAGTTCAGAGGAACTCGTCTGTCGACGGAAACGCAGACCCCCGTTCATAACTGCCCTTCTGGTTCAAAGGAAGAACCACTACGGCAACCCCCCACGATGACTACATTTCTTGCCCGGTCTTGTCGGTTGCTCAGACAGTGGAGAAACGCCATTGGGACCCACCCTGCCTGGGAACCCCCCCTCTGGTCAGCTACGCTCGGGTAGAGCACATACGGCATTGGTCATCGTCCTACCCGGGGTCTCCATCCAAATCGTAGCCGTCACGGTCCATACGCACCTCATTTCGGCACGTTTTGTTCAAAAAGTTTTCTTTTGTTTTCAGGTAACCCTTAGGTTGCCAACTTTATGCTATTTACATCCTCAAACATTTGGATGGTAAATCGCACAGTCTGCGAGACGACTCGCACTGGTTCATTATTTGTAAGTGTGTCTTGTCCTTAAATTCGGTTTTTGAAAAAAAAATGAGGGAGTCACACATAGTGACCAATTATAAAGGGAGTAATTGGCACTAAAGGACAGACAGGCTATCGTATGAGATATTAAACCAAGATAGTAACAGACACTATGCTTGATCACACAGAACTCCAGAAGCTCCAGGACCAGAGAAGAGAAGAGAAGAGAAGAAAAGAGTGGAAGAAGAAGAACCATGAGGACATCCTCCGCGTGGCTCATAACCCTAATGGACATTTGGTTGCGCGCAAACGCGAACCCCCTGACCTCAACTCCCCCAG
The DNA here is from genome assembly GCF_047496885.1 of Scyliorhinus torazame. NCBI lineage: Eukaryota > Metazoa > Chordata > Chondrichthyes > Carcharhiniformes > Scyliorhinidae > Scyliorhinus > Scyliorhinus torazame. The sequence continues at coordinate 81,629,360 of NC_092725.1, read as the reverse complement.
CCGTTAATGATTCACTTCCCCACAGTACCCAGAGCCCAGTCACAAGCGACACCACACCATCTTGGTGTGACAGGTTTATAACCTGGTACTCCGTGCCCTACGTGATAGAATCCCTTTTGGTATTGGCGATACTCTGCTGCATCGTGCAGACTATTCGTCTGAGAAAATGGAGGAGAGCCTACCGCGCTCGCACCCCGGTACATAGAATAAGATCTCCTATTTTCGGATATGACCAGACCCCCGACCCCCGCCATCTATAACAAAGAGCATTCGTCTGCGATTTGTTGTAAATAAAGAAATATTCATGAGCAATTGTACAATCCTGAGCTTGACTGCCAAGCCAGAAAATGTGTATAAAACTGCTATGATTTTGTTTGTATGGTTTAGGAAGTTAGTGTGATGAAATGTTTGAGTGAGTGTAGTTATTAAGGATAGTTAGAGGTTCCGATTTTCTTGTTTTGTAATGCGTGTCCCTGTTTGACATAGCGCCCCTCAGAATTGTCTGTTAAAATTTTTTTTGCATAGTTATGGTCAGCGTAGAAGCCATAGAAGAGTGCTCGCCGGGTCAGGGAATGAAAACCAACACAGTTATGTGATCCTTCACGCTTCGCGTTAGGATCACAGGGAGGAAGTGTAGCCACCTGGGTTGGCCAAGCCCCGATTTAAAATGGAGAACAGCAAAGGCTGAAGGGAAATTCAGCCAACACAGGCATAAACCAGCAGGTGCAAGTTTACTGTGTATTAAACTCTGTAAAAGCCCAGACAGCATCGATACAAGCAGCCATCTGCATATTAATGTAGCAGCCATCTACATACTGATGAGCGACCCCCGGGTACAATCGAAACATTTGGGATAAACAAAGCCAAGCCAGACTCCTCGGCGCCAGCAGGAACCAACACAAAAGAGGTTAACGGACACCTCAAGACCGCCCATCGATCAGGGAATCGCTCCAGTATTGGAGAAATCGAACCAAGCGATTGGAACGAAGTCCAATCGCTTGGAACCAGGTACGGGGTCCGCCCCAAAAGGCGGGAAGTCCCTGGGGACTATAAAGTTAAGCTCCCAAGCTCAAATCGTTCTTCTTGACTGGGTCACTCAGCAACGCGAACCAACCTTGACCGTGACCGGTTCAACTGCCGCCGATATCCAGTAAGTCTTAAGTCAACGCTCGCTACGAGATAGGCGCTCCTAGCTACCAATCCATACCAACTTCGAATTCCGCAGACTCAGAACCCGAACGAAAGGCCATTTGTTCCCCTGACCTGGTGGGCCAGTCCGAAGCTAAGTATCGGCCTGTTAATCATAGAAGTAGCTTAGACGTAGAATTTGTGCATGAGTAGCGATTACTGTGTAAAATAAATGTGCTTTGATTTGAATCTTACTAATCGGTGTATTGAGTTATTGATCATTACTTGAACTTGAACCTTGTGGCGGTATCATAAAGATACCTGGCGACTCGAGAGCAAAGGTTATAAAACAGAGCCAATTGAACCAACCAAAAGTTTGCAACAGTATGAACGGGAAGGTTCAAACCTGCCTACATAGGAAGTCCCGCACCTGCAGGTACCTGAATTTGTTTTCCCTCGCCAATCCAAATTTCTCCTCCAGCTTCCTCAAGCTAGGAAAGCTCCCCTCGATAAACATATCCCCCATCCTCTCAATCCCTGCTCTCTGCTATCTCTGAAATCCCCCGTCCATCCTTCCCGGGGCAAACCAGTGATTATTACAGATTGGAGACCAAACCGATGCTCCCTCTGCTCCCACATGTCTCCTCCATTGCCCCCAGACTCTCAGGGACGCCACCACCACGGGGCTGCTGGAGTACCGCGCCGGCTGGAATGGCAGAGGCGCCGTTATCAACGCCCCTAAGCTGGTGCCCTTACATGAAGCCGCCTCTACACGCTCCCATACCGATCCTCCCCCACCACCCACTTCCTGATCATGGCTATATTCGCCGCCCAACAGTAGTTACTGAAGTTTGGCAGCGCCAGCCCGCCCTCTCCCTGGCTCTGCTCAAGCATTCCCCTCTTTACTCGCGGGGTCTTGCCTGCCCATACAAAGCCAGTGATCACTTTGTTGACCCGTTTAAAAAAGGACCGCGGAATAAAGATGGGGAGACACTGAAACACAAACAGGAATCTCGGGAGGACCGTCATCTTCACCATCTGGACCCTCTCAGCTAGTGACAATGGGAAAATCGTCCTTCATTTGGTCCACTAGTCGGGCCAGATTTAGTTTGTGCAGCCGTTCCCATTCCCGCGCCACTTGGATGCCTAGATACCGAAAGCTTCCCCCTACCACTCTAAATGGCAGCTTCCCCAGTCGCCTCTCCTGTCCCCTCGCCTGGACCGCAAACATCTCACTTTTCCCCATATTTAGTTTATACCCCGAAATTCCCCCAAAAACCTCATGATTTCTTCCATCCCATCTGATGTGTTGGGTGGTCTAGATCCGTGGAACACTTACAGGCCACCAACACTTAAAATAGTGCAACACTATTTTATTAAGTTAGAAACTGTTGAACATACTTTCACTGTGGGTTAACACAATGTTAGATTAAACTAAAGATCTATGCCTGTCCGAACCAGTCTATGCACTCAGCACATGGTGAGGATCTGTGCTGTAAGCTGTAAACTCTGTCCTGGTAGGAGGCTGCATCCCGAATGAGTGGGATCTCTGATGCCCCCATCTTCATAGTGTGTGTGCTCTAACTGGTGATTGGCTGCGGTGTTGTGTGTGTTGATTGGTCTTGCTGTGTGCCCATCAGTGTGTGTGTATCTGCACCATGATATATTGGTGTATATTATGACATCCCCCCTTTTATAAAAGAATGTATGTGTGTGGCAATAAATAATGTATGGTGAGAATGTTCCTAACTACGTGTGGGGTGCGAAGACATATTGACAGGACTACGTACACGAGAACTAAGCTATTTACATGGGAAGGTGCCTGGTGCAGAGAAGCAGTATGCAACAAGAATAATGAGATCAACACTATATACAAACCAGGGAAACGATCAAACAAAGCAACGAAACAATTCAGAGAGTCTATATGTCCACAAAGTTCATAAATTAAGTGTCTGAGGTGGGCGACGAATTCTGGTTGACCGGCTCAAGGGTGGGTCGAGAGCCGGCGGTTCAGGAGCGGGCTGGACTGCGTCAGAGTCAGGGGGAGGCAGAGTGACAGGGAGCTCTGCATAGTCTGTGGCAGGGTCAGCAGGAGGGCGAGGCGACAGTGGAGGATCACATGGCGAGCGCAGAACGAGGCGAAGGGCGCGTCGATTGCGGCGCAGAATAGAGCCATCCGATAGACGAACCAGGAACGAGCGGGGGCCACCTGTCGAAGGACATCAGCGGTGTATATTATGACACCCTCTGCTGGGTCCGATACGTACAGGAGCAGGTCGCCTGCATAAAGCGAGACTCTGTGTTCCACTCCCCCGCCCCCCCCCCCCCCCCCCCACCCCAGGCCAGCCCCCTCCAGCCCCTTGAGGCTCTCAGTGCAATTGCCAGCGGCTCTATGGCTAACAACAGTGAGGAGAGGGGGCATCCTTGTCTCATCCCCCGATGCAGCCTATAATAGTCCGATGTTGTCCTATTCGTCCGTACGCTCGCCACAGGAGCCTGATACAGCAACCTAACCCAGTCAACAAAGCCCCGCCCAAATCCGAACCGCCCCAATACCTCCCACAGAAATCCCATTCTACTTGATCAAAGGTCTTCTCTGCGTCCATTGCGACCACTACCTCTACCTCCCTACCTTCAGGGGGCATCATGATCACATTTAATAGCCTTCTTACATTGGCCACCAACTGCCTTCCCTTAACAAATCCTGACCGGAACACAATCCTCAATCCTAGAGGACAAAATTTTGGCCAGCAGTTTGGCGGCCACATTCAATGGGGATATCGGCCTGTAGGACCCACACAGCTCCGGGTTCTTGTCCCGCTTCAGGATCAGCGAAATCGTGGCCTGTGACATCGTCGGGGGAAGCACCCCTCTCTCCCTTGCCTCATTGAATGTCCTCATCAACAATGGCCCCAATATCCCAGATAACTTTTTATAGAACTCTACTGGGTACCCAACCGGCCCCGGGGCTTTACCCGGCTGCATGGCCTTCAGACCCTCCGCTATCTCTTCGATCCCGATTGTTGCCCCCAGCCCTTCTATCAGCTCCCCGCCCACTTTCGAGAGATTCAGCCCCCCTAGGAAGTGCCTCATCCCCTCCGGCCCCGTTGGGGGGTCTGACCCATACAGCCTACTATAAAACTCCTTAAATACCTTATTCACCCCTGCTGAGTCTCCAACCAGGTTCCCATCTCCATCCTTTACATTCCCTATCTCCCTGGCTGCCTCCCTCTTTCTAAGCTCCTGTGCAAGCATTCTACTGGCCTTCTCTCCATGCTCATAATTTGCCCCCTCGCCTTTCTCAGTTGCTCCACCGCCCTCCCTGTGGTTAACAAGCCAATTACCGCCTGTAGCCTCCGCCATTCCCTTAAAAGCCCTGCCTCTGGGGTCTCCGCATACCTCCTGTCGACCTGTAGTATCTCCTTTACCAGTAGGTCCGTCTCTGCCCTGTCTACTTTCTCCCTGTGGGCCCGTATCGAGATCAGCTCCCCTCTAACCCCCGACTTCAGTGCTTCCCAGACCACCGCTGCCGAAATTTCCCCCGTGTCGTTGACTTCCAGGTAGTTCTGAATACATTTCCTCAGCCGCCGGTACACCTCTTCGTCAGCTATAAGACCCACATCTAACCTCCAGTGCGGACGCTGGTTACTATCTTTACTAACCTGTAGGTCAACCCAGTGCAGGGCATGGTCTGAGATTGTGATCGGCGAGTACCCCATGTCCACCACCCCGTCAGTAAAGCCCTGCTCAGAATAAAGAAATCAATCCGGGAGTACACTTTATGCACATGTGAGTAGAAGGAGAACTCCTTCACCCTCGACTGCCCAAATCTCCATGGGTACAGCCCCCCCCCCCCCCATCTGCTCCATGAGCCCGTTTAGTTCCATTATCATTGCTGCCACCCTGCTGTACACCCCCCCCCCCCCCCCATCTGCTCCATGAGCCCTTTTAGTTCCATTATCATTGCTGCCACCCTGCCTGTTTTTGAGCTTGACTGGTCTAAACCAGGCTCAATAACTGTGTTGAAGTCCCCTCCCATGACCAACTTATGCAATTCCAGATCCGGTATCTTCCCCAGCATCCTCTTTATAAACTTCACATCATCCTAATATGGTGCATACACGTTAACTAGTACCACCTGAACTCCTTCCATTTTCCCACTGACCCTAATGTACCGGCCTCCCACATCTGAAACTATTCTTCCCGCCTCAAACACCACCCGCTTGTTGATCAGGATCGCGACCCCTCTAGTTTTCGAGTCCAGTCCCGAGTGAAAAACCTCTCCGACCCAACCATTCCTTAATCTAATCTGGTCAACTACTCTAAGGTGTGTCTCTTGCAGCATTACCACGTCCGCCTTCAGTCCTCTCAAATGCACAAACACGCGTGCCCTCTTGACCGGCCCATTTAGCCCTCATACATTCCAGGTGATCAGTCTAGTTGGGTGGCTCATCGCCCCCCCACTTCGCCGATCAGCCATCACATTTCTTGGGCCAGTCTCCAGCCCGTGCCCCGCGCCTCCACTGGCCCACCCCAGGCAGTCTCCGCTCCCGACCTCCTCTCTGTCCCTCATCAACAGTCCCTCCCTCGTCAGCAGAACATTTCCCCCCCTCCCCCCACCCCCTGTAACAGCACAATGTAAATCGGACCCTTTGATAAGCCTAACATCTGCTCACCCCCCACTACGCTTCCGTGAGCTAGCCCGCCCAGCTAGCTTGGTGGCCCCCACCCCTGGAGCCAGGCATTCTCACACCTATTGTTCCCTCCCCCTCCCCCCCCCTGCTCATACACACATGTTCAAATGACAAACAATCCCAACACAATTGCCCGACAGAAAAGAAAACGCGTAACAAACAAAAGATCAAGCAAGAGATCCAGCATCTAAACAAACACACCTCCATCCCCCAACAGTGCAAATGTAAACTTTAACTCACTCAGCTCTGCAACTGGCCCCAAATCAATACAGAAGGCATTACAAATAGCATCCACAAAACGAAAAACGAGAAACTTTTTAAAACATGAATGTTGCAGCAAAGTTCAAAAGTTCTCAGTCTGCCACCAGTCCTTTCCTTTTCGCGAAGTCTAGCGCTTCCTCAGGCGACTCGAAATAAAAATGTTGCTCCTCATACGTGACCCAGAGACGAGCCGGATACAGCAGTCCGAACTTCACCTTTTTCTTAAAAAGGGTCCACCTGATCTGGTTAAACCCCGCTCTTCTCCTGGCCACCTCTGCACTCAGATCCTGATAGATCCGCAGGATACTGTTCTCCCATTTACAGCTCCGTGTCTGCTTGGCCCACTGTAAAATATGCTCCTTATCCAAATACCTGTGGAATCTCACCACCATTGCCCTCGGGGGGTCTCCCATTCGCGGCTTCCTCACGAGATCTCTGTGAGCCGTGTCCACCTCCAAGGGTCAGGAGAATGCTTCACCCCCCAGCAGCTTCCTGAACATGTCCGCTATGTATGCCCCAGCGTCCGCTCCTTTGGACCCCTCCGGGTGCCCAACGATTCACAAGTTCTGCCGGCGAGACCTATTCTCTAGGTCCTCCACCTTCTCCAGGAGCCTTTTCTGCTGGTCTCTCAGCATCCCCACCTCCAACTCCACCGCAGTTTGATGTTCCTCCTGGTCAGCTAACGCCTTCTCTACTTTCTGCATCGCCCGATCTTGGGCATCCAATCTAAGCTCCGTCCGCGCAATTGCCTCTTTAATCGGGTCCAAGCAGTCCCGCTTTTGCTTGGCGAAGCCCTCCTGGATAACTTGCATCAGCTGCTCCGTTGACCGGTTGGTCGACAAGCCAGAGGTCCGGTCATCCGCCATGCTTTCTCCCAGAGCAGCTTCAGCCCAAGCCTTCTCTGTCCGTCTGTTACTGCCTTTGCGAGCACTTCTAGTCCTCCTCTCCATGCACGATGTGGGAATCCAGTACACAATTGCCTCTATCATCAATTTTTCAAATCAAGTCCAGCAATAAATCGGGGGGAAAGGTCCAAACGTCCGACCTAAGCGGGAGCCACTAAATGTGCGACTTACTCCTTCATAGCCGCCACCAGAGGTCCGTTAGACAAATTTTTAATTAGCAATGATTGATGCGACCATCAATTCACACAAGACGATTGTAGAAGTGAACAGTGGCTTTAATAAGCTAGATCTGTGCCTGCCTGCAACTGCTCTGTACTGAGTGCCGCCTACAAGCTGCAGGTTTATATACCACCCCCGAGAGGGCGGAGCCACAGGCGGAGCCCACAAGGGCATCAACATAATACAATACAGCGGTGAATTGCAGCAGCAATACATTCACAACAATGATTTGAAGGGTTACGGAGAACGGGCAGGAAGGTGCAGTTGAGGCCATGATGAGATCAGCAATGATCGTACTAAACGGTGGAGAAGGCTCGAGAGGCTAAATTGCCTACTCATGCTCCTAGTCCTTATGTTCTAAGAAAGAACTATTCTGTCTAATCCCACCTTCCAGCTCTTGGTCAGTAGCCCTGTAGGTAATAGCACCTCAAGCACAAATTTGATGTTCTTGATTAGAAAGGTGGGGCGTCATTCTCCGACCCCCCGCCGGGTCGGAGAATGGCCGTTGGCCGCCGTGAATCCCGCCCCCGCCCCCGCCGAAGTCTCCGGTACCGGAGATTGGCGGGAATCGGGCTGCGCCGGTTGGCGGGACCCCCCGCTGGATTCTCCGGCCCGGATGGGCCGAAGTCCCGCCCAGGAATTGCCTGTCCCGCCGACGTAAATCAAAGCTGGTATTTACCGGCGGGATCAGGCGGCGTGGGCGGGCTCTGGGGTCCTGGGGGGGGGCACGGGGCGATCTGACCCCTGGGGGTGCCCCCACGGTGGCCTGGCCCACGATCAGGGCCCACCGATCCACGGGCGGGCCTGTGCCGTGGGGGCACTCTTTCCCTTCCGCCTCCGCTACGGCCTCCACCATGGCGGAGGCGGAAGAGACTCTCCCCACTGCGCATGCGCGGGAAACTGGCAGCGGCCGCTGACGCTCCCGCGTATGCGCCGGGAAACTGACAGCGGCCGCTGACGCTCCCGCGCATGCGCCGCATTTCCGCGCCAGCTGGCGGGGCAACAAACGCCATTTCCGCCAGCTGGCAGGGCGGAAATCCCTCCGGCGTCGGCCCAGCCCCTCAATGTTGGGGCTTGGCCCCCAAAGATGCGGAGCATTCCGCACCTTTGGGTCGGCGCGATGCCCGTCTGATTGGCGCCGTCTTTGGCGCCAGTCGGCGGACATCCCGCCGTTGGGGGAGAATTTCGCCCGTGATTTTTTGATTAATAAAGGGATCTGGGATTATGGGGAGAAGGCAGGAGAATAGGGATGAGGGACACATCAGCGATGATCGAATGGCAGAGCAGACGCGATGGGCCGAATGGCCTAATTCTGTTCCTATATCCTACGGTCTTATGGTCTAAATAAGATCAGAGAGTAGAATGTGTACCTCAAAAATTGATCTGGGAGAACTTGGGGCGCGATTCTCTGACCCCCCCGCCGGGTCGGAGAATCGCCGGGGGTCGGCGTGATTCCCGCCCCCACCGTGTCCCGAATTCTCCGCCACCGGAGATTCAGCGGTGGAGGGAATCGCGCCGCGCCGGTTGGCGGAAATCCCCCGCGATTCTCCGGTCCGCGATGGACCGAAGTCCTGCCGCTGTCAACCCACGCCAGCCGGCGTGGATTGAACCACCTTTCGAATGGCGGGACAAGGTGGCGCGGGCGGGCTCCGGGGTCCTGGGGGGGGCGCGGGGCGATCTGGCCTCGGGGGGGTGCCCCCATGGTGGCCTGGCCCGCGATTGGTGCACACCGATCCACGGGTGGGCCTGTGCCATGGGGGCACTCTTTTCCTTCTGCCTTCGCCATGGTCTCCACTGCGCATGCGCGGGGTTGCTGTGAGCGGCCGCTGGCGCTCCCACGCATACGCCGCACGGCAAAGTAATTTCCGCGCCAGCTGGCGGTGCACCAAAGGCCTTTCCCGCCAGCTGGCGGGGCGGAAATCAGTCCGGCGCGGGCCTAGCCCCTCAAGGTGAGGGCTCGGCCCCCCAAGATGTGGAGAATTCCGCACCTTTGGGGCGGCGCGATGCCGGGCTGATTCGCGCCGTTTTTAGCGCCGGTCGGCGGACATCGCGCTGATTGCGGAGAATCCCGCCCCAGGTTTCATTTCATTTGGCACCAATGTGGGGACAAGAGGGCACTGTTAGAACCGGCTTCACTTGAATTGCATTGGGATTGTGTTCTGGCAAATCAAATAACTTCTGATTCTGCTGATTGTGAAAGCAGATCCATAAACACAAATCTTTCTCTCTTTTGTGAAACCTTATGGTGATTATAATTTGGCCTGAATATTTTTTTGAAAAGTATTTTTACAGACATTTTTCAAATATTATATATAAACAATAACACAATAAAACAATACCACCCCCCCCCCCCCCCGTTAGACATGATTTCCAACAGAAAGACTCCCCTTCCCCTACCTCCCCTCAGCCACCTAACAACAAGAGGTGACCAGCTCTTTAAAGTACAGAATAAACGGCTTGACTCAGCAGCACCTGCCTTCAAGAAATCAGTGAGGTGAACGGAAGGACATCTGTCTCCGCTCCAGTCTGCAGCTCTGGCAGGTCCGACACCCCAAATATGTCCCCTAAAAGGCAGGGCTTCAATTCAATTTGTAGAATCATCAACATGGTACTAAAGAAGGAGACCCAAACTCCACGAGCTTAGGACACGACCAGAACATGGGCACATGATTAGCCTGGCCCCTCCCACACCACTGACACTCAAATAACCTGCTCATCGTGGATTTGGGCAAATGGGCTCTATGCACTACATTCAACTGTACCAACCCTAACCTCACACATGTTGCAGTCACCGTACGCAGAACTTTGCACCACACCCCATCCTCCATCACCAACTCCAACTCCTCCTCCCACTTAGCCTTCGCCCCCTTCACCAACACTCCCTTTTCCACCATAATCCTACCATAAATCCCCGACGTGTTCCTCTCCTTTGTCCCTCCCAGCGACAATCCCCGCTCCAAAAAGAGGAAGGAGGCACCAAAGGAAATGTCAGACAGACCTTTCTTGCAAAGTTGGGAACTTGTAGGTACCTAAAACCATCTGCCTATGAAAGCCCAAATTTCTCCGCCAACTCCTCCATGCTCGCAAATCCCTCTTCTGAAAACAAGTCCCTCATCCCTTCCACCCCTTTCCCCTCCCATCCCCTAAACCTAACATCCAGCCTTGCCGGCTCAATCAAATGGTTCGCACAGATCGGCGCCAATTTCGATACCGCCCCCAATTTAAAGCGTTGTCGAAACTGTCTCTATATCTTGAACATGGAAACATGGGTTCGCAGAATATCTGACTCCATCCGCACTCATTCAGCCTCCGGATCCCCACACCACTCAGCACCTTCTCCACATTCGTCACCCAATAATAATATATCAGGTACGGCAATGCCAAGCCCCCTGACTGCCAGTCCCTTTAAAGGACCGTCTTCCGAATCCTAGCCACTTTATCCGCCCAAATAAAAGACAAAATCAATTGCTCCACCCCCCCCCCCCCCCCCCCCCCCCAAAGAATGATTTTGGCAGAAAAAACGGTATACACTGGAACAGAAAAAGGAACCTTGACAAAACATTAATTTTCACCGACTGTATTCTGCCCACCAAGGACAGAGAGGGACTAGCCCACCTCTGTAAGTCAGCATTACCCTGCTTACAAAACTTCCGAAGCCGGGCCCAAACCCAAGCTACCTGCATCCCCAGATACCTAAAGTGGGGAACACGTTAAGCGGAACGGTAACACTCTCAGCTTGGCTCCCCTCCCCGGTGAAGAGACTGGAAAACACTCACTTTTCTCGCAATCCAATTTATACCCTGAAAAAGCCGGAAAACGCTTCAGCTGTACCATAATATCACCCATTGTCGCGATTGGATCCATCACATGCAAAAGAAGATCATCAGCAAGGATCAACAAGCACAAGGACACATCATGTTCCACCCCCCTCTCCTCCCATTATCCCTTTCCCCTTATCCGAGGCCCCCAGGGCAATGACCATTGGCTCAAATACCGACACAAACAAGAGGGGGGACATATTTTCATGTAATTGAAAATAACCCAAACTAACATTGTTTTTATGGACATTGGCCTTAGGTGCCTTGTATAGCAACTGAATTCACACTACGAATTTAGGCCCATCCCAAAGTGTTCTGACACCGCAAGCAAAACCCCATTCTACCCTATCAAAAGCCTTCTCGGCATCCAATGCCACAATAACCTCCTGCTCTCTACCTTTTGCTGGGGACAAAACTACGTTTAAAAGCCACCTCATCTTCAATGACAACTGCCACTCCCTCACAAATGCCATCTGATCTTCCCCAATAACCTGAGGGACACACTCCTCTAACCTCAGCGTTAAGACCTTAGCCAAGATCTTCGCATCCACACTTAGTAAAGAAATCCAGCGATACAACCCACACGCCACCGGATCCTAATCCTACTTTAACTGCAAAATGCAAGATGAACGCTTGCATCATTGCCTCTGAAAGAGGCCCCCGCATGACCGAATCCTCAAACATCTCCACCAATTATGGCACTAGTCGATCAGCAAACCTTTAATAAAATTCCACCAGGCACCCATTCGACCCCGCGCCTTACCCGTCTGCACGCGCTCAATCGCTGACCAAAGCTCCTCCACCCCCAATGGCTCTTCCAGCCCTTCCCAGTCCTCTTTCTCTACCTCAGGACCCTCCAACCCCTCCAGAAATTCCCACATATCCAACTCTTCCCCCGACGGCTCCGACCTATGGAGGTTCTTGTAAAATCCCTCAAAAGCCCCGTTAACTTTATCCTGTGCCGACACAAGTCCCCCAGCTGAATCCCAAATCTGGACAATCTCTCAGGAGGCTGACTGCCACCTCAACTGACTGGCTGGGTTACTAGCCTTCCCCCATATTCGGATGTAACCCCCCTCGAGCACCGCAAATGGCACACTGCCTTATCCGTAGATAATAGGTCAAATTGCATCTGCAACTTCTTTCTACTAGCCAAAAGCTCTTGGGCGATGCCCAAGATGGCAGCCAGCTCCACCCACCTGATGGGACAAAGACCAACCCACCGTCAACCTACACCCCCTTCAGGCAACCCCACAATCCCAAGGTTCTGTCGCCTCTACCTATTCTCCAGGTCTTTGACCTCAACTCTCAGGCCCTTGTTCCTGTCCTCCGCCCTCTGCAGTTCGGCATTTAGTGAGGCCAGCTGTTCGCTATGTCGCAACAATGTCTCCTCCACCCCCCTTCAGCACCTCACCATGCTCCCCCATTTTATCTGAAGTTCTCCCCAAAATCTCCTTTATCAGGACCAATGCATCATCCACCGATTTTCTGAGGGCCTCCATCACTTCCTTCCTTTGTGACTCGAAATATTTCCGAATTGTCTTTCAAATTTGACAGCCATTACCCCCGTCAGCTTGTCCACTGGAATAGGTTCAGCCCCACCCAACGAGCTTGATTCCGCCATCTGCAATCCAGCAGGACTCCTCCGCACCTTGCTCAAGTCCTCAGGAGGGCTACTGCTCACATCTTTCTTTCCGATATTCTCTTTTTATAAATATTTTTATTCAAATATTTAGCATTTTAACATTTTACAAAACAAAACAAGACAAAAGCATTACACCCCCAAATACAATAAAACCTGCACCAACACCCCCCCCCCTCTCTACTCCCCCAAAGCTCCCAACAATTGACGGTAACTAGCTCTCCAAAATGCCAATGAACAAACCCCATCTCTTGTGGAACCCCTCATAGGCCCCTCTTAGGTCATATCTCACCTTCTCAAGATGTAAGAATTCTATTAGATCGCCCAGCCACGCCGAGGCACAGGGTGGAGAACTGACCTCCATCCCAACAGAACCTGCCTGTGAGTGATCAACGAGGCTAAGGCTAAAACATCTACCCCCGCTCCCATCTGCACCTCCAGTAGGTCTGACACCCCGAATATGGCCCCTTCGGGGATCCGGCTTCAAATCCACATGCAGGATCGGAAACATGATGCTGAAAAACGACCCCCAAAATTTCTCCAACTTTGGGCAGGACCAGAACACGTGCACATGATTAGCCGAGTGCCTCCCACACCATTCGCAAGTATCCTCTCCCCCCTCAAACAGCCGGCTCATCCTCAACTTCGTCAAATGTGCCCTGTGCACCACCTTCAACTATATCAACCCCAGCCTCGCGCATGAGATTGAGGCATTCACCCTTCGCAGCACCTCACACCACAGTCCCACCTCCAGCGCCATCCCCAACTCCAACTCCCACTTGGCCTTAACCCCCTCCATAGACACCTTATCCTCCTCAAAATTCCTCCCATAAATCGGCGAGATGCCCCCACCTCCCCAATCCCATTACCGACTGCATCTCTAACAACGAGGAAGCAGGCGCTATCAGAAAGGTCGGAAAAACCTTTCCAGCAAAGTCCCGCACCTGCATATACCGAAAACCCTCCTTACGTGGAAACCCAAACTTCTCCCTCAACTCCTCCATGCTTGCGAACTGCCCCTCCAAAAACATATCCTTCATCTCCTTCACCCCTCTCTCTGCCCATCCCCGAACCCTCACATCCATCCTCCACATCCATCTTCCCTCGCTCAAATCCATGATTTTCCTGGATCGGCATCAGTTTCACCCCGCTCCCAACCTAAAGTGCTGCTGAAATTGCCTCCAAATCATCAATGTGGCAACCACTACAGGACTTCCCGAATACTTCCCTGGGGAAACAGAAGCTGTGCATTCATCATCAACTCCGCCTCCATCCCCACCCATAAAACCTCCGCCATCCTATTCCAGCCCCGAACCTTCTCCGTGTTCGCTGCCAAGTATTAATACAGGTTCGAAAAGCTCAACTCCCCCCAACTGCTGCCTTCCCCATCCTGGCCACCTTTCCTGCCCAAACAAACAATGAAACCAACCTGTCCACCCCCTTAAAAGACAACTTTGGTAAAAAGACTGGCAGGCACTGAAATAAGAATAAAAACTGCGGCAAAATGTTAATTGCCTGCACTCGACCTGTCAGCAACAGGGAAAGACTGTCCCACCTCAATAAATCCACTTTCACCCTCCCAACTAGACTTGTAAAGATCATCTTACGAAGCCACGCCCAATCCTGGGCCACCTTCTCCGCATCCAATGCCACAAGGGGCTGGTTTAACACAGTGGGCTAAGGCAGTTGGCTTGTAATGCAGAACAAGGCCAGCAGCGTGGGTTCAATTCCAGTTCTAGCCTCCCCGAACAGGTGCCGGAAGTGGCAACTAGGGGCTTTTCACAGTAACTTCATTGAAGCCTACTTCTGACAATAAGCGATTATTATTACAACCACCTCCAACTCCCTTCCTTCTTCTGGAGAAAGTACCACATCCAGCAGTTGCCATACATTTGATGACAACTGCCTACCCTTAGTGAACCCTGTCGGATCTTCCCCAGTCACCTTCGGAAAGCACTCCTCCAACTTTAATGGCAACACCTTTGCCAGTATCTTGCTACCCACATTCAACAAAAATGTAGGCCTTTATGACCCACACTCCACCGGATCATTATCTTTTTTAAATAACAACAAAATGGATGCCTGACCCATCATTTCCAGAAACTCCCACAACCATGCGTCTTCAAACATTTCTGCCAACAGCGGCACCAACCTATCCCTAAACTTTTTATAAAATTCCACAGGAAAACCGTCCAGCCCCGGTGCCTTACCCATCTGCATCTTCCCTCTCGCTACCTGTACTTTTGCTCACCCCTTCCTCCTTTTGATTCTTCTTCTGGAACTCTGACATTCCACAATATCCTCTGACCTTCCAACACCTAATCATTCAAAAACTGGGCATAAAGGGCTCAAAACCAGAAACTCTATCAGGAGCCACCCAACGTGCGAGCTCTACCTACATGTCGTCACCAGAAGTCCGTTCGATATTCTTTTTTGCGCCTTTTGACATCCTCTCACAAAAGACTCTCAAATGGAAAGAATTTGCCCACCAATTATCCCTGGGAACCGGGTGGAAAGAACCAAATATCGAGGGCTCTAGTGGAAGCTACCTTACGTGTGACCTCCTTCTACATGTTGTCCCCGGAAGTATCTTTGGCCTGAATTTTCAGGCTGTCAGGCAAGCGCGATCAGATGGATGTAAAATTCCCTCCCACCTGCGATTGGCTCCCGGCATCAGTTTCACACTGGCTGGGACCAGTAAGGATGCAGGCAGGGAATTTAAATAGAACTCCCTGACAGCTGGAAGTTAATGCTCAGGGTCTGCAGGAGCTGCTTTGGACACTTCACTTGATTGAGAGTGCTGCTACTGTGTCCAGAAGGTCATCGTTGTCTGGCGCCCATGTCAGGTAGTGACAGAAATGCCTGGAGCCAGTCTTACCCCTAATTTTTCGGGTGAATGCTGGAGGGTATTACTCAAGGCCGTTATGACATTCCGCTGCCGCGGGACGGCAAGAGGAGCCTACCTCACATGACGAAGAAGACCTGTACAGAGGTGGCAAGCCTTGTCAGTGACTATGACGTCATTTGCAGAACCTGAATTCAGTGTTGGAAAAGGTTCAATGACTTTCTGCGCTCTGCCAGTGTGGGTACAGGTTCCAGCTGGAACCTTGGAATGATGTCATTGTGGGTGACAGCACTTGTTGGTGCTCATTGGTATGAAATGCAGAGTGCAATGTGACACATGATCATGTGCCTTGTATGTCAGGGTGATGTGTGATAATATAATGGGCAAGTGAACAAGCTGTCCTCAGGGATGGCGGGTGTGGGGGGTGTGGGGGGGGCGGGGTTGCAGTGGGTGGCTGAGGCTGGGATATCTCAGCATGTTGAAGGGGACTAATGAAAGCAATGCACGAGAATGAAGATGGATGGATAGTGCAATACCCAACCTTCTTATCCTCAGTAAGGTGGAGGGGCAAGCCTGAAAATGTCCTGCAAAAATGGAGCCATGTCCACTAGTCACAGAGACACAAGGTTGTTGGATGGGTTGAAAGTCTAATGGACAGCGAAGAGATTGGTGGAGGGTATGAGAGATCTAAAAAGTAAAGTTGCCATAGTCCCAGATGACCAAAGGCTGCTTTCCCCTTTGAGGGGAGAACTGACTGGTGATGTTTTAACCTGAGGATCCCCACACATCAGGTGAGGGGCAAGATTCACGAAACACCTCGGCCAGTAAGGGAATTGAACCAACGCTGTTGGTCTCACTCTGCATCACAATCCAACTGCCCAGCCAACTGAGGCAAATCAGCAGCTTAGGGTGTGGGGCAGTGGGGCAGTGGTTCTAAGACTGACACGTGAAATCTAATTATGACCATTGCATCCATTCAGAAATCTTTGCACAAGGGTTGGCCATTCTGAGTCGCAACTAGATTGTGTGCGCTCTGACTTGGTAATAATGTTGGATACTGACCTTTTTGCTCCCTCTCTCAGATGCGACATCGTTATGAGCCCAAAAACAACTGGAGGACCCTCCCCTGATCTTCAAGGATGACTTGCTGCTAGTTTCACCCACGTCACATCCTCCCTCTACACCATGTACCAGCACAGATACAGGCACATTGGTGGCCATAAGTGTATCAGGGCAGATGGTACTGCACAGCGTGAAGGCATGTCACACTTGCTGAGGAGCTGGCAGAGAGCCCCCAGGGCTCTGGCATGTGGTGATATGCATGTACACATGAATGTATATACTCATCTATTAATGTATATAATTACCTGTGCAACCTCCGACCAGCAGGGGTTAGAGATCCACCATGTGGCTCTACAGATCTGGCGGTTGATAGTAAGTCGTACTAGAGGTCAGTCGCATTAGATGTAGCTCCAGGAGAATGTACTCATTCGTTGTCATTTGTATTATAGATCATTTGTTATCTTTCCATGTGTTCATTTTGTCAATAAACTATATTACTATTCAAAGAACTAGCTGTCCTGTGCATCATTACCACAACCACAACACAGAACATAACATGGAAGTCGGAGGATTTCTGGAGACTAGGACAAAGCTGAACTTGAGGCAGATGATGAGCCTTTGCAGTTGTTCATCAGGCTGCAGGTGCTGGACACCCGGTGGGATGCGTAGGAAGATCTGGCAGAGATCCCTCAGCGTCTGCGTGCCATGATCTCAGTGCTAGTGCAATCCATGCGGAGTGTGAACACTGTGTTGGCCCAGAGCTCAGAACACACAGCTTCTTCAAAAGAGAGAGTGGTGACTCTCATCAAAAGGGAGCTCCATAAGACCATAAGACCTATTCGGCCCATTGAGTCTGCTCCGCCATTCAATGAGATCATGACTGATATGATAATCCTCCAATTTCCTGCCTTATCCCTATAACCCTTGATTCCCTTACTATTAAAAATCTGTCCATTTCAGCCTTGAACTTTAATGACCCAACATCTACAGCCCTCTATGGTAAAGAATTCCACAGATTTACTACCCTCAACTCTGGCTTAAATGGTCTTAAATACCACTTACTCTGAGATTATGCCCCCCTGGTCTTCGATTCTTCCACAAGGGGAAACAACCTGTCAGCATCTACCTTGTCAAGCCCTCTGAGAATCCTAGAAGTTTCAGTAAGGTCGCCTCTCATTCTTGTAAACTCCAGTGAGTACAGGCCCATCTGTTATGGAACCGGACCAGACTCCAATTTATATTGGGAAACCAGATGACAAACCACCATATTTTTTCCAATTTATGAAACTGTGAGTACAGGATACTTCGCTCCAGGAGTTATTCCACTGACAAATGGGGATCTTTTATATTAAAATAAACTTTATTATAAACACAAGTTTGAACACTTAACATCACAAAAAATAGCTTTTCAATTAACTGTTGAATAATTCTTAAAATAAAAGGGAATCCTTTAACTACGAACTTATACCTTCTCTCTCTCCAATTAAGCAAAGCCCATCACAGGTCAAAAACCACTGGCAAATCAAGTTAGCAAGCACAGGGATTCTTGCTGTATTATTGTGTAGGCTTTGCCCTCCTCCAGATCCTTCCACCAGGCAGAAGATACAGAAGTCTGAAGACCTGCACATCCTGATACAGGAACAGCTTTTTCCCCACAGCTACTAGACTCCACAATGACTCTCTCGGACTGATCTGTTCCCTGTAAGAACATTATTCACGACGCCCTATGCTGCTCTTTACGTCTTGCTTTGTTTGACCTTTGTTCTGCATTGTAACCGATCACTAATTGTTGATGTACCATTTGTCAAGTCAATGTACACTGTTGATTATTCTTTTGTCTATTATGTACATACTGTGTATGTTCCCTTGGCTGCAGAAAAATACTTTTCACTGTATTTCGGTACATGTGACAATAAATATCAATCAATCAACTTTCAGAAAAGTAGAGAGAGACTCTTTCAAGCATAACCTGCAAACCCTTATGTCTCTGATAGACTCCTGCTCAGCCTGACAGCATTTGACAAAATTTCTGCTGAACTTAAAAACTCTTTGCAGACTGCCAAACCTATATCAAACTGAAAAACTAAAGAAAAACCTGGCTCCTCCCATAAATTACATCATCTTTATCCCACTCACATCCCATGACCTGCTTACCTAAGTCGAAATACAATGTCTCAAATTATCTACTCTCCAGTTAATTGCACCTTTTGCAGACAGACCGCCTGCCTGTATGTTAAACCAGGATTTTAAAAAAATATTACAACAGATATATATACTTTAACCCAGGCTTTGAATAACATTACTGCAACAGATATATATAATACAATCTATATTTTTAAAAATCCTACATTGATCACATACCCTACTCAATCTCTCCTCATCAGAAAATCCTTCCATGCCCTCCATACCCAAGATCAACCGAGTGAACCTTCTCTGGACTGCCTCAAATGTCAGTATATCTTTCCTTAGATAAAGAGACCAAAACTGTTCACAGAATTCCAGGTGTGGTCTAGCTAGTGTCTTATACTATTTTAGCAAGACTTCCCTATTTTTATATTGCATTCCCTTTGAAATAAAGGCCAATATTCCATCTGCCTTCCCTATTACCTGCTGAGTGTGTATGCTAGCTTTCTATGGTTTATGCATGAGGACCCCTAAATCCCTTTGTGCTGTAGTTTTTGGAATAATATTCAGCTCGTGTATTCTTCCTACCGAAGTGCATAACTTCACATTTTCCAATATTCTATTCTATCTGCCAAGTTTTTATTCATTCATTTAACCCGTCTATATCCCTTTGTAGATTATTTTTGTTATCCTCACCACTTGTCTTCCCATCTAATTTTGTGTCATCCGCAAACTTGGCAATAATACATTCACTTCCCTCTTCCAAATCAATAATATATGTTGTCAATAATTGTTGCCCCAGCACTGACCCCTGTGGCACTCTACTATTTACAGGTTGCCTGAAACGAACCCTCTCATTCCAACTCTCTGTTTTCTATCAGTCAGTTAATCCTCTATCCATGCTAATATGTGGCCCACAACACCACGGGCTCTTATTTTATCAAGTAACCTTCTGTGTGGTACCTTATTAATTGCTTTTTGGATTCCAAGTATATTGCATCTACTGGTTCCTCTTTATCTATCCTGTTCATTACCACTTCAAAGAATTGTAATACATTTTCCATGCATTATATCCCCTTCCTGAAATCACGCTGTCTCTGTTTTGTTATGTTATGTTTTTCCAAATGTTCTGCTATTACATTTTTTATAATGGACTTTAACCTTTTCCCAATGACAAATGTCAAGCTAACTTGCATTTAGTTACCAGTTTTTTGTCTCCCTCTTTTTGCATTGCCAGTTTTCCAATCCTCCGGGACTTTCCAAAATTTAAGGATTCTTGGAAGATTGCTACCAGCGCATCCACTATTTCGGTAGCTACTTCCTTTAATATCCTAGGATGCAACCCATCAGGTCCCAGGGACTTATGGGCCTTTAGCTCCATTAGTTTACCTAGTATGTTTTTCTCTAGTAATAGTTATGCATTGATTTCCTCACCCCCTTTTGCTCCTTGATTATTTTGTATTTTTGGAATGCTATTAGAGTCTTCTACCATGAAGGCTGATGCAAAGTATTTGTTTAACTCCTCTGCCATTTTGTGATTTTGTGGAGTAGAATAACTATATTCATCCTCCAATGATTCCCCCTTTGACAGAGCAAGATTGTGCAGTGTGCAGCACATAACAACAATAAGGGAAATGCGCTCAGGAGGATTTGGAGTGATCCCCCTGAGCGATCCAGGCAACCAAACCTCATCTTCAGGAGGCCTAAGGTCCTTGCAATTACTCTCCTTGTGCAGGCATGACTGTGGTTGTAGCTCTCCTCAGCTGAAGTCCTTGGGTGTCTCAGTGGTATCATCAGCCAACATTTCAGCAGATAACCTTTGTCTTCTAGGAGCCAGCCATCCAAGCATGCTGAAGCAATAAACAGCCTTGGCAACTGGGAATGATGGTGGATGCAGGCATCATGGCACCTTCCTGGATACATGGCACAAACCTGCTGTACCCTGACATCCTGTGGGCCTTTTAATCCGTTCTGAATATAGAGTGCATGAAAAATGTGAAGGACGTCTGGCCGAATGACCCATGAGTCAAGTGTAAAAGTGTACGCCTTACCAGTGGACAGGAGCCCAAGTTCCATTTGCAGTCTCTGCCCTTCCTTCAGAAGTCCCTCATCCGGAGACTCCGCATACCTCCCGTCCACCTGTAAATGTTCGCCTACCAGCCTGTCCAACTCTGCCCGTTCAGCCTTCTCCTTATGGACCCGAATTGAGATGAGTTCCCCCCTGATAACCGCCTTCAGTGCCTCCCACACCACCCCTGCTGAGATCTCACACGTATCATTGATCCTTTTGTATCCCCGAATGGCCTGCCTCACCCGCTCACACACCTCGTCCTCTGCTACCAGCCCTACATCTAACCTCCATTGTGGCCGCTGGGCCTTTCCTTTGCTCACTTGCAGGTCTACCCAGTGCGGGACATGGTCTGACACCACAATTGCTGAATATTCAGTATCCACCACCTCAGCCAGCAGCGTTTGGTTCAGCACAAAGAAATCTATCCGGGAATACACCTTATGCACATGAGAGTAGAATGAAAACTCCTCACTCCTTGGCCTCCCAAATCTCCATGGGTCCACCCCTCCCATGCGCTCCATAAACCCCCGTAGCTCTTTTGCCATAGCTTTATTTTTAACAAACAATTTTATTGAGGTATTTTAGGCATATAGAAAAAGTGACATTGTACAGTACAACAACAAAAAAAAAAACTCTTTTGCCATAGCTGACACCTTTCCGGACCTGGGACTCGACCGATCCAGTAAACCGTGTTAAAGTCTCCCCCCATAATCAGTCGATGTGAATCCAGGTCCGGGATCTTCCCTAGCACCCTCCTAACGAACTCAACATCATCCCAGCTTGGGGCATATATATTCACCAATACCACGCCATTCCCTCAAGCTTCCCACTAACCATGATGAATCTACCCCCCCGGGTCTGCCTCTATCCTCCCCACCTCAAATGCCACCCTTTAATTGACCAGGATTGCCACCTCCCTCGATTTAAAGTCCAATCCCAAATGGAACATCTGACCAACCCATCCCTTCCTCAACCTAACCTGATCCCCCACCTTCAAGTGTGCCTCCTGCAATATGGCCAAATCCGCCTTCAGTTGCCTCAAGTGTGCAAACACACGGGTCCTTTTGACTAGCCCATTTGGCCCGTGAACGTTCCACGTGACCAGTCTAGCCCCCTACCGGTCAGCCATAACCCCTCCTCGGCCAGTTCTTGGCCCATGTCCTGCACCTCACCTGGCCCGTCCCCAGGCAGCCACCACCATTAATTCTCCTCCACCACCAACTTAAAAGTCCCCTCCCCGTCAGCAGTCTAATCCCCCCACCCCAACCCCCCTCCCTCCCACCCCCATTTCCCCCCTACATTGGTCTTCAGCTCACCCCCCCACTTTGCTTCCGTGAACTAGCTCCCACCCCCCACCCCCCACTGTTAGTGCAAACAATCAAAACAATGACACGAAGCGAGAACAAACAAACAGTCCCTCCCAAGGTCCGAGCAGGATCTGATCACTGTTAGCTGTTAGTGGGGGATGCGCGAAAGGGGAGGGGGAGCGTTGTGTAAGTGTTGGAGAGGTTCTGTTTTTGGTTAGTTGGGGTTTGTTGAGGGTGTTGATACATGGTTTGTTGTTTTAATTTATACTTGGTATATTTTGTGTAAAATGTTAAAAATCTAAAAAAAGTATATATTTTTTAATGGGTTTAATTGGCCCTTTATCTGTTGGTGGGTACAGTTCTGACTTCCATGAGGCAGCACGCTGGTGTCGTGATGCACTCCCAACATCATTGGGCCCCATTTCACAATTGTTCATGTTAGGCTCATGCCCGCTCAGCAGGCGCAAAATTCTGGTATTTGTGTCTTAAAATGTAAGATTTATAATATGTAACTTTATTGAATAAAGCCACATTGAACAGATAAATATGCTGCCAGTGGTAATTGTAATAACGTTAGTAAAACTTTACGCTGAAAGCTAATTATGAACAATGTTAACATTTCAATGTTTTTCTATCAAATTCTTCCTTTTTATTTTAGCAGAACTGTTAACCTATCCAAAAAGTTCCTTTGATAATTTAGCAACTGTTGAAGAGAACCGAAGGCATAATCTCACATACTGAAACCGTTTCACACTCCTTCATAGACACCTACTTTGGCTCTATTTCATGGTATGAATTGGGACTGCTGAAAAGCAACTTGGGCGGGATTCTTCAATCCCGCGGCAGAGTGTCCACGCCGTTGCGTTTTAAGACGACGTGAACGGGCCGCTCCCATGCCTAATTCTGGCACCTACAGGGGGCCAGCATGGCGCTGGAGCTGTTCGAGCCGCTCCAGCTGCAGATCCCAGCGTGAACTGTGCGCCGCGGGATCCGTGCATGCGCAGTTGCGCCGGCGCCAATGAGGACATGCGCAGTGGCGCCGGCGCCAACATGCGCATGCGCAGTGGCCTCCTTCAACGTGCCGGCTCCGCGCAACATGGCGGAGGACTACAGGGGCTGGTGCGTAGGAAAGGAGGCCCCCAGCCACAGAGGTCAGCCCGCCGATCGATGGGTCCCGATCGCAGGCCAGGCCACATCGGAGGCCCCCCCGGGGTCTGACCACCCTCCTCCCCACAGGCCGCCAGCCGACCCTTACACGCCGAGGTCATGCCGGCCCAAAGCAGGTTAGAACGGCGTCGACGGGACTCGGCTCTTTTCCTATGGCCACTCGGCCCATCTGGGCCTGAGAATCGGTGGGCCAGCCACGTAAGCGGCCCACGACCGGTGCCACGCCAACCACCCCGGCGCCGATTCTCCGCACTGCGGAGAATCGCATGCCGGCGTCATGGCGGCCTGGCCCGTTCGCGGGAATTCTCCGGCCCGGTGCAGGGCTGGGAGAACCCCGCCCCTTATTCTTCGCATTTTGTACCTAATTTCTTGTTTAAGCCCCAAAATAGCTCGATCTATCCAAAATCAACAGCACCAGATCCTTTTCACATGATTTATTTTTTAAATAAATGTGCTTATCAACAGCTTTAATGAACCATTTGTATTAGCTGCACCCAATAACCAGTGCAGTAATTTGAATAAATAAGAAGGGTCCACCGCAAGAGGTTCCAAGAAATTACAATTGTTAGATCTTAAAGCACTGCAAATAATATATTTGAAACAATGTTTAATTACAGATTTATTTCCTTTCACAATTGTTATGTTCCTGTTAGTGACTGTGAATGTTTAAAGAGTAATCCAGTAATTGACTAACAGAAATATGCCGCAAGATTTCACTTTTTAAATAAGATGTATTGTGATGAAACTCAGACTCATCTTTTTAGTTCAGAAGTCGGCACGGTTCCTGGGGCAGCACGGTAGCACATGTGGATAGCACTGTGGATTCACAGCGCCAGGGTCCCAGGTTCGATTCTCTACTGGATCACTGTCTGTGCGGAGTCTGCACGTTCTCCCCGTGTCTGCGTGGGTTTCCTCCGGGTGCTCCGATTTCCTCCCACAGTCCCAAGACGTGCAGGTTAGGTGGATTGGCCATGCTAAATTGCCCTTAGTGTCCCAAATAAGTATAGGAATGGTTATTGGGTTATGGGGACAGGGTGGAAGTGAGGGCTTAAGTGGGTCAGTGCAGATTTTATGGGCCGAAGGGCCTCCTTCTGCACTGTATGTTCTATGTTCGATCCCGGCTCTGGGTCACTGTCCATGTGGAGTTTGCACATTCTCCCTGTGTTTGTGTGGGTTTCGCCCCCACAACCCAAAGATGTGCAGGGTAGGTGGATTGATCACGTTAAATTGCCCCTTAATTGGAAAAAATGAATTGGGTACTCTAAATTTATTTAATAAAAAGAAACTCCAGTTCCTGAGGAATCTTGGGAAATGTTTGCACATGCGCATTTCAGTCATTTAATGCTTTTCAGGCCTGCACAGAAGAAATAAAATGTTCTGACATGCAGCACCATGATCTGGTAGGTGTTCCAGTGAGCAAATCAAGGGAGGGGCACAGGGCCCAAAAGGCAATCCCAGGCAAAGGATAAAAGCAAGGGGATAGGAATAAATCCCTCAAGTGAAGTTAAAGAAAGCATACTAATAGGTGCCAAATTCAAGAAAGACATGTCACACCTCATACATGTGAAGCCTCTGTCACGTTAATCTTCACAGCGGGCATGCATGCACCCCCACACCTGTTATCCTCAACTCACCCTGTCCCCTGGGCACAGATTTCCAAAATCAAAAGCCCCATGCAGAGGTTGGGTGTGAGCACGCTGTCAGTGGAAAAACAAGAGTCAGACTATTGCAGAAACTGAGGAGCGCCAGAGTTTTCCACACAGCGAGTTATCATCTCTCTCCGGCCTTTTATATTGACCCACTGACAGTGCCGACACAAGCTCATCTCCCTGGACTGATGTTACACAGACTTTTGGAGGGTGGAACAGGATGCCCGGGTGATGGGGGTGGGAAATGTGGGGAAAGGGGTATTGGGGGGTGAGGAAGGTGATGGGAGGAAGTAGGGAAATGGGGGAAGGAGGGACGGGGAGGGAGAGGAGGGGTGGGGAGGGGGAATGGGAGGGGAGTTGAGCTGGTGGGCATAGCCTCATCCTATGAGACTCTGGAGATGATGAGGGCCTCCCTGGTCCTCTGGGCCTTTCGGACCTTTGCAGCCCCCTGTCCTCCATTCTCCAGCTCCTCCTCTGGCTCAACCTCCAACCCCTCCTGGTCCATCTCCTCCTCAGACGAGGCCACATGTCTGTCCTCCTGCTCCAGCATGTCGCGCTGCTGTTGTGCTAGGGTTGTGGAGGGCACAGCAGACCACCATAACCTGGAAACCCTCTGGAGGGCGTACTTCAGGGCACCACCACGGTTATCCAGGCATCGGACCGCATTTTCAGCAGTATGATGCACCAATCAATGACAGCACAGGTGGCATCATGGGCCTCATTATTTTGGATCCCTGCCTCAGCCTTAGGCTTCCACACCAGCATCATCAGCCATGACATCAGTGGGTATCCCTTGTCCCCCAAGAGTCATCCTGGCGTGGGCCTTGAAGACACCAGGGATCTCCGAATGCCCCAGGATGTAGCTGTCATGCACGCTCCCTGGGTAGCAGTCACAGATACAAAGGTGGTGGTCGCACGCAATCTGAACATTCAGGGAATGGAACCCCTTCCTGTTAATAAAGAGGACTCCTTAATGGCCAATGCATGTATGGCAACATGCATACTATTGATTGCCCCCTGGACCTGCGGCATCGTGGCGATGGCAGCTAATCCTGCAGCCCGGGCATCTGGTGGGCCTGGTCCACCTTACAGGTTATAAGTCTAATGCCTGGGTACATGGTGTCTGTGACCTCCTGAATGCACTTGTGTTCTATAGATTATGAAATGCCGCACAGGACCCCTCGAGCCCTGGAATGAACTGGTGGCATAAAGGTTGAGGGCAGCGGTGACCTGCACGGCCACTGGGTGCAGGTGTCTCCTCCTCCATGGGGGTGTGGCACAGGTGCCGCACTGTCTCTCTCTCTCCTGAGACGGAGTCTCCTGTGGCACATGCTGTCTGTCTTCAGAATGAATGACCAACGACATCTACAAAAATGACTTTCTGATCTAAGTGTAGGCGTATCCACCAGGCACAAAGAGAAACACACTTGGTGTCTATTCCGTTGCTTACTCCGCTCTTTCCAGAGCTACTTGGGCAGCATGGTAGCACAAGTGGGTAGTACTGTGGCTTCACAGCACCAGGGTCCTAGGTTCGATTCCCCGCTGAGTCACTGTCTGTGCAGAGCTTGCACGTTCTCCCCATGTCTGCGTGGGTTTCCTCCGGGTGCTCCGGTTTCCTCCCACAGTCCAAAGACGTGCAGGTTAGGTGGTTTGGCCATGATAAATTGCCTTTAGTGACCGAAAAGGTTAGGAGGGGTTATTGGGTTACAGGGATAGGGTGGAAGTGAGGGCTTAAGTGGGTCGGTACAGACTCGATGGGCCGTACGGCCTCTTTCGCTATTGTATGTTCTATGTACCCAGTTCTCTAGAACTCCCTCTTTGCGTCTCTAATCATGCAAAATAAGTTCTCTTTTAATCACAACAGTCTGGATATCTAAAATCTTCGGGTTGTTTCGCTTACACATTTTTCCTGTAAAAATAAATGCACAACCCATGAATTTTCCTTTTAGAGCACAGCTTCACTCTCAGCAATTTTCCCCATAGCAACTTCAGGGCTTTCTTGCTTGTAAAAGTCTCTCAGCTGGATCAAAGTTCAAGCATAGTTTGTGAACACACACAGGCATACTAAACCAAACCGTGAAATAAGCAACCCCCAATTCACTTTGAATTGAAACTAAAACTGTACATTCTTACCGATTAATTTAACCCACAAAAAAGACAGTGAAAACATGACATAAACAATTTACATATTTTATTAAGACAATTGTAGACCTACTGGCTCCATTACGAGGCCAGAAATGGAATATTCATTGTTTTTCACTTTTGTCTCTCACCTCACAAGGTAAACACAGGTTCCCTTTTAAATGTAATCAACCCAAGCTTGCATTTACATTAAATGCATATCAGTTCTTAACCAAGTGCTTTAAATTATCTTACAGTGAACACTTCACTTCATAAAACTAAAAATTATATTCTAAAACATATAAATCATTAACTAAATGTTTTCAACACGATGCAGGGAGAAATTTTCCCAGAATTGACAGTGTCATGGTCTGACTGAAAACCAAGGTGGATCTCTCCAGATGCATAGCCGAGTTTTCAAGCAGATTTTCTGACAAAATAAAAACCTGGGGATGTGGTTTATGCCCTCAGTTTGGCAGGGTGGCGCTTGATGGAGCCAGTAAGGTGGGCTTCACAGAGATCAGAGAGCTATCTTTAAAGGGCACCCTGCTCTTCTGCCAGTAACCCCCACCAGCGTACCACAAAGGT
The DNA here is from genome assembly GCF_047496885.1 of Scyliorhinus torazame. NCBI lineage: Eukaryota > Metazoa > Chordata > Chondrichthyes > Carcharhiniformes > Scyliorhinidae > Scyliorhinus > Scyliorhinus torazame. The sequence continues at coordinate 81,601,759 of NC_092725.1, read as the reverse complement.
AGCAGGGTATTGGGGGCCCACCCCTCCCCACAGAGCACTCAGAGGCCGCCCCATGCATAATCATTGAGGCTCTCACCCCCTTCACAGCACAATCACCAGGGCCTTTCTCCCCCACCATGGCCAAAACCACTGTGGCAATATTGTCGGCATAACCCCTTCACTACCAGGTGCCCCCCCTCACCACCGGCAGCCCCACTGAATGCCAGGAACCCCCTCAATGCCAGGTGCTTCTCTTCACTGCCCATTCCCCCCATGCCTGCAAGTCCAACCCCACATTTCCCACTCCCCAGTCACTTCCAAGTTTCCCCCTTCAAAGACCTCGGTGCTCTCCCCCCCTACCACACATAATGGGAACTCTTCCCACTTTGGGCTCCCCAGAGGGCTTGCCGCTGGTGTTGTTCCCTGGTACCAGTTGGCACAGGCAACTAACAGAAGGGATTGCTGAAACTAACAGAAAGCAGTTTACTCTTCGTTCTTCATCTATGCACTGTAATTTCATAATTCTTCAACTTCATTGGTTAAGGAAGTACATTGTAGTTTTCCCCACTCATTCAAGTTCCGGCATCCCTTGCTGCAAAATTATTGGCTCATATTTTTGTGAAGAAGGCAAGCAAAATATTAAAAAGCTTTAACATACCAAGGCAAATTGAACTAATGGCAAAAACTGCTTGATGCCCTGCTACAGAAAAATTTGGCCCAATATGTTTCACCTTAATCCATGGAAAAAATGCATGCCTGAGCTTAAAGTGAGATTTAACTTACAATTCATTGTAAGTTACTTCCTCACCAGAATTGATTAGTGGGAAGGGAATTCCTTTCTCATCTTGTTCTACAGAATCTTGTTCTCATCAAAATGTATAACAATTTTAATAACACTGTTGATAATTTCTTTATAATTTCGTGCGGAGAAGGCATGAAGAAAAAATCTTTTAAAATTATTTCCCTTCCGTAGTCTCTTATTTAAATTATTATGTTTTAAATAGACAATTGCTGAGTTACTAAAATGGTCACAGCTGGTCACATGCTGGTAGTTCTATGGGTTACAGGAATAGGGCATGGGAGTGGGACTAGGTGAGCTACTTTTTCAGAGGGTTGGCGCAGACTCAATGAGCCTCCTTCTGCACTGTAAAAATTCTAAATTTGATACAGAGCCGCAGTGTCTAAAGGATCTGGGAATCATAAGCCCAGCATAGTTTGTGGAATCAGCTGTACCCAGAGTACCGGTTATGAAGCCAGACAAGTCTGTTCGACTCTGCGGAGATTACAAACTCACGGTGACCAGGGCTTTGCACCTGGACCGTTACCCGATGCCCAGGGTGGAAGATTATCTGGAAATTTTACAAAAGTTATCATGAGCCATGCCTATTTGGAGGTGAACTGGACTCCAGGAAATACACAACTATAAACACCCAAAGAGGGTTATTTGAGTACACTTATCTCTCGTTTAGGGTCTTGTCAGCTCCGGCAACCTTCCAAAGAGTAATGGAAGGTATTCTTCAAGGACTGCCAAAGGTAGCTGTATACTTAGATGATGTACTCATCATGGGTGCCACCGACAAGGAGCACATGGAAAACCTGGAGGAAGTGCTCAGACATGTTATATTACCTTGTGTAATATAGTATATTACTCTTTGAACCAGCCGAGTTGATGAAATGAACAATAGTCTCCTTGTAAAGATGAACTAATTTATTGAGTAATATAAATAATATTTGTGACTCCTTTGTACTTAATACTCAACTAGTAAAAGAAATAAAATAGAACATAGAACATAGAACGATACAGCGCAGTACAGGCCCTTCGGCCCACGATGTTGCACCGAAACAAAAGCCATCTAACCTACACTATGCCATTATCATCCATATGCTTATCCAATAAACTTTTAAATGCCCTCAATGTTGGCAAAATACAGTAAAGATAACTAACTAACAATACAATGTAATAATTAAATAATTTATAACTTGACCACAATGTTGGCACCCCTCCACATACTGCTAAAGAAGGACAAGAAGTGGGTTTGGGATGCCTTACATGAGGAAGCATTCACCCTGGTGAAGAAGTGTCTATCATCCTCGGAGGTCTTCACCCATTACCACCCAGCTCGGCTGCGAGCCCTGACTTGCTATGCCTCCCACTGTGGCATTGGGGCAGTGATGGCCCACAGATGGGACGATGGCAGTGAGCATTCTATTGCTTTTGTTTCATCGACTCTGGCAGACGCAGAATGGCGCTATGCCCAAATAGAGAAGAAATGCTTGGCGGTGATATTTGGGGTCAAGAAGTTCCATCAGTACATCTACAGGCAACACTTCTCCATTGTGACCGATCACAAGCCTCTGTTCGACCTCTTTAAAGAGGACAAGGGGATACTCCCATTACTTTGGCCCAGATTCTGAGTTGGGCACATCTGCTCACTGCATATGAGTACTCATTCCAACACTGTCCTGGTACACAGATAGCCCACGCTGACCCCTCCGTCGTCTCCTGCTGCTCTTAAGTCCCCCATCCTCACCAGTGGTGGATGAAATATTGGCGACCCTGGATTCTATGGATACTCTGCAAATGACGGCTGGACTCAACAAGATCCTAAGTTGGTGAAGTTCCGCCTAATGCTATGAAATAGATGTTTACAAGGGTTTACAAATCCAATGAAAACTTGTGGACCACCTTAAGAAGCGGGAGCCCATACGACATATGACATTCGACAGAAACGTTGATGCCTCCACCTTGCCAAGAACCACCCTGCAGCCAGGGGATTTATCTGACACTAGCCCATCGACCGGACCAGCAGGAGGGAGATGACTCCCGCTCAGATATGGACACGGAGGCATCTGCACAGACTGGTGATGACGTGTCCAGGCCCCAGATTCCGACAACAGCCCTTCAGTAGTTGGCCAGAAAAAGGTGTTCGACCAACTGGTATACATTACATGACCCAGACCCGCCGCAGACAGAAGCTCATCCTTGGGCAATTCAGCACAGCAGGTGAATCCAGAGGGGGATCCTTCGACCTTTTGTGGGGAGTGGAGGGGGAGGGTATCATATCCCCCATGAGGCCCATGAGGAAACCATTATCTATCTCTCCATGGGGCTCATGGAGTACGAGCTTCCCAGGTTGAGGCGGAGGCCCTCCCAGCTGGGGCTCATTAGAACCGAGCACAAAAGCTGGCCCGAGCAGGGACAGGCATGTTGGTTATCACAATCGGGACTGTGATTGTAGATAATTACTGCTGTGGGCAGATTATTGCTAAAAATAAATAAATCTTTTCCTTTCTACCGCTGGTTTCCTTGGTAATTAAACTGAGCAACAGAGATAATGAAATGAAATGAAAATCGCTTATTGTCACAAGTAGGCTTCAAACGAAGTTATTGTGAAAAGCCCCTAGTCACCACATTCCAGCACCTGTTTGGGGAGGCTGTGACAGGAATTGAACTGTGCTGCTGGCTTGCCTTGGTCTGCTTTCAAAGCCAGCGATTTAGCTCTGTGCTAAACAGCCCCTGATAAATGGTAAACAGTTGTTTTTTTAGGCTACAGGAAGGTGTACATTGTTATTGCCTAGTGGCCATTACTAGGACACCTGTTTTTCTTGATAAAAATAATGATGTGGGGGAGGGAGCACAAGGCACAATTGCAAAAGACTCAAAACTTGGAAGTATTGTGAACTGTAAGGAGGATAGTGATCGACTTCAAGAGGCCAATGGCAGGTGATTGGAATGGGTGAATATGTGGCAGATTAATTTTAATACAGAGAAGTGTGAAGTGATACATTATGGTTGGAAAAATGATGAGAGGCAATATAAATTAATTCCAAATTCCAAAGGGGGTTCATGAACATTAAGCTGTTATGCATGCGCACATCAATGTATGCAATTGTCTATCAGGGCATAGTTATTGGTATGACCACCGACCAGCAGGTGGCATTCGAAGTTTATCACGTGACTTGAGATACCCGCCAGTTGGTAGTAAGTCGTACAAGAAGATAGTCACACTTAGGCTCCAGAAGAATTCACTGAATTCATTTAGTAGCCATGCTCTGATTTATAGTTGGTTAGTTATCTTTCCACATGTTTGTTAATAAATCATCTTTCTAGTGAAACGACTAGATGTTCTGCGTACATCATTACAACAGTTATATCACAGAACACAACATGGTACCAGGAGTACAGAACACTTAAAGATAACAAAGGAGAAAACGGGGCAAAATAGGCTGAAGAATGAAAAGAGAAGATTCTTCTGCTGACCTGGTGAACTACAGTCACCTGCAACTCAACACAACAAAGGACTGTGAAGTTCGAGATGGAAGGTTTGAAGGCACCGCACCAGCTTCAAATCTCGGGTGACGTAGATGAACATTGATGTGTTTTCAAGTAACAATTTAGATTCTATGTTGCAGCCCTTGGCCTGCTGACACAGCCTGATGAGAGGCATATAGCGTTGCTGCTCATGGTAGCAGGTCCTCGAGCACCATAAATATACAATACCTTTGCCTTTTACAGCGAAGACAAAAGCAAAAGCGTCAATGCAGTAGTACAGTACTTTGATCGGCATTGCTCTCCGAAGAACGTTGAACGTTATGAAAATGAATGAAAATGAAAATCGCTTATTGTCACAAGTAGACTTCAAATTAAGTTACTGTGAAAAGCCCCTAGTCGCCACATTCTGGCGCCTGTTCGGGGAGGCTGGTACGGGAATTATATATTTTGTATGCATACCCAAAAGGGTGGCAAATCTGTTGATTCTTTTCTAACCGACTTGTAGTTGAAGGCGCAGTCGTGCAATTTTAGTACGTGAAAGTCGTTGATGATCCACGACCAGATAGTGTTCAGCGTAACGAATGACTAAGTACGTGAGAGGTTATTGAATGAAGAGGACCTGAAATTAGAAAATGCTATCAAGATCTACCATGCAAGTGAGCTAGCTGCACAGCAGATTAGTATGCTCAAGCTGATACATTTTGGCGGCAATCTCGAAGAAGTCGCCAGCGCCATAAGCACTGTGACGGAGTCAAAAAAGAAATGTGGTCTCACTGCGGGTGGCTATTTTGAGCGCACTATGATGCAGTCAAAAAAGAAATGTGCTCTCAGTGCCGGTGGCCATTTTGAGCAGCCGACCGGATCCGCCACCTTGTGCCAGCAATGCGGCAATCGACATTTGCCACAACGATTGTAGTGATGCAAGCGGCTTGCTGCCTCTCTTGGTGATTAGACTGTGATGAGAGCAGGAACATAGATCTAGCTCAGGGCTACTAGTGTGGTCAGACATAGCTACTGTATATAAACACTGTAACATTTCTACCGATATTGATCTTAAAGTAAGAACCCAAGCAGTTGTTAAATTCTGTTACTCAATAAACCTTTCAATACCTCTGGACAACTTCGAGCCTTCTTCATCAAGCTGCAGAAAGCCTCTGCAGTAACTGGATTGCGTAACGCATGTTACATACAGTAGTGCTACCAAACACACTACAGTAAGGTAACAAAAGATGGTACCAGGCTGGCTTTAAACAAACAATACTAGCTAGATTAGGTTAGAGAAAAGAAAGAAAAAGAACAGAAATTAAAGTACCGACCACTCGACTGTGGAATACTTCGCAGCATTTGGATCCGAGACAACCAATCGACGCGATGGAACACGGGCAAGCTCCACGGTAACTTAAATAGTAACTGAACACTGTTTAAACAACAGTTCCAATTATACATGGCAACTACTGACTTAAACACAGCCTCCGAGAGAAAGATTGCGCTGCTACTAGCAACGGCAGGCCAGCAAGCTATAGACATTTGTAACTCTTTCACTTACTGATGCACGATCAATTGCACAAAGACGAGAGTTGAATACAACTGAGGCTTTATTGCTCTCAGGTGTGTGGCCTCCCACAGCAGCTGGCAAAATGGCTGCTGCATGGAGGACACACATATTTAAAGTCCGTCTACTGGGCGGAGCCAGAAGGCAGGGACTACCGTCGTACCTGTAGTACAGGTCCTACCATACATCACCTAATATAGGTGCAACAGTGGTTTACCACACTTACGTTGAAAATGAAGTCAAAACTAAATTTCAAGTCATACTCGCAAAATTTGAAGAATACTGGAAAACACAGTCTAATGAAATCCTGGAAAGATTTAACCTACATAACAGGTTCTAAAAAAACTGCGAGACAATCTCTAATTTTGTCACAGATCTCAGATTAATAGCACAAGGCTCTAATTATGCTGATTTAACAGATTCCATCATCAGAGATCAATTAATCTATGGACTCTCCAATGAACACTTAAGGGAATCACTAATGCAACAAAATGATCTAACTCTAAAAACCACCATAGCAAAGTGCACAGCGCAAGAACAAAAGAAACAGCAGTACCATGAGTTTATTCAGAAAGAAAACGGGGAGAAATTCCTCCACGAGGTGGAAGAAATTAAAATGGTGTCCTCTCCTCACAGGCATCTTCATCTGGCCGCCGGCTCCAATTCAAATATGTACCAGCATGCGCACAGTCAAGACAGACGTGACCCGGCCAGATCCCGTTCTGCGCACGCACACTGCGCAAAATACCGAACTCAGCCAGAGGAGCGATTCGCGCATGTGCAATCGCTTCCTCCGCATGACGTCACAAACATTATGTCGTGCTTCCCCTGTGGCAACGCCCACTTAAAAAGGAAATATCCTGCACAAGGGAAAAGATGTTTAAAATGCTCCAAACTGAATCATTTTGCCTCCCAGTGTAAGTCAACAGCAAAATATCACTCTCCAACACAGGAATATGCAAACTTCAAGGTTCGCACAGTGGATACAATGGAAAACCAAACACCCTAAGAAAATGTTTCCGACCACGAAGATTTCCACTCCTGGGAGAACACATACTTCCTCGGAATAATAGATTCGGCAGAGGAACTTCAAGCGCCGACCACGAATCCTCAACGCATTAATGCCATGGACTCCAAAAGTGAATGGAACGCCACGGTGCAAGTGAACAACTTCCCAATTACGTTCAAGCTTGACACGGGAGCGTCCGCAAACTTGATGACAAGCAAAGATCTCGCATCCATCCCAGGGACACATGAGATGATACCTGCTGCATGCAAGTTAAAAGACTACAATGGCAACCAGATCACCTCAAGAGGATCATGCCACCTACAAGTAGTCAATATGAGGGTCACGAAAGGACTACGCTTCGAGATCGTGGACAACAAAAAGACATCGCTGTTAGGTGCTCAAGCCTGCAAGGACTTACGGCTGGTCCAGAGAATATTCATGCATATGAATGACTCATCACAACGAGACGATGACATCCAGCTGCTGCTTAGCGAGTATCCTGACGTCTTTCGTGGCATGGGTACGTTACCTTACAAATACAAAATCCTGCTCAAGGAAGATGCAAAATCTGTCATTCATCCACCTAGGAGGGTACCAGCTCCCTTGTGGGACAGGCTAAAATCAGAGCTCCTACGCCTATAATCTCAAGGCATAATATCAAAGGTCACACAGCCGACTGACTGGGTCAGCTCTCTGGTGTGTGTCAAGAAGCCATCAGGTGACCTCATAATCTGTTTAGATCCCAAAGATCTGAACAAAAACATTCGCAGGGAACACTACCCATCCCCAAGCGAGAGGTGATAACATGTGAAATGGCAAACGCTCGCATCTTCACCAAACTTGATGCTTCCCAAGGCTTCTGGCAGATGCAGCTCGCCGATTCCAGCAGACTGCTGTGTACGTTCAACACGCCGTTTGGACGGTACTGCTATAATCGCATGCCTTTCGGGATCATCTCCGCATCTGAAATCTTTCAGAGAGTCATGGAGCAGATGGCGGAGGGCATTGAAGGTGTCAGAGTATATGTCGATGACATCATCGTATGGTCAATGACAGAAGAAGACGACATTGCTCGATTAAGACAAGTCTTCAATAGAATTCACCAATTTTGGTTGAAACTCAACCAATCTAAGTGCATCTTCGCACGCTCATGTTTGACCTTCCTGGGTGACACTATATCAGCGCAAGGGTTGAGGCCGGGTCATGAAAAGACCGCGGCAATCCAGAACTTGGAGCAGCCAAGAGACAAGAAAGCTGTGCTCAGGTTTCTTGGATTCATTAACTTCCTAGGCAAGTTTATACCAAACTTATCAACAACAACGTCAGCATTACAAAACGTGATAAGGAAGGACACAGAGTTTGACTGGACTCCACGCCACCAAGAAGAGTGGGTGGATCTAAAGCACCAATTGATAGCGGTTCCAACTCTGACATTCTTCGACCCAACAAAACCCACAAAGGAATTGATGCGGTACTCATCCAACAGGATGACCAATCGGACTGGGTCCCAGTTGCATACGCATCTAGAGCGATGACCGCCACAGAGTGCAGGTATGCACAGATGGAGAATGAGTGCCTGGGCTGATCACAGGTATAACAAAATTTCACCATGATATGTACAGCCTTCCCACGTTCCCAGTTGAGACTGATCATAGACCGCTGATCAACATAATTGAAAAAAATCTCAATGATATGACGCCGCGCCTACAACGCATGATGATGAAGCTGAGGAGATATGACTTCACACTGGTTTACACTCCTGGGAAGGACCTCATCACAGCTGACACACTGTCCTGAGCCATTGACACTGACAGCTCACCTCCTATGTCCATTGATGATGTAGAAGCTCAAGCACAGTTGTGCAGAGAGACTCTCCTGGCATCTGACGAGAAGCTGCAGCAAATTCGTCTGGCGACACGAGAAGATGTGACCTTGCTCCAGGTCATGCACAACCTTTAGCATGGCTGGCCAAAAGGATGGTGCCCGCAGTTCCAAAACATCAAAACTGAACAGTCAGTAGTGGACGGATTAATATTGAGAAATGACAGAATCGTCATTCCACTAACGCTCAGGTCAGACATGCTCCACAGGATTCATGAGGGACATCTCGGAATCGAAAAATGCAGAAGAGCAAGGCAATCCGTGTACTGGCCTGGGATAAATGAGGACATTATAAACATGATACTCACATGTGACATGTGTCAAAAACATCAACCGGCATAATGCAAGGAGCCACTCCAGCAGCATGAGATGGCTACGTCACTGTGGAGTAAAGTTAGCATAGATTTGTCTCACTCCATGGGTCGAAACTATGTTCTTATCGTTGACTATTACTCCAACTTTTCGGAAGCAATGAAACTCCCAGATCTCATGTCCCCATCAGTTATCAAGCCCGCAAGGAAACATTCTCGAGGCATGGTATTCCACAAACAGTCATGTCCGATAATGGTCCTTTCTTTGCGAGCTGGGAGTGGACAGAATTCTCCAAGAAATACAACTTTAAACATGTGACATCGAGTCCACACTTTCCCCAATCCAACGGCAAAATAGAGAAAGGTGTACACATTATCAAACAACTCATAAGTAAGGCCACTGACTCAAATTCCGACATACACTTGGCTCTATTATCGTACAGATCATCACCATTGAGCTCAGGGCTATCACCAGCTCAAATACTCTTCAATCGAGATGTGAGAACAACGCAACCAGCATTACACTTCAGCAATCCGGATCACTCACAAGTGCTTGACAAGATATGACACCAACGTCACAAACAAAAGCAGCACTATGACCGGCATGCAAAATCGCTGCAACCATTAGCGGTCAATGACATGGTTCAACTGCGACACCCAGGTGGAGGAAGGTCCAACGTGGCAACAGTGCTACGACAAGCAGCGCCACGATCATACTTTGTAAAGTCTAACAAAGATGTACTGTTCAGACGCAATCGACGATACCTGCTAAAGGTTCCACTTCCTGAACCTGTCTTTCCGACGTTAAATCTACAGGACTCACTCACTCGACAACACTTGACACTATCAGCCGGTGAACAGATCGACATTAAAACCTCAATGCCTCCATGCCCACTTAGGAGATCAACTCGAATCAGACGCACACCCAACTGTCTGAACCTGTGAATATTGGACTGATGCAATCATTGATTTCTGTAATGCATTTGCCCACGATCCCAACTATGTTTGTTCCATTCTCGTAACAACACTGAAACTATGTAAAACATTTTTTAAAGGTGGGGATGTAGGGATCTTGACATGGGTATGTACATAAGGGGTTAATGAGAAATTGAAAGATCACTAGGGGGCAGCACTGACAGGTATAAAAGCAGATGCAAGCGGCTCTCTGCCTCTCTTGGTGATTAAACTGTGACGAGAGCAGGAGCATAGATCTAGCTCAGGGCTACTAGTGTGGTCAGACATAGCTACTGTATATAAATGTTGTAACCTTTGTACTGGTATTGATCTTAAAGTAAGAACTCACGCGGTTGTTAAATTCTGTTACTCAATAAACCTTTCAATACCTCTGGACGACTTTGAGCCTTCTTCATCAAGCTGCAGAAAGCCTCTGCAGCAACTGGATTGAGTAACGCATGTTACATACAGTAGAGCTACCAAACACACTACAGTAAGATAACAAAAAAACGATGTCCTGCACTTGGAAAAGTCTGTTAAGAGTGTGACAGAACGAGTCATTTCAGTAGGCGATGTCCCTCACATCCAACAGTCGACCAAACAGGACCACTTAGTGTGGATAATGAGATATGCATCGATGACCTGGCTGCTATGAACATGATCTCAACCGGGGACACGAATAGTCCGACCAGCCAAAGTGGCAAATTTTTCCTCACCATTTGCAGTCATAGTGATGCGGATGCAAAGACCATAGCGGATAGATGAACAATTCCGTTGATGGTTAACGGCACATTAATCAAATCTAAGCTCGACATGGGAGCGAGGGCCAATCTGATCACTTTGTCAGTGTGAAAAACTGAAAATCAAGCCGAAAATAGTCCAAAGAACAGTGGTACTGAAGGAGTATCGCTATAATGGTCATCAGATCATAACGTTAGAAGCATGTGCACTCGCAGTAACTGTCAAGGACAGAGTGTGTATGATCACATTTTCCATAGTGGAGACAGAGCGCGAATCGCTCATTGGAGCTTGTGAAGAGCTTGGTCTCATTAAGGGGGTGTACACTGTAGAAAGCATGGCACCGCGCCAACATGGATCCTTGGAATCGATCATAAAGGACTTTCTGGAGGCATTTCAATGCTTCGGCACTCTGCCTTTTACGTACCGCATCCAATTGAAGGAGAATGCGAAGCCAGTCGTGCGTGCGCTGAGACGTGTACCTGTTCTGCTGAAGGACAAACTGAAGGTCAAATTAGACAGGATGAAGGGTCTAGGAGTCATCAGGAGCATAGAGGAACCCACCAACTGGGTTAACGCTATGGTGTGTGTTGAAAAGAGGAACAATGACTTGAGGATATGTATGGACTCCAAAGACCTCAACCTTAACATCAAAAGGGAGCATTTGCCAATTCTGAAGAGGGAAGAAATAGTGTGCGAGATGGCTGGAGCGACATGTTTCAGCAAGTTGGACGTGTCACAAGGCTTTTGGCAGCTCAAGCTGGACAAAGCGAGCACAAGGCTGTGCACGTTTGACACACCCTTAGGGCGCGACTGCTTCCTGAGAATGCCATTTGGCATAATTTCGTTTTTTGTAATTTTCCATGAAGCACATAGTTGAAGGGTTACCAGGTTACCATGCGCCCGCATTTATGTCAATGATATAATAATCTGGGGGTCCACACACAATGAGCATTACAGAAGGCTTCTCATAGTCCTACAATGGATTTTTAAAAAATGGCCTGAAGCTTAATAAAGCAAAATGTCAAATCGTGGTTGAGACTATTACCTTTTTAGGAGACAGGCTCTCGGCACAAGGTTTGCAGCTGAATAACGAAAAGATAAAAGCCATTCTAACAATGCCACGTTCCACAGATAAAAAAGGCATCTTACGCATACTGGTGGATGATCAACTTCATTGGCTAGTTTATTCCCCACCTAGCGTCCAAAACTTCCCAACTACGAGATTTGATAAAAAAGGACGTAGAGTTTCAATGGTCTCCCAAACACGAGCAGGAGTGGCAAGCACTGCGTACCTCGCTGACGACAGCGCCAGTCCTAGCGTTCTTTGACCTGACGAAAAAGACATAAAATTTTGACCGATAAGTCTAAGGATGGCCTAGGAGTGGTATTGCTGCAACAGGGTGCAGATGATAGCTGGCTGCTGGTGGCATAAGCATCCAGAGCGATGTCCGAAACGGAGCGCAGGTATGTGCAAATTGAAAATGAATGCCTTGGGTTAGTCACAGGTTTGGAAAAATTCCATGATTATGTATATGGTCGTCCGATATTTCTGGTGGAGACTGACCACAGGCCACTTTTATCCATTGTGCAGAAGGATTTGTGAGAAATATCCCCAAGAATCCAGCGCATAATGATGAAGCTCCAGCGCTACGATTTTGACCTCATCTATACACCAGGCAAGCACTTTACTGTCGCTGACATGCTTTCTCGATCATCAAAGAGGTAAACCTGGTTGATGAGGATGTGCAACTACATGTCAATCCCGTACAGTGTTGCTTCCAGTCTCCGATGAGAAGTTGCGCCTAATAAAGGCAGTAACAGCCAAGGACAAAGTCCTACAAAAGGTAATCAAATGTCTCCGAGAGGGGTGGTCTAAGGGTTCCTGCAATGTGCAGTCAGAATTGATTGCGGCAGATAGCAGTGTCCGGAAGCAGTGTCCAGGCCCGGGTGGCCTGGCTGGTCAGCAGGCAGCATGGCAGGCCGGTGCTGAGGCCCAACAAGGCGCTGGCGCTGGCCGACAGGGTGGCCAATAGGAAGAGCCGGCTGGGAGAGGCCACATGTACCACGGAGATGTCTGTGATGATGACTTGCTGGAAACAGAATGAGTTCAGTGAGAGAGCATGTGCCCAAGAGATCCAAGCAGTCTATATGTGCACAACCAAGGCAGAGGCTGAGCGGAAAGCAAGGACGGAGACAGTGTGGGGCAAACCAGTACTTTGACTCCCAAACAAGCCACAAAGTTGCTCCAGTAATATCCTAACAAAAAGCAAGTGACATAAGATCCTGTTCCGAAGCATGTAGAAGAACTATTGGGATTCGAATGGCTGCTGTCCACCTCTTCTGCCCATCTGAAGGACTTGTTTCTGGTGAATATGACTGCTGTGGGAATTGTAGGAATATAATGTTCATCAAAGAAAACAGAAATCTTGTAGAACTAAGACAATCTCCTGAGCTATGGTGCACAAGAATTCAAGACAGCGTGTCTCCCTGAATTAAAACAAAATGGTGATTTGCTGTAAAAAAAAGAATTGAGTGAGGCAAATGGTCTTCTTCTGTGACAGCACAGGATTGTGATTGCGCATTCCTTGAGGCCACTCATGCTCATGAAGCTCCATGAAGGGCATCTGGGCATTGAGAAGTGCAAGTGCAGGGCCAGATATGCAATTTATTGGCCAGGCATCATCCAAGACATTGCAGGCATGGTCGACCATTGTGACACGTGTGTGTCAGAAATTCTACTGCAAGCAAAGCAAAGAGCCGATCCATGTGGGTAAAATCATCGCAAGTCCGTGGCATAAGTTGGACATGGATGTTTTTCACTTCAATGGAAAAGACTACCTTTTAGTTATCCACTACTTCTCAATTTATCCGGAGGTAGCACAGTTGGTGAACCCGACTTCTCAGTGTGTCATACAATGTGCTAAAGAGATTTTCGGTTGACATGGCAAAGCAAGCATTGTCCTGTCAGACAATGATCCCTGTTTCAAAAATTATGAGTGGACTGAATTGCCCGTCACTTTGATTTTAGGCACATTACCTGAAGTCCTCTATATCCCCAGTCAAATGGGAAGGTAAAAAAGGGTGTGCACACTGTAAAACAGCTGACAACCAGGAAGAGATTTATCTGGTGCTTCTAAGCTTTTGTTCGACGACACTTGTCAATGGGCTGTCACCAGCACAGCTGCTAATGACTAGACAGCTGTGTACGACCCTGCATTCCATTGCAACTCACCTTGCGGATCAAGGACCGGAACGGAAACTGCTTTTTCAAAAGAGGAGATAGAAACGGTTCCACGATAGACCCACAAGGAAGCTCCAGCCACTGCATCCAGCTGCTACGGTCAGACTCAAGGGTGCCAATGGAACTGGATGGTCAAGACTTGCAAAGGTTTTGCAACAGGCAGGTCCACATTTGTTTCTGGTTCTTATTGAGGATGGTTCAGTCTTGCGAAGAAAACGAAGAGCACTATTGAAAATGCAACATCCTTTCATGCTGAGTCCAGCAGAAGAGGACACAGATGACCCAACAGAGCTAGCGATCAGAGAAGCCTCCACAGCAATGAATACAGAACAAGGAGGAACACCAGCAACATGTGAAGGTGGAACACAATCGCCGATTCAGCCATCACTCAGGAGAGCAACCAGAGTACATTGTAAACCTGACAGACTGAACTTGTAATAAACTGTGTACAATATAAGTTTAAAATTATCATGATTATCATGTTGTGCAAAGAACAGTCACATTTATAAATATTAATACTTCCAAAGGAAGGGGGATGTGGTGATATGCATGTGCACATCAATGTATGTAGTTATCTATCAGGGCTCATAGTTATTGGCACGAGCTCCGACCAGCAGGTGACGTTAGACATCTATCATGTGGCTTGAGACACCTGCCAGTTGATTGTAAGTTGTACAAGAACATAGTCACACTTAGAATAGCTCCAGGAGAATTCACTGAATTCATTCAGTAGCCATCGTCTGTATTATCGTTTGTTAGTTATCTTTCTACGAGTTTGTTAATAAATCATCTTTCTAGTTAAACAACTAGATGATCTGTGCACATCATTACAACTGTTATATCATAGAACACAACAAGCAGAAACCTTGGGTATGTATGCATAAATCATTGAAGGTAGCAGAGGAGATTGTGAAAGTGGTTAAAAAGAATTACAGTATTGTGGGCTTTAAAAATAGAGGTATAGAGTGTAAAAGCAAGGCAGTTATGATGAACATTAATAAAACACTGGTTTGGTTTCACCTGGGATATTACATTAAATTCTGGACACTGCGCCTTTGGAAGGACGTGAAGGCTTCAGAGAGAGTGCAGCGAAGATTTACAAGAATGGCTGCAGGGATGAAGAATGTCAATTACATACATAGATTAGAGATGCTGAGGATTTTCTCCTTCGAGATGGTTGAGAGGAAATTTGATAGAAGTTTTCAAAATCACAATGGCTTAGATGGGGGGTTCCCAAAGTATGGTTTGCAAACTCCAGTGGGGTCATAACCTCTTGCCTGAGGCAGCAACGACTACTGTGGGGATGAAAGTAGGCCTGAATGGAACTCTTGCCATGGATCACTTTGACAGAGCTACAACTCCTGGCATGCTTTGCAGTGAGGCTGGTTATTGCAACGTCAGCCGGAGGGGCACATATTTATAAGAAGCAGGGTCTTCCGGTGGCAGCTATGAGGTGAGCAGTTGCACACACAGTGGCTCCCACATTGGAACTTGGTTTCTGGCTCCTTCTGCCCGGTTACCAGATGAATTCAGTGAAGAAATTGGCGCAGTATGATAGAATAGGATCCCCTTTTGCGAGTGATGTCTGGTGGATACAACACACGGCAGAAGTCAGGCAAGGGATCTTCCCTGGATTCAGAAGGTCCTTGATCCTTACGGGTAGCACGGTAGCATTGTGGATAGCACAATTGCTTCACAGCTCCAGGGTCCCAGGTTCGATTCCGGCTTGGGTCACTGTCTGTACGGAGTCTGCACATCCTCCCCGTGTGTGCGTGGGTTTCCACCGGGTGCTCCGGTTTCCTCCCACAGTCCAAAGTTGTGCGGGTTAGGTGGATTGGCCATGATAAATTGCCCTTAGTGTCCAAAATTGCCCTTAGTGTTGGGTGGGGTTACTGGGTTATGGGGATAGGGTGGAGGTGTTGACCTTGGGTAGGGTGCTCTTCCCAAGAGCCGGTGCAGACTCGATGGGCCGAATGGCCTCCTTCTGCACTGTAAATTCTATGATCTATGATCCTCAGAAGGGGAGAAAATGGTGGAGGTCTCTGTGGCATCATTGCCCCCTCAGTGGTCGACCGAGAAGTTGATGGACCTCTTAACAAGTGAATTGGAGAGGCAGCGTCAAGCGGCCGTTGAGGATCTGGAGAAGGCGATTTAGGGGGCTGTGGCATCTATTCTGGCATCCTTGGACAAGATGGATCAGCAGATAGAGGTACAGGGGGAAACAATCTGGAAGGTGGGGGAGGTGCTCTCTTAGCGTAGCGATCAGATTGTCTCTTGGAGACACAGATGCCGTTGCTGGTGGAAGAGGTGCCGTTGCTGGTGGAGGAGCGGAGGGTGTTAAAGGCCAAGGTCAAGGATCTGGGTGTAGTTGGAGAAGTTAGACAGAAACAACTTCTGTTGAAGGAAGGGTTGAGAACGAGAGAACACAAGTTTAAAATGATGGGCGAAAGAACCAAAGGCAACATGAGAAAACATTTTTTTACACAGCAAGTGGTTATGACCTGGAATGCACTGCTTGTAAGTGTGGTAAAAATTGCAAAGTTATGCAAAAAGGGCAGGATGGTGGGACTATCTAGATTGTTGTTGTAAAGAGCTGCCACAGTCTTAACTATAAACATTATGATTCATTGACACAATTAGTGGAGGAATTGCATTCAGCCCTGGAGCTGGTGAGATTGAAGGCCACACACTGCAGAGTATTTGGGAACCTTGCCTTTGTTTTCTCTTTGCACTTAAATCTCTCACACATATTCAACATAGCAACCTGGTGGTGCACTAGGTGATTCCCTGAGCACAAGTGAGCAGGGGCAAGTTCAAGAGGGAAGGATGGAAATAGAAATAGCTGACCAGAGGACAGGCTCATTTCTGAGCTCCGCTAAATAGGACAGAGATGCAGATTTCATGAGCTCAGTATTTAAAAGATGATTGCTGTGTATCTGCAGTTGCTGAATGTGTTGGATTACTGGCGAGAGGTTTCTGCATATTGGAAGGTGTGAAGAAGAACACTATCAACTTCTGTGGTGTTCTGGCATACAGCATCAACACTCTTCTTGTTATCCATGGAGTGTGTGACCACTGCAACAGATAGGTGTACGCTGTTGCTGAATGTTCCTCATCGTAATTTCTGGCACTCGTAATTACATCTCAGAGAAATCACAGGTAAGGCCATCTCTGATCACTTCCTTCCACTTATATTAAAGGCACTATAAAATGCAAATTGTTGTTGAATGTTCATACTCGACAGAAGGGCGGGAAAAAGAGTGGCAGAGCTATAGTGATAGGGGATTCAATTGTAAGGGGAATAGACAGGCGTTTCTGTGGACGCAAACGAGAATCCAGGTTGGTATGTTGCCTCCCTGGTGCAAGGGTCAAGGATGTCTCGGAGCGGCTGCACGGCATTCTGGAGGGGGAGGGTGAACAGCCAGCTGTCGTGGTGCATATAGGCACCAACGATATAGGTAAAAAACGGGATGAGGTCCTACAAGCTGAATTTAGGGAGTTAGGAGTTAAACTAAAAAGTAGGACCTCAAAGGTAGTAATCTCAGGATTGCTACCAGTGCCACGTGATAGTCAGAGTAGGAATGACAGGATAGCTAGGATGAATACGTGGCTTGAGAGATGGTGCAAGAGGGAGGGTTTCAAATTCCTGGGACATTGGGACCGGTTCTGGGGGAGGTGGGACCTGTACAAATCGGACGGTCTGCATCTGGGTGGGACCGGAACCAATGTTCTCGGGCATGTGTTTGCTAGTGCAGTTGGGGAGGGTTTAAACTAATGTGGCAGGGGGATGGGAACCGATGTAGGAAGTCAGTGGGGACAGAAACAAAAGGCAGGAAGGGAGAGTGTGTAAAGCATGACCAGAGAAAGCAGGGCAGAGAGCAAGGAAGGTCTACATTAAACTGCATTTATTTCAATGCAAGTGGCCTGACGGGCAAAGCGGATGAACTCAGGGCATGGACGGGCACATGGGACTGGGATATTATAGCTATGACTGAAACATGGCTAAGGGAGGGGCAGGACTGGCAGCTCAATGTTCCGGGGTACAGATGCTATAGAAAGGATAGAACAGGAGGTAAGAGAGGAGGGGGAGTAGCGTTTTTGATTAGGGAGAACATCACGGCAGTACTTAGAGGGGATATATCCGAGTGTTCGCCCACTGAGTCTATATGGGTGGAACTGAAAAATAAGAAGGAAGAGATCGCCTTGGTAGGACTGTACTACAGGCCCCCAAATAGTCAGCGGGAAATTGAGGAGCAAATATGTAAGGAGATTACAGATAGCTGCAAGAATAATAGGGCGGTAGTAGTAGGGTACTTTAACTTTCCCAACATTGACTGGGACAGCCATAGCATTAGGGGCTTGGATGGAGGGAAATTTGTTGAGTGTATTCAGGAGGAATTTCTCATTCAGTATGTGGATGGACCGACTAGAGAGGGGGCAAAACTTGACCTCGTCTTGGGAAATAAGGAAGGGCAAGTGACAGAAGTGCTAGTGAGGGATCACTTTGGGACAAGTGACCATAACTCCATTAGTTTTAAGATAGCTATGGAGAATGATAGGTCTGGCCCAAGAGTTAAAATTCTTAATTGGGGCAAGGCCAATTTTGATGATATCAGACAGGAACTTGCAGAGGTAGATTGGGGGAGACTATTGGCAGGCAAAGGGACGGCTGGTAAATCGGAGGCTTTTAAAAATGTGTTAACCAGGGTGCAGGGTAAGCATATTCCCTTTAGAGTGAAGGGCAAGGCTGGTAGAAGTAGGGAACCCTGGATGACTCGAGATATTGAGACTCTGGTCAAAAAGAAGAAGGAGGCATATGACGTACATAAGCAACTGGGATCAAGTGGATCCCTTGAAGAGTATAGAGATTGTCGAAATAGAGTTAAGAGGGAAATCAGGAGGGCAAAAAGGGGACATGAAATTGCTTTGGCAAATAATGCAAGGGAGAATCCAAAGAGATTCTACAGATACATAAAGGGGAAAAGAGTAACTAGGGACAGAGTAGGGCCTCTTAAGGATCAAGAAGGGCATTTATGTGCAGAGCCACAAGAGTTGGGTGAGATCCTGAATGAATATTTCTCATCGGTATTCACGGTGGAGAAAGGCATGGATGTTAGGAAACTAAGGGAAATAAATAGTGATGTCTTGAGAAGTGTGCATATTACAGAGGAGGAGGTGCTGGAAGTCTTAAAGCGCATCAAGGTAGATAAATCCCCGGGACCTGATGAAATGTATCCCAGGATGTTGTGGGAGGCTAGGGAGGAAATTGCGGGTCTCCTAACAGAGATATTTGAATCATCGGCAGCCACAGGTGAGGTGCCTGAAGATTGGAGAGTGGCGAATGTTGAGCCCTTGTTTAAGAAGGGCAGCAGGGAAAAGCCTGGGAACTACAGACCGGTGAGCCTAACGTCTGTAGTAGGTAAGTTGCTAGAAGGTATTCTGAGAGACAGGATCTACAAGCATTTAGAGAGGCAAGGACTGATTCGGGGCAGGCAGCATGGCTTTGTGCGTGGAAAATCATGTCTCACAAATTTGATTGAGTTTTTTGAGTGGGTGACCAAGAAGGTAGATGAGGGCAGTGCAGTAGACGTTGTCTACATGGACTTTAGCAAAGCCTTTGACAAGGTACCGCATGGTAGGTTGTTGCAGAAGGTTAAAGCTCACGGGATCCAGGGTGAGGTTGCCAATTGGATTCAAAATTGGCTGGACGACAGAAGGCAGAGGGTGGTTGTAGAGGGTTGTTTTTCAAACTGGAGGCCTGTGACCAGTGGTGTGCCTCAGGGATCGATGCTGGGTCCACTGTTATTTGTGATTTATATTAATGATTTGGATGAGAATTTAGGAGGCATGGTTAGTAAGTTTGCAGATGACACCAAGATTGGTGGCACAGTGGATAATGAAGAAGGTTATCTAGGATTGCAACGGGATCTTGATCAATTAGGCCAGTGGGCCGACGAATGGCAGATGGAGTTTAATTTAGATACATGTGAGGTGATGCATTTTGGCAGATCGAATCAGGCCAGGACCTACTCAGTTAATGGTATGGCGTTGGGGAGAGTTATAGAACAAAGAGATCTAGGAGTACAGGTTCATAGCTCCTTGAAGGTGGAGTCGCAGGTGGACAGGGTGGTGAAGAAGGCATTCGGCATGCTTGGTTTCATTGGTCAGAACATTGAATACAGGAGTTGGGACGTCTTGTTGAAGTTGTACAAGACATTGGTACGGCCACACTTGGAATACTGTGTGCAGTTCTGGTCACCCTATTATAGAAAGGATATTATTAAACTGGAAAGAGTGCAGAAAAGATTTACTAGGATGTTGCCGGGACTTGATGGTTTGAGTTATAAGGAGAGGCTGGATAGACTGGGACTTTTTTCCCTGGAGCGTAGGAGGCTTAGGGGTGATCTTATAGAGGTCTATAAAATAATGAGGGGCATAGATAAGGTAGATAGTCAACATCTTTTCCCAAAGGTAGGGGAGTCTAAAACTAGAGGGCATAGGTTTAAGGTGAGAGGGGAGAGATTCAGAAGGGCCCAGAGGGGCAATTTCTTCACTCAGAGGGTAGTGAGTGTCTGGAATGGGCTGCCAGAGGTAGTAGTAGAGGCGGGTACAATTGTGTCTTTTAAAAAACATTTAGATAGTTACATGGGTAAGATGGGTATAGTGGGTTATGGGCCAAGTGCGGGCAACTGGGACTAGCTTAATGGTAAAAACTGGGCGGCATGGACTGGTTGGGCCGAAGGGCCTGTTTCCATGCTGTAAACTTCTATGATTCTATGATATGACTCCATTAAATTATTGTAGGATTTACAATTAAAAAAATTGATAACTGAGAAGTTCAAAGAACTTCTATGGCTTCAAAATGGAAGGACTTTAAAACATTTATCTGTGGGATGTGAGTTTGACTGGCAAGGCCAAAAATTTGTTGCCCATCTCTAATTGTCCTTGAAAAAGTGGTGAGTCACCTTCTTGAACCACTGCAGTCCAAGTAGGTGCACCCACAGTGCTATTGGGGGAGGAGTTCCAAGATTTTGACCAATTGACAGTGAAAGAATGGAAATATAGTTCTAAGTAAGCATGCTGTGTGATATCAAGAGGCACTCACAGGTGATGGTGTTTTCATAAGTTTGCTGCACTTGTGCACTGGTGATGGATGGAGTGAAGGTTTAAGGTGATGGACGGGGTGCTTTATCCTGAATGCTTTATCCTAGATGATGTCAAGATTCTTGAGTGTTGTTGAAGTTGCACTCATTCAGGCAAGTGAAAATATTCCATTATACTCGTGACTTGTGGATGGCGATCAAGCTTAGAGGAGTCAGGAAGTAAGTTAGTGGCTGTTGAATTCACTGCCTCTGACCTTTTTTAGTCACAGTATTTATACTGGTTCAGTAAGATTCTGGTCAATGTTCATCTTTAGGATGTAGATACTGGGCTCTTCTGTGATGGTAATGTTGTTGAAGTTCCCCTCTGAGCTACTCACCATCCTGACATGGAATTACATTGCGATTTGTTCACAGTAGCTGGGTTAAAATTTTGGAACTCCTTTCCGAACAGCACTGTGGGTGTACATGCATTTGGTGGACTCCAGCAGTTGATGAAGGCAGTTCACAAACACCCTTTCAAGGATACTTAGGAATTGGAAACAAATACTGACATTGCCAGCAACTCTATCATCCCATGAAAGAATGAAACAATGAACATCAAAGAAGATAGTTGGGTTCTCTTTTATTGGCAATGATCATTACCGAGCACATGTGTGGTGCAAATGTTACTTATCACATCTATGAAATTAAAACATTCATGATTATGAAGGGCTTGACAGGGTTGCCAATACTTAGACATTGTTCCCCTGGCTCTACAGTGAGCCGATCAGCAGCAAATGCAGGATAAAAACAATCTGTGATTGGCAGGGCATTGTGAAGGTGAGTGGCTATGGTGCATTCTCCCGCAGATCCTTCCCATGCAGATGCCAGCCCCCTAATAGAGCTCAGGGGGTCAAGATGACGGACTGGGCTGAAAAAGCTATGAGGAATAGCAGCAGCTGCCCGGGGCAGCTGGAGTCAAGGGCCAGTTTGAGTGTGATAGCCAAAGGTAAGGACCTCATACTACACCAGGTAATAATAATAATAATATTTATTAGTGTCACAAGTAGGCTTACATTAAAAGTGCAATGAAGTTACTGTGGAAATGTCCTAGTCGCCTGTTTGGGTATACAGAGGGACAATTCAGAATGGCCAATTCACCGAACAAGCACATCTTTTGGGACTTGTGGGAGGAAACCGGAAGCACCCGGAGGAAACCCACGCAGACGGCAGGACACAACTCTATCCAGAAATACTACAATTTCACTACTCCTCACCCCGCAGGGTCACCCTCCCCGACCTGCTCCCAGGTTGGGGTTTATATCCTTGAGGCACAATCAATTGAACAAAGTCTAGAGTTGGATACAACTGAGGCTATTGCTCTAAGATATGTGGCCTCCCACAGCAGCTGGCGAAATGGCTGCTGAATGGAGGACACGCATATTTATACTCCGCCTAATGGGCGGAGCCAGCAGGCAGGGACTACCGGCGAACCTGTGGTACAGGTCCTACCTTACATCACCTAATACAGGTGCAACAGTGGTTTACCACATTCACCCCCTGTTAAAATTGAGTCCAGCGGGGTTGGTGGAGAACTATATACAGCAATTAATTTATATTTACAGTATTTGATCAGAAAAAAAATGTCTTTTGAAGTCCGGTGCCAGTTAGAGATTTAACCGGTCTGGTGCCTTGATGTTCCACCGGGAGCGACGTAGCGGTGGCGGCGATGTCGATGCTGGCCTGATGTTTGGTGACTCCGGGAGCGTGCCAAAATTATCTTCATCCTCGTGCATGGGCAGGGGAAGGACGGATGGTCCTGGTGGGGTTAATGCTGGGAGCGCCGGGGGAGGGGAGGGTGGCTCCAGGCCGGAGAGGTGTGTGTGTGTGGAACCTGCTGGTGCCAGGTCCCTGAGGGAGACAGTATCTTGGCGGCCGTTGGGGTAAATCACGTAGGCATACTGGGGGTTGGCATGGAGTAATTGCACCCTTTCCACCAACGGGTCCACCTTGTGGAGGCGGACGTGCCTACGGAGCAGGACTGGTCCTGGAGCTACGAGCCAAGTCGGGAGCGACACCCCGGATGTGGACTTCATGGGGAAGGCAAAAAGACGTTCATGGGGTGTGTTGTTCGTAGCGGTGCACAACAGTGACCGAATGGAGTGGAGTGCATCAGGGAGGACCTCCTGCCAGCGAGAGGCTGGGAGGTTCCTGGATCGTAGAGTCAGTTGGACGGCCCTCCATACCGTCCCGTTCTCCCTCTCTACCTGCCTGTTTCCCCGGGGGTTATAGCTGGTCGTCCTGCTGGAGGCGATACCCCTGCTGAACAGGAACTGACGCAGCTCACCACTCATGAATGAGGACCCTCTGTCACTGTGGATATAGGCGGGGAAACTGAACAGAGCGAAAATAGTGTTTAGAGCTTTCAATGCGGTGGCAGACGTCATGTCGGGGCATGGGATGGCGAAGGGGAACCTGGAGTACTCATCGAACACACTGGAAATATCCGTGTTTCAGTCGGTGGAGGGGAGGGGCCTTTTGAAATCCACGCTGAGGCGTTCAAAGGGGTGGGAGGCTTCACCAGGCGCGCACGGTCCAGCTGGTAGAAGTGCGGCTTGCACTCCGCACAGACCTGGCAGTCCCTGGTGATTGTCCGTACTTCCTTGATGGAGTAGGGCAGGTTGCGGGCCTTTATGAAATGGTACAACCGTGTTACTCCCTGGTGACAAAGGCTGTCGTGCAGGGTCCGGAGTCGGTCTACTTGTGCGCTGGCACATGAACCTCGGGATAGGGCGTCTGGGGGCTTGTTGAGTTTGCCGGGAAGATACAAAATCTCGTAATTATAGGTGGAGAGCTCGATCCTCCACCGCAAGATTTTATCATTTTTGATCTTGCCCCACTGTGTGTTATTGAACATGAAGACTACCGATCGTTGGTCAGTGAGGAGAGTGAATCTCCTGCCGGCCAGTTAATGCCTCCAATGCCGCACAGCTTCAATGATAGCTTGGGCCTCTTTTTCGACGGATGAGTGCCGAATTTCTGAGGCATGAAGGGTGCGGGAAAAGAATGCCACGGGTCTGCCCGCCTGATTGAGGATGGCAGCTAGGGCGACGTCCGATGCGTCGCTCTGTACTTGAAAGGGCAGTGTCTCGTCTACTGCGTGCATTCCGGCCTTGGCGATAATGGCTCTGATACGGGCGAAGGCCTGCTGTACCTCGGCCGTCAGGGGAAAATGGGTGGACTGAATGAGTGGGTGGGCCTTGTCTGTATAGTTTGGCACCCACTGGGCGTAGTACGAGAAGAACCCCAGGCAGCATTTGAGGGCCTTGGGGCAGTGGGGAAGGGGAAGCTCCATGGGGGGGCGCATGCAGTCGGGATCGCGCCCCAGAACTTGCTCTAAGATGTGTGGCCACCCACAGCAGCTGGCAAAATGGCTGCTGAATATTTATACTCCGCCTACTGGGTGGAGCCAGCAGGCAGGGACTACCGGCAAACCTGTAGTACAGGTCCCACCTTATATCGCCTAATACAGGTGCAACAGTGGTTTACCACAATCCTGTGAGGTTCCTCCCAATTACGGGGGAGGCTCTGCCCCCCCCGCCCCCCCCCCCCCCCCCCAATCACCTGGGGAGTCAATCTCCAAGGTGTCAGAGGGGAACCCTGTACAATATAGGTTTTGGCCCTGTTTGGCATCAAATTCTTCCCCGGTGGTAAAGTGTCCAAGCGTCATGGGCCTGGGTGAGGAAAGAATGAGTCTGTGTGAGAGTGTCACAGCAAGCTTAGGACTGGGAATGAGTCAGACACACACCTTCCCCATCTGCTCCACCCTCCCCAAAAATCTTTCCACAGCAAGTCGGGAGAGGAGGAAATTCAGGCCGAAATTTCCGACGCCGACTTTTGTATGAGTTCTGCTGACGCCAGGTCAGAGTGTTTACCACCAGGGGCGAACCCAAGGTCAGTGTTAGTTAAACCCAGCTCCTTAGCTTGGTCCTTGTAATGACCTCCAATTGGCATTATTGGTTGGCCAATTGGAGTATGAGCTCCCTCAATGATAGCTCATTGAGGGGGCCCATATAAGCACCTGTGTAGGCTTTGTGAGGCAGTCTTAAGTTGACTGGAATGCTAGCAGTACTGTTTGGAGCGGCTCTTGTATATAAAGTTATTGCAAATAAACACTAGTTTGGTGATGGAATCCCTGCCTCCTGTGGTTTATTACAGTCCTGGTCTCCAGCCCTTCCTTGACCAGGATTTAGGGCCTAGTCTGCCTCAATTGCTCTGCTTCTTAAGCATAAAGGCAAATAAAAGGTTTCATTGGTTAGATCTGCTCTTGGTACTTCTTAATGGTATTTTTTCTAATGAATTACTATTCTTTTTAAATTACCACTCTATTGCTTAATTTGACATTGATTTAAATTCGTGTTTAATGTTGAGCCAAACATTACATTTCTGAAATGTGCCCCCACGCCAAAAGATTGGACAATGCTCCAGATCAACTGCTCATTTTTCCTGTGTTCGATGGTTCTGCAGGTGACGGTCTTGTCTGACTCGATTTCTCCAGCAGCTGTTGTGTTGCCTGTTTGCTGTGACAAGATGGCGGCGGCGGTGTCGGGGAGCAGATGTCTTGATATGAGCCTCGCAGCGTTACAGAGGCAGGATCCTTACATCTTTCATATTGTGGATGTGGCCAGTCAAGTAGCGCTTTACACCTTCAGTCAGAGAGATAATGAATGGGTGAGTTTAGTGCGAGGAAAACCGAGTTTGGGGACTTTCTGTAACGTAGTGAAATGACATCGCCACTGCTGCTGGTGGGAGGTGAAAGGACAGATTGCTGATATTGGATTTGGCGTTACTTCGAATGCTGTTGATGGACTTTATATGTCAAATTATGTTTCTCCTATCATTTTGTTAAATATGACAAACGTTCAGCTCACAATTTGAAAGATGTGTATTGGAGAATGTAAGATATTTGTAGACGATTCTCAGACCGTACAAAATAAAACTAAACAATATAAAAACGTTGACGAAAAGTAGATGCAACAAAATTAGGCAGACTTTCGGAAAGTGGTAGTTTTGCGTAACTTCCATGTATTCAAAGGCGTATAGAACTGTGATGCATGGAATGTTAAAGGCCGAGAAAATTTGATACAATAAAAATGGTGCTAAAAGATTAACCACACAAATAATTAGGGCCAGCAATTTACAAATATCAATGTTCTTTTGTATAGTCTTGACAAGCTTTTGCTTTACCTCGCTTGCACAATTCTTTTCTGGACTGAAGGAAATCTAGCATGCAGTCATAAAATTGTAATTTCTGGTGTATTTTATTACAATATATTTTCTGCACCTGGCCAACTTATAAAACAGGATGGTATATTAGCGTTTTTAAGAGTTATCCTGTTTTTGCATGTTTTTATAGAACAGAGCCCCCCCCATCCTCCCCGAGTAGTGAACAAAAATCAGAACTCAGTATTTTTCTAAATCTCCCAATTGCTGAAGTAGGTGACATTTCCCATTGTTGTAGAGATGGAACCTTGTTAGTTGTACATAAAATGGGCAACCTGCAACACGAGTGAATCCTGACTACGAGACACCTTGATCAATGTAAGAGTGCAAGATTATCTTTCACAACCACCTCACCACTTTCCCGTAAGAATTTAAATCAATTCCATGCAAACAATTCTAAAGAGCCAAGATGTCGGATTTTTGTTTGAAGGGTTTTGTTTGAAATTGATAGATGATGGGGCTTCTAAAAGTAGTTGACTGAAATCTGACAGCGTATGTATGTTGTACAGTTAAATAAGTTTGTCTCAAGATAAAATAAAAATAATGGTAACGGCTAAGTTAACATGTAGGTGAAAATGCAATTCAACTGTTTGAATTGCACCTTCCCCCCCATACCTTGTACTTTTGCTGTGGTGTTGTTCCTAGCTTGTTTTGCTTTAATTATTTTTGATGTGTAATTTACAAATGATTTAGAACTGGAGTGCAGTGCAAAACAGATCACATATGCAAATTAACCTTGGTACTGAATCTTTTTCAGTTTGTTTGGTTAATCCTTCCTGGAATAACTATGTTGGGGATTAGGAATTTTTCCATTTCAGACACACTGTTGGCTCCAAGGGTTTTGGGTTTCAACAGCTTTTCCAGCCCTAAATATATGCCTGACTGACCTGTGTGACATTTTAGCCATTTCACACACAAAACATCCAACGTAATTAGTGTTAAATTTAGGACATGTTTTGCACAGTAGATCCATGCCCTAGTGATTAACTGCACTCTTTCCATGAAGAAATCTTGCAGACAGTAGATGTGAAAATTTTGATTCCATTGGTCTGAGCTTGGTTTGAACCCAGCCAGTCTATCAACGCCTGATACTTTAGTTTCTTAAAGGAAACAGTTTAAAAAAATATATATATTTATTCAAACTTTTCAACAACCCCCCCCCCCCAACAAAAAGAAAGAAACAACAACACAACAATCCGAAATTATACATTGGATTTCCCCCATATACAATAACCCCCCATATAACATTTAAAAACACAAATAGGGAAAAAAAAACACCTTCACCCAAACGCCACCTCAAAAAAAAAAAACAAAAAAAAAACACCCTCCCTCCCCCCTGCCCTTGGGCTGCTGCTGCTGCTGACCTCCTCCTAACGCTCCGCGAGATAGTCTAGGAACGGTTTCCACTGCCTGGAGAACCCTTGCACAGACCCTCGCAAGGCAAATTTTATCCTCTCCAGCTTGATGAACCCTGCCATGTCATTGATCCAAGCTTCCACATGAGGGGGCTTCGCATCGTTCCATAGTAGCAAAATCTTCAGCCGGGCTACCAGGGACGCAAAGGCCAGAATACCGACCTCTTTCGCCTCCTGCACTCCCGGCTCGTCCGATACCCCAAATAATGCCAATCCCCAGCTCGGCTTGACCCGGGCGTTCACCACCTTGAACATAGTCCTCGCAAAACCCATCCAGCGCCGGGCACGACCAGAACATATGGACGTGATTTGCCAGGCTCCCCGAGCACCTCCCACATCTGTGCTTCACACCAAAGAACCTACTCAACCTCGCCCCTGTCATATGCGCTCTGTGAGTAACTTTGAACTGTATTAGGCTGAGCCTGGCGCAAGAGGAGGAAGAATTAACCCTATTCAGGGCATCAGCCCACAGACCCCCATCTATCTCCTCCCCAAGCTCCTCCTCCCACTTGCCCTTTAACTTCTCCACCGAGGCCTCCTCCTCTTCCTTCAGCTCCTGGTAAATCGCCGAAACCTTGCCTTCTCCAACCCATACACCCGAAATCACCCTGTCCTGAATCCCACATGCCGGAAGCAGCGGGAATTCCCTCACCTGTTTAGCACAGGGCTAAATCGCTGGCTTTGAAAGCAGACCAAGGCAGGCCAGCCGCACTGTTCGATTCCCGTAACAGCCTCCCCGAACAGGCGCCGGAATGTGGCGACTAGGGACTTTTCACAGTAACTTCATTTGAAGCCTACTTGTGACAATAAGCGATTTTCATTTTTCATTTCACCTGCCGCCTCACAAACGCCCTCACTTGCGGGGGTAGCCCAAACTTCTCCAGCGCCCCATGGCTCGCAAACGCCCCATCGATCAACAGGTCCCCCATTCTTCTAATCCCTGCCCGATGCCAGCTCCAAAACCCCCCATCCATCCTTCCCGGGACGAACCGATGATTCTCCCGAATCGGGGACCAAACCGAGGCTCCCACGTCGCCCCTGTGTCGCCTCCACTGCCCCCAGATCTTCAGTGTCGCCGCCACCACCGGACTCGTGTACCTTGTCGGCGAGAGTAGCAGCGGTGCCGTCACCAGTGCCGTCAGGCTCGTGCCCACACAGGACGCCATCTCTAGCCTCTTCCACAACGCCCCCTCTCCCTCCATTACCCACTTATGGATCATCGCCACATTGGCTGCCCAATAATAGCCACACAGATTCGGCAACGCCAGCCCCCACCCCCCCTGTCCCTGCTACGCTCCAGAAACACCCTCTTCACCCTCGGGGTCTTATTCGCCCACACACATCCCATGATGCTCCTGCTTACCCATTTGAAAAAGGCCTTGGGGATCAAAATGGGAAGGCACTGGAACACAAAGAGAAACCTCGGGAGGACCGTCATTTTGACCGACTGCACCCTACCCGCTAGTGAGAGTGGCAGCATATCCCAGCTTTTAAAATCCTCCTCCATCTGCTCCACCAACCGCGTCAAATTGAGCTTGTGCAGGGCCTCCCAACTACTTGGATCCCGAGGTACTGAAAGTTCCTTTCCGCCCTCTTCAGCGGTAGCTCGTCTATCCCCCTTCCCTGGACCCCTGAATGCACCACAAAGAGCTCACTCTTCCCTACGTTGAGGTTATACCCCAAAAAGTCCCCAAGCTCCCGAAGGATCCGCATGACCTCTGCCATCCCCTCCATTGGATCCGCCACATACAACGACACCCGGTGCCCCCCCCCCCCGGACCAGTCCCCTCCATTTCCTGGGCTCCCTCAGTGCCATGTCCAACGGCTCAATTGCCAGTGCAAACAACAAGGGGGAATAAGGGCCACCCCTGTCTCGTCCCCCGGTACAGCCAAAAGTACTCCGATCTCCGCCGGTTCGTAGCCACACTCGCCACAGGGGCTCTATATAGCAACCTGACCCAACTGATGAACCCCTCCCCGAACCCAAACCTCCGCAACACTTCCCAAAGATACTCGCACTCCACCCGATCAAAGGCCTTCTCCGTACCATAGCTGCCACTACCTCCGCTTCTCCCTCCACCGAGGGCATCATAATCACATTGAGGAGTCTCCGCACATTTGTATTTAGCTGCCTACCTTTTACAAATCCCGTCTGGTCCTCATGAATCACACCCGGGACACAGTTCTCAGTTCTCGTAGCCAGTACCTTCGCCAGCAACTTAGCGTCAACATTGAGGAGCGAGATCGGTCCATACGACCCACATTACAATGGATCCTTGTCCCGCTTCCAGATCAAACAAATCCGCACTCTGGACATTGTTGGGGGCAATTGCCCCCCCCCCCCCCTCGCCTTATTAAAAGTCCTCACTAGCAGCGGGCCCAGCAGGTCCACGTATTTCCTGTAGAATTCAACCAGGAACCCATCCGGCCCTGAGGCCTTCCCCGCCTGCATGCTCCCCAATCCTTTAACCAGCTCCTCCAGCCCAATCAGCACCCCCAAACCAGCCTCCTCCTCCACCCTCGGTAACCTCAGCTGATCTAGGAATCGTCGCAACCCCTCCTCCCCGCTGGGGGCTCAGACCTGTACAGATCCCCATAGAAGTCCCTAAATACCTTGTTTGTTCTCACCGCACTCCGCACCGTATTCCCCCCTCTATCCTTAACTCCACCAATCTCCCTCGCTGCCTCCCTCTTACGAAGCTGATGTGCCAGCATCTGACTCGCCTTCTCCCCATACTCATACATCGCCCCCTGTGCTTTCCTCCACTGTGCCTCTGCTTTCCCCATGGTCAACCGGTCGAATTCCGTCTGGAGGTTCCGTCGCTCCCTAAGAAGCCCCTCCTTGGGGGCCTCTGCATATAGAACATAGAACAATACAGCGCAGTACAGGCCCTTCGGCCCACGATGTTGCACCGAAACAAAAGCCATCTAACCTACACTATGCCATTATCATCCATATTTTATCCAAAAAACTTTTAAATGCCCTCAATGTTGGCGAGTTCACTACTGTAGCAGGTAGGGCATTCCACGGCCTCACTACTCTTTGCGTAAAGAACCTACCTCTGACCTCTGTCCTATATCTATTACCCCTCAGTTTAAAGCTATGTCCCCTCGTGCCAGCCATTTCCATCCGCGGGAGAAGGCTCTCACTGTCCACCCTATCCAACCCCCTAATCATTTTGTATGCCTCTATTAAGTCTCCTCTTAACCTTCTTCTCTCCAACGAAAACAACCTCAAGTCCATCAGCCTTTCCTCATAAGATTTTCCCTCCATACCAGGCAACATCCTGGTAAATCTCCTCTGCACCCGCTCCAAAGCCTCCACGTCCTTCCTATAATGCGGTGACCAGAACTGTATGCAATACTCCAAATGCGGCCGTACCAGAGTTCTGTACAGCTGCAACATGACCTCCTGACTCCGGAACTCAATCCCTCTACCAATAAAGGCCAACACTCCATAGGCCTTCTTCACAACCCTATCAACCTGGGTGGCAACTTTCAGGGATCTATGTACATGGACACCTAGATCCCTCTGCTCATCCACACTTTCAAGAACTTTTCCATTAGCCAAATATTCCACATTCCTGTTATTCCTTCCAAAGTGAATCACCTCACACTTCTCTACATTAAACTCCATTTGCCACCTCTCAGCCCAGCTCTGCAGCTTATCTATATCCCTCTGTAACCTGCTACTTCCTTCCACACTATCGACAACACCACCGACTTTAGTATCGTCTGCAAATTTACTCACCCACCCTTCTGCGCCTTCCTCTAGGTCATTGATAAAAATGACAAACAGCAACGGCCCCAGAACAGATCCTTGTGGTACTCCACTTGTGACTGAACTCCATTCTGAACATTTCCCATCAACCACCACCCTCTGTCTTCTTTCAGCTAGCCAATTTCTGATCCACATCTCTAAATCACACTCAATCCCCAGCCTCCGTATTTTCTGCAATAGCCTACCGTGGGGAACCTTCTCAAACGCTTTGCTGAAATCCATATACACCACATCAACTGCTCTACCCTCGTCTACCTGTTCAGTCACCTTCTCAAAGAACTCGATAATGTTTGTGAGGCATGACCTACCCTTCACAAAGCCATGTTGACTATCCCTGATCATATTATTCCTATCTAGATGATTATAAATCTTGGGCGAAATTCTCCATTATCGGCGGAAAGTCCGCCGATCGGCGCAAAAAACGGCGCAAATCCCACTTGCGGCACGTCATAAAAATGGGCCGATAGTCTGCGGCCCGAAATGGGCTAGCAGCGACGTAACGGGATCCGCGCTTGCGCAGTGGTTCACGCCGTGCAGCGTCATACGCGCTGCACGGCGTGACGGCTCATAAGGCCGCGCAGCTCCCCCCCACCCGACCGGAACAGCCGACCGCAGCACCCGACTTGATGGCTGGCCGTCGCTCAGCCCCGAAGTTCGAGTCACGCGATGTGGAGGCGCTCCTGGACGCGGTGGAGCAGAGGAGGGACGCCATGTATCCCGGGCACGGCCGCAGAGTTGCCCCACGCCACAGCCGGCGTCTGTGGAGGGAAGTGGCAGAGGCCGTCACCGCTGTGGCCCTGACACCACGGACAGGCACCCAGTGCCACAAGAAGGTGAACGACCTCGTCAGAGCAGGCAGGGTGAGCCTCCCCCATATCCCCCCCTCCCCATATCCCCCCTCCCCCATATCCCCCCTCCCCCATATCCCCCCTCCCTCCCCCATATCCCCCCTCCCCCATATCCCCCCTCCCTCCCCCATATCCCCCCTCCCTCCCCCATATCCCCCCCTATATCCCCCCCTCCCTCCCCCATATCCCCCCCCTCCCTCCCCCATATCCCCCCCTCCCTCCCCCATATCCCCCCCTCCCTCCCCCATATCCCCCCCTCCCTCCCCCATATCCCCCCCTCCCTCCCCCATATCCCCCCCTCCCTCCCCCATATCCCCCCCCCTCCCTCCCCCATATCCCCCCCCTCCCTCCCCCATATCCCCCCTCCCTCCCCCATATCCCCCCCTCCCTCCCCCATATCCCCCCCTCCCTCCCCCATATCCCCCCCTCCCTCCCCCATATCCCCCCCCTCCCTCCCCCATATCCCCCCCTCCCTCCCCCATATCCCCCCCCCTCCCTCCCCCATATCCCCCCCCCTCCCTCCCCCATATCCCCCCCCCTCCCTCCCCCATATCCCCCCCCTCCCTCCCCCATATCCCCCCCCTCCCTCCCCCATATCCCCCCCCTCCCTCCCCCATATCCCCCCCTCCCTCCCCCATATATCCCCCCTCCCTCCCCCTCCCCCATATCCCCCCCTCCCTCCCCCATATATCCCCCCTCCCTCTCCCTCCCCCATATCCCCCCTCCCTCCCCCATATATCCCCCCTCCCTCCCCCATATCCCCCCTCCCTCCCCCATATCCCCCCCCTCCCTCCCCCATATCCCCCCCTCCCTCCCCCATATCCCCCCCTCCCTCCCCCATATCCCCCCCTCCCTCCCCCATATCCCCCCCTCCCTCCCCCATATCCCCCCCTCCCTCCCCCATATCCCCCCCTCCCTCCCCCATATCCCCCCTCCCCCATATATCCCCCCTCCCCCATATCCCCCCCCTCCCCCATATCCCCCCCCTCCCCATATCCCCCCCCATATCCCCCCTCCCTCCCCCATATCCCCCCCCCTCCCCCATATCCCCCCCTCCCTCCCCCATATCCCCCCCTCCCTCCCCCATATCCCCCCCCCTCCCTCCCCCATATCCCCCCCCCTCCCTCCCCCATATCCCCCCCCCTCCCTCCCCCATATCCCCCCTTCCCTCCCCCATATCCCCCCCCTTCCCTCCCCCATATCCCCCCCCTCCCTCCCCCATATCCCCCCCCTCCCTCCCCCATATCCCCCCCCTCCCTCCCCCATATCCCCCCCCTCCCTTCCCCATATCCCCCCCCTCCCTTCCCCATATCCCCCCCTCCCTCCCCCATATCCCCCCCCTCCCTCCCCCATATCCCCCCCCCTCCCTCCCCCATATCCCCCCCCTCCCTCCCCCATATCCCCCCCTCCCTCCCCCATATCCCCCCCCCCTCCCTCCCCCATATCCCCCCCCCCCTTCCCTCCCCCATATCCCCCCCCCCCTTCCCTCCCCCATATCCCCCCCCCTTCCCTCCCCCATATCCCCCCCCCCCACACAGGAGAAGCGCGCACACAACAATAGGGAGCATGTGAGGACTGGAGGAGGGCCCGCTGATGAGAGGCCACTGACCGTACACGAGGAAAGGGCCCTGGAACTGGCTGGCGGACCTGAGGACCGGGAGGTTGCTGATGCAGAGGTCGGGGGCCCACGAGCAAGTGAGCCATCAACAGCCCGTCCCCATATCCCCCCTCCCCTATATCCCCCTCCCGTATCACCTGATCACTGCCTGATGTCTAACCATGCATGCTTCATTGTGTATCGCAGGACCAAACGTCCAGGCACCCATCCCCGCAGATGCACACCGGCCGCAGGATGCCCCTCGGAGACCACAGGAGACGGAGAGACCCGCACCCTCCAGCATGCGACGCCCGCAGGATGCCCCTCGGAGACCACGGGAGACGGAGAGACCCGGACCCTCCAGCATGCGACGCCCGCAGGATGCCCCTCGGAGACCACAGGAGACGGAGAGACCCGCACCCTCCAGCATGCGACGCCCGCAGGATGCCCCTCGCACACCACGGGAGACGGAGAGACCCGGACCCTCCAGCATGCGACGCCCGCAGGATGCCCCTCGCACACCACGGGAGACGGAGAGACCTGGAGCAACAGGGAGATGACACCCCCGTCACGTGCGGGAGCGACAACCCAGCGACGAGGGGGGCAGCCACAGGCCCCCGTCACATCCGAGCCAGGACACCACTATCCAGGACACCCCTACCCGGGACACCCCTACCCAGGGCAGCACTACCCAGGA
The DNA here is from genome assembly GCF_047496885.1 of Scyliorhinus torazame. Lineage (NCBI taxonomy): Eukaryota > Metazoa > Chordata > Chondrichthyes > Carcharhiniformes > Scyliorhinidae > Scyliorhinus > Scyliorhinus torazame. The sequence goes on along the minus strand of NC_092725.1, from coordinate 81,567,115 downwards.
CACCCCTACCCGGGAAGACGAAATACCGGACAGTGACTCAGAGTGGATGGGTGGAGACGAACCCCCACCCCAAAGTGCCATGGAGTCAGAGTGGGACGAAGAGCACGACACAACGCCACTGCTGTCACCAACACCCTCCACCATCGCAGAAACACTCACCACGGTTGGGCACTTTAGTGATGAGGCGTCTGGTACACTCATTGGTGCGCACAACACAGCCGTCCCGGTATAGCAGGTGGAGGTAGGAGCAGCAGAGGGACCGGGCGGTCTGAGGGCAGCCCAGGCCAAGCGAACATCTGCCGCCCAGATGGACCCCGGGTTCCTGCAGTTACCACACCCACACATAGATCCGATGCAACCACCGACACGGAGACGAGCGAATAGGGTGACGGGTGGCTTGCGGCGGCTGCGGTCGCAGGTGGAGGAGTCCACCCGCGTCCAGGAGCTGGGAGTGGTCCCGGTCATGCGTGCCACCCAGGCTGACACCGCACGGGTGGCGTCCGCGGTGGAGGCAATGGGTGCGACGGTGTCAGACATGGGGAACGGTTTGCGAGGCCTGGGGCCTTCCGTGCAGGCGGCGTCTGTGGCCCAGGAAATGGCTGCCCTCTCACAGGAGGCCATGAGCCAGTGCCAGCGCCAGATGGCAGAGGCGCTCAACGCCATAGCCCAGTCTCAGCAGGCCATGGCCCAGTCTCTGCAGGCCATGGCCCAGTCTCTGCAGGCCATGGCCCAGTCTCTGCAGGCCATGGCCCAGTCTCTGCAGGCCATGGCCCAGTCTCTGCAGGCCATGGCCCAGTCTCTGCAGGCCATGGCCCAGTCTCTGCAGGCCATGGCCCAGTCTCTGCAGGCCATGGCCCAGTCTCTGCAGGCCATGGCCCAGTCTCTGCAGGCCATGGCCCAGTCTCTGCAGGCCATGGCCCAGTCTCTGCAGGCCATGGCCCAGTCTCTGCAGGCCATGGCCCAGTCTCTGCAGGCCATGGCCCAGTCTCTGCAGGCCATGGCCCAGTCTCTGCAGGCCATGGCCCAGTCTCTGCAGGCCATGGCCCAGTCTCAGCAGGCCATGGCCCAGTCTCAGCAGGCCATGGCCCAGTCTCAGCAGGCCATGGCCCAGTCTCAGCAGGCCATGGCCCAGTCTCAGCAGGCCATGGCCCAGTCTCAGCAGGCCATGGCCCAGTCTCAGCAGGCCATGGCCCAGTCTCAGCAGGCCATGGCCCAGTCTCAGCAGGCCATGGCCCAGTCTCAGCAGGCCATGGCCCAGTCTCAGCAGGCCATGGCCCAGTCTCAGCAGGCCATGGCCCAGTCTCAGCAGGCCATGGCCCAGTCTCAGCAGGCCATGGCCCAGTCTCAGCAGGCCATGGCCCAGTCTCAGCAGGCCATGGCCCAGTCTCAGCAGGCCATGGCCCAGTCTCAGCAGGCCATGGCCCAGTCTCAGCAGGCCATGGCCCAGTCTCAGCAGGCCATGGCCCAGTCTCTGCAGGCCATGGCCCAGTCTCTGCAGGCCATGGCCCAGTCTCTGCAGGCCATGGCCCAGTCTCTGCAGGCCATGGCCCAGTCTCTGCAGGCCATGGCCCAGTCTCTGCAGGCCATGGCCCAGTCTCTGCAGGCCATGGCCCAGTCTCTGCAGGCCATGGCCCAGTCTCTGCAGGCCATGGCCCAGTCTCTGCAGGCCATGGCCCAGTCTCTGCAGGCCATGGCCCAGTCTCTGCAGGCCATGGCCCAGTCTCTGCAGGCCATGGCCCAGTCTCTGCAGGCCATGGCCCAGTCTCTGCAGGCCATGGCCCAGTCTCTGCAGGCCATGGCCCAGTCTCTGCAGGCCATGGCCCAGTCTCTGCAGGCCATGGCCCAGTCTCTGCAGGCCACGGCCCAGTCTCTGCAGGCCACGGCCCAGTCTCTGCAGGCCACGGCCCAGTCTCTGCAGGCCACGGCCCAGTCTCTGCAGGCCACGGCCCAGTCTCTGCAGGCCACGGCCCAGTCTCTGCAGGCCACGGCCCAGTCTCTGCAGGCCACGGCCCAGTCTCTGCAGGCCACGGCCCAGTCTCTGCAGGCCACGGCCCAGTCTCTGCAGGCCACGGCCCAGTCTCTGCAGGCCACGGCCCAGTCTCTGCAGGCCACGGCCCAGTCTCTGCAGGCCACGGCCCAGTCTCTGCAGGCCACGGCCCAGTCTCTGCAGGCCACGGCCCAGTCTCTGCAGGCCACGGCCCAGTCTCAGCAGGCCACGGCCCAGTCTCAGCAGGCCATCGCTGAGGGCATCGGCGCCAGTGGCCATGTGCGAGCCGGCGTCGCACTGTCACAGACAGGGTTTGACAACCCCCTGGGCTCCATGGCTGCAAACCTGCAGACCCCTGTCGATACCAGCACGGGCCTCCAGGACTGGCAGCGCCAGATGTCGGGGGCGCGTCGGATGGCCAGTCCGTTCGCATCCCCCACCCATGTAGAGGCCTGGGGGCCATCGGGCACCCCGAGGGAGGAGGAGGTGGTGTGGTCCGTCCCGGCTCCCTCTGTAGGGGAGGTCCCGGTACACCGCGACACCTCGGACTCCCCCCCCCCTTCCGTCCCAGGTGCATCGGGTGGGCAACGGGCAGGACAGGCTGGCAGCTCGCCATCCCAGTCGCCCGGGCCGCAGCCTGGCCCATCTAGGCCAGGACGCCCCAGGAAACGGCCGCCAAAGGGATCCAGTGTCAGAGGGCAGGAATCACAGGAGTCCACCTCCAGTTCTGCTGTACCGTCTGGGGAACCACGTAGACGTAGTCAAAGGGCCCGTAAGGCCAAACAATTAGACACTGAGTAAGTTGGCACGGGTGCAGGGCACAGATGAGTTTATGGGGCTAGGGCACGTGCATGAACTCCTTTGGTTATTAAAGTCAATGTTACACCTACCAAAGCTGCCTTTGTGCTCTGTCCAAAGTGTGCGGGCATGTCATGTACGTTGAGCGCAAGTGTGTGTGTGAGGGGTGGTCTTACCTCAGCCCCAGGTGAGTCTGCCCCCTTCCCCCTGGGCCGCCATCAACATCCCCCGGGCAGAGGACGGGACCGTGCGCTGCAGTGTCACAGCCGCATGCAGGGATGGTCCGGGTGGATGGTGGTACTGTGGCCATGGGTCAGACATAGTCCAACGATGTAGAGCCAGGAGCTCATCGGAGGCGGGTTGTCATCATCCTCCATGGCCTGCGATAGACACGCGTCCACCCGCAACTGGGTGAGCCCGGCCCGTTGTGCCGCCGGTGGATCGGCAATTGGGGGGGGGGGTGGTGTGCATGCGGGTGGGGTTGGTGAGGGTGCTGGGTGGGTGGATGGGTGGGGGGTGTGGGTGGTCGGCTGTTGCCATGGTGTGCGGTCTGTGGCCATACTACCCGATTCCCACGCCCATCTAGTCAGTGAAGCGGGCATCTATCAGCCTGTCCCGTGCCCGCTGGGCCAGCCAGTAACGGTGGACAGCCACCCGCCTGTGTCTACTCCGTCTGCCCTGACCATTGCCCCCATCCCCCTCATCTGGGGAGGACTGCGCCTCTTCCTGCTGCTCCTCCACTCCGCCCTCCTCTGCCTGCGGCACATCGCCCCTCTGCTGGGCTATGTTGTGCAGGACGCAGCACACCACAATGATGCGGCCAACCCTATCTGACCGATACTGGAGGGCGCCCCCAGAGAGGTCCAGGCACCTGAAACGCATCTTCAGCACGCCAAAGCAACTCTCGATCACTCCCCTTGTCGCTACATGGGCATCATTGTAGCGGTTCTCCGCCTCATTGCGTGGCCTCCGTGTAGGCGTCATCAGCCACGATCGCAATGGGTAGCCCCTGTCGCCCAGCAACCAGCCCCTCAGCCGGGGATGGCGTCCCTCGTACATGCCGGGGATGGATGACCGCGACAACACGAATGAGTCGTGTACACTGCCTGGGTGACGGGCGCAGACGTGCAGGATCATCATGCGGTGGTCGCAGACCACCTGTACGTTCATCGAATAGGTCCCCTTCGTATTAGTGAACACGGCCCTGTTCTCTGCAGGTGGCCGCACCGCGACATGCATCCCATCGATCGTGCCCTGGACCATGGGGAACCTGGCAATGGCAGAGAAGCCCACGGCCCGGGCATCTTGGCTGGCCCGGTCCACGGGGAAGCGGATGTAGCGGTGCGCCATGGCATAAAGGGCACTGCCCGGATGCACCGATGTCTGCGATATGCCGGACAGGTCCCCACTCGGTGCCTGGAATGACCCCGTTGCATAAAAGTTCAGGGCCACCGTAACCTTGACGGACACGGGGAGAGGGTGTCCCCCGCCAGTGCCACGCGGTGACAGGTGTGCCAGCAGGTGGCAGATGTGTGCCACGGTTTCCCGCCTCATCCGGAGTCTCCTCCTGCATTCCCGGTCCGTGAGGTCCTGGTATGACTGCCGGGGCCGGTACACACGGGGCGCCCTCGGGTGCCTCCGTTGCCGTGGGGCCGCGACGTCCTCCTCCCCCTCCTCGTCCTGTCGATCAGGTGTCCCTCCAGCCTGGGCGGCTGCCGCCTGCCCCTCTGCGGCAGCCTGCGCCGCCTCTCTGGCACGCTCCTCCTCCTCCTCATCCAGGGCAACATAGACATGAGCGGCTGCCACCATGGCGGCCAACATCGCTGGATGGTCTGAAAACATGACGGCCTGGTGGGGGGGGGAGGGGAACGACGACATGTCATCATTGCCCATATCCCCTCCTCCCCCCAGCCAGGTGGCATGGACCGCATGGGTCCAACTGTTGGAGGCTGGTTCCTGGCCAGGTGGACCAACTCATCTGCCCTCCCATCACCCACCCCGGCACGGACCCCCTCCCCAACCTCCACCCCGGCACGGACCCCCCCCCAACCCCCAACCTCCACCCCAGCACGGACCCCCCCCCCCCAACCACCACCCCGGCACGGACCCCCTCCCCAACCCCCAACCTCCACCCCAGCACGGACCCCCCCCCCCCCCCCCCCTCCCCAACCTCCACCCCAGCACGGACCGCCCCCCAACCTCCACCCCAGCACGGACCGCCCCCCCAACCTCCACCCCAGCACGGACCCCCCCCAACCTCCACCCCAGCACGGACCCCCCCCCAACCTCCACCCCAGCACGGACCCCCCCCAACCTCCACCCCAGCACGGACCCCCCCCCCCAACCTCCACCCCAGCACGGACCCCCTCCCGGCACTCCCCCGGAGCCCAGCCTACTCTAACCACCCCCCCCCTCCCCCCGCCGCACACACACACACACACGCCGAGACACACCTCTCCTCACGCAATCAATCAGTCTGCGGCAACGCCATTTCCTGCCCAGAGCCAACCCCTCAGGCCGTCACTCACCTCCTCGCTGGTCGGCGTGAGCCTGGAGCACCGGGTCACGCCGATGAAAAGGAGGTTTAATTCACGTCGACGTGAACGGTCATCACGTCGACGGGACTTCGGCCCATTCGGAAGGGAGAATATCGGCAGGCCGAAAATCGGCTGCCTTGCGCAGACCTGTGACATTCTCCGCGGCAGCGGCGCCATTAACGCCCCGCCGACTTTTCTCCCTTCGGAGACTTCGGCGGGGGCGGGGGCGGGATTCACGGCGGCCAACGGCCATTCTCCGACCCGGCGGGGGGTCGGAGAATGACGCCCCTTGTCTCTGATAATCCCCGACCAAGAATTTACCCACTACAGACGTGAGGCTCACCGGTCTATCTCCTGTCTTCTCCCCATACTCCTACATCGCCCCCTGCGCTTTCCTCCACTGTGCCTCTGCTTTCCCCGTGGTCAACAGGTCGAATTCCGTCTGGAGGTTCCGTCGCTCCCTCAGTAGCCCCTCCTCGGGGCGCCTCTGCATATCTCCTGTCTACCCTTAGAATCTCCCCCACCGACCTCTCCCTCCCCTCTCTCTTCTCCCTGTGGGCCCTAATGGAGATTAGCTCTCCCCTGACCACCGCCTTCAACGCCTCCCAGACTACCCCCACCTGCACCTCCCCGTTGTCGTTGGCCTCCAAATATCTTTCAATATACCCACGCACCCCCCCCTCATCCGCCAGCAGTCCCACAGCGGGCGCTGGTCCCTCTCCTCCCCCAACTCCAGCTCCACCTAATGTGGGCCGTGGTGCGAGATGGCTATGGCCGAATATTCCGTTCCCTCCACTTTCGGGATTAGCGCCCTACTCAAAATTTAAAAATCTATCCGGGAGTAGGCTCTATGGACGTGGGAAAAGAAGGAAAATTCTCTGGGGCAAACCTCCATGGATCCACCTCCTCCCCTCCTCTCTCTCTTTCCCTCCCCTCCCCCCCCCCCACCCCCCCAATCTGGTCCATAAACCCCCTGAGCACCTTGGCCGCAGCCGGCCTCTTACCCGTCCTGGACCTAGAACGGTCTGGTGCTGGGTCCAGCACCGTGTTGAAGCCCCCCCCCCCCCCCCCATTATCAAGTTTCCTACCTCCAGATCCGGAATCCGACCCAGCATGCGTTTCATGAATCCGGCATCATCCCAATTCGGGGCCTATACGTTCACCAGTAGCACCCGCACCCCCTGCAACCGACCACTCACCATCACAGATCGACCTCCATTACCAGCTACAATATTCAGTGCCTTGAACGACACCCGCTTCCCACCAGTATTGCAACCCCTCTTCTTCGCATCCAGCCCTGAATGAAAGACCTGCCCTACCCATCCCTTTCTCAGCCTAACCTGATCTGCCACCTTCAGATGTGTCTCCTGGAGCATAACCACATCTGCCTTCAGTCCCTTTAAGTGTGCGAACACCCGGGCCCTCTTGACTGGCCCATTCAGGCCCCTCACATTCCAAGTTATCAGCCGGATCGGGGGGCTACCCCTCCCACCCCACCACCCCGCGCCGACTAGCCATCTCCTTTTCTAGGCCAGCCACGTGCCCGCGCCTCCCGCACCCTCCAGTTCCCCAAGCGGCGGACCCCCGCCCTGACTACCTCTCCTACTTCCAGCTCCCTTTTGGCCAATGCAGCAGCAACCCAGTTCCCCCCCTCCCCCCCGCTAGATCCTCATCTAGCCAGATTACTCTCCCCATGACACTCCCGTAAGTCAGCTGACTCCTGCTGACCCCGGCCTCTCCCGCCATTCCATCGACCCCCCCCAGTGTGAGAATCCTCCCACCCCTTGCCAGTCAGTGTGGTGCTTGCCTCCAGCACCGCCCCCCCTGGGCCCCGCCCCCATCTTTCCGTAACGCGGGAAAAAGCCCATGCTTTCCTGAGCCGGCCCCACCCCCTCTGGCGTAGCTCCTATTTGCGGCCTTACCCCAACTCTCCATCCCCGGGCCTCCACCCCCCCTCTTCCTCCGCGGGGCCCTGCCCCTCCAACACCGACGCCCACACTCCCCCACATCAAATCCATTCACCCATCCTCACCCAGCACTCAAACAAAAAGAACATTCCTCAAACGCGGTAAACATCCCCCCACGACAAACCCTCAATTTGAGTCCAACTTTTCAGTCTGTATAAAGTTCCATGCCTCATCAGGCGTTTCAAAATAGTGGCGGCGATCTTGGAACGTGACCCACAATCGCGCTGGCTGCAGCATCCCGAACTTCACCCCCTTCCGATGGAGCACCGCCTTAGCACGGTTGAAACCAGCCCTCTTCTTGGCCACCTCCGCACTCCAGTCCTGATAAATTTGGATCTCTGTGTTCTCCCACCTGCTGCTCCGCTCGTTTTTGACCCATCTCAGGTCACACTCTCTGTCCACAAAGCGGTGGAACCTCACCACTACAGCCCTTGGCGGTTCATTGGTTTTGGATCTCCTTGCCAGGACGCAATGAGCCCCATCCAGCTCCAGGGGCCTTGGGAAAGCTCCCGCGCCCATCAGCGAATTGAGCATCGTGCTCGCATATGCCCCGGCATCGGGCCCCTCTACTCCTTCAGGGAGACCCAGAATCCGAAGATTCTTTCTCCTTGACCTATTCTCCAGGTCCTCGAATTTTTCCGCCCACCTCTTGTGCAGCGCCTCGTGCGCCTCCACCTTCACCACCAGGCCCAAGATCTCGTCCTCGTTCTCCGAAGCTTTTTGCCGCACCTCCCGGATCGTCGCCCCTTGGGCCTTCTGGGTCTCCACAAGCTTCTCAATCGCCGCCTTCGTTGGCTCCAGCATTTCTGTCTTCAGCTCCTCAAAGCAGCGTTTAAGAAACTCCTGCTGCTCCTGCGACCACTGCGGCCACGCTGCTTGGTCTCCACCTGCCACCATATTGCTTTTCCTCCCTTGCACTTTTCGCTGCACCAGGATCACTTTTTTAGCCGCTCCACTCCTGGTCCAATCCACATAATGTCGGGGGTACCTTGCTGTCACCTTCCCACGCTGGAAGCCATCGAACAATTGTCGTTGGGGCCCCTCTGAAGAGTCCAAAAGTCAGTTTCCGGCGGGAGCTGCCGAACATGCGCCCTACCTAGGCATAGCCGCAACCAGAAGTTCAAAAGGAAATAGTTTTAACTCCCATTTTATTCATAGCAATCAAAACTCACATGAGCACTTCACACAGACTGTTTCAGTGCAAGTATTAATAGAGAGCATATTTTGTTAGTAGGATATTGGAAGTGCTCCACAACAAATGTTGACGTGTATCACTGTTATGTAGTCAAACACAGTCAATTTGTTGCAAAGGATGATATAGACAACCACATGAAATGTTTTGGTATTTGTTGATGTTGTACTAACTAGTAGCGCTTTGTCATTTATGTAAAAGAATATCAGTAATATTATTCACCAATGTTACAGATGGGGGTGAGAGAAACTGAAATCCATTATTTTTCTCACTGCCTGTCTGTAAGCAGAGTTGTTTTAATTTTTGAAATAGGCTTTAACATGTTTCCCCAAACCCTCTGTTTTGTGAGATTAATTTTTAAAGTGATCCACTGAAAGCTCGCTTTAGGGTTAAATCAGAAGTAAAGATTACTCCTAAATCAAACCCAGGTAATGGTCACAACTTCATACACAACTGCACAATAAGAAAATAGGAAAGTGGAGATTTACAACTATGAATAACTTAAAAGACAACACTACAGGAGTTCACGTGTCTTTGTCAGGATCCATAAAGTCAGAGTCCAGTGTGGGTTCCTTCATGGAGCAGCTACAACTCAGCTAGCTGAAGCAGGATTTTAAAATTTTTATTTAATGTTGTTCGGAATGCAGCAAGGTGAGGTTGGTAAACAGAAACTTGATCTACTCGGAAAGCAATGTCCAGAATATTCCAGAGAAACCGGATTTGCGGAGGCTTGGGTTCAATGCCGATTGTTGGTCAGTCTGGAGTCCTGCAGGCTGAAGTTTAAACAACAGACTGAGCTGTGAGCTGGAAATGTATTATTAAAAGTTTCCGGACGCCGGAAGCTTAGATCACGTAACATTGCCCATTAATGAATCAGTTGCAGTCTAACAAACAGATTTCAACCTGAGGCATAGAAACTATTGTTCATCCTACAAGATAAATGATGGCTTTTAATGCCTCTGTAGGTAGAATCAGTTTTGATGACTTCCTCTTTATTATAGTTGTCATGTGCGAGTGCCTTTAAGAAATGGATGTTTAAGCAATGTACCTTTTAAGAAATGCAGTTATATCAGAGTATGGGTGGAGCTGGGCTTTAGATCAGCCATTTCGTAGTTCTGAGTTTTTAGTTTCTGTTTGAAAAGAGCTGGGGTATGTGTGTTTGCAGTGAGCTGGATCTCTGCCATGAAAGACTATCCCTGGATCATTTGGGTGATTTAAACTCATAAAAGTAATGCCTTTAACCTGATGTGTTTCTGTTTAAAGGTGTTAAGTCTCTTGGATGTTGACAGGAATAACTGAAGGATTATTTAGTGTTGTATTATTTTAGGGGTTATCTTTGAAGTAAGGGGTGTTAAGTGATCCAATGTTTATTTAAAAGGTTAAGTTGAGTTCATAGAATAAACATTGTTTTGTGTTTAAAAACCCACGTGTCCATAATTGTAACACCACACCTGGAGAACAAGCCGTGTGCTCGGAAAAGCAAGAGTAGCATTAAAGGGGGAGGTTGGTTGATCTCCATGATACATTTTAGGGTTCTGAAAACGCCTCGCCCATAACATAGTCCAGGCTGGGAGATGGATCGTCCGCTGGTCCCTGGTTTTGTTGATAGTCATGTGTATGAGATTCCACAAGGTGAAGGTTGAGTTTTTCTCCTGTAGCTGCTGTACGAAATTTCCAGAAACCGTAGCCACAGAAACCGTAGCCAATGAGTGAATGGTATGACCTATCGCAGCCATCTTTTGGTTCTGCAAGGTACGCTTTTTAAATAAGCGAAAAAGTAAAGTTTGATTTAACAGTTTATCTCTTCCGTCTTGTAAGTGCAATATAATTGTTTCAGGATTTTGTGAATATGCATGAGCTGTAGCATGGCTAGATCTGTTAATGTATTACATACTTTACATTTGTTTGATCACACAATTTAAAGTATCCCAGAGAGGGATTCCAATGATAGGAATCAATAACTAATGTCTATATAGTGCCTTTATAGTATAAGAATATCGCAGCTGCTTTATGGAAGTGTGATACAAAATGGGCAGAGAAATCAAGTGGCGTGAACAAAGGCTGAGACAAAGAAATGTTTGAAGGAGGGGAGTGAGGATGAACGATGAGGCGTTTGGGAAGAAATTTCTAGAGAGCAGAATCCTTAGGCAACTGTAGGTGCAACCATTAGGGCTGTGATGAAGGGAGGGAGATATTCAAAAGGCTCGAATCAGAAGAATGGGGAAACGTGTTTAGGGTTGTAGGAAGTTGCAGAGGTCCTAAGGAGCAAGGTGGTGGAGAAATTTACAAACAAGGAAAAGAATTTTAAATTTGAAGTGTTGGTGTATTAGGAAGCTAGGTAGGTTAGTGAGCGTGGAATTGATGGACAAATAGAATTTGATGTGAGTAACACTAATTTGTACTAACTGGAGAGAGAAGGATGGTAAAGCTGGCAAAGAAAGCATTGGACTGGTCAAATCTAAACATGATGAAGACATAATGAGGGTTGCAACACCAGATGAACTGAGTTAGTGGCAAATGCAGGAATTATGGAAATAGAAATTTGTTCATATTGTGATGGAAAGAAAATGGAAATTCAGTTGAAATAGTAACTGAGGAGGTTGATGTGCAATGGATTCCTGGCTGGTGACTAGCTTTAGTCTTCCTAATATTTAGTTGATTGGATGTCAAAACAGTATAGATATTTTGAGGGAGGTGGTGGGAAGTAGGACTGGTGTCATCAACTTGGAAGTTGATCAAATGTCGACAAACTGGATGGGCTGTACCTCAGCAAGGATCAGTGTCCTCAAGCAACAGTTTGCTTGTGATGTTGGGGAGGGTTTCAACTATCTTTCTGGGGAATCGGAACAAGAATGTAGTGGTACAAAGGAAAAATAAGATGAGCAAAAGATCTCTTGAGACAGATTGGCATTACTAAATTAGTAAGGCATGAGGGGAAATGCAGTAAGATTTAATTTGGGTTTGCACTGTATCTATCCAAATGCATGGAAAATAAGGTGAGTGAGCTGCAAGTACAAGTAGCCAACTGGGAATCATGTTTGATGATAACAGAGACCTGGTTTAAAAAGGACTGGATACTAAATATTTCTGGACATATGGTGCGCAGGAAAGATTGGGAGGGAAGAAGGAGAAAATTTAGACGCTAAGCTAAATAATAAAATCTGAGTGCATCACTGAATTTAGATAGTGCTCTGGAGGGTTCCACTTACAATGTCAGCTGCCATGTGACTGTAATCATTATGGAGACTATTACCGTGTTGGGCAGTGAAAATGTCCTAGCAAGATCAAAGACTGAATCTACTGAGTTAGCTTTGAGAAACAATAGCACTGTCATTACATACACCAACTAGTAGCAAAGTTATAGATGAGAAAGGTTTCTGGGAAATTACAGGTACAAGAGCGATAGAGTAGTGATAACGGGACGACTTGTTATCCCAGTATAAACATACAGTACAGCACCAGAGAAGAGTTCATGAGAATTTTCTTTCTCCCATCCTGTCTTCCCCCGGTTGCTGACTCCTCAATCCTCCTTCAAGAAGTCAATGAACAGCTTCCACCTCTGAGCAAACCAATCAACCAACCCCCTCAGGACAAGCTTGACCTTCTCCAGCCTCAGGAATTCTGCCTGGTTGCCCACCCTCGCCCAACTTACGGCAGCTCCGAGTCCTTCCATCCAAACAAGAACCGTCTCCAGGCTATCAGGGAGGCAAAGGCCAAGACATCAACCTCTCGCATCCCCTGGACTCCCGGGTCTTACGACACCCCAAATATCACTACCTCTAGACTCAGAGCCACCTTCACCCCCAGCACCTCAGACATTATGTTCGCAAACCCCAGTCAGAACCCCTTTAGCTTCGGACATGCCCAAAACAGGTGGACGTGATTTACGGGCCTCCCCGTGCATCACCCACACCTATCCTCTACCCTCTCAAAAAACCTACTCTTCCGTGCTGTGGTTGTCACAAATCATTGCCCACACCGAGGAACCCTCTGGTCTCAAATGCTGCCCCCATTGCCCTCACATCCTCAAGGCCACCACCAACACTGGGCTCACGGAATGTCTGGCCGGTGAGAACAGCAGAGGTGCTGTTAACAATGCCCTTGAGCTCGTTCCCCAACAAGAAGCCGCCCCCATGCCGACCCCTCCCCCAGTACCCACTTCCTAACCATGGCGATGTTCGTCGCCTAGTAGGCGTTCATTATATTCGGCAACGCCAGCCGCCACTCCAAAAGAAAGACCTTCTGACCCACTGGGTCTTCTCCGCCCACAAAAAAAATAAGAAATCAACATATTGACCTTTTATAAGACTGCCTTCGGGACGAAGATTTTGAGTTTCTGAAACATGAACAGAAACCTTAGCAGCACTGTCATTTTTACTGTCTGCACCTGTCTCGACAGCGACAATGGCAGCACATTTCTCCCACCTCTTAAGGTCCTCATCTGCTCCACCAAACCAGGTCAAATTCAACTTGGGCAACTGTGCCCAACCTTGCATCACCTGAATGCCCAGGCATTTAAAGCTCACCCCCACTACCTTGAAACAGCAGCTCCCCTAATATCCCCTCTTGCCCTCTAGCCGCAATCGGAAACACCTCTTTCCCATTTTCAACTTGTACCCACAGAATTGGCCAAAATTCCCATAATGCCGCCCAATGGCATCACCCGCTCGTACACCTCATTCGTCAACAATCTCCCGGTCCAATCACACATCCACCTAGTGTGGCATGTGGTCAGAGACCACGATCGCCGAATACTCCGAGCCAACCAACCAGCCAGCAATGTCTTATCCAGCACAAAAAGGTCGATCTGGGAGTACATCCATTGCACGTGGGAGAAGTATGAGAATTCCTTTGTCCTTGGCCTCCCAAATATTTCCCAGCACCTGCCTCATGAAATCCACATCATCCCAGTTTGGGGCATAAATGTTTACCAGGACCACCAGTATTCCCTCCAGCTTCTTACTCACCATCACGACCCCCGCCCCCCAAAACCCATGAATCTGTCACAATATTCCCCACCTCGAATGCCACAAATTTATTCACCAGTACTGCCACCCCCCTCGTCTTTATATCCAGTCCCGAATGGAACACCTGCCCCACCCGTTCTTTCCTCAACCTTGTCTGGTCCTCTATCTTTGCGTCTCCTGCAATAAGGCCACATCTGCCTTCAGACTCCCCAGGTGCGACTTTTCCATTTGACCATTCAGCCCCCTCGCATACCATGCGTCAAGCAACCCTCCAAGGAAGGAGGCATTACTGGATCTGGTTCTGGGAAATAAGGCATGTCAAGTGGATCAAGTATTAGGAGGGGACCATTTAGCGAACAATGATCAGAGTATCATAAGGTTTAGATAACCTATAGAAAAGGACAAGGCATAATCTAGATTTAAAATACTTAATTGGAAAGGGACACTGGATCTGTACCAGGTAATTTGGAGTGAAAGATTGGCAGGCAAAACTAAGGTAACCATGGGCTGCCTTTAACAGTCTCGGTACGTTCTCACAAGAAGAAAGATTAGGCAAACAAAGCCAGAGCTACCTGAATGACGAGAGTATGATGAAGTAGAAAAAGGGGGTACATACATGACCGGTATCTTGTCGATAATACGAGTGAGAACCAGGCTATCTCTAGCAAGTTCAGAGGTACAGTGAAAAATGAAATTAAAAAAAATCAAAGAGCGTGTGTGATGAGATTGGCAACTAACGTAAAGCGGAATCCAAAAACGCTATATTGGCAGAAAAATAGTAGAAGGGTATTAATAGTACTGGTGGGGCAGATGAAGGACCAAAAAAAAATCTATGTATGGGGCAAAAGACATGGCTGAGGTGCTGAGCGATTACTTTGCATTTGTCTTTAACAAGGTTGAAGATACTGCCAAAGTCAGGATGAAGGAGGATGTAATTGAGATACTGGATGGGCTAAAAATTGATTTTAAAAATTGATTTAAAAAAAAACATGCTAGTCTTGCTGTCCTTAAGTAGACAACTTATATTTATAAAGTGGCTTTAATGTAATGAAATGCCCAAGGTGCTTTGCAAGAGCATTATAAAACAAAGTATGTTAGCGAGCCACAAAGAGATATTGGGTTTGTCGGGGGTAGGTGCTCTCTCAAAACTTTTACAAAATATATATATTATCATGGTTGATTTATAAAATTTAAAGTCTGGTGAAAGACGTTAAAATGACTGAAGCCATGGCTGGCTATGACATAATCAAAAATAAGTTTCTGACATTACGAGAAGCTAACACCTCTATCTCTGAAAAGATGCTGATAACCTGGTGAGTTGCAGAGAGCGTCTATGGAAATTATACAAAGACAATTTACATTTCTTCAACCAGGGCTGGCAAATAGAGGTGGCCAGTCTGCTACGAAAAAGGATCCTGAATCAACTTTTTGAAATTCTAAATGGCTATACCATTGTCTGCAAGACTAGTTTGCCCCTGCTTGCCCATTTCATCATGGAAATCATCGCTACTGGAAAAGTGGATTATCCAAAATCAGTTTCAGCCTGTGAAGGAACACTTGGAACTTTTGAGTTTAAACTCTGGACTTGTGTTTAAAAAATAAGTCCTTATCAATTTGCACTGTAAACCTTTCTTTCACTACCTCTTATTGTATGAGTGAAAAAAAGAGGCTACATTGTGCCCCTTCTCCTGTCTGAGTGTGCGCGAATAAACTAGCCCTCTGAGATGACCCTATCTCAAGTTTACTGTGTGGTTGTTAATAAAAATTGGATCACATCAAAACGGGTTGGGAAATACACCACCGCTTATAGAAAGGGAAACACAAAATTATAATATCTTTTACGGACGGGTGGTGTGAGGGAAAAAAATGAGGGCTGTTTGAAATTAAACCAGTTGATATCAGAAATTGGAAGCTCAAGTCCAGAATATACCAATTTGAATTTGATCAGAATCCAAGTTAAAAGAAGAACCAAGAAGCCAAGAGGAAAGTGGCTGTACAAATTTTAAAACAGTAAACTACCACAGCCTATTCCCTTTTCCTTAATATTAAAAAAAATGGCAACAGATGTTTGTTCAGCAAGAGAATTTTGGTGGCCCTTAGCATAGAACAATTTATATTTGTTGCTCAGGACAATCACAGAATCATAGAATAGTCAACTTTCTACTGGTGCAATGCAAGTTCAATTCATTTGGTCTCTACATAATACTGTACATCTTTTATTTTAAATGCTTGCCTAATTATCTTTTGAAAGCCACAAATTAATCTCACTCCACCATCCTCTCAGGCAGTGGATTCCAGATCCTAACTGCTCGCTGCTTTAAAAGTATTTTCCTCATATCGCAGTGGTTCTTTTGCCAACGAAATTAAATCAGTGTGCTTTCCACCCTTCTGCCAAATGGAACAGATACTCTAACTCATCTGTTTAACACACATGATTTTGAAAACCTATCAAATCTCCTCTCAACCTCTCAGGAGAGCAAACCAAGTATCCAATCTATCTTTGTAACTGAAGGTCCCCTTGAAGATCTCGTCAATTTCTTCAACGCCCTCTCTAAAGCATCACCATTTTTCCTGACGTGCAATACTCAGAAGTGGACACACTATTCCAGTTATGGCCAAAGCCATGTTTCGTAGAGGTCCATCTTGCTTTTGTACGCTATACCTTATTTACAAAAGCCAGAATCCCCTATGCCTTCTTAAGCACGTCCACATACTGCCATGCCATCTTCAACAATTTATGTACATATACCACAGGTCTCTCTGTTCCTACAGCCCCATTAAATATTTTGGTACCCTTTATGTTTCCTCACCTCATTCTTCCTTCCAAAATGCTTCACATCATGCTTCTCTGTATTAAATTACATCGACTATGCCTGTCCAACCCACCTGGTGTCTTGAACTATCACTATGTTCCTCACTGTTCATAAAACTTCCAAGTTTTCATCATCTGCAAATTTTGAAATAGTGTCCTGTATACCAAGGTTACATTATTAATATATATCGAGATAAGCAGTGGTACGAGTACTGACCTTTGGGGAACCCAAATGTATTCCATCCTCAAGTTGAAAAAGAATTGTTCAATACTATCGATTTTCTGTCACACAGCCAACTTCATGTATATGATGCCACTGTCAATTTATTCCATGGGTCACAAATTTGCTGACAAGCCTATTAAGGGGCATTTTATCAAATGCCTTTTGGACGATCATGTACACCATACACCCTCATCAACTCTGTTATCTCATCAAAAATTCAATTTTAATTTATTTACGGGATGTGGCCGTCACTGGCTAGGCCACCATTTATTGCCCATCCCTAATTGCACTCGAGAAGGTAGTGGTGGTGAGCTACCTTGACCACTGCAGTCTGAGCTGTAGGTACACCCACAGCGCTGTTCGGGGGGCATTTTGACCCAGACAGTGAAGGAACAGCAATATATTTCCAAGTCAGGATGTTGAGTGACTAGGAGGGGAACCTCCAAGTGGTGATGTTCCCAGGTATCTGCTGCTCTTGTCCTTCTAGATCGTAGTGGTTGTGTTGCTTAAGGAACCTTGGTGGCTCCTGTAGATGGTACACATAGCTGCTACTGTTGTTGATCGTTGTTTTGCCACCACCAACTGACGATATGAGGAAAATACTTTTTAAGTGGTAAGTATCTGGAATCCACTGCCTGAGAGGGTGGTGGAATGAGATTCATTTGTGGCTTTCAAAGGGGAGTTAGGCAAGCATCTGAAATGCAGGATTGTGGGATGAGTGCATGATGAGCTGAATTGATCTTGCATTGTCCCTGCGTAGACTCGACTAAGATTGTCATTGTTATTGGCTGTTCCTCCATTCGAGGATGACATTTACTCAGGGTCACGAGTTTTTGCCATGTGATTGAACAGATCGATTTTTGACCTGCAATCCTTTGGACACATGGGACAGAGTAGTGGATCTGGAGTGCAGGATTTGCTTTCTTTCCTTCTCTTCTGCCGCTCTGCCTCATTGAGGATGTGAAGCAGGTTGCAGTTTAAGGGCAAGTTGTTGCCATTTTGAACAATTGGTAGCAAGTTCCTTCCAGTTTATCAATATTAATACTGCTGCATTTCAAGGAGAGTTTGACTGTCTTTGAAGCATTTTCTTTGTTTTCCCTTGGAACGCTGGCCATTTGACAGAGTTGAGAAAACAGGATGATGGGGAAGATAGTTTTTGGCCACCTGGACACTGTTGAGTCTATCATAGTTGTTTTTGCAGGTGTTTTGCCTGCATGCTTGTGGAATTGGCTTCAAGAATAATACTTGAGTTTGTCCTCCTATTAAATCAGGAGGATTCTGCGGAGGCATTACTGATGGAATTTCTCTAGTGCTCGTGTGTCGCTGGTGCACTGTCTGGGTCCCACTTTGGCAACTTCTCTGTATACATGGACATTTGTTGATTTATGTCAGCATTTGTTGTTATGGACTCACTGCTATAGTTTGCAGAAGGCTGAATTAGCATTGCTGATGCGGTGATGAGACTTTGAGAACTGACTGCCCCTCCCCTGCCACTGTCTGAAACAGATTATTTTCAACCGTGGCATTCTAAAAGCCCCCATGCTGAGATTCTCACCCCATATCTTCTCTAAATATGATGTCCCAGTCTGCGTCCTCTCAAAACTTTATTCCATTCTCTCAGTTTCTCTGTTTCTGTGGCATCAATTCTGATGAACCATACCAATGCTTCTTGTATTCCTTGTGTCTCAACTGAGGATCCCTCTCTACCGTGGTTTACAGTGCCCTCAACCGTGGCCATCTCATTTCTTGACTTCTGCTCTCACTGCTTCCCTTTCCTCCCAAGCAGTGATAGCACCTGCCCTGTCCTTGTCTTTCACCCAATCAGCTTCCACATTGAATAGTCATCGTCCATCATTTCTGCCAGCTCCACCACGATGCCATATCCAAACATATCCTTCCCTTCTCAGTATTCTGAAGGGCTATTCCCTTCCTGGCATGTGGTCCACTTTGCCTTCCTTTTCCACTGCACATTTTTGTGCAAGTTCAATGCTTGCCCTTTTAGTTCCTCCTTTTACACCATCAAGGGCCGCATTTATTCCATCCATGTGAAAGAACAATTTAGTTTCAATTTATTCTAACATATTCACTGCTAACAATGTGGTCGGTCTCCTTTAGACTGGGGAGGACAAACGTAAATTGGGTGACCAATTAGTGGGAGACCTGCATTCAATTGGTCTGCATAATCCTGAGCTTCTGGTTGCTTGACCTTTGTTCTCAAGCACACTGTTCTAGTGAAACTCAACAGATGTTCAACAAACATTTTCCCATTCTAATGAAGAGTTATTGTGTCAACACAGTAACTTCTTTTCTCACCACAGATTGTGCCTAACCTGCTGAGTATTTAGACTGTAAGATGTAGGGGCAGAAGTAGGCCATTCAGCCCATCAAGTCTGCTCCACTGTCAATGAGATCATGACTGCTTTGCGAATCCGAGATTCCATCTTATCCCCGTAACCTTTGATTCCCTTATTGATTAAAAATGTCTATCTCAGTCTTGAATATACTTGATGCGGAAATGCCGGCGTTGGACTGGGGTGAGCATTGTAAGAAGTCTTACAACACCAGGTTAAAGTCCAACAGGTTTGTTTCAAACCACTAGCTTTCAGAGCGCTGCTCCTTCCTCAGTGCTCTAGAGCTGTGCTCTGAAAGCTAGTGATTTGAAACAAACCTGTTGGATTTTAACCTGGTGTTGGAAGACTTCTTATTGAATATACTTGATGACACAGCCTCTACAGCCCTTTGTGATAAATAATTCCACAGATTCACTACCCTCTTAAAGAATAAATTGCTACTTATCTCTGTTTTAAATGGTCTACCCTTTACTCTTGAGATTATGCTCTCTGATCCCAGACTCTCTCACAAGGGGAAACAAACTCTCAGATCTATCCTGTCAAGCCCTCTGAGAAACCTATGTATCTTAATCAAGCCACCTCTTGTTCTTTTAAACTTCAGTGACTACATGTCCAATTTACTCAACCTCTCCTCATAAGAAAACCCCTTCATACCCACGATCAACCTAGTGAACCTGGACTGCCTCTAATGCCAGTATATCTTCCCTAAAATAAGGGGACCAAAGTTGTATTCCAGGTATGGTCTAACCAATGCCTTGTACAGTTTTAGCAAGACTTTCCTATTTTTATACTTCATTCCCTTTGAAATAAAGGCCAACATTGCATTTGCTTTTATTTCAAAAGAGTACCCAATTCATTTTTTCCAATTAAGGGTCAATTTAGAATCTCCAATCCACCTACCCTGCACATGTTTGGGTTGTGGGGGCGAAACCCACGCAAACATGGGGAGAAAGTGTAAACTCGATGTCGTGTTGGGTGTTCTGATGCACAAATGATCCAACACGGCTGTAGATGGTACAACTCTGTTTTATTGTCTAATCAACGATAACAACTAACTACTGGCTTGGGTACGTGCTTCACCAGCTAACCTGTGGACCCAGCCCTATCACTATCTTAGTGAGGCACTCAGCACATGGTCTATGTCTGAGGGGCACGCTGTGAGTTCTGTGCTCTGAGCTATCTCCTGGTAGAATGAGCGGGAACTGTGGTTCCCTGTTTTATAGTGCGTATGCTCTCACTGGTGATTGGCTGCGATGTTGTGTGTGTGCTGGTTGGTCCAACTGCCTGTCCATCAGTGTGTGTGTGTGTGATTGCACCATGATATGCTGATGTGGATATCATGACGCAGAACCGGGAGCGAACCTGGGAACTCGGCGCCGTGAGGCAGCAGTCCTACATTTGCCTTCCCTATTAACTACTGAACTTGCATGCTAACGTTTTTGTGATTTATGCCCAAAGACCCCAAATCCTTCTGTGCTGCAGCTTTCTATAGCCTTTCTCCATTTAAATAATATTCTGCTCCTTTATTCTTTCCGTCAAAGTGCATAACCTTTGCAGCACTTTGTTTTAATCAGAGATCTCCAGCAGCAGTATTTTTTTGTTTTCGTTAATTTGTGACAATCTGGTTAAGAGAATGCATAAAATACTACAATTCTTAAAGGCTGTGACCAGATGATAAAATTAGTTTGTTTGTGTAGAGATCTCAGTTTGGATAGTGACAAGCTTCAAAAAGTGTTGCTGAAAACTTTGATTACAATTAATTGGTCAGGAACCTGATAAGACTTATTGCAAGCAAGATTTTTATTAGTAATAGCTCTTTTCTCCATGTTGTACCTTGCACCATGTCAGTTTCTATT
The DNA here is from genome assembly GCF_047496885.1 of Scyliorhinus torazame. Taxonomy (NCBI): domain Eukaryota; kingdom Metazoa; phylum Chordata; class Chondrichthyes; order Carcharhiniformes; family Scyliorhinidae; genus Scyliorhinus; species Scyliorhinus torazame. Next base: position 81,546,425 of record NC_092725.1, on the reverse strand, counting down.
GTTTATTGGAGTATTGCAATGGTCAGTTTGCGATTATAGTGTAATGCAGGAGAAATAGGCATTTTGTGTTTCTTCCAGATAATATAGCATGTATCATTGAGAATTCAATATTTGCTCGGGTGATAACATTTTTGTTAAGTTTGTGTGGTTTGTTTTATGGAGTGATGGTCCTTAGTGCTAAATGCGTTAAGCATGAAATTGTGCTAATATATGTACTGAGTGAAGAACTAAATTATGGTATTCTTCCAGTCATTTAAAATGAAAAGACGGTGGCGCAGTGGGTTAGCATTGTGGCTTCATGGCGCCGAGGTCCCAGGTTCGATCCCGGCTCTGGGTCACTGACCGTGTAGAGCTTGCACATTCTCCCCGTGTTTGCGTGGGTTTCGCCCCATAACCCAAAAATGTGCAAGCTAGGTGGATTGGGTATGCTAAATTGCCCCTTAATTGGAAAAAATGAATTGGGTACTCTAAATTTATTTTTAAAAATGAAATATTATTGCTTAAGGCTATTACTTTGAGGAATGTAGGTTTATTCTTATTTCTTTGGTGTACATAATACCAAAACAAAATACAAGGGACGATGGTATAAGATAAAAGGGGATGCTAAAGATGGGACTAGAAATCCCCCCCACCTTACATGCTACCATTTCATCAACAGATCTTATTTGGTAGAATTTTACTGTTCCCAATCTTTTAGATTAAAACGACAATCTTGGTTTTAACAAGGCTGCGTTATGTCCTGTGTGTCTGCATAATTTGCAGTATTGAAAATCAAATTAACTCTTTCGGGTAGTTTTCACTTTGCAAAACAATTTAGTTGGCATTGCATATACTGAAGTACAAATGTATGCCATAAAAAAAAATACTTCCAATTACAAACTTTCAAATCAGTCTTTAAAAAAAAATCTTAATTTAAAAAAAAACTATTTCCCAATTTGAAAAGATGGATGGATGGATGTCCTACTTCCAGATCCTAAATCCATTTATGTTCTGCTGTCTTTTGTTCTTCTACTTTTCTGTCATAAGTTGTTTAATATGAAATATGGGATGTAATTGTCTTTTGGCATTCAATATATTTGTTCTATCCCCTTGGTGGCCTGAATCCAGGTTTCTCCGTATGCCAGGAGTTTCAGCGCACCAGTACAGAGATCTCAGTTTTTCAAAATATAATGCCACATTTTAATTTTTAATTTGTCACGTAATTTCATTTATACTGTGTTTCCGCTAATTTCCTGTACCATACAATGCATGACTTTCATAGATATTAAAGGTTGTATGAATTTTCCTTTTTAATCACAGGAGAAGACGGACGTCGAAGGGACCTTATTTGTTTATGCAAGGTATGGACAATCAGTAGGACATAATTTTGTTTACATGTGATCGTTCAATTTTTTAAATGTACTAAATGTCCACATTATTTGACCTTGCATGCCTCAGTATTTGTGCCCAGAGCATAAACCAATTGCATGGTTTAAATTGTGAAATTTTGGGTGTTGGTGTTGAATTGTGCACACAAATACAATATACCCAAATCTCTCAAATAAGTGGAGAGGGATAGTTAGGAGTGGGGAGGAACACGTTGACATTCCGCCATACGTGAGGGATCCGGGGCCAGTTATGGGGGACATAAAATACATTGTGAAGAAATTTGGCTCCTTCTCTGGATCAAGAGAAATTTAGGGAAGAGTGAGTATTTCGTGGTCAACACTTCGGGGAGGGGAGCCGGTCTAAGGGGATAACCTTTCTGCCTGGCAGGGGCAAATGTTCTGTGTTTGCGGGTCCAGGTGGCGCGGGATTGGGCGCAGCTTCGTAAAGTGAATTTTACCAGCCTAGTGGGTAGGGTTAAGGCTAAGCTGCAATGGTGGGGCAGCCTCCCATTGTCCTTAGCGGGCCGGGTGCAATCCATCAAAATGAACATCTTACCACGATTCTTGTTCTTAATTCAATGTCTTCCAGTATTTTTCATTTTTCAGGGGATTGAGTACCTTATATCGCATTTCATATGGGCAGGGTATACCCCAACAAATTCAAAGAGGGTTCTTGCAGAGGGATAGTCAGTCAGGGGGGAAATGGCGCTGTCAAATTTGATGTTTTATTACTGGGCTGCAATGCGAGGTCTACCTTGGTTGTGTAGAGGGTCCAGTTTGGGGGCGCTGGTGATGGCATCTCCACCATTTGTTTCGGCAAAATATTTGTCAAATCTAGCGGTTGTCTCCACTTTACAAATATGGAGGCATCTCCATCAACATTTCAAGTTGGGGTCAGTTTCAAGGTTGGCCCCCATTGATAGGAACCTCCTGTTCGAGCCAAAGGAGTTAGATGCCCCATTTGGAGGGTGGAAGGGGAAACGGATGGAGAGTGAGTGATTTATTCCTGGAGGGGTGGTTTGCAAGCCTGGAGGAGTAAAAGAGAAAGTCGGGGTCGGATGCGTTTAGGTACCTCCAGGACAAAATTTTTTTCACCGGAAGTTCCCAACGTTTCTGGTGGTGTCGCCATCAAACTTACTGGATAGGATTTTATCCTGTGCGGGGTTGGAAGAGAGTAGTACGTCTGGTGGACACGGATGGATTTTGGAGGAAGATCTGGTCTCAGTGGAACGGTGAAGGCCAAATGAGGGGAGAAACTGGGGCCTATATTGGAGGAGGTGATGTGGAGTGAGGCCCTCCGGACGCCACGTCATCCTGTGCCAGGCTAAGCCTGATCCAGCTCAATGCAATATTCAGAGTGCACTTTACTAAGACCAGAATGAGTCATTTCTCTGCAGGGGTTGAGGATAGGTGCGAGCGCTGTTTAAGAGGGCCCGCAAATCATACACACATATTCTGGCCCTGTCCCAAGCTTGTGGGTTTTTTGAATTACTTTTTTCAGCACCATATCGGTGATTCTAAGCATTGAGCTGGAGCCCTGTCCTTTAGTATCTATCTCTATCTGGGTCAGCCGGAGCTGCGGACGGGGTGGAGGGCAGGGCCACCTATTGCTTCAGCGTGGCTGGGTGACTTTTATGAAAAATCTTTATAATCTCTTTTTTCACATTCATCCAAATTTATACCCACCAATAAACAAACAACGGTAACAAATACAACGGCAATCCCCTGGCCAACAATCTCTTCCTCCCGCCAACCCTCAAACAACCCTCAAAATATGAATCAGGAATCCACCATCACCCCATACATAGTCATCAACAACATACAAATCCTGGTTCACGTCTCACATGCGCCACCTTCAATACCCCTCCAGTTTTGGACAGGACCAAAACATATGAATGTGATTTGCGGGCGGGCCCCTCCCACAGCATTCACAAACATCCTCTACCCCTCTACCCCCTCAAAGAGTCGGCTCATCCTCGTCTTTGTGAGGTGTGCCCTACACACCACCTTCAACTGTATCAGCCCTAACCTCGCGTACGACGTTGAGGCATTTGCCCTCCAGAGCACTTCACACCACAACTCCTCCACCATGCCCGCCCCCAACTCTTCCTCCCATCTTAATCCCCTCCAGCGATGTCTTCTCTCCCAGAATTGCCGACACCATCCTCCTCCATTACCCGTTGTCAGCACCTCCTCCAACAGCGTGGGGCCGGCACCACTGGAAAGTTCTGTATCTCCTTCTCTGCAAAATCTCGGACCTGCATATAAGTAATACATTTCCCCCTGCCCCAACCCATATTCTGCTCCCAGCTCCTCCAATCCTGCAAATCGGCCCCCCAGTAACAAATCCTTAAGCGCCCTGTCTCCCTTCTCCTCCCATCCCGCTTCCCTGGCTCAAATCTATGATTCCCCAAATCGGCATTTCCCTTGACCCCAGTGCCAGATGTGCTCGCGTGCGCGAGGCAGAGAGAGGGGGGGTGCGCATGAGGTACAGAGAGGGCGGGGTGTGCGCGTGAGGTAGAGGAGGGGGTGTGTGTGTGTGAGATAGAGAGATGGGGGCGCGTGTGAGGTAGAGAGAGGAGGGGGGCGCGTGTGCGAGGTAGAGGAGGGGGGGGGGCGCGCGTGCGAGGTAGAGAGGGGCGCGCTTGCGAGGTAGAGAGGGGGGCCCGCGCGTGCGTGAGGTAGAGAGGGGGGGTTGCACGCGTGCGCGAGGTAGAGAGGCGGGGTGCGTACGGGAGGTAGAGGGGGGGTGCGCCGCTGGAGGTGGGGGGGGTGCAGGCGGGAGGCAGAGAGAAGTGGGAGCATGCGGGAGGTGGGGAGGCGCATGCGTACGACGTAGAGAGAGAGGGGCGCGTGCGAGGTAGAGAGAGGGGGCGGCGGCGCGCGCGAGTCAGGGGTCACGCGCGCGATGTAGAGAGAGGGGGCATGTGTGTGCACGCGAGGTAGAGGGGGGGGCGCGTGCGTATGCGCGCGCGATGTAGAGTGGGGGCGCGCGCGCGATGTAGAGTGGGGGGCGCGCGCGCGATGTAGAGTGGGGGGCGCGCGCGCGCGCGATGTAGAGTGGGGGCGCGCGCGCGCGCGATGTAGAGTGGGGGGCGCGCGCGATGTAGAGTGGGGGGCGCGCGCGATGTAGAGTGGGGGGCGCGCGCGATGTAGAGTGGGGGGCGCGCGCCGCGCGCGCTGTAGATGTAGAGTGGGGGGCGCGCGCGCGATGTAGAGTGGGGGGGCGCGCGCTGCGCGCGATGTAGAGTGGGGGGCGCGCGCGCGCGCGATGTAGAGTGGGGGGCGCGCGCGCGCGATGTAGAGTGGGGGGCACGCGCGCGCGCGATGTAGAGTGGGGGCGCGCGCCGCGCGCGATGTAGAGTGGGGGGCGCGCGCGGCGCGCGATGTAGAGTGGGGGGCGCGCGCGCGCGATGTAGAGTGGGGGGCGCGCGCGCGCGATGTAGAGTGGGGGGGCGCGCGCGCGCGCGATGTAGAGTGGGGGGCGCGCGCGCGCGCGCGATGTAGAGTGGGGGGCGCGCGCGCGCGCGCGATGTAGAGTGGGGGGGCGCGCGCGCGCGCGATGTAGAGTGGGGGGCGCGCGCGCGCGCGATGTAGAGTGGGGGGCGCGCGCGCGCGCGATGTAGAGTGGGGGGCGCGCGCGCGCGCGCGATGTAGAGTGGGGGGCGCATGCGCGCGCGCGCGATGTAGAGTGGGGGGCGCGCGCTGCGCGCGCGATGTAGAGTGGGGGGCGCGCGCGCGCGCGATGTAGAGTGGGGGGGCGCGCGCAGCGCGCGATGTAGAGTGGGGGGGCGCGCGCCGCGCGCGATGTAGAGTGGGGGGCGCGCGCGCGCGCGATGTAGAGTGGGGGGCGCGCGCGATGTAGAGTGGGGGGCGCGCGCGATGTAGAGTGGGGGGCGCGCGCGATGTAGAGTGGGGGGCGCGCGCGATGTAGAGTGGGGGGCGCGCGCGATGTAGAGTGGGGGGCGCGCGCGATGTAGAGTGGGGGGCGCGCGCGATGTAGAGTGGGGGGGCGCGCGCGATGTAGAGTGGGGGGGCGCGCGCGATGTAGAGTGGGGGGCGCGCGCGATGTAGAGTGGGGGGGCGCGCGCGATGTAGAGTGGGGGGCGCGCGCGATGTAGAGTGGGGGGCGCGCGCGATGTAGAGTGGGGGGCGCGCGCGATGTAGAGTGGGGGGGCTGCGCGCGATGTAGAGTGGGGGGCGCGCGCGATGTAGAGTGGGGGGCGCGCGCGCGCGCGCGATGTAGAGTGGGGGGCGCGCGCGCGCGCCGATGTAGAGTGGGGGGGCGCGCGCTGCGCGCGATGTAGAGTGGGGGGCGCGCGCTCGCGCGCGATGTAGAGTGGGGGGGGGCGCTGCGCGCGCGCGATGTAGAGTGGGGGGGGCGCGCGCGCGCGATGTGGAGTGGGGGGCGCGCTCGCGCGCGATGTGGAGTGGGGGGAGCCCGCGCGATGTGGAGTGGGGGGGGAGCGCGCGCGATGTGGAGTGGGGGGAGCGGCGCCCGCGCGATGTGGAGTGGGGGGGGGGGCGCCCGCGCGATGTGGAGTGGGGGGGGCGGCGCCCGCGCGATGTGGAGTGGGGGGGGGCGGCGCCCCGCGCGATGTGGAGTGGGGGGGGCGCCCGCGCGATGTGGAGTGGGGGGGGGCGCCCGCGCGATGTGGAGTGGGGGGGGGGCGCCCGCGCGATGTGGAGTGGGGGGGGGGCGCCCCGCGCGATGTGGAGTGGGGGGGGGGGCGCCCGCGCGATGTGGAGTGGGGGGGGGGGGGGGCGGCGCCCGCGCGATGTGGAGTGGGGGGGGGGGCGCCCGCGCGATGTGGAGTGGGGGGGGGCGCCCGCGCGATGTAGAGTGGGGGGGGGGGGCGCCCGCGCGATGTAGAGTGGGGGGGGGGGCGCCCGCGCGATGTAGAGTGGGGGGGGGCGCCCGCGCGATGTAGAGTGGGGGGGAGGGCGCCCGCGCGATGTAGAGTGGGGGGGAGGGCCCGCGCGATGTAGAGTGGGGGGGGGGGGGGCGCCCGCGCGATGTAGAGTGGGGGGGGGGGGGGCGCCCGCGCGATGTAGAGTGGGGGGGGGGCGCCCCGCGCGATGTAGAGTGGGGGGGGGGCGCCCGCGCGATGTAGAGTGGGGGGGGGCGCCCGCGCGATGTAGAGTGGGGGGGGGGGGGCGCCCGCGTGATGTAGAATGGGGGGGCGCCCGCGCCATGTAGAGTGGGGGGGGGCGCCCGCGCGATGTAGTGTGGGGGGGGGCGCCCGCCGATGTAGAGTGGGGGGGGGGGGGGGGGGGGGGGGGGGTGCGCGCGCAGTGCGCGCGCGATGTAGAGTGGGGGGGTGCGCGCGAGGTAGAGGGGTGAGGGGGGCGTGCGCGAGAGGTACAAGCGGGCGCACGCGATGTAGAGTGGGGGGGGGGCGCCCCGCGCGATGTAGAGTGGGGGGGGGGGCGCCCGCGCGATGTAGAGTGGGGGGGGGCGCCCCGCGCGATGTAGAGTGGGGGGGGGCGTGCGCGCGAGGTAGAGGGGTGGGGGGGGCGTGCGCGCGAGGGGGGCGCGCGCGATGTAGAGTGGGGGAGCGCGCGCGTGCGAGGTAGAGTGGGGGGGGGAGGACGCGCGCGAGGCAGAGTGGGGGGAGGGGAGGTGCACGTGAAGTAGAGGGTGGCGTGCACGCGAGGTAGAGGGGAGGGGGTTGCACACGTGCGCCATGTAGATGGGGGGGGCGCGCGCGCGCGAGGGCGGTAGAAAGAGGGGGCGCTCACGAGGGCGAGAGAGGTGAGGCGAGCGCGCGAGATAGAGAGGGGGGGGCACGCGCGTGCGAGGTAGAGAGAGGGGGGCACGCGCGCACGAGGTAGGGCGAGCACGCGCGCGAGGTAGAGTGGGGGGGGGGGCGCACACGCGCGAGGTAGAGTGGGGGGCGTGCGCGCGAGGTAGAGGCCGTGCGCGAGTTGAGGGGGAGGCGGCACGCGCGTGAGGTAGATGGGGGTGCATGCGCGCGAAGTAGGAGGGGGGGTGCACGCACGCGAGGTAGAGAGAGGGGGCGTGTGCGCGGGAGGGGTAGAGAAGGGAGGGCACGAAAGGTAGACAGAGGGGCGCGCGCACGCGGGAGAGGTGGAGAGGGGCGTGCGTGTGAGAGATATAGAGAGAGGGGCGCGTGAGAAGGGTAGATAGGGGCGCGTGGACGATAGAGAGAGAGTGGCACGCGCGACAGGTAGAGAGAGGGGCGCGCGCGACAGGTAGAGAGAGGGGCGCGCGCGACAGGTAGAGAGAGGGGCGCGCGCGCGACAGGTAGAGAGAGACGGGCGCGCGTGCGACAGGTTGAGAGAGGCGTGTGCACGAGGGGTAGAGAGAGAGGCGCGTGCGTGAGAGTTAGAGAGAGAGGCTCATGCGCGAGAGGTAGGGAGAGATAGTGGGCGAGATTCTCCACTCCCGCGCCGGTTGGGAGAATCGCCTGGGCCGCTAAAATTTCCCCGAAACGCCGGTCCGACGCCCTCCCGCGATTCTCCCAAGCGGCGGGAACGGCCCCGTCGAGTTCCGCGGGCCGCAGACCGGAGAATCGCCGGAGACACCCAAAATGGCGATTCTCCGGCACCCCCGTTATTCTCAGGCCCGAACGGGCCGAGCGGCCTGGCCAAAACGGTGGGTTCCCCCCCGGCGCCGTCCACACCTGGCCGCTGCCGTCGGGAACAGCGCGGGAACGCTGGGGGGGGCGGCCTGTGGGGGGGGGGGGGACCTCAAATGTGGGATGGCCCGCGATCGGTGCCCACCGATCGTCGGGCCGTCCTCTCTGAAGGAGGACCTCCTTCCTTCCGCGGCCCCGCAAGATCCGTCCGCCATCTTCTTGTGGGGCGGACTCGGAGAGGACAGCAACTACGCATGCGCGGGTGACGCCAGTTATGCGGCGCCGGCCGCGTCATGTATGCGGCGCCGCCTTTACGCGGCGACAACGCCTGGCGCGTGTAGATGACGCGGCCCCGCTCCTAGCCCATTATCAGGCCCTGAATCGGTCGAGATAGGGGCCGTTTTGCACCGTCGTGAACCTCGATGGCGTTCACGACGGCGTGGGTACTTCGGCGCGGGAGTGGAGAATCCCGCCCCGTGAGAGAGCGAAAGGTACAGAGAGAGTGGGCACGTGCAACCGAGAGGTCAAGAGAGATGAGTTTGTGTCTGATACGAAAATGTCCAGCAACACTCCTCCCATTCACAATTGAATCAAAGGAGCAGAATCACTCCTCCCTTTAAATTTGATGAAAAATTAAGACTTAAGTACTTAAATAAAATATCTTTCTAATTATTATAAATGTACACAAAGAAAATACTTCTATGTATTAGGTTTTTTTGTATGTTTGCATCTATTGCACAAAAACAATCAATTTTTTGTGGTTTAACTTTCCAACACAGTAAGAATGCTGCTCAGGGATTTTGTTAGTACCATTGGGAGGTTACAAGGGTCCTGTGGCCGTAGAAGTTTGGGAAGTCCTGCTCTAAAATAAAATATATTAATGGCTTACATACAATAAATCCTTATTGTCTGTTTAGATATTTAGATCAAATGAATTACAAAAATTATCGACTCTGCTCCATTCTTTTTGCTGAGAAGAATGGTTCTTTACAGCTAGGCTGAAGTTTTATGATGTCAGGTTTTGCAGAAGATGATGGCTTGGGTGTTGGAGAGGTGATGACAGGAACTGTCGCAGTTGACCAGCATTATTCTTCTGAAATTTATAGCACTTCTGGCGCTTGCACATGCACAGTTATAAACATAAATCCAGAAGTTGCTCTCGATGATAATGTTTCTCCGTATGGTGTGTTGAAGTCCGTAGGAAAGTAGCAAGCATAACCTTAGGAAAGTTCCTCCGGAAAGTAGCAAGCATAACCTTTGGAAAGTAGCAAGCATAACCTCACTATTTAAGAAAGGAGAAAAAAGGAAGTGGGAAACTATAGGCCAGTTCATAGAACATCTGTAGTACACAGAGCTAGAATCTATTATTCGAGATAATGGAACAAAATAAAAAAGGGTTGTAGATGAATTCGCCCTCCGAAAGCACGTGAAAAAATGATGTTGGGTGACAAATGCGATAAAAGTTGCTCCTAGACATGGGAGACAGATCAAGGATGATGCACACGCGTGCCTAGCTCCTTCTGCACACATGTGATGTAGCAGTGCTGGCAGCTTCCACGAGCCCGAGCTCAAATTGGGAAGGTGTGTCACACTACTTTGACGGCTACCAGCGTGTGTGTGTAAAATTCCCCATCACATCTGGAAGGGAACTCTTTCAAAGCTGTCATCCCCATCACTTACAAACTGTTAATCTTGGACAAGTATCGTTCAAATTCTTTAAATCACTTACTTAACTTATCCATATATTTGTTGTGGTTTTGTTCCTAAATTTATCACTACCCTTAGTTATGGTGTTGCTGAGGATTAATTTGCATTTGCAATGTAATATGGTTATAAAGTAGTTTCCATTTTTCAATTATTTAAACCAGTGTGGTCCATATTGCCTTGAGTAAATTTGAAACAAGATTTCCACCTGCAAAATGCAACACCACAATGACTGGTATTAGCTCAGTTTTGAGCTTCATCTTGCGCTGTAACTGATGTCAGAATCACCTTGTGCTGACTCTAGTGTGCAGAGTGAATGCAGCCGTTGTTTGGGGGTGGACGGGGGTCAATACTGAAGAGTAATTGGCTCCTCAGTCCAGAGTTCAAAAGACGATGGGCGGGATTGTCCGATCGCCGGAGGTGAAATCGCGATCGGCCGGAGAATCCCCGCTTACACCGGAATCGGGTGCAGTGCCATTTTTGCAATGCTCCACCCTCTCAAAAATGGCGTTCTTTGGGAGTACGCCACACGCCGTATGTACGGCTTCAGGACGTCATCCGAGGCGTTCCCCTGATGCGCCGCCCCGATGGGCCGAGTCCCTGATGGCGTGGGACACGTGTGCTCACTCCGTTCGGGAGCCTCGCGTGGCGGCTGAGGACTGAATCCAGCGCCGCCACAGTTGCCGGGGGGGGGGGGAGCGGGCTGTGGTGGAGCTGGGGGCACTGGTGGGAGGTGGTCTGGGAGTGGCGAGGCTGGCTACAAGGGGTCAGTTTCTGGCAGGCCGGGTCCGCCCGCAGCCGGTGCCATGTGGCATGGACGCTGCAGGCTGCCGCCGTGTGCATGTGCGGCCACGGACCTGGGCATTCTGCGGCTGTATCCTGTTGCGCGCCAGCTAGCCCCCCAACGGACGGATGATCAGTGCGGGGGCAGTGCCGACTTTCTGGCCCTAAGACCAGACGGTCCTGCGGACATAGCCGCAGGATTGGAGAATCCAGCCCATGGTTTCTCAAACCTTTCCAGCCACAGAACACCTTGTGACCTCCCAAAAGCATCAGGGAACCCCAAACACTCTTATCATGTCGGCGATGTGTTTTAGCCCCCTTCGAAGGCCCCATTCACATGAATTCCCTGTCAAATTATCCCATGTCACTCCTGCCAAGGCCCCCCCCTTAACTGAATTGCATGCTCCTCCAACCATGCCCCCTTTCCCCAACCAGCCCCCCCTCAAAACCAAGGCCCCCCCTCTCAAAGCCCCTCTTCACATAGCATTTAGTTTATTTGCCAGGATTTACTGTTCTAAAAAATACCTTCTCAGATATGGTTGACACTACCAAGGCAACAATTTATTTTACTAAGTGACAGCCACATAGACTTCTCCTCCACTTACTCAGCAGCTAGTATGCCCAGCAACAGAAAGGAATTCAAGAGACTGGTCACTCTGCGCATTATAGAATTTACAGTGCAGAAGGAGGCTATTTGGCCCTTTGAGACTGCACCGGCTCTTGGAAAGAGCACCTACTTAAGCCCACATCTCCACCCCATCCCTGTAACCCAACCTAACATTTTTTTTGGACACTAAGGGCAATTTATCTTGGCCAATCCACCTAACCTGCACATCTTTGGACTGTGGGAGGAAACCGGAGCACCCGGAGGAAACCCACGCAGACACGGGGAAAATGTGCAGACTCTGCACAGGCAGTAACCCAAGCCAGGAATTGAACCTGGGACCCTGGAGCTGTGAAGCAACTGTGCTAACCACTGTGCTGCCCACAAATTGGCTGAGGTAGCAAGGTGGCAGAGTAGTTATAATTCCTGTCTCACAGTGCCAGAGACCCAACTTCAGTTCCAGCCTTGGGTGACTGTGTGGAGTTTGCACGTTCTCCTTGTGTCAGCGTGGGTTTTTTCCAGATGCTTCGGCTTCCTCCCACAGTCCAGGTTAGGTGGATTGGCCCTTAGTGTCCAGAAAATGTGCAGGTTTGGATGAGTTGGTGCAGATCTGATGGGCCAAATGGCCTCCTGCACTACAGGGATTCTACGATTCTAATGTCTGGCTACTGATAGACTGCCTTGTGAGAGGCTGGGCTTTGATTTGTCAGTTAGATTTTTTGTTCTTTACACTTGAATCTTTGCTTCTTCAACTGACTTGCGCATGCATTTTAGTTTGTGTGCTTTTTGGGTGGGATTTTTTAAAAAAGCTACCTTTTTGTCACGTGGCTGCCAGAGCTTCCGCTGAACCAGTGGAGGCCTCCTGCAGAACCCTCTGGTTCCGTGGACCCCAGTTTGGGAACCCCTGTGATAAGCCATTGAAATACGTGGGTATCAGGGAACACAACCTGGATGGTGAATTTGATATTAGTTCAGTTCATGATGGGGAGCAGTAGCAGAGTGGTCACATTACACGGCTAATAATCTAAGGACCTGAATTAATGATCAGGAGATGGGACTTTCCTTCCCACAGGGGGATTTAAATTCAGTTAATTAACCTGAATTGTTGCAAAAAGAAAAATCTGATTCACCAATGTTCTTAGGGAAAAATAATCCTTACCTGGCTTGGCCCACTTGTGATTCCAAGCTGACGTCAATGTGGTTGACTCCTAACTGCCCTCTGTAATGGCCTAATAAGGAAGTGGCTCACCAGCAGCTTCTCGAGGATAATTTGGGATAGGCAGTACGACATGATTTTATACATGTTGAACATATTATTTGAAGCTGATTGATTATTTGAATCTGATTGATCCATGGCCTGTCATTGGATGAGCTATATATATTTATTGAGTATTTCAGTTTGGTTTTCATGCTATCGTTTCTATCTAAAGAAGAAAACCCAAAATTTACCACAAATACAAAGAAACTAATGTCAATGTGACTGCTTCACTAATTAATGGAGGTAATAAGATTGAAAGAAGAAGCCTTTGAAAATCAAAGAGAAGTGTGCAAATTAGGACTGAAATGAGGAAAAACTCAAGGGGTTATTGGAATTTTCTACCTGGATACACATTCTTCGAGTATATTCAATAGCGAGGTCGATAAATGTTTTGATACAATGTGATTCAGGAGGAATTGAGGTAGATGTTCAGTCATGATCTTGTTAAATAGCAGAATTTATTATTCTCCAGGAGAAAGCAAGTTGGTGAAGGATTGAACTGGAGCCGACCTTTTACATCCTTTTATAGTTATTTGCAGAGTTGCAAATTACACGTAAATGTCTGTCCTACAGCTTCAGCCAGTAGCTAATTATAGGGATTCAAGTGAATAACTAGTTAATTAAAATTAATCCATTTAATTTCACTCCATGCAATTAAACTGAATTAGATGGATTATTGATCTACTCTGGAGTCGAGGATAAAAGGGCAGACAGGAAAGTGAAGTTAAGAGCACAATGAGATTAGTTCTGATTTTATTGAATGGTGGAAGAGGTTGGATGGGGCAAAAGAGCCTCATGCTGCTATCTTTTTAATCAATTAATAGAAAACGCATGAAGGGTTAAATAGTTTCTTCCAGCTTTAAAAGCAAATATGACAAGAAATGTTGGAAATGCTTGATGGCCCGACTTCAGTCCAGGGTCATCGACCTGGAACAACCGTAACTCTTTCTCTTCACTGATGGTGCCTGACCTGGTGGGTGTTTAAAGCATTTTCTGTTTTTATTTCATATTTCAAAATTCTGCAGTATTTTGGCTTGTGTATTCGAGTCTTATTTCTTTTATGTTTTATTGAAATATAATGGGATTGGACTTGCAGGAAATGTAACAGTGTGTTCATGGAACACATAGCCAACAAGTTGATGGAAATAAGAGAGACACCACGGTTGCGTAAATTTTGAATTTGATCATGAATTTATGGCATTCTGCAGGTTGCTTTACATGAATAACATCCTGCTCTTAGCCTACTTTCATTTTTCAGAATTAAACTCACCACAAATTAAAGCCTGATAATTAACATGAGTGCATTTTTGGCAATATGGCAATCATTTAACATGGTGCTAATTGACCTGTGGCCCACAATTAAAGGGTTTAAAATTGTGCAATCTCATTCTTTCATGCAGCTCATTGTTCAAGATTTAATTTTTACTTTTTTCTATTTATCATTTTTTTCCTTTAGTTAAATAATTAATTCCTATTCTCATTAACATTTTGTAGCTGATTTGACTCTCAGTTCACCTATTTGCATTCGCCTTCTCAATTGATCTGGTTTTTTTCTTGATCCCTAAATGTAATTAATTATGGGTATACATTGTTGGTTCCCCTGAGGTCCCAGCCCTGTTGTCCTCGCCGTGCTGTTACCAGTTTTCACTTCGAGCAAATTATGATGCAAAATGTTTTTTGAGCTGAAGGATGAAGAAATCATTTAAGTAACATGAGCATGAGATGCACTGCTCTTGGAGTAACTGGCCCAATGGGTTTGGGAACCCTGCATTTGCAATGCTGGGAAAATATATTGTATCTATGTAATATTGATTTTTATTAAACATCTGCCTGTGTCTGTCTGCACATGTTTAAACATGTATAGCAGTCAGGACTGAAATAACATTCAGTTTATTGCCAAGAACATCATTTTGAATGCAATGCTGTATGAAAACCAAACTCTTTCATTTACTTCCTTCAAAGAGAATGTTTCCTCATATTCAACTGCAAGTTTTGCAGGCTTTATATAATGTAAATTCAATCCATTTTATCTTTATACATTGTATGTATTTGCTGGAAGCCTTTCAATTTTTTTAACATTCAACTGTCTTGGCACCGCTCTGGAATTCCTTTCTCAGCCCTTCTGCTGCATTCACCTTTTTAAAAGCTTTCTCAGCCATGCTTTTGGTGACCTCTCTTAACACTTCGACTGTTACTTGATGTCTCCATTCTTGTGAATCACCTTGGGAATTTTCTTATGGTAGTCACTATATAAGTATTTATTTTCAAAGGAGTTTTGAGAAAGCATATAAGAGAAGTAATTGAAAATGGAATAAACATCCACTTAGCACATTACGAACTGTCTCCATTTGTCTATTACGGTGAACTAAATTTCATAGTTCAGGTGGATGAAAATAATGAAGCCCTCAAATTGGTGCCATTTGTTTATTTCTCATCAGTTATAGAATATATTTTTATTTTGAAATTTAAAATGCGAGCATCTTTTCTTGATGGCTCTGAGAGTTTATCCATTGGGTGACTGAGCTGTGACGGAAGGTTGAAAATTCAGTTGCAGATCTGTATTGGTCCTACCATGTAGGATGCAAAGTTCAGTTATTTTTCATGATGTACTTGATTATTGTGGTTTACGTTTTGTGAATACAATTTGTCAACTACACATTTGGCCACAGCATTGTCAATTCTACTGTCCAGTCACAAAAAAATAGGAGGCCATGGTAGGACTGGTACTGGAGGCCATGGTAGGACTGGTACAGGAGACCATGGTAGGACTGGTATTCTATCTTTGCCTGCTCATGGGACCACAATTTCTTCCTGACTCTTGCTCTCACTAATAGCAATATTCTTTACCAAAGCATCAACAATTTTCACGTTCATATCCACGCAGATCCTTCACCAACTCCATCAATGGATGCAAAGCCATTGCCTGCCGGCTGTCACAACAGAATATCCATCAGAAATGTCTGCTACTTAAGAGCTATTTGTGCTCATATCTAATGTGCCTGTTTCCATTGCTAATAGAATGAAGTTAGAATGCCAAAAGCAGTTGTCATTTGATTCTACATTCCTTTCCGCTTATGTTGAATGGATAATGTAGATTGTTTTTCAATATCCAACATGAATGATGCACTAGCACTTTAGCAGAAATCACTTTTCACAGCAAGCGTTTCTTGTAGTGTAGCTCCGTCGCATGTCATATCAACTTGCCTTGGTATATCATGTTTGGCACAAGGATATTGGCTCTGTCACACGTGGATTTAACATTTAATTTGAGTTTTGTCGTTGTCAATTTTTGAGGAGCCCTTTTGTATTTCATGGTTAGAGTAACAGCAGTATCGCTGATTTCTTTAAGTAGGTTGCAGGCAAAATAACAACGGCACATGAGGGGTTTGGGGTGGGGAGTGGGGGAGATGAACAGTTTGGCATTCCCATTCAGTATTTTTCCCTCTAACTGCTGAAAATTGTAAATTGTGCTTGGCTTCTATTGTACTTCATCTGAGCATTTTCCACTCAAAAGTAATGTTGTGGTTGAGCACAGCTTGTAAAAAAATAAATTCCACCAGTATTGTAGAGGTATTCAGTGTTCTAATAAGAGGAATTATATCAGTCATCCAATATTGCAACAATCTGTGGGATTGCCTTTCTGTGCACCAGGAGTTGATTGTAATGCAGTTTCTTAAACTGTTGATTCATGCAGCCGAAATAGGATCTTTTCAAAAATCTATAAGTGAATTTATCTGTCTTTACCAGCTGAATGAGATTGCATTTCCCAGGAGATTTATATGTTGTGATTGGCTTAAACCAAGTCAACAACATTGAGATCTAGAGATGAAGCAGAGTACCCGTCCTTAAAAGTGTTGAGACAAGATTACAAAGGCAGAAACTGCATTGAACAATTGAAAAAGCCGCGGGGTAATACTGTTAAGGTTTGAAGAGGGACTGTAGACGGATGGGGGAAGAAAGAGGCGTGAATACATTGGGGAGTGACATCCGAGTCCAAGTACGATTTGGTTACCATTTCCCTGAACCTTCTCCCTTTTTACTGCTGGCCGGGGGGGGGGGGGGCAGTACCTTCCATCTCCAGTGCCAATAAGGCAGTGTCCCAACTAATACTACTTGGCATAATGCCCGTTCTTATAAAAATTCCTACACGTTGATGAAGATGGAGCTTTTCAAAATCTATTTTAACAAAGGATTAATTCTCAGGAGAGAAGGATGTAAATTTATGCAGCCACGTAACTGCCTACCTGCTCTGTAATGTTTCAAAATAACATTGTTGCACTTTTGTTGGGGTGGTGGTTATGATTTTAAGTAACAAATGAAAATCTATGTCTTGCTTTCACTGTAGGTGTTTTTTCTTCCTACAGAGCAATTTGTAGATGCTTGCGTTAATGTAAAAATACATTTTCAGTATCAGGTGTCAATTTGTTTATTGTTTTTCAACACTTCTGCCTTGCCATTCTTTTGGCTCTAGATCTGCTTCTCCGAGGCATGGCTTCACCATCATGAACAGACTTAGTGTGGAGAACAGGACTGAACCAATTACTAAGGATTTGGATTTTCAGTTACAAGACCCTTTTCTACTCTATAGAAACGCACAATGTAAGTTTGGAAGTTTATATGTGACTGCTTGGCTGATAAAATTGTATTACATATAATTGATTACTTTGAAATTTCAGATATGGCTGGGTTTAACCGTTTCTTGCTCTTGAACTAACAAAGCTGACTTTAATTGAACAAAAATAGCTGTTATTTTCCCTGGACTATTAGTTAGGGCTATGACTTGGTAACCCCTGCCTTTGTATTGGACAGTCAGTAAGAATGCTTCATTTTGAATCATTACCTCTCGCATTTCCAATTTCATAACTTAGACAACGTTGCCAGTTTTTAGCCAGCATCCTGGTGTTTCATGATAATGTAATGCACCATGGAATAATGAACAAAAGTCCAATTCTATAAACCTAAAGCTTCATTAATAGGCACTGAGATAAAGTAAGTCCACCCTCTTGCCTATAAGAGGAGGCGTGGTTAGCACTGCACCCTCACCGCACCAGGGACGCGGGTTCAGTTCCAGCCTTGGGTGACTGTGGAACTTGCATGTTCTCCCCGTGTCTGCATAAATTTCCTCTGGGTGTTCTGGTTTCCTCCCACAATCCAAAGATGTGGAAGCTAGGTGGATTGGTCATGCTAAATTACCCCTTGTTGTCCAAAGATATGTAGGTTAGGTGGGGTCATGGGGTTAATGTGGGGGATTGGGCACAGCTAGGGTGCTCTTTCAGAGGGTCGGTGTTGACTTGATGGGCTGAATGGCCTCCTGCACCAAGAATTCTAGGAGCCTAAATAGCAGTGGGCCATCTTTATTTTTGGAGCTGTGGAAGGTAAGGAAATGGAAGGAAAACACATTCAGGACACTATAGTAGTGAGTTGAACATTCAAATGTCATAGTAATTATCCTGAGTTGGAATAGATGTTTTTTATAGGTTCAGTGGATTTGTGTAGGAATTTTTCCTTTCATTCTCTCCCCACCCCATCTTTCTCCACCCCTCCCCCCAAAAAAACTCCCTGCACATTTGTTTGGCAAAGTACAGGCAGCCACTTGAATAAAAGCAGTCTGCTCCTCTATGTAGTATTCAATACTAGAATTTATATCATACTGTTTATCTGTGCACCTTTTGTCTCTGGCGACAGACAAAAATCATTGTTGGTAAAAATATAGATCTGAACTAAAATAAATCTTGTCTGGATCTTTGGTAGTTTGCTTGAAATAACTGAACTGCAGTCAAGTAACCTTCCTGTTGTGCTCGTTCAGAGTTGCCAACAAGCACAGATTTTCTGTATTTTATAAAAAAATCACATTGAGGGAGGGTGGAAATGAAAATCCGGATTCTCTGCCAAATACTGATTTTTGTTATCTGGAATTTCTGTTTTCTGTTGGGAGAGGTTGGCACCTCTGCTTGTTCATCTAATGGCAGCCAATTCAGAGTGCTATTGGTAAAGGCTTGGTGAGAGGTTTCCTGCCTGCCCTCTGAACTGGGGAACAAGATGTGTAGCACAAAGAGACCGAAAAATAAGAAAAAGTAATTAATTACCTCCTTATTGGTATTGGTGGAAGAAGGGGACTGTAAGTCTACAGGACCTGAACAATACCTAAAACACCAAATTTACTGTGTTATTCTATCTGAAAGCTGTATATGACTATATTTTTCTGCAAAAGAATCAAATACAGTTGGATCAAATGAATGCATAAACAATTGCTGAGATATATTCTGCTTGAATCAAAGAAAATGTATAGATCACGAGTGATTTTACTAATTTGTAATACTTGTAACTGCTGATTTAATTATGCCTGTGTGTGGCAATCTAAATCAATTTTATACAAAATAGTATTTTGAAACCGTTGTTAATATATAGGAGATGAATAACATCAGGACTGACCAACATTCAATAATTGGAGTGCTTTAAAACTTGTATTGAAATGGCTGTATACACTCATGTAAATGTCAAATCTTTGCAATCTTTCTAAGACAAAGTCATTGTTGACTTTTACATGAAAGATATGCATGCTTGATTTGGGCCCAAAAAGACAGTCTCAGCGGAATAAAGTTTAAAATCAACAATGCTAAAGAATGAATTTGTATTAGTTCTCTAACATTTATTTATTTTATAATATTATAAACTATTTACATTTCATCCAACACCATACAAGTAAAATCATCATTGATGGTAGCATTGACTTTGGTAGCATCATTCCACAAGTCATCATTCTTGATACTGTGAAGCATATTCGATAGTCCACATTTTGAAAATTATTTTTGACAATATTAGAATCATGTTCCTTCCACTCATCTTGACCCATTGTTAATGTTCCTAGTGAGGTTGCTCGCATATTTCAACCCTTTGAATGTCTTTTCACCTTCCACCAACCAAATGTTCCACATTTTTTGGATACTGTCCTTGAGAGGGCTGAACAACAAGGATGTGAGAACCTCCATGAATAACTGCCGCGTTGATGTTGGTTAATTTCACATCGCTGAGTCCATTGCTGGCAAGTTGGGAGTTGAACATGTTCCAACGGAAACAAACCTCCTTTGCGTAATACTCCTGGTCTCAAATTCCACATTCCTTTGATCCACTTCTTGCAAATGCTTTCACCCAGCCAGCATTTCTTGTGAACATGGACGACAATGTCTTTGTGAAATTTTTCTTTGGAGAGAATTTGTCTCTTGGATATCACCATTGGATTTAATTTTGTCCCATCCACCATACAAGATGGAGTCACTGTGAACTGTGTCTTCTTATGGCCAGTCATCTTTTACAAGGACACTTTTTTTCACCAATCTTGATAACTGTCTTGTTGGATTGTTAGTTGGTGTTATCAAATTCCTTCCATGCATTTTGACCCATTGTCACAATGTTGTTAGTGAGGGTGTTCGCATATTTCCACCCTCGGCGAATGTCTTCTCACCTTTCATCATCCAAACTGTTCCACATCTTTTGGATACCGTCCTTCAGAGGGCTGAACAACAAGCGATGTAACACCTTCTTGAATAACATGACGTAACAGTGAAAATTTGATGATTTTATTATCAAATTCAGGTGGCAGATGTTGGTAAATTGTTTTATTATTGAGCACTAAATCATGCCTTTTCATGAATTGTGTGCATCCCTGATGTTCTACGTTTTAGTTACCGTTGTGTGAAGAGTCAAATGTCCTGTTCCTTTTCACCATTTATTTCACTTCCACAGCCTCTGCACATAACTCTAACAGCACACCACCTGCCACAAGGGCCACCTGAAGCCCCTTTACATATCAGTGTCAATCATTGGATACTTAACATAAATGAGACAACTAATTGCAATATCTCTTAACCCATTACTTAACAGTCTCCCCTTCCTTGGAGAAAATAATAATTAGGTGAAAACAAAATTTAAAGAAACTCAAAAACACACATGCAATTTCACCCCCTTTTTTTTCTCAAATTATTTGGAAGAAAAAAAAAGCACAAACAGGCGCACTTCATTTAAAAGTTAAATTTCTGTCAATATCTGAGATATATAAAAGGCCATATCCACCGCCTCTTCAAAGCTTAACGTCTCAGCAGCCAAAGTGCTTTCGACCACTTTCCTTATTTTCTTTGTTTCCCACACAAGAGGACAACATTTACCATTGTTCCCCAAGAGGAAAATTATAAAACCACCTGTGCTTGATTTGCATAGGACGCATCACTATAAACTATAAATTTCAAGTGCCTAAGGTCACCTAAAACTGGGAACCTCAAAACACACTCCTGCATTTTTAGTTTGGCCAAACGCTTTATTTGCTCTTATTATGTCTTCCACTTTGGGATCATTCATTTTTGTACTCAACTCTAAGACATCAAAACTCACGTCCGGTCTAGTCTGTCTACCTAACCAATTCAGTTGCCCAATTAAACTTTGCAGTTGCTCTTTTTCCATCTTCGAAACCTTGCATCTTTTTGTGAAGACCCGGCCACGACTAATTGCTATTGGGCTGATGCTTTCCAAATAAGATTGCTGATGTAAAGTTGCCCCTAACTTAGTCTGTCCGATTTCCAGTCCAATATATTTAAATGCACTGGAAGCCTGACTTCCAACCCTGAATTCTTTCCTCAAACCAGAGATTACAAAAGCTTCAAAATTATTTGACATGCATCATAAAGATGCCAGAAAGGTTCCCTTTATAGTGCCAGTAAAACATTACTGGATCTACTTTCAACTGGTAACAGCCTAACTTTAACAAAACTGACCTTACTGAAAAATACCAGACTCTAGATGCAACATTTAAACCAGATACACATTTGTTCAACTTCCAGAATACCCCTTCTGTGTTAGCTGCTTCTTTAGGAGGACGGAGAAAAATGTCCCTCTGGAGCTGATGCCCCTGCAAGAAGGCAGCTTTCATATCTATAGATTTGCATTCCCATGCCTTTGTGGCTAAAAGAAGATCTTTAAAATTAACCTTTCCTGCTGTAGGTGAATTTACCCTTAAATCCTGATTTTCTAAGCTTTCTTCAAATCCCCTTGCCACAAGCCTGGCCTTTGCCTTATAAGTTCCATCCGGAAGAACTTTTTCCGTGCAAACCCATCTGTGGGACAGAGCTCTTTGTCCCCTATCCGGCACTTCCGTGTATACCCCAAATTCACTCCAACTATGCAGTTCTTGCTGTTTAGCATCTTTGGTAACTTTCCATATAATTTATTGGAAGCCACCAAAATCTCACGTGCATGTCGGCTTCTACTCCTATTAGTATTCGTAGTCTTACTCATGTTCCGAGATCTTGATAAACTACGTCCCCTCTCCCGCCTGGTAACTTGTTCTATACTGCTACTGCTTGATCTTTCCTATCTGCTGTGGGATGTCCTTTCAAAATTCTCGACCTTTTCCTGCGGACCTGTTCACTAACAGATGTACTATCTGAACTGGCACTGCGTTTCTGTGACCTCCATTTTTGAACTTCGTGTTCCCAATCCATTGTCTTAACTCCCTCCCCTGAATGCTGTACATTCAACCAATGTTTATACTTTCCAGTGGCCTTCCCTGCTCTAATAACAGTTGCATCCTCCCATTGACTAGACCCTTCAGGCAAGTATGTCACCTTTGTACCAACTTTTGGTAGTTGCCCTTTTGGAAAAATGGCCTTTCCCAGATCTTAAGGTCCACAGCCACAATGTCGTTAAAATCCCTGGCCAAAGGTAGGGTTACTATCGGTCGTGCTGGTGTCCTTCTGTATTTCCTACAAACTTCACAGCAATCACTAACCTGTTCTATCAGTTTCTTATGGTCTTCATCCCTTACCCCTGCACCCTTTAATACATTTTTCAGCCTCCGAGGAGACGGATGTGCAAGTTGCTTATGCAGTTTTAATTCAACAAGCTTTTTATCAGCTAAAGTCCCATTTTCAACTGCCATTAACACATCCTTTTTTTTTTTTATAAATGTTTTATTGAAAATTTTTTCCCAAACAACAATTTTTCCCCTCTTACAAAGCAAACGCAACAATAACAATACAGAAATTTTAAACAATACACAAGTAACAAAACCCCTTTATCTTTGACCTAAACTAAACCCCCCCTCCCCCCCCCCCCCCCTCCCCCTGGGTTGCTGCTGCTGGTCATCTGTCTTCCCTCTAACGTTCCCCTAGGTAGTCGAGAAATGGCTGCCACCGCCTGGTGAACCCTTGAGCCGATCCTCTCAGGGCAAACTTTATCTGCTCCAGTTTAATGAACCCCGCCATATCATTTACCCAGGCCTCCAGTCCGGGGGGTTTCGCCTCCTTCCACATGAGTAGGATCCTGCGCCGGGCTACTAGGGACGCAAAGGCCACAACGTCGGCCTCTTTCGCCTCCTGCACTCCCGACTCTTCCGCAACTCCAAATAGAGCTAACCCCCAGCCTGGTTTGACCCGGGCCCTCACCACCCGCGAAATCACTCCCGTCACTCCCTTCCAATACCCTTCCAGTGCCGGGCATGCCCAAAACATATGTGCGTGGTTTGCCGGGCTCCCGCCACACCTCCCACATTTGTCCTCCACTCCAAAGAACCTGCTCAATCTTGCTCCCGTTATGTGTGCTCTATGTAGCACCTTAAATTGAATCAGGCTAAGCCTGGCGCACGAGGAAGAGGAATTTACCCTGCTTAGGGCATCAGCCCACATACCCTCCTCTATCTCCTCCCCTAGTTCTTCTTCCCACTTTCCTTTTAGTTCGCCCACCGACTCCTCCCCCTCTTCCCTCATCTCTCGGTAAATCTCTGACACCTTGCCCTCTCCGACCCACACCCCTGAAAGCACCCTGTCCTGTATCCCCTGTGTCGGGAGCAATGGAAATTCCCTCACCTGTTGTCTAGTAAATGCCCTCACCTGCATATATCTCAAGAAATTTCCCCGGGGCAACTTATACTTTTCCTCCAATGCTCCCAAGCTCGCAAAAGTCCCATCTATAAATAAATCTCCCACCCTCCTAATTCCCAACTGGAACCAGCTCTGAAATCCTCCATCCATTCTTCCTGGGGCGAACCTATGGTTGTTCCTGATTGGGGACCCCACCAGGGCTCCCCGCACCCCTCTCTGTCGCCTCCACTGTCCCCAGATATTCAATGTTGCCGCCACCACCGGGTTCGTGGTAAACTTTTTAGGTGAGATCGGTAGCGGCGCCGTCACCAGCGCCTCTAAACTCGTCCCTTTACAGGACTTTCTCTCCAGTCTTTCCCACGCCGCTCCCTCACCCTCCATCATCCATTTACGTATCATTGCCACATTGGCGGCCCAATAGTAATCGCCCAAGTTCGGTAGTGCCAATCCTCCTCTGTCCCTACTACGCTGAAGGAACCCCCTCCTTACTCTCGGAACTTTCCCTGCCCACACGAAGCTCGTGATGCTCCTGTCTATTTTATTAAAAAAGGTCTTAGTGATTAGTATAGGGAGACATTGAAATACAAATAAGAACCTCGGGAGGACCATCATCTTAATTGCTTGCACCCTGCCCGCCAGCGATAGAGGCTGCATGTCCCACCTCTTGAAGTCCTCCTCCATTTGTTCTACCAACCGTGTCAGATTAAGTCTGTGCAAGGTTCCCCAGCTCCTAGCGATCTGAATCCCCAGGTATCGGAAGTTTCTTTCCACTTTCCTTAGAGGCAAGCCTTCTATCTCTCTACTCTGGTCCCCTGGATGTATCACAAATAATTCACTCTTCCCCATGTTTAGCCTATACCCCGAGAAATCCCCGAACCCCCTCAAAATTCGCATAACCTCTATCATTCCCCCCGCTGGGTCCGACACGTATAACAATAGGTCATCCGCATATAACGAGACTCGGTGTTCTTCTCCCCCTCTAATCACCCCTCTCCATTTCCTGGAGTCTCTCAACGCCATGGCCAGAGGTTCAATTGCCAACGCGAACAACAATGGAGACAGCGGGCATCCCTGTCTTGTTCCCCTATATAGTCGGAAATACTCCGATCTATGTCGACCTGTAACTACGCTTGCCGTTGGAGCCCCATAAAGAAGTCTAACCCAGCTAATAAACCCGTTCCCAAACCCAAACCTCCTTAACACTTCCCATAAATACTCCCACTCCACCCTATCAAATGCCTTCTCTGCGTCCATTGCCGCCACTATCTCTGCCTCCCCCTCCACTGGGGGCATCATTATCACCCCTAATAGTCGTCGCACGTTAACATTCAGTTGTCTCCCTTTTACGAACCCTGTCTGGTCTTCGTGCACCACCCCCGGGACACAGTCCTCTATCCTCGATGCCAGTACCTTTGCCAACAATTTGGCGTCCACGTTCAACAATGAAATGGGTCTATAGGACCCGCACTGCAACGGATCTTTATCCCTCTTCAAAATTAACGATATCGTCGCCTCCGACATCGTCGGGGGTAGAGTCCCCCCTTTCCTGGCCTCATTGAACGTCCTCACCATCATTAACACATCCTTAACCACTACTTGAAATATTATTTTTCAGTAATGGACTACAATAGTGTCCCGACTGTGTAAATTGTAAGTCCACTGTCTTTCCAAAAACTGTTGCCTTATCCTGTTCCATATCCAGTTTCATGTGTGCTTTCTTCATCGACAGTCTGCTCAGAAGCAAAGGTATCTCACTTGATACAACATCCGTGCTAATGAAATGATTCACTCCGGCAATATTGCAAGGGATCACCACTCTTTTCAGCGACTTCAGAGTATTATCATCCCCAAACCTGAAACTTGTGGAACTTTCAAATTCCTTAACCTTGTTACGACTTTCAGCATTCAAGGAGTCCAGGTAACATTTTAACCAGTCAATTCCACACACAGTAAATGTGCAGCCACTGTCCAATACAGCACAATTGAAGGATTCTGCAACCAACACCCCCATTACTGACGTAAAACTGCTTGTTAATAGGACAATGTCTTCTCTCTGAACACTATCTTTTTCCTCTTCTGACTCTTCCGTGTCATGTGTCGCTTTAAACACTCTATCATAATGTTTTGGACAGTTGAAGACAAAATGGTATTGAGAGTTACATCGATTTATCATGCCCCGTGCATTTCTGGGGTTCATCTTCCTATGAAGTTCTAACTGGGTTTCTGTCTTCATAATTTCCTTGTCTCGATCTCCTTCTATAGTCTTGGGCCCTGTTCGTAGCCGTACAATTTCGCCATCTTGTTAGTAGTGTATCTTCCATATTCTGCTTAAATGGAAGATTGACTGTGACCTCAACACAGGCGGGCTGCAGAAAGCTGTCTTCATTTTCAAACAGCAGATTCCAGGGAGGTCAGTGCCTGGATGGACTTGGCCGTTGGTCAATGGACTGACTTGGATTGCTGGGCCTTGTCAATGGCTCCTGCTGATTGGTCGGATCTTTCTCTGGAATGTTCCTTCCTCTCTGAGACTGTTTCCAGTTGAACTCTGAACCCTCCCCTCCACATCTCCGCTGAACCTATCCCCCCTCGCCTTGAACTTGTGTCCCCTTGTAAATGTCATTTCCACCCTGGGAAAAACCTCCAACTGTTCACCCTAACTATACCCCTCATAACTTAATAAACTTCTATCAGGTCGCCCCTCAGGCCATCGTCTTTCTAGGGAGAACAATCCCAGTTTATTCAGTCTCTCCTCATAGCTAATACCCTCATACCAGGCAACATTCTGGTAAACCTTTTCTGTACTCTCTCCAAAGCCCCCATGTCCTTCTGGTAGTGTGACCAGAATTGGACGCAGTATTCGAAATGTGGCCTAACCAACGTTCTATAGAACTGTAACATGATTTGCGAACTTTTATAGTCGATGCCCCATCCTATGAAGGCAAGCATGTCATGTGCTTTCTTTACCACCATTTCCATCTGTGCTGCCACTTTGAAGGATCTGTGGACCTGCACACCCAGATCTCTGTGTGTCTATGCTCCTGATGGTTCTGCCATTTATTTTATAGCTCCCACCTGAATTGGATCTACCAAAATGCATCACCTCGCATTTGTCCAGGTTAAATTCCATCTGCCATTTCTCTGCCCAATTTTGCAGCCTATTTGTATCCTGCTGTATTTTCTGACAACCTTCATCACTGTCTACAGCTCCTGCAATCTTAATATCATCCACAAACTTGCTAAT
This sequence comes from Scyliorhinus torazame, assembly GCF_047496885.1. Classification (NCBI taxonomy): domain Eukaryota; kingdom Metazoa; phylum Chordata; class Chondrichthyes; order Carcharhiniformes; family Scyliorhinidae; genus Scyliorhinus; species Scyliorhinus torazame. The sequence continues at coordinate 81,519,998 of NC_092725.1, read as the reverse complement.
CAGACCAGCTATGTTTTCATCCAAGTCGTTTTATATATATATTGCAAACAGCAGAGGTCCCAGTACTGATCCCTGCAGAACACCACAAGTTACAGACCTCCATTCAGAAAAACGCCCTTCCACTGCTACCCTCTGTCTTCTATGGCCAAGGCAGTTCTGAACCCATCTAGCTAGTTCACCCCTGACCCCGTGTGATTTAATCTTTTGCACCAGTCTGCCATGAGGGACCTTGTCAAATGCTTTACTAAAGTCCATGTAGACGACATCCACAGAACTTCCCTCGTCAATCATTTTTGTCACCTCCTCAAAAAACTCAATTAAATTAGTGAGACATGATCTCCCCCGTAGAAAACCATGCTGCCTGTCGCTAATAAGATCATTCACTTCCAAATGTGCATAGATCCTATCTCTGAGAATCTTTTCCAGAAAGTTCACTATCACTGACGTTAAGCTCAGTGGTCTATAATTACCTGGGTTATGCTTGCTACCCTTCTTAAATAACAGGACAACATTGGCTATCCCCCAGTCATCTGGGTCCTCACCTGTGGCCAACGAAGAAACAAAGATTTCTGTTAGAAGCCCAGTGTTAGAAGCCTTAGCTCCCACAGTAATCTGGGATAGATGTCATCTGGCCCTTGGGGTTTGTCTACCGTAATACTTTTTAACACAGCTAAGACTTCCTCCCTTGTAATAACAACTTGTTCTAAAGTGTTTACATATCCCTCTGAGACACCACAAATCAATCCCTCTTCTTTGTGAATACCGATGCAAAGTACTCATTAATGATCTTGCATACGTCCTTGGTTCTACCCATAATTTCCCTTCTTTGTCCTTGAGTAGACCAACTCTCGCTACCCTCTTGTTCCTAATATACGTATAAAATGCCTTGGGATTCTTCTTAATCCTGTCTACGAAGGATATTTTGTGAACCTTTCTGCCCTCCTAACTCCCTTTTTGAGCTCTTTTCTATTTTCCCTATATTCTTCAAGTGTTTCATTTGTTTTTAGTTGCCTAGACCTCATGTATGTATCCTTTTCCTTTTTTGTCTCGACTCTCAATTTCCCTGGTGATCCACGGTTCCTGAGTCCTGCCTTTCCTTTTAATCGGAAATGCCTGTCCTGCACTCGCATCAACTGTTCCTTAAAAGAAAGTCACCGAAGGAGTGAGAGTAGTCTTGGTTAGTGTGTATGCCCCTAATTGGGACGATGTGGATTTTATCAGGAGGTTGCAAGGGAAGATCCCTGACTTGGATTCGCGCAAACTGATCATGGGTGGGGACTTGAACACAGTCCTGGACCCGAGCCTGGATCGGTTGTGTTCAAAAACGGGCAGGTTGCCAGCGATGGCAAAGGAACTGAGAGGGTTAATGGGGCAAACGGGGGGAGCTGATCCGTGGAGATTTAGCAGCCCGTCGGCGAGGGAGTTTTCGTACTGCTCCTACATACACGAGGTGTATTCCCAAATTGATTTCTTTGTCATGAGTAGGGACTTGCTGGCCGGGATAGTGGGGGCAGAATATTCAGCAGTTGCCATATCGGACCATGCTCCGCACTGGGTAGATCTACATATTTGTAAGAATAGCTTTCAGCGCCCACCGGGGAGGCTGGAAGTTAGATTGCTAGCGGACGAGGCGGTGTGTGAGAGAAACAGGAGATGCATGCAGAATTACCTGCAAGTAAATGATACCGGAGAACTCTCAGCTTCGCTGCTCTGGGAGGCGCTGAAGGCAGTGGTGAGAGGGGAGCTGATATCAATCCGGGCTCATAAGGACAGGACAGATAGGGCAGAAACAGACCGACTAGTTGAGGAAATTTTACGGACGGACAGGAGCTACGCGGGGTCCCCGAGGCCAGAGTTACTCAAAAAACGACAGGCTGCAGGCCGAGTTCGGGGTGCTGACGACAGGCAAGGCCATAGAGCAGCTTAGAAAGGTGAAAGACGTGATATATGAGCATGGAGAGAAGGCCAGCAGAATGCTCGCTCAACAACTAAGGAAGAGAGAAGCGGCTAGGGAGATAGGAAGGATAGCGGATGGGGAGGGAAATCTGGTGGGGGACCCGACAGGGCTGAACAAGGTGTTTAGGAAGATAGAGGGAAGATAGATGACCAGCAGCAGCAACCCGGGGGGGGGGGGGGACTGGAGGGGATGAGGCGATCCCTGGACGGACTGACCTTCCCAAGAGTGGGGAGGGGGATGGTAGACTGACTGGGGGCCCTGGTCAGGATCGAAGAGGTATTGGGGGGCCTGAAGGTCATGCAGTCGGGTAAAGCCCTGGGGCCGAATGGGTATCCGGTGGAGTTTTACAAAAAGTTTGCCGAGATAGTGGGGCCAGTGCTGGTCAGGGTTTTTAACGAGGCAAGAGACAGAGGGGTTCTACCCCCGACGATGTCGCAGGCTACTATTTCGCTTATTCTGAAACGGGATAAAGACCCGCAGGCTTGTAGATCTTACAGCCCAATCTCTTTGATCAACGTAGACGCTAAATTACTGGTCAAGATCTTGGCGACTAGAATTGAGGACTGTGTACCGGATGTAATTGCGGAGGACCAAACCGGGTTCGTAAAGGGTAGGCAACTGGTGGCCAATCTAAGAAGGCTGCTTAATGTGATTACGATGCCCCCGGAGAGCAGGAAGGCAGAGATAGTGGTAGCTATGGATGCGGAAAAGGCTTTTGACCGGATCGAGTGGGACTATCTGTGGGAGGTGCTGAGGCGGTTTGGATTCGGGGAGGAGTTCATTGACTGTGTTAGGCTGTTATATCAGGCCCCAGAGGCTAGTGTAAGGATGAACAGGACGACATCAGATTATTTCAGACTGCACCGCGGGACAAGACAGGGTTGCCCTCTCTCCCCACTGCTGTTCACGCTGGCCATAGAGCCCCTGGCAATTGCTCTGAGAGTTTCAAGGGACTGGAAAGGAGTGGAACATAAAGTCTCGTTATACGCGGGTGACCTGCTGTTATACATATTGGACCCAATGGCGGGCATGGGCGGTATCATGGAAACCCTGAGGGAATTTAGACGGTTTTCAGGATAGAAACTGAACATGGCTAAGAGCAAGTTGTTTGTAATTCAGGCAGGGGAGTAGACTGAAGGGGTTGCCGTTCAGGCTGGTAGGAGAAAGCTTCAGATAATTGGGGATACAGGTGGCACGAGACTGGGGAAAGTTGCATAAGCTCAACCTGTCCCGACTGGTGGAACGAGTGAGGGAGGAGGTTCGGAGTTGGGATGCGCTCCCGCTGTCACTAGCGGGGAGGGTGCAGACTGTTAAGATGACGATTCTCCCTAGATTCTTGTTCATATTTCAGTGTCTACCCGTTTTCATCCCGAGGTCCTTCTTTAAGAGGCTGAATAAAATTATCCTGGGATTTGTCTGGGCGGGGAAGTCCCCCCGGGTGAGGAAGGTGATGCTCGAAAGGAACAGAGAAGAAAGGGGGCTGGCGTTGCCGAACTTCTGCAACTACTACTGGACGGCGATGATAAGGAAATAGATGGTGGGTACGGGGTCGGTTTGGGAGCGGATGGAGGCTGCTTCGTGCAGGGGCACCAGTTTGGCAGCCCTGGTTACGGCACCTCTGCTGCTCCCACCGGCGCGGTACTCCACCAGCCCTCTTGTGGTAGCAGCTCTTCAGATCTGGGGCCAGTGGAGGAGGCATATAGGGGAAGTGAGAGCATAGGTGTGGACCCCAATCTGCGGCAATCACCGATTTGCCCCGGGGAACATGGACGGTGGGTATTGACTGTGGCGGAGGGCGGGGATTGCGAGGGTGGGTGATCTGTTCTTGGAAGGGAGCTTCCCGAGTATGAGGGCATTGGAGGAGAAGTTTGGGCTGGCGGGAGGGAATGACTTTAGATACTTACAGGTGCGGGATTTTGTGCGCAGGCTGGTGCCGTCCTTCCCACGCCTCCTGCAAAAGGGGAGGCAGGACAGGGTAGTATCGAGGGGAGAAGTAGGTGAGGGTAGAGTCTCAGATATTTAGAAAGAATTAATGGGAGCAGAGGATACACAGACTGAGGACCTGTAGCTTAAGTGGGAAGAGGAGCTCGGGGGAAGAGATGGAGGACGGTATTTGGGCAGAAGCTCTGAGCAGAGTAAACACAACCGCAACATGCGCCAGGCTCAGTCTGATCCAGTTTAAGGTCGTACACAGGCCCACATGACGGTGGGCCGGATGAGTAAATTCTTCGGGCTGGAGGACAAGTGTGCCAGATGCGCCGGTGGGCCGGCTAATCACGTGCACATGTTCTGGTCGTGCCCTAAACTCAGGGGGTACTGGCAGGGATTCGCGGACATCATGAGATTTGTTAGTGCTCTTTGGGGGGGGTTTAAACTAATGCAGCAGGGGCATGGGAACCTGGATTGTAGTTTTAGGGTAAGGGAGAATGAGAGTATAGAGGTCAGGAGCACAGATTTGACGTCGCAGGAGGGGGCCAGTGTTCAGGTAGGTGGTTTGAAGTGTGTCTACTTCAATGCCAGGAGTATACGAAACAAGGTAGGGGAACTGGCAGCATGGGTTGGTACCTGGGACTTCGATGTTGTGGCCATTTCGGAGACATGGATAGAGCAGGGACAGGAATGGATGTTGCAGGTTCCGGGGTTTAGGTGTTTTAGTAAGCTCCGAGAAGGAGGAAAAAGAGGGGGAGGTGTGGCGCTGCTAGTCAAGAGCAGTATTACGGTGGTGGAGAGGATGCTAGATGGGGACTCTTCTTCCGAGGTAGTATGGGCTGAAGTTAGAAACAGGAAAGGAGAGGTCACCCTGTTGGGAGTTTTTTATAGGCCTCCTAATAGTTCTAGGGATGTAGAGGAAAGGATGGCAAAGATGATTCTGGATATGAGCGAAAGTAACAGGGTAGTTATTATGGGAGACTTTAACTTTCCAAATATTGACTGGAAAATATATAGTTCGAGTACAATGGATGGGTCGTTTTTTGCACAGTGTGTGCAGGAGGGTTTCCTGAAACAATATGTTGATAGGCCAACAAGAGGCGAGGCCACGTTGGATTTGGTTTTGGGTAATGAACCAGGCCAGGTGTTGGATTTGGAGGTAGGAGAGCACTTTGGGGACAGTGACCACAATTCGGTGACGTTTACGTTAATGATGGAAAGGAATAAGTATACACCGCAGGGCAAGAGTTATAGCTGGGGGAAGGGCAATTATGATGCCATTAGACGTGACTTGGGGGGGATAAGGTGGAGAAGTAGGCTGCAAGTGTTGGGCACACTGGATAAGTGGGGCTTGTTCAAGGATCAGCTACTGCGTGTTCTTGATAAGTATGTACCGGTCAGGCAGGGAGGAAGGCATCAAGCGAGGGAACCGTGGTTTACCAGGGAAGTGGAATCTCTTGTTAAGAGGAAGAAGAAGGCCTATGTGAAGATGAAGTGTGAAGTTTCGGTTGGGGCGATGGATAGTTACAAGGTAGCGAGGAAGGATCTAAAGAGAGAGCTAAGACGAGCAAGGAGGGGACATGAGAAGTATTTGGCAGGAAGGATCAAGGAAAACCCAAAAGCTTTCTATAGGTATGTCAGGAATAAGCGAATGACTAGGGAAAGAGTAGGACCAGTCAAGGACAGGGATGGGAAATTGTGTGTGGAGTCTGAAGAGATAGGCGAGATACTAAATGAATATTTTTCTTCAGTATTCACTCAGGAAAAAGATAATGTTGTGGAGGAGAATGCTGAGCCCCAGGCTAATAGAATAGATGGCATTGAGGTACGTAGGGAAGAGGTGTTGGCAATACTGGACAGGCTGAAAATAGATAAGTCCCCGGGACCTGATGGGATTTATCCTAGGATTCTCTGGGAGGCCAGGGAAGAGATTGCTGGACCTTTGGCTTTGATTTTTATGTCATCATTGGCTACAGGAATAGTGCCAGAGGACTGGAGGACAGCAAATGTGGTCCCTTTGTTCAAAAAGGGGAGCAGAGACAACCCCGGCAACTATAGACCGGTGAGCCTCACGTCTGTAGTGGGTAAAGTCTTGGAGGGGATTATAAGAAACAAGATTTATAATCCTCTAGATAGGAATAATATGATCAGGGATAGTCAGCATGGCTTTGTGAAGGGTAGGTCATGCCTCACAAACCTTATTGAGTTCTTTGAGAAGGTGACTAAACAGGTAGATGAGGGTAGAGCAGTTGATGTGGTTCATATGGATTTCAGCAAAGCGTTTGATAAGGTTCCCCACGGTAGGCTATTGCAGAAAATACGGAGGCTGGGGATTGAGGGTGATTTAGAGATGTGGATCAGAAATTGGCTAGCTGAAAGAAGACAGAGGGTGGTGGTTGATGGGAAATGTTCAGAATGGAGTTCAGTCACAAGTGGAGTACCACAAGGATCTGTTCTGGGGCCGTTGCTGTTTGTCATTTTTATCAATGACCTAGAGGAAGGCGCAGAAGGGTGGGTGAGTAAATTTGCAGACGATACTAAAGTCGGTGGTGTTGTCGATAGTGTGGAAGGATGTAGCAGGTTACAGAGGGATATAGATAAGCTGCAGAGCTGGGCTGAGAGGTGGCAAATGGAGTTTAATGTAGAGAAGTGTGAGGTGATTCACTTTGGAAGGAATAACAGGAATGCGGAATATTTGGCTAATGGTAAAGTTCTTGAAAGTGTGGATGAGCAGAGGGATCTAGGTGTCCATGTACATAGATCCCTGAAAGTTGCCACCCAGGTTGATAGGGCTGTGAAGAAGGCCTATGGAGTGTTGGCCTTTATTGGTAGAGGGATTGAGTTCCGGAGTCAGGAGGTCATGTTGCAGCTGTACAGAACTCTGGTTCGGCCGCATTTGGAGTACTGCGTACAGTTCTGGTCACCGTATTATAGGAAGGACGTGGAGGCTTTGGAGCGGGTGCAGAGGAGATTTACCAGGATGTTGCCTGGTATGGAGGGAAAATCTTATGAGGAAAGGCTGATGGACTTGAGGTTGTTTTCGTTGGAGAGAAGAAGGTTGAGAGGAGACTTAATAGAGGCATACAAAATGATCAGGGGGTTGGATAGGATGGACAGTGAGAGCCTTCTCCCGCGGATGGAAATGGCTGGCACGAGGGGACATAACTTTAAACTGAGGGGTAATAGATATAGGTCAGAGGTAGGTTCTTTACGCAAAGAGTAGTGAGGCCGTGGAATGCCCTACCTGCTACAGTAGTGAACTCGCCAACATTGAGGGCATTTAAAAGTGTATTGGATAAAATATGGATGATAATGGCATAGTGTAGGTTAGATGGCTTTTGTTTCGGTGCAACATCGTGGGCCGAAGGGCCTGTACTGCGCTGTATTGTTCTATGTTCTCTGTCCTGGGTTTTGAAAACTGGGGTGGTAATGAGTCCTGAGGTGGCAATCTTTGGGGTGTCAAGGACCCGGGAGTCCAGGAGGAGAAGGAGGCCGACGTCTTGCCCTTTGCTTCCCTGGTAGCCCGGCAATGAATACTTTTGGCATGGAGGGACTCGAGGCCCCCGAAGACCGAAGTATGGCTATCGGACATGGCGAGCTTTCTCGGTCTAGAGAAAATTAAGTTTGCCTTGAGAGGTTCACTCTCGGGGTTCGCCCGGAGGTGGCAGCCATTCATTGACTTCTTCGCGGAGAATTAACCGTCACTGGGAGGGGTGGGCTAGGGTAGAGTAGAGTGGGGGGTGGTTTAGGCAGGTCCTTGCGAGAATGGAATTGTGGTTTGTACTATGCGTTATTTGCTTTTTTTTTTTGTACAGTACTATACAATGTCATTGCTTTATATGTGAAAGATACCTCAATAAAATTGTTTATTTAAAAAAAAAGAAAATCACATGCCAGATGTGGATTTACCCTCAAACATCTCTCCCAAACAACAGCCTCTCAATCCTGCCTAATCTGTTCCCCCAATTTAGCACTTAACCCTTGGACAACACTCGTCCTTTTCCATGAGTATCCGAAAGCTTAAGGAATTGTGGTCACTGTTCACCACATGTTCCCCCACTGCAACTTTGGTGACCTATCCGGGCTCGTTCCTAGTACTAGGTCCAATGTAGCCCCCTCTCTAGTCAGTCTATCCACATTCAGTCAGTCCTCCCAGACAATAGAATTCCCTCTGGAAAGTCACTTTAACTTCTATTAACCTGAGCCCTCACGAAAAGTATCAGCCTCAGGCCTCACTCGTATATACACAATTCTAAATTCATAATTCTTAAATAATGTGTACCATATATACTTCCGTAAAAGTCGATCCCATGATTTCTAGCCTATCTAACAGAATTTTTTAATATATCAAGGAAGAATTGACCCCTGGTTTTTAGGGATCAAACTGCATTGTGATTATTAACTACTTACCAATAATTCCTCAGATTCATGAATTTAGAAGGTGCACAAGGGAAATTTCTTTGCCCATTCTAGTGGCAACGTACCATCCAATCCACAAGACTAATGCGTACCATTTTCTCTGTCGTGTTCTGACAACCTAGGCTAGTGTGCAGTCGATTCAACCTCACAGAATTGTGTATATATGAGCAAATAGGTTTTGCTGTATTGGAACTTTACAAGCAATGTAACAACTGGGCATTAGGTGATGTAATCAAGAAAGATGATGCTCTTGAGATTTCCAAAGGCTGATGTCAATTTTTGTTTAAAAGAACCCCACCCGCCCCATAAGTGAGAAAGCTAAGTATACTACCAGAAAGCAGGTAAGGCTCCAATGACCTGAGTGGTGACCTCGACTTAGAGCTCCCTACCATCCTGCTTTCTCAACAAAAGCTCACTCCTGATTACTACCCAATTCCTCAAGCAAGCAGGGAAATCACTTTGGACTTCTTTACTGGTATTGAGTTTCCAGTGAAGCACTTAATTCACTGCTGCAGATCAACCCAAAATGTTTCAGAAAAGAGTTCCCCAATTTTAGGCTGGAATAATAATCGTCCATTGTCACAAGTCGGCTTCAATGAAGTTACTGTGGAAAAACCCCTAGTGTTCAATGTTCAGAAATCTCCGGTTTCTGTCAGCAATTCTGTCCAGAGAGATTTCCTAACCACACCAAGTATATATCCAGGAAATCAAACTATTGAAGGGTTGAAATAGCCCAATCCAGAGATGCAAGAAGTAGAAGTGCAGCTCCCAACATTAAGAATGGACAATTAGTGATAGAAACTACATTTTTGTTAATCGAACCATCTGTTTCTTGGAACAACTTATGTTCATTTGAAAACTGAGTTTTTAGGTGAAAAGGATGATTGAAGTTTTTGCGTCAAATCTTTGGAAGTAGGTGATGGCCTCTGGGTTCCCTTGATGGTTTCACAAGTTTTTTATTAATGAACAGGCAAACTATATAGAGCAATAGGTTTCCAGGTTTGAACATAACACAAGAAATAGACCATATTGCCTATTGAGCCTGTTCTGCCATTCGATATGATCTTGGGCTTCAACTCCACCCTGCCTGATCCCCATATCCTTTGATTCCCTAAGACACCAAAAATCTGTCTATCCCAGCCTTAAATGTGTTCAGTGATAGAGTATCTATAACCCTATGGGATAGTGCATTCCAAAGATTCACAATCCTTTGAGTGAAGTAATTTATAATAATCTCTATTATTGTCACAAGTCGGCTTACATTAACACTGCAATGAAGTTACTGTGAAAATCCCCTGTGAAAAAGCCACACTGCCTGTTCTCCGGGAGAATTCAGAATGTCAAATTAACCTAACAAGCACGACTTTCGAGATTTGTGGGAGGAAACCGGAGCACCCGGAGAAAACCCATGCACACACTGGGAGAACGTGCAGACTTCGCACAGACAGTGACCCAAGCGGGACCTCAGTCCTAAATGATCAGCCCCTTATCCTGAGACTGTGCCCCCCACATTTTTGATTCCCTGACTAGTGGAAACAATCTCTCAGCGTCTATCCGATCAAGCCCCTAATGAATCATGTCAGTTTCAATGAGATCGTCTCTAATTCTTCTGAACTCCAGAGAAAATAGACCTAATTTGCTCAGCCTCATAAGACAAGCTCCTCATTTTAGTGAACCTTTGCTGCACTGCCTCCAAGGCAAGTATATCCTTTCTCAAATATGGAAACAAAAGCTACTCCAGATGGGGGTCTCACGAAAACCCTGTATAACTGCAGCAAAACTTCTTTATTCCTCTACTCCAATCCTCTTGCAATAAAAGCTGACATGCCATTGCCTTCCTTATTGTTTACTGTACCTGTTTGTTTACTTTTTGCATTCCTTTTATGAGCTTTTACGAGGCAGTGGTGTACTAGTATTGAAATGAAATGAATGAATGAAGTTACTGTGAAAAGTCCCGAGTCGCCACATTCCGGCGCCTGTTCGGGGAGGCTGTTACGGGAATTTAACCGAGCTGCTGGCCTGCCTTGGTCTGCTTTCAAAGCCAGCGATTTAGCCCTGTGCTAAACAGCCCCTATTGTAACCAGGCTAGAGATTTAGAGACCCAGAGTAATGCAGATGGTGAAATTTGAATTCAATTAAAAAAATCTGCATTTGAAAGTCTATTGATTACCATGAAACATGGCCAATTGTAAAAACCCAGCTGGTTCACTAATGTCCTTAAGGGAAGGAAATCTCTCATCTGATCTGGCCTTCATATGATGCTAGATCCACAGCAATGTTGTTGACTTGTGAATGGCCTAATCAGTTCAAGGACAATTGGGGATGGGGAATAAATGTTGGCCCAGACAAAATCTCCCAAATTCCATGAATGAACAAAAAAAAAGTCTCTTTGAACATCAGCACTTAGAAGTTTCTCATCTTTTTAAGAAATGTATATATGTTCATCTTCTGTTCTTTCAACCAAAGTGAATAGTTCACATTTTTTTATTTTAACAAACAATTTTATTGAGGTATTATTTGGCATTGTAAACAGTTACAGATAACAGAAATGTGCAAACATCAATATAAAACCAATACTTCAATCAAACCATACTGCACATGCCCGCTCCTCTCCCCTAGACACTACCCGCCTATTTATCCCTCCTCCTCTACTCTAATCTCCCCCCCCCCCCACCCCGCCGACGTTCACTCTCCTGCGAAGAAGTCGATGAATGGTTGCCACCTTCTGGCGAACCCCAGTCCAGATCCCCTCAAGGCAAACTAAATTTTTTCCATACCCAGAAAACTTGACATGTCCGAAAGCCATAGTGCGTTTAAAAAAAAAAAAAAATCTTTATTAAAGTTTGTGAACATAATTTTTCACCCTTACAGACAAACACCCCCCCCCTCCTCGTAACAAAAATAGAAAGAAAACGCACATAGCAAGATATAAACATGGTAAAACGATATGTTACAGAGCTTTGTACACTGGATTCCTCCCGTACATGCCAGTCGTCCAGATCCTTAATGTGTTCTCTTGCTCAAATACTCCCTAGGCAGACCCCCCTCCCCCTCCCCCTCAAGGCAAACTTTATCCTCTCCAGCTTAATGAACCCAGCCATGTCGTTTATCCAGGCCTCCACGCTGGGGGGGGCTTCGCCTCCTTCCACATTAGCAAGATCCTTCGCCGGGCTACTAGGGACGCAAAGGCCAGAATGCCGGCCTCTTTCGCCTCCTGCACTCCCGGCTTGTCCACTACTCCAAATATTGCTCGCCCCCAGCTTGGCTTGACCCGGACTTTCACCACCTTAGATATTGTTTCCACCACTCCCCTCCAGAACCCCTCCAGTGCCGGGCATGACCAAAACATATGGACATGGTTCACCGGACTTCCTGAGCACCTCCCACATCTGTCCTACCCCAAAGAACCTACTCAACCTCGCCCCCGTCAAGTGCGCTCTGTGAACCACCTTAAATTGTAACAGGCTGAGCCAGGCACACGAGGAGGAATTAACCCTACCTAGGGCATCGGCCCTTAGCACCTTCTCAATCTCCTCCCCCAGCTCCTCCTCCCATTTACCCTTCAGCTCCTCTACCAACGCCTCCCCCTCTTCTTTCATCTCCTGGTATATTGCCGACGCCTTGTCCTCTCCCACCCATACGCCCGAGATCACCCTGTCTTGAATTTCCTGTGCCGGGAGCAACGGGAATTCCCTCACCTGCCGCCTCACAAATGCCCTCACCTGCATGTATCTGAAAGCATTTCCCGGGGGTATCCCAAACTTCTCCTCTAGTGCCCCTAGGCTCGCAAATGTCCCATCAATGAACAGGTCCCCCATTCTTCTAATCCCCGCCCGATGCCAGCTCTGAAACCCCCCGTCCATCCTCCCCGGGACAAACCGGTGGTTAGCCCTGATCGGGGACCACACCGAAGCTCCCATTGCACCCCTGTGCCGTCTCCACTGGCCCCAGATCTTTAGCGTTGCCGCCACCACCGGACTCGTGGGGTACCTTGATGGCGAGAGCGGCAGCGGTGCCGTCACCAGCGCCCCCAGGCTCGTTCCTTTGCAGGACGCCATCTCCAACCTCTTCCATGCCGCCCCCTCTCCCTCCATCACCCATTTATGGATCATCTCCACATTTGCTGCCCGGTAGTAGCTCCCTAGATTCGGCAGCGCCAACCCTCCACGGTCCCTACTGCACTCCAAAAACCCTCTCTTTACCCTCGGGGTCTTATTCGCCCACACAAACCCCATAATGCTCCTGTCTACCCTCTTAAAAAAGGCCTTGGTGATCACGATGGGAAGGCACTGAAACACAAAGAGAAACCTCGGAAGGACCACCATTTTAACCGACTGCACTCTACCCGCTAGCGAGAGCGGTAACATGTCCCATCTTTTGAAGTCCTCCTCCATCTGCTCCACCAGTCTCGTCAGATTCAGTTTATGTAGGACCCACCAACTCCTGGCTATCTGGATCCCCAGGTACCGAAAGCTCCCCTCCGCCCTTCTCAGCGTTAGATCGCCTATCCCCCTTTCTTGGTCCCCTGCCTGTACTACAAGAAGCTCACTCTTCCCTACATTAAGCTTATAGCCCGAAAAATCCCCAAACTCCCTTAGCGTCTGCATGACCTCCACCATCCCCTCCACTGGATCCGCCACATATAGCAACAGGTCTTCCGCATAAAGCGACATTCGATGCTCCTCTCCCCCTCTGACCACCCCCCTCCATTTCCTAGATTCCCTCAATGATATGGCCAAGGGTTCAATCGCCAATGCAAACAACAGGGGGGACAGGGGGCACCCCTGCCTCGTCCCACAGTACAGTCGAAAATACTCCGACCTCAGCCGATTCGTAACCACACTCGCCACCGGGGCTCTTTAAAGGAGCTTAACCCAGCTAATAAACCCTCCCCCGAACCCAAACCTACGCAGCACTTCCCAGAGGTACTCCCACTCTACTCGGTCAAAGGCCTTCTCGGCGTCCGTAGCTGCCACTATCTCCGCCTCTCCCTGCACCGATGGCATTATTATCACCTTTAGGAGCCGCCGCACATTGGTGTTTAGTTGCCTGCCCTTTACAAACCCTGTCTGGTCCTCGTGAATCACCCCCGGGACACAGTCCTCGATCCTCGTAGCCAGCACTTTTGCCAGCAACTTAGCATCCACGTTGAGGAGCGAGATCGGCCTGTACGATCCACATTGCAGTGGGTCCTTGTCCCGCTTTAGGATCAAAGAAATCGTCGCCTCCGACATTGTCGGGGGCAGGGTCCCTTCCTCCCTTTCCTCATTAAAGGTCCTCCCTAGCAGCGGGGCCAACAGGTCTACGTACTTCCTGTAGAACTCCACCGGGAACCCGTCCGGTCCCGGGGCCTTCCCTGCCTGCATACTCCCCAAACCCTTGCTCAGCTCCTCCAATCCAATTGGTGCCCCCAAACCAGCCACCTCTTGCTCCTCCACCCTTGGGAATCTCAGTTGGCCTAGTAATCGTCTCATCGCCTCTTCCCCCGCTGGGGGCTGGGATCTGTACAGCTCCTCATAGAAGGCCTTGAATGCCTCATTTATTGTTGTCGCACTCCGCACCGTAGCTCCCCTTCCATCCTTGACTCCACCTATTTCCCTCGCTGCCATCCTCTTACGGAGCTGGTGTGATAGCATCCGACTCGCCTTCTCCCCATACTCGTAGGTCGCCCCCTGCGCTTTCCTCCACTGTGCCTCTGCCTTCCCTGTGGTCAACAGATCAAACTCCGTCTGGAGACGTCGCCTTTCCCCAAGTAATCCCTCCTCAGGGGCCTCTGCGTATCTCCTGTCCACTCTTAAAATCTCCCCCACTAACCTCTCCCTTTCCATGCCCTCTATGTTCTCCCTATGAGCCCTGATGGAGATGAGCTCTCCCCTGATCACCGCCTTCAGCGCCTCCCATACCACCCCCACCCGCACCTCCCCGTTGTCGTTGACCTCCAAGTACCTTTCGATGCACCCCCTCACCCTCCCACACACCACCTCATCTGCCAGCAGTCCCACATCCAACTGCCACAACGGGCGTTGGTCCCTCTCCTCCCCAACTCCAATTCCACCCAGTGCGGGGCGTGATCTGAAATGGCTATGGCCGAATACTCTGTTCCCTCCACTTTCGGGATCAGCGCCCTGCCCAGAACAAAAAAATCTATCCGGGAGTAGGCTTTGTGAACATGGGGAGAAAAAAGAAAATTCCTTGGCCTGCGGCCTGGCAAACCTCCACGGGTCCACTCCCTCCATCTGATCCATAAACCCCCTAAGCACTTGGCCGCCGCCGGCCTCTTTCCGTTCCTAGATCTGGAGCGATCCAGTGCTGGGGGTCCAACACCGTATTAAAATCCCCACCCATTATCAGGCTTCCTACCTCCAGGTCCGGAATGCACCCCAACATGCGCTTCATGAATCCGGCATCATTCAAGTTCGGGGTGTATACATTTACCAATACCACCCACGTCCCCTGCAACTTACCGCTCACCATCACGTATCGACCTCCATTGTCCACTACAATATTCTTGGCCTCAAACGACACCCGCTTCCCCACCAATATTGCCACCCCTCTGTTCTTCGCATCCAGCCCCAAATGGAATACCTGTCCTACCCATCCCTTTCTTAACCTGACATGGTCTGCCACCTTCAGATGTGTCTCTGGCCCCCCCCCCCCCTCGGCTAGACCCGTGTCTTGCGTCTGCTGACCCCGGCTTCCCCCGCCGTCCCGTTGACCTCCCTGTGTGGGAATCTCCCAATCAGTGTGCGTTCCTCCATTTCCCCCCCTCCCGCGTTTCTTCCCTAGCACGGGAAAACCCCCCGTGCTTTCCTAAGCCTGCCCCGCCCCCTCTGGCGCAGCTCCTGTCGTGGCCTTGTCTCTTTTTCCCCCATCGCCATCCCCCTCTCTCCCCCAGCCCGTGTAACATTTCCTGCGCGTGATTAACACCCTATATACAACAACCATCAAACATCTCCCCCACCCTCACAAACCCTCAGTTTGAGTCCAACTTTTCGGTTTGAATAAAGGTCCACGCCTCTTCAGGCGTTTCGAAATAATGGTGCTGATCCTTGTATGTAACCCACAATCGCGCTGGCTGCAGCATTCTGAATCTCACTCCTTTCCGGTGCAGCACCGCCTTGGCCCGGCTGAAACCCGCTCTCCTCTTTGCAGACTCCGTGCTCCAGTCCGGGTAGATTCGGATCTCTACGTTGTCCCACCTGCTGCTCCACTCTTTCTTGGCCCATTTCAAGACCCTCTCTCTGTCCGTGAAACGGTGAAACCTCACCACAATCGCCCTTGGCGGCTCGTTAGCCTTGGGCCTCCTCGCCAGCACCCGGTGTGCCCCATCCAGCTCCAAAGGCCTCGAAGGGGCCTCCGCGCCCATCATCGACTCGAGCACCGTGCTCGCATATGCCCCAACATCAGCCCCCTCCACTCCTTCAGGGAGACCCAGGATCCGCAGATTCTTTCTCCTCGACCTGTTCTCCAGGTCTTCGAATCTTCCCGCCCACCCCTTGTGCAGCGCCTCGTGCTCCTCCACTCTCACTGCCAGGCCCAAGATCTCGTCCTCGTTCTCATTGACTTTTTTCTGCACCTCCTGGATGTTTACCTCGTGGGCCTTCTGGGTCATCCCTAGTCCTTCAATCGCCGAAAGCAAATGCGCCAGCATCTCCTTCCGCAGCTCCTCGAAGCAGCGCTTGATTAACTCTTGCAGCCCCGGCCCGCATTCCACTTTATCCCTGGCCGCCGCCATTTTGTTTTTCTTCCCTCGCTTCTCCTGCTGCTCCAATGCCGCTTTTTTTGCCGTTTCGCTTCTGGTCCGGTCCATAAAAGGTGAAGGGGGACCTCACTGTTCCCTTCCCACACGGAACGTCTTCAAACAAATGCCCGTTGGGGCACCTCTGGAGAGCCCGAAAGTCCGTAATAGCGGGTGCTGCCAAATCGTGCGGCTTAGCTCCGCATCGCCACAACCAGAAGTCCGCCGCCGGGCTATTAGGGCAGCAAAGGCCAGAACATCTGCCTCTTTCTCCCCCTGGACTCCCGGGTCTTCCGAAACCCCGAAACTTGCCATCCCTGGACTCATCACCACCCTTGTTTTCAGCACCCGGGACATGACGCCCGCAAATCCCTCCCAGTACCCCCTAAGCTTACGACATGTGAACATGGTTCGCTGGTCCTCCCGCGCATCTAGCGCACTTGTCGTCTACCCCAAATAATTTGCTCATCCGAGCTATCGTCATGTGGGACCGGTAAACGACCTTAAATTGAATCAGGCCGAGCCTGGCACATGTTGAGTTTACCCTACTCAGAGCTTCCGCCCACAGCCCGTCCTCCATCTCCCCGCCAAACTCCTCCTCCCATTTGAGTTTCAGTTTCTCCGTCTGGGACTCTTCCCCCTTCATGAGAACCTTGTAGATATCTGAGACTCTACCCTCTCCTCCTTCTCCTCTAGAGACTATTCTGTCCTGGATCTTTTAGATGGGAGGGGGGGACCTGTCTGCGTACAAAGTCCCGCATCTGTAAGTACCTAAAGTCATTTCCCCTTACCAGCCCAATTTTCTCCTCCAAACCCCTCAAACACGCAAAACTCCCCTCCAGGAACATATCGCCCACCCTCCCCACACACCACCATGTTCGAAACCCTCCATCCATGTTCCCGGGGGCGAATCGATGGTAATCACATATTGGAGCTCAGACAGACGCACCCCCCCCCACCCCTCTCTCTCTCCACTGGCCCCATATCCGTAGGGCCGCCCCCACTACCGGGCTGGTGGAGTACCTGGCCGGCGACAGCGGTAGGGGAGCAGTGACCAGGACTGCCAAACTGGTGCCCCTGCACGAAGCCGCCTTCACTCGTTCCCAGATAGACCCCGTACCCACCATCCACTTCCTTATCATGGCAATGTTAGCCGCCCAGTAGTAGTTGATCAGACTCGGCAATGCCAGTTCCCCCTCGCTGCGGCTCCTTTCAAGCATCGCCTTCTTCACCTGCGGGGATTTTCCCGCTTAGACAAAGCTCATGATGATTTTGCCAGTCCTTTGGAAGAAGGACCGTGGGATAAAGATCGGGAGGCACTGGAAGATGAACAGAAATCGAGGGAGGATTGTCATCTTTACACTCTACACCCTCCCCGCCAGTGACAGCGTGAGTGCATCCCATCTCCGAAACTCCCTCTTCATTTGTTCCACCACTCTAGTCAAATTTAACTTATACAACCTGCCCCAGTCTTGTGCCACCTGTATCCCCAAGTACCGGAAACTTTCCTCCATCAGCCTAAATGGCAGCTCCTTCAGTCTATTCTCCTAGCCCCTTGCCTGCACCATAAACATCTCCCTCTTGGCCATATTTAATTTGTACCCTGAAAAATGGCCGAACTTCCTCAATGTTTCCAGTATATTTTACATCCCAGCCAGTGGGTCCGACACGTACAGGAGCCCCTATGTTCCACCCCTCCCTAGTCATTCCCTTCCACCCCTTCGCAGCTCTCAACGCCATCGCCAACGGCTCCATGGCCAGCGCGAACAACAACGGGGAGAGTAGGCTGTCTGGTCCCGCGGTGTAGTCTGAAATAATCTGACATTATCCTGTTCGTCCTAA
Source organism: Scyliorhinus torazame (assembly GCF_047496885.1). Taxonomy (NCBI): domain Eukaryota; kingdom Metazoa; phylum Chordata; class Chondrichthyes; order Carcharhiniformes; family Scyliorhinidae; genus Scyliorhinus; species Scyliorhinus torazame. Next base: position 81,502,113 of record NC_092725.1, on the reverse strand, counting down.
CGCTAGCTTTTGGGGCCTGGTACAATAGTCTGATCCAATTGACCAGTCCCTCCCTGAACCCGAAGCGTCCGAGCACCTCCCACAAATAGCCCCACTCCACCCGGTCGAAAGCCTTCTCAGCGTCCATTACCACCACTACCTCCACCTTGCCCGTCGGAGGCATCATGATCACATTAAGAAATCTTCTCAAGTTACCTGTCAGCTGGCTGCCTTTCACAAACCCTGTCTGATCGTTCCCAATCATCTCCGGTACGCAGTCGTCAATTCTAATCGCCAGGAGCTTGTCATCCACATTGATCAGGGAGATTGGCCTGTATAACCCGCAGGATTCTGGGTCCTTGTCCCGCTTCAATATCAGCGAGATGGTAGCTTGCAACATCGTCGGTGGCAGGGTCCCTCTGTCCCTTGCCTCATTAAAAACCCTTGTCAGGACCGGTCCCACTATCTCCGAGAACTTGTGGTAAAACTCTACTGTGCTTTCCCCGACTGCATGGCCTTTAGGCCCCCAATACCTCTCCTGCTCTAATCAGGGCCCCCAGCCCGTCCACTAGTTCCCTGCCTACTTTTGGGAAGGTTAGTCCATCCAGGAACCTTTTCACCTCCTCCGGCTCTTCTGGGGGTTCTGAAGCATACAGCTTACTATAGAAGTCCCAAAATACCTTATTCAGTCCTACCGGGTCCTCCACTCTGCTCCCCTCCCCATCAACCACTCTACTTATTTCTCTGGCAGCCTCCCTCTTCCAGAGTTGCTGCGCTAGCAATCTACTGGCTTTCTCCCCATGCTCCTACACCACTCCCCTCGCCTTCCTAAGTTGTTCCACGGCCCTACTCGTGGATAGCACCCCCAGTTCCGCCTGCAATCTCCGTCTCTCCCTGAGTAGGTCCTCCCCCGGGGACCCCGCATGCTCCTCGTCTGTCCGGTGAATTTCCCTAACCAATCTGTCCATTTCTGCTCTATCCGCCCTGACCCTGTGAGCCCAAATTGAGATCAGCTCCCCCCTCACTACTGCCTTCAGCGCCTCCCACATGGTCGCTGCTGAAACCTCCCCCGTATCGTTCACCTGCAAGTAATTTTGCATACACTTCCGAAGTCTCTCACATATCCCTTCCTCCGACAACAATCCTACGTCTAACCTCCATTGCGGGCGTTGGTAATTCACCCCCCCCGACCTGCAGGTCCACCCAGTGCGGAGCATGGTCCGAGATAGTGATTGCCGAGTATTCCGTATTCTTTACCTCCCCTACACAGTCCCTGCTCACGATAAAAAAAAAATCAATCCTAGAATATACTTATGAACATGCAAATAAAACGAGTAGCCACTTCCCGTCGACTGTCTGGCTCTCCATGGGTCCACAGCCCCCATTTGCACCATGAACCCTTTCAGCTCCCTTGCCATTGCTGGGAGTCTGCCCGTTCTGGGACCTCCTTTTCAGTACCTCCCTCCCCCCCCGCAACATCCCCGATAACCCCACCCCTGCCATTCACTGGCTGTATTCTCTTCCCCCCCCCGCCCCACCTGACTCCCTTGCCTAGCCAATCTATATATATATATATATATATATATATATCCCAGTACCCGTACATCCCCCATCCGAAACAAACATAAAAACCATAGACATAAATGAAATAAAAGCCCCCAACCAACATCTTTAATCCCGATTTCTGACCGGCCACCCTTTTGTTACAAAACAGGCTCCAGCGCACTCAAGAGCCCCACAAAAGGTACCCACCACAACAGAAGTGAAAAAAGAAAGTAAAGAAAAAAAAACCAACAGAAAAAAGGAAAACGACTATTCGAAAGGGGGGGTGGGGGATACCCTCCCCCCACATCCCCCATAGGCAAAAACTGCCCACAAAAAATACACAACAAGGCACCTTTAAAGCAGTAAACAGTCGACCTGCAGTCCAGGCATAGTAGGCGTCCCTTCAACCAGTAATTCTCGGACCCTAGCTTGCGTCCGTGGGCCCTTTTTTCGAGACCAGCCCCTGATCCCTCACAAAGTCCATTGCTTCTTCGGGCTCGGAGAAGTAGTGGTGTTGGCCCTGATGCGTTACCCAAAGATGGGCCGGGAAGAGCAGACCAAACTTCACGTTTTGAACAACACCTCCTTAACTTGTTTAAAGGCTGCTCGCCGCATGGCCACCTCCTGGCTTAGGTCCTGGTAAATGTGAGGGACACTGTTATTCCATGTGGTGCTCTTTGCCCACTCCAGCACCCGCTCCTTCTCCACAAACCTGTGGACCCTAATGACCATCGGACGGGCGGCCCTCCCCCCTCCCGGACGCACCTGTCTCGCCTGTACTCTGTGTGCCCCCTCCAGCTCCGGCGTTCGCGGACAGGCTTCAGCCCCCATCAGCTACATCAACAGGTCCGTCACGAATGCTGTGGCATCAGCTCCCTCCGCCCCCTCCGGGAGGCCGATGATCCTCAGATTTTGTCTGCGGGCTCTATTTTCCAGCTCCTCTACTCTGTCCAGCAGTCTTCTCTGTCTCTCCTTGACAACCCATCGACTTCTAGCGCAGCCGTCGTCTGCGCGTCCGCCTGCTCCTCCACCGCCTCCCCCAGCTCCTTAACTTTTTCGTCCTGGGCGTCCTGGGCATCCAGTCTCTGGTTCAGCTGATCCACTGCCTTCTGAAGTGGGTCCAAGTTATCCCGCTTCAACGACTCAAAACTGCTCTTTATCACCTGCAGCATGTTTTCCAGCGCCTGCTGGATCGCCGGGTCCGCAGGTCCGCCATCTCTGCTCCTGGGTCAGCTTCCCCTGCACCTTGCCTTTGTCCCTTCCTCTCCCGTTTGCGCTGCTTTCTGTTCTCCCGCAATTCCATGCAGCTCTGCTCGCTCCTTAGCCCCCCGTGGCTGTCCTTTCAGCGCTCCACAGCCCCGCAAAACCGGGGAACCAGGTCCTCAAATCCCGCCGGAGTGAGAGCCCCCGAATGTGCGGCTCACTCACTCATTGCCGCCACCGGAAGTCGAATAGTTCACATTTGTCTACATCGTCTATCTGCTGTCTTGATCCCATTCACTTAATCTATCTATATCTATGAAGCCTCTTTTTATCCACCCAACAACTTCTCTGTCTCTTCATCTAAGTCATATCTAAGTTATTAATATAGATTGTAAATAGCTGAGGCCCCAGCACTGATCCCTGTGTACTATTCGCTACCTGTCAAATCCCATTTATGCATGCGATCTGCTTCCTGTTTATCAACTAATCCTCTATCCATGATGATATATTACCTTCAACTCCCAGCGTACTTGCCTTGCCTTTTGTGTGGCACCTTATCAAAAGTCTTTTGGAAATCCAGGTGTATTACATCCAGTGCTTCCGCTTTATGTATCTTACTAGTTACACCCTCAAAAAAAACTCCCAATAAATTTAATAAACAGGATTTCCCTTTAGTAAAACCAAGTTGGCTAGTTCTAATCATACTATGCTTTTCTAAGTGCATTGTTAACACCTTCTTAATAACAGATTCCAGCATTTTCCCAACAATGGATGTTAGGCTAACTTGCCTATTGTTTCCAGTTTTCTCTGTCCCTCCCTTCTTGAAAAGCGGTGTAACATTTTCCACCTTCCAATCTGCTGGGACCATTCCTGAATCCAATGAATTCTGGAAAATCACAGCCAGAGCATCCACTATCCCTGCAGCTATCTCCTTTGGAACCCTAGGATGTAGACCATCATGCCCTGGGGATTTGTTGCATTTTAGTCCCTTAGGTTTCTACAATACTTTTTCTCTATTGAAATTATTTTTTATAATTTCCTCACTCTTTTTAGCCCCTAGTTTGCTATCCATTTCTGGAATGAAACTTGTGCCGTCTACTACGAAGACCGATAAAAGATATTTGTTCTGTGTCTCTGCTATTTCTCCATTCCCATGATAATTTCTCCTGCCTCTGATTCTAACAGACCAACATGAGCTACTTTTTTTTCTTTTGTATACTTATGGAAAGCTCTTAAAATCTGTTTTTTGTATCATTGGCTAGTTTACTCCGATTTTTCCTTTTTAATCAATTTTTTTGGTTGTCCTTTGCTGGTTTCTAAAATGCTCCCAATCCTCGGGCTCATACTATCCTTAACTTCCTGAGTGAGCCAGGGATGGGTCTTTCTTGCTGAGATTTTGTTTGTTTTTCCATGGAATTTATTTTATTTGACGATTTTGAATTATTATTTCAACTATATGATATGAATTACATGAACAATAATCTGATGCACAAAACTAGACCAATTTTACTTCTGTATGCCATGGCGGCAAAACTAAATGTGGCACTCCTATTGTGGCAGAGTTCATCTAACTTTGGATCAAAGGTACAAGGTGCTTACAAAGTGATCAAGGTTGGGAAATAAAGATTCCAGGGTACACAATATTTCCGAAAGACAAACAAAATGCCAAATGAGCGGTAGTCCTGATAGGAAAGGATGTCATGAGGACTTTAGAGAAAAGGATCTGGCCTCGGAGGATCATGAAGTAGATATAGGTTGAAAGAGTCTGAAAACACTGGTGGGTGTAGTTTATAGGCTCCCTTTAAATTTTTTTTTCAAAATTAATTGATGTGATGTGGGTATCGCTGGTTAGGCCAGCATTTACTGCCCATCCCTAATTGCCCTTCAGAGGGTGGTGGTGGGTTGCCTTCTTTAACCACTGCAGTCCTTTACGTGTAGGACCCCAGTGTGCAGTAAGGGAGGGAGTTTCAGGATGTTGTCCCAGCGACAGTGAAGGAACGACGATATATTTCCAAGTCAGGGTGGTGAATGACTTGGAGTGGAACATCCAGGTGGTGGAGTTCCCAGGTATTTGCTGCTCTTGTTCTTCAAGATGGCAATGGTCATGGGTTTGGAGGGTACCGTCTAAGGCACCTTGGTGAGCTACTGCAGTGCATCTTGAAGATTGTACACACGGCTGCCACTGTTCGTCGGTGGTGGAGGGTTTAAATGTTGTGGAAGGAGGAGCAATCAAGCGGGCTACTTTGTCCTGGATGGTGTCGAGCTCCTTGAGTGTTGTTGGAGCTGCAGTCAACCAGGCAACTGGAGAGTACTCCATTACACTCCTGACTTGTGCCTTGGAGATGGCGGACAGCGTTTGGGGGGTTAGGAGGTGAGTTACTTGCCCTAGGATTCCTAGCCTTTGACTTGCCCTGGTAGCTACAGTATTAATATGGCTAGTCCAGTTCAGTTTCTGGTCAATGGTTTCTGGTCAATGGTAACACCCAGATGTTGATTATGGGGGATTCTGCGACGGTAATGCAATTGAATATCATGGGGCGGTGGTTAGATCCTTTCTTTTAGGAGATGGTCATTGCCTGCCACCTGTGTGGCCCAAATGTAACTTGTCACTTTGTCAGCCCAAGCCTGAATATTTTCCAGGTCTTGCTGCATTTGGACATGGACTGCTTCATTATCTGAGGAGTCGCGAATGGTGCTGAACACCTGCAAACATCCCCACTTCTGATCTTATGATGGAAGGGAGGTCATTGATGAAGCAGCTGAAGATAGTTGGGCCTAGGACACTACCCTGAGGAACTCCTGAAGTAATGTCCTGGAGCTGAGATGATTGACCTCCAACCACCACAACCATCCTCCTTTGTGCCAGGTATGACTCCAACCAATGGAGAGTTTCCCCCTGTTTGCCAATGGAGAGTCGTCCCCCCCCCCCCCCCCCCCCCGATTCCCAATGACTCCAGTTTAACTAGGGCTCCTTGATGCCACGGTCAAATGTCAAGAGCAGCCACTCTCACCTCACTGTTGGCATTCAGCTCTTTTGTCCATGTTTGAAACAAGGCTGCAATGAGGTCAGGAGCTGAGTGACCCTGGCGGAACTCAAACTGACAGGAGTTTATTGCTGGGAAGTGCCGCTTGATAGCACTGTTGATGACTCCTTCCTTCACTTGGCTGATGATGGAGAGTAGACTAATAGGGCAGTTATTGGCTGAGTTGGCTTTGTCCTGTTTCTTGTGTGCAGGGCACACCTGGATAATTTTACACATTGCTGTATGGATGCGAATGTTGTACTGGAACAGCTTGGATTGGGGGGTGGCAAGTTCTGGCGCACAGGTCTTCAGTACTATTGCTGGGCCCATAGCCTTTGCAATATCCAGTGCCTTCAGCCATTTCTTGGTATCATGTGAGGTGAATCAAATTGGCTCATGACTGGGATCTGTGATGATGTGAACCTCTGGAGGATACGGAGATGGATCATCCACTTGGCACTTCTGGCTGAAGATTAGTGCAAATGCTTCAGCCTTGTCTTTTACACAGATGTGCTGGGCTCTTCCATCATTGAGGATGGGGATATTTGTGGAGCCTCCAGTGAGTTTAATTGTCCACCGTCAATCACTTGTAGCGTATGTTGTTTGGCATGCAAAGAAGTCCTGTGATGTGGCTTCACAACGTGGCATCTCATTTTTTGGTATGTCTGGTGCTGCTCCTACCATGCCCTCCTGCACTCTTCATTTGACCAGGATTGATCCCCTAGCTTGATGGTAATGATAGAGTGGGGGGATATGCTGGCCATGAGGTTACAGATTGTAGTTGAGTACAATTCTACTGATGGCTCCCAGCACCTCATAGATGCCCAGACTTGAGTTGCTAGATCTGTTCTGAATCCATCCTATTTAGCATGATGGTAGTGCCACACAACAAGTTGGGCGGTATCCTCAATATGAAGACAGGGCTTAATCTCCACAAGGACGGTGCGGTGCTCACCCCTACCGATGCTGTCATGGACTGATGCATCTGAGGATGAGATCTAGTATGTTTTTCCCCCTTGTTGGTTGTGACGGCTGGAAGATTTTAGGACCATTGGATTCTAAGTATCGGGCAATTTAAGGATTAGAAACCTGGGGTTAAAGTGTATTTGACTCATTTGAGTGTAGTGGTCATGTTTTTTAAAAACATAATTTTGTTTTTCAGGGCCTGGGTAATTTGAGGAACCCGTAGGTGAAATTGACCAGAGAATGTGTTTGTCAGTCTGGGCTAATGCACTGTGGTTTGACTGGGGGCAGTCCTTGCGGTGTTAATGTGCTTTCAGTCCCGGGAAAGTTCATTTGTTTTTCAGCTTGGGGCGATGATGTCATTGCTGGGTGGAGCCAAGATATTCAGAGAGGTTTTTTGAGAAAGCTTTTGAAGAGGTCTGATCTACTGCGGAGTTCACAAGTAAAGGCAGTTTTCTTTCCCAGTAGGATAGATTAAAAAAGAGAATAATATTTTAAAGTAGAGCATTCTTGTCAGAATTCAAGAAAGAGGCTGAAACAACCCAGTTGAAGCAGCTAATTGAAAATATTCAGTCAGAGTTTGCAGGGGCTCTAACCCGGGCCCAAATCTGTTCTGGAAAGCAACTATTACTCTATTCCCTGATGATTGTTGAGCTGAATTGAGAATTGTATTTTCCTTTTCTTGTTGTTTAATGGGGAATTAGCAGTATTAAGGGGTAAAACTGTTCTTTTTGGGTGTGAAATTAAAGAGTTTAATATTGTATTCATAATAAAGATTTGTTTTAAAATACCAAAGCCCTATTTTTTCATGCAATAATTCCTGGAGTGAATAATTCTTTCCTTACAGTGTTACAAAATAAACTAAAATATTGGGGTTTCGATCCAGTATTCTAGCCACTGTTGGGGTCTGGTCTCGGATCGTAATGTGGTTCGCTCACCACCTGTCACGGACCCTTCGGGCTCGGTCAGTAGTGATGCTACCGAGCCATTCTTGGTGATGGACATTGAAGTCCCCTGCCCAGAGTACATTCTGTGCCCTTGTTATCCTCCATGCTTCCTCCAAGTGGTGATCAACATGGAGAGTAATGATTCATCAGCTAAGGGTGGACGGTATGCGGTAATCAGTGGGATGTTTCCATGCCCATATTTGACCTTAATCCATGAGGCTTCATCGGATGAATACGTGGCTGAAGAGGGTTTCAGAATACTGGGGCATTGGGACCGGTTCTAGGGGAGGTGGGACTAGTACAAACTGGACGGGTTACACTTGGGCAGGACCAGGACTGATGTCCCCGGGGAGCATTTGCTAGAGTGGTTGGGGAGGGTTTAAACTAAAATGCAGGGGGGTGGAAGCCTATGCAAGGAATTAGAGGAGGAGGAAATGAGGACAAAAGACAGAAAGGGGAATAAGAAAGGTAATAGGCAGCGAAACCAAGGGCCAGATTCAAACAGGGCCACAGTGAAAAATATTGGGAGCGAGACAAGTAATGTTGAAAAGACAAGCTTAAAGGCTTTGTGCTTTAACCCTCGTAACATTCGCAATAAAGCGGATGAATTAATCATGCAAATAGTGTAAATGGGAATGATATAGTCGGGATTACTGGCGCAGCATGGCGGCGTAGTGGTTAGCACTGCCGCCTCACGGCACCGAGGTCCCAGGTTCGATCCCGGCTGTGGGTCACTGTCCGTGTGGAGTTTGCACATTCTCGCCGTGTTTGCGTGGGTTTCACCCCCACAACCCAAAGATGAGCAGGTAGGTAAATTGGGTACTCTAAATTTATTATTAATTCCCCCCCAGCCAAACTCCAACTAAGCAAAGAGCCCAACCATATTTCAACGGTTAATTAACAAAGTCGTTTCAGGATTACCCAATTGTGTGGTATACATCGACGATCTGGTAATTTTCAGCCAGACATGGAAAGAACATTTAAAACATCTGATGGAGTTATTCGATCGACTTCAGGAGGTGCGTTTGGTGGTAAACCTAGCCAAAAGTGAATTTGGAAAAGTCCAAGTCACTTTCCTTGAGTTTCCAATACCCTCATTAGGGGAAATAATGCGATTTCTTGGCATGAGTGGATTTGATCGAACATTTGTGAAAAATGTTTGTAGCATGGTTGCTCCACTGATAGACTTGCTGATAGACGTCATAAATTTCAGTGGGCAGCAGACTTTCAAGAGGCATTTGACTGCCTGAAAGCTGTGATAACCAATGCTCCTGTGTTGGAGAATTACAAGGGACTCTGTGATCAGATTGAACTAAAGTATCTGACTTTAACGAGAAATGCCGAGGCGTAGAGAAGTGTATGGATCGTGCAGAGACCTCCTTGTTCAGAGACTGTCAATCAAGAGGGATTCCAGTTGGAAGAAGAAGAACAAAAAAAAAATGGACTATATTATTATACCTGTTTGCATATTTTTGTTTACAAAAACAACACGTATATTTACTGTGGTCATTTCTTAAAGGATAGTAAAAAGGTGAACAATGAAACCATCTTCAAGTTGATGGTTTATTTATTTTTTCTGGGGGGAGGTGTCATGTGAGAGCACCTTTAAGAAATGGGTGTTTAAGAAATGTACCTTTAAGAAATGGGTGTTTATCAGTGATGTCAGAGTGTGGGTGGAGATGGGCTGTCTGTCAGCTTTTTACTTTCTTTTAGGCTGTTTGCTGCAGGGTCTGTTTTTAGTTTCGTTTTCAGAGCTGGATAGCTGCAGTCACAGCCAGAAGGGGTATTAGTCTCTCTGTAATCTAAAAACTGTAAATCGATATGGTGATTTAAAACTAATAACAGCTTTCCGTAGTGACTTTAACCTGATGTGCTTCTGTTAAAGGTTATGTTTTTAAGTCTTATGGATGTTAAAAGGAAAGCTTAAAGGATTATTTAGTGTTGTAGTCTTTGGGGGTTGTATTTGAATTAATGGTTGCTAAGATGTTCACTATGTTTTAAAAAGGTTAACTTGAGTTCATAGAATAAACATTATTTTGCTTTAAAAAATACTTTTCCATTTCTGCTGTACCACACCTATAGAATGGGCTGTATGCTCCCCATACCACAATCTATTAAAAGTTGTGGGTCAGGTGAATTCCATGATACACTTTGGGGTTCTCTAAACCCTGGCCCATAACACTACACAAGATCACAGGCTACAAAACAAGGCCAAGCGGAATATCTGGTGCCGGAGCATCCCTACCCGATGATCTGAACAAGTTCTATGCCTGCTTCGAGCAGTCAGCCAATGCATCAGTGCCAGCCGCCCCAACAGCCCAGGACACACCCATACCCACTTTTACAGCCTCAGAAGTAAGAGTTGCCTTCTTGAAAGTGAATCTGCGGAAAGCGATGGGCCCCGACGGAGTCCCTGGGCCAGACAAGCTGGCGAGTGTATTCGCAGATATCTTCAACACCTCACTCCTCCACTCTTGAGGTCCCCACCTCCTTAAAGAAGACCACCAAAATACCAGTACCAAAGAAGAACAAGGTAGCGTGCCTCAACGACAACTGACCGGTGGCCCTGATGAAATGCTTCGAGCGGCTCGTCATGAGATGGATGACTGCCAACCTCCCAGGCGGTCTCGATCCACTGCAGGTTGCCTATCACCGCAACCGGAACCACAGCAGATGCTACCTCCCTGGCTCTACAATCAACACTCGAACACCTCGACAATAAGGACACCCATGTAAAACTGCTGTTCATTGACTACAGCTCCGCCTTCAACACCATTATCCTGACAAGACTAATAACCAAACTCTGCAATCTTGGAAATGACCCCTCCCTATGCAGCTGGATCCTTGACTTCCTCACCAATAGACCGCAACCTGTCAGGATAGGCAACAGCACTTCCTCCACATTAGTCCTCAACACCGGGGCCCCGCAAGAATGTGTGCTCAGTCCTCTACTGTATTCCATATACACACATGACCGTGTGGCAAGATTTAACTCCAACTCAATCTGTACATTTGTGGATGATACGACTGTAATGAGCTGTATCTTAAATAACGACGAATCAGACTACAGGAGGGAGATAAATCACTTGGTTTCATGGTGTACCGAAAACAACCTCTCTCTAAATGTCTGAAAGACCAAGGAACTGATCATCGACTTCAGGAAGTGTAGCATGACACACACTCCTGTCTGCATCAATGGCTCCGAAGTAGAGATGGTCGATAGCTTTAAGTTCCTGGGGTCACTATCACCAACAGTCTGTCCTGGTCCACTCACATTGATGCAGCAATCAAGAAAGCCCAACACCGTCTCTACTTCCTACGGAAGCAAAATAAATTTGGCATGTCTGCATTGACTCTCTCAAACTTCTTTAGATGTGCGATAGAGAGCATCCTATCCGGCTGCAACAGCCTGGTATGGCAACTGCTCGAGTATGGCAACTGCTCGGTCCAAGATCGCAAGAAACTACAGAGTGTGGTGAGCTCAGCTCAGCGCATCACACAAGCTTGCCACCCCCACATTGATTCTGTATACAACTCCTGCTGCCTCAGGAAGTAGGGCAGCATTATCAAAGACCCCTCCCACCCAGGCATTGTCTTCTTCCAGACCCTTCCATCTGGCAGAAAGTAAAGTCTGAAGACCCGCACATCCAGACATAGGACCAGCTTCTTCCCCACAGCTACAAGACTCCTCAATGACTCCCCCTCAAACTGATCTGTTCCCTGTTAGAACACTATTCATGATGTCCTATGCTGCTCTTGCTCATGTATTTGCTTTGTTTGGCCCCATGTTCCTCATCGTAGCCAATCACTGTTTGTCGGTGTACCATTTGTCAATGTTCTCTGTTGATTATTCTCTTTGTTTATTATGTATGTACTGTGTATGTTCCCTCGGCCGCAGAAAAATACTTTTCACTGTACTTCGGTACATGTGACAATAAATCAAATCAGAGTGAAGTGGTTGATTTTGAAACTAGCATCCTGAATCTTAATAAAGGAAACTACATGGTATGAGGCCCAAGTTGACGATTGGGAAATGTTACATCAAGAAATGACAGTGGATAGGCAATGGCAAATATTAAAGGGGCACATGGGTGAACTGCAACAATTGTTTATTCCTCTCTGGCACAAAAGTAAAATGGGAAAGGTGGCCAATCCATGGCTTGCAAGGGAAATTAGAGATGGTATTCGATCCGAGGAAGAAGCATACAAATTGGCCAAGAAAAACAGGTCTGAGGATTGGGAGCACTTTGGAATTCAGCAAAGAAGGACCAAGGGATTGATTAAGGAGGAGTATGGTAAGCTGCAGGGAACATTAAACTGACTGTAAATGTTTTGAAGAGAAAAAGAGTGTGAAGACAAACTTAGGTCCCTTTATAGTCAGAAACAGGAGAATGTACAATCGGTGACAAAAGAAACCGCTGAGCAATTAAACACATACATTTTGGTTCTGTTTTCAGAAATGAGGACCCAAATCGGATACCGGAAATGTTGGGGAACGCAGGGTTTAGTAAGAGGGAGGAACTGAAGGAGATAAATATTAGTAGAGAAATGGTGTTGGTGAAATTGATGGGATTGAAAGCTGATAAATCCCCAGGGTCTGATAATCTATATCGCAGAATTCTTAAAGAAGTGATTCCAGAAATATTGGATGCATTGGTGGTCATCTTCCATGATTCTATAGTCAGGAACAGTTCCTGCAGATTGGAGGGTAGCTAATGTAACTCCACTATTTAAAGAGGGAGGTAGAGCGAAAACAGTAGAGCAGTATGCCTGACGTCAGTAGTGGGGAAAGTACTTTTTAAAAAATGTTTGCCGATAAATTTAGAGTACCAAATTCATTCTTTCTTCAATTAAGGTGCAATTTAGTGTGGCCAATCCATCAACCTGCACATCTTTGGGTGGTGGGGGTGAGACCCATGCAGACACTGGGAGAATACGCAAACTGCACACGGACAGTGACTCGGGGCCGGGATCGAACCCAGGTCCTCGGCGCCATGAGGCAGCAGTCCTAAACAGTGCTAACCACTGTGCCACCATGCTGCCTGGAGTGGGGAAAATTCTAGAATCCATTATCAAAGATTTTATAGCAGAGCAGTCAGAAAAGAGTGGCAGGATCAGACAGAGTCAACATGGATTTATGAAGGGGAAATCATGCTTGACAAACCTACTGGGATTCTTTGAGGATGTAACTAGTAGAGTTGACGAGTGGAGGCAGTGGATGTGGTATATTTGGACCGAAGGCTTTTGACAAAGTCCCGCATAAGAGTTTAATGTGTAAAATTAAAGCGCATGGGATTAGGGGTAGTGTATTGAGATGGATGGAAAGAATAGGAATTAATGGGTCTTTTTTAAATTGGCAGGCAGTGACTAATGGGGTACTGCAGGGATCGGTGATGGGACCCCAGCTATTCACAATATATATTAATGATTTAGATGAGGGAACAAAATGTAATGTCTCCAAATTTGTAGATGCCACCAAGTTGTGTGGGAAGATGAGCTGTGAGGAGGATGCAGAGATCCTTCAGTGTGATTTGGACTCCCAGGGAAACTTCCTCCTGACTATATAACACTGTCACCATCACCTCTGCTGGGTCTGATTTGCCAGTGGGACAGGACATACCCAAAGATGCTAAAGGTGATGTTGGGATGTTATCTGTAAGGTATGATTCTGAGGTATGTCATGCTGGTTTGACTAGTCTGTGAGACGGTTCTCCCAATTTTGGCACAAGCCCCAGATGTTAGCCAGGAAGACCTTGCAGGATCGACTGGGTTTCCCGCCATTGTTGTTTCCGGTGCATGGGTCCATGCTGGGTAGTTTGTGCAGTTTGTTTCCTTTTTATTGACTTTGTAGTTGTTTAATTTAACTGAGTGACTTGCAAGACCATTTCAGAGGGCATTTCAGAGTCAACCACTGCTGTGGATCTGGAGTCACTTGTAGGCCAGACCAGGTAAGGATGGCAGATTTCCTTCCCTAATGGGCATTAGTGCACCAACTGTGTTTTTTACTTCAATCGACAATGGTTGCATAGTCATAATTAAACTTTTAATTCCAGATATTTAATGGATTCAGTTTCCACCACCTGTCGTGGCAGGATTTGAACTCGGGTCCCCAAAGTTACCCTGGGTCTCTGGATCACCAGTCCAGTGACAATACCACTATATCGCTGTCTCCCTGTGCAAGCGTGATGCTGAAGTCGAGCGGCATCAAAGTCATCCTGCCCAACAATGGCTACTCTGATTAGATCATTGCTCATTGTATGTCACGCAAACCCATGAATGGGCCTAATGGCTGCCACGTTTGGACCTGAAAAGTGCCCTGTTTAGCTCAGGTTAAGGGTAAGGTGTCTCAACTGGTGAAGCTGGCTGCATCATGCTGCTACTGTGCAGTATTCTCCACAGGATGATGCCATCAAGCCAAAAAGACGTCCTGCCAATGTGTAATGTGGTCTATGAATCTCAGTGCCAGTGTGATGCCAGGAACATAGGCCATACGTACCAGCGACTGGCAGATTATATCAATTAGCATGTCCCTTTGGCTGTTTGCAGTAGGCAAAGTACTGACCATACCCAAGCACCTGTGCTTGCAAAACTCAAAACATAGTGCCCAACATTCGATTGTCCTTGGTTGGCCAACACTTGCAAAATAATCCAGATTGTGCTAAAAATTACACTGACAACTAATTTAAGATTCAGTTGGACGGGCAGCGTGGCTCACTTACGCGTGCTAGAAGCTACATTATATTCATACAGGGAGCCCTGTACTTTGGAGATAGAAGAGCATATTCACTCATTGTGCCTTTTTGAACTAACCAAAAGAGTGGGGGACAGTCATTCCTTGGTTCCTTCTCCAGGGCAATGCCTTGACCAATCCAAGTCAACCTGCCTGGTCTAAATTAACCCAAAGCTTGGCAGTTAACTGTCCCCTTGTGCATTCTACATGGCAGCATCTCTTCCAATCAGCATGCACTTGCCAACCAGTTGTCAGCTCTCTCTCCATGTAGTATAAATTGTTGATCCCTTTACAGATTGAATCTTTGTGAATCAGTCCTGATCAGTGCCAGACGAAAAGCTTCATAAATAAGCATGCCTGTCTTTTACAGCAAGTTTGGTACTACCAAACAACTGAAGTATAAATTTGTACAAAACATTGCTTATGGCACAATTAGAATGCCAAGCATGTTTGGGCATTCTATGATGAAAAGAACATTACATTTAAAAGAGTATGCAATTCAGATTCACCAACATAGCTATGAATGGAATCCTATATTTATAAGGAGATACTTAAACTACTCTGTCTATTTCCTTGAGAGATGAGAAGGGTTTTTGAGGTTTAGAATTATGAAGGGTTGTTTCCGATTGAACGGGAAAAAATTATTTCCTCTGGCTGTGGAGTCAGTGACAAGTGGTCATCAATTTAAGATTGTCATCAAGTGTCCGGTGAGGAAAAATTTATTTTTGCGAAGGCTTGTTGCAGCATTGGATGCTTTGACATGTGGAATAGTTGAGTGGAGGCAATTGTATGTTTTAAGGGCAAATATATTCAACATTTGAACATGATGATACACGGCTAGGAAGAATTGATAGGATAATGGGTTTAGTTTTTGATTTTTCTTGCAAAGCGACAACACAGAAGATGAGCCAATTGACAATGGTTCTACCAATGCACTGAGGCATCAGAATGTTCAAATTGTTGTATTATTTGAAGGTAATGCAAACTAAACTGAAGGCCAGTGTAGAGGTTGAACACAGATTTTTAATGGAGGCTTTCCCTCAGTGCTGTTACTAAGATGGCTGGTGTATTATGTGGCATTGCATCACTTCCTGTGATGACGTAACTATGTTCATTTAAAGATATTAGCAAACTCACTGCTGGCCAATTTCTTTTTGACTTTGGATCAGGAATAACTACATTTGAATGAAAGTTAGAGAAATATTAGGAACATATGTATCTTTTGATTTCAGATTAATTTATTTTGGGTTATTTCCCCTCTAATTGCCATTTTTTTCTCCCCTAGTGTTTTCTTTGGGCCAAGCACCTCCCACTAGGCTTCTACTAATACTATATCCAAATCAACTGGCAGTAAGTACTTAGCATGAGGCAGAAGTGAGAAATTATTTAACAATACTTTATTTTCCACTCAGTAGAAGGAACTTTCAAAACTGTGAAACTGGGCATCATAAATATTCACTTGAGGGTATGTGAAGGAATTTAGAAAAGGAACTGATCAAATCTAGTAATCGAAAATAAAAGCACGTGTTGGATTATGCACATATTTTCCAATCTGTGCTCACATTGCTGCTGTTTGTATAGCATTGAGTCTTAATTCCCCTGCCTGAATTGTGTTTCAGCTTCGACAGAGTACTTCTGCAAAGTGTCAGTTTGTAAAATTGTGCTTTTTAAAGCACGTTTTGGACTTGTCCATGATGCAGAACAGTGCAGATACCAATTAAAATCTGACTTCAAGTGAAGTCTTGTTAAGGCTTGCTCCCTTTCAGATTATAAATAGGTTTTTAAAAAAATTGTGTTAAGAATGAGACTAGATATGTGGCTCCCATCTGCTGTCTACTCTAACCTTTTATAGTCAAAGGAAGCTTTGGTCATGGCTGGGTTGCATATAGGTCAGTCTGTGTGACTGGCTGTTAAGAGTGTTCTGCCAACACTGTGTTCTAACAAAATTTAAGATAAGATAAAGGAACTCTGCGTGGATGTGAAGCAATTCCGTGCATTAAACTGAGATGCTGCAAAACATTGGACCTGATTGACTAAATGCGGTCTACATCTAAGTCTCGATCAAGATCTTGATTTTCTAACCAAATTACTATTTAACTCTGATCTCAAGTGCTCTAAAAGACTATAGTTCTACTTCAAGTTTTTGGTTTGTTTATTGCATATATTCAAAACGTTTAGGGAAAGAAATCAGGCCTTTTTCATAATTCCCTCCCATCTAGCTGTTTTTTCTCCTATTCCACAATTTAAATGATTTTTTAAAGTATTCTAGTTGTAATAACCATCAAGAAGGCTTTATTTTGTTAGAATGTAAAGCTGAACTGTAGTAGTCGCTAGTTTGGGGGTATTTGATTCAATCAGATTTTAAAATCATTGAGCAACCCCCACCCATGGCTATTTTGATGATTCTCAAGTGTAAAGACTATCCCTCCAATAGCTGCAATCATTGTAACAAATTAAGCTGTAAAAGAAAAATAAAATAGTGCATTAGAGTGAAAGTGCCTGTTTTTAATTTGTGGGTTGTAAAAATCACGATGCTGAATTATTTTGTTCCACTTTTCTCTTTTTTTTATTCCTAGTATTTTATGGTAGTTATAGTTGCAAAACCTGTGCCACATGAGAGTGCTCAAAACTGCACTATTTACAAATTGATTGAAATTATTAGCTTTGGAAAGCATTGTTAAGGTTATCTGCAGTCTCAAGTTTTCAAAGCTGTGACCACAGTTAGGGCCAGTTCTAAGGTTCCACATTGCAAGGGGGAGCTGATTTGACCAAGAGGCATTCCTTTGGACGATTTTAAAAAGACATGCTCAACTTCCTAATGCTTGAAAGCAGATGGAGAATATCCTCTCTCTCGAGAATCTTTGCTTGCTGAATAATATCAGTTATATCTCAGGTGTAGATTTACTCTATACAAGTGTTTTTCAAACTTTTTTTTTCCAGGATCCACTTTTACCGCCGGCCATCATGACCCATCATTATTCCTTACCTTTACCCTGACACGTGTTCCTCACAATCTCACTTGCTTTGTCGTTCAATATTGCATATCTGCTAAGGACTGCAGCTGACGATTTTAAGTTCTCACTGCATCCTTTGAATAAAATCGAGGCTTGTCCTCGAACTTGCCATGCTTAGTCTTCAAATGCCTTTGAATTTTTGAGGGTTTTAAACTTTCATTTGCTAGTACTTCCCTGCATATAATGCACATGATTTGAATTGGCAAAATTAACAATGCCACACCTCAAGAAATCATTTATGTATATATTGCTTTGTTCCGATTTCAGTTCCTTTTTTAAAAAAAATATTTTTACTAAGGTTTTGCAGAATAAAACAGTAGTAACAATAATAACAAAACAAACTAGAGTTAACATTAACATAGTGCAAAAAGAGAATATACGATAACAATTAAATAGACATTATCCCACGTGACTCAGTCTTCCCACACCATCCCAATGAAGCATTCCACCCCCCCCAAACCTACGGATTGCTGCTGCTGACATTTTAATTTTCCCCGAGAAAGTCGACGAACGGCTGCCACCTCCGAGAAAACCCTAGCGTAGACCCTCTTAAGGCAAACTTTATTTTCTCGAGGCTGAGAAACCCAGCCATGTCATTAACCCAAGACTCTACACTCGGGGACTTCGAGTCCCTCCACATTAATAAAATCCGTCTCCGGGATACTAGGGAGGCAAAGGCCAAGACGTCGGCCTCTTTCGCCCCCTGAACTCCCGGGTTGTCTGACACTCCAAGATCGCTATCCCTGGACTCAGCACCACCCGTGTGTTAAGGACTTGGACAGTGCCCTTGAGAACCCTTGCCAGAATTCTCTAAGCTCCGGTCATGCCCAAAACATGTGGACATGGTTTGCAGGGCTGCCCTTGCACCTCATACAACTGTCTTCTGCCCCAAAAAACTTGCTCATTCTCGCTGCCGTCATGTGTGCCCGGTGGACCACCTTAAATTGAATTAGACTGAGCCTGGCGGCACATGATGAGGAGGAATTAACCCTGCCCAGGACCTCTGCCCACAGACCCGCTTCCAACTCCTCACCTAGCTCCTCCTTCTACTTTCCCTCGAGCTCCTCCACAAGGGTTTCCTCCGCCTCCTGTAGTTCCTGGTAGATATTCAACACCTTCCCCTCCCCCACGCAGGTGCCGGAGACCATCCTGTCCTGTATCCTCAGTGGCGGCAGCGTCGGAAAGGCCACTACCTGTTTTTCAGGAAGGCTCGTACTTGCAGATATTTAAAGGCGTTTCCTGGCAGCAGATTAAATTTGTCCTCTAGCGCCTTCAAACTGGGAAAGCTTCCATCTATGAACAGACCTCCCATCCTTCTGATGCCTGCCCTCTGCCAGCTCTGGAACCCACCATCCATCCTACCTGGGACAAACCTGTGGTTGTTACATATCTGGGTCCAGACCGACGCTCCCTCCACCTTCTTGTACCTCCTCCACTGTCCCCAGATCCGCAGTGTCGCCACCACCACCGGACTTGTGGAGTAACGGTCGGCAAGAACGGCAAAGGAGTCGTTATCGAAGCAGCTCCCAGACTAGTACCTTTGCATGATGCCGCCTCCAGCTGCCCCCCCCCCCGCCCACTTCCTAATCATAGCTGTATTGGCCGCCCAGTAGTAGTTGCGTAAGTTCGGAGGCGCCAAACCCGACTCTCCGCGACTGTGCTCCAACAGCGATCTCCTTACTCGCGGGGTCTTATTCGCCCACATAAAGCACAAAATTATCCTACTCACCCGCTTAAAAAAGGCCTTGGGGATGAAGATGGGGAGGCACTGAAAGACAAACAAAAATCTGGGGAGGACAGTCATTTTCACGGTCTGCACCCTCCCTGCCAGTGACAGCGTGAGAATGTACCACCTTTTAAAGTCCCCTTCCATTTGCTCCACCAACCGGGTCAGGTTGAGCCTGTGCAGGGCACCCCATTACCTGGCCACCTGTATACCCAGGTAATGAAAATCTTTCTCTACCATCCTGAGCGGCAGCTCTTTCACTCTCTCCTCTTGCCCCTTGGCCTGGATCACAAACAACTCACTCTTTCCCATGCTCAGTTTGTACCCTGAAAAAGTACCCAAATCCCTCAGGATCCGCAGAACCTCCCCCATCCCCTCCACTGGGTCCGAAATGTACAGGAGCAAATCATCTGCATATAGCGAGACCTGATGCCCCCCCCCCCACCCACCCCCGCGAACCAGTTCCTCGAGGCTCTCAGCGCCATAGCTAGCGGTTCTATAGCTTGGGCAAATAGTAACAGAGAGAGGGGACACCCCTGCCTCGTTTCCCGGTGAAGCTCGAAGTACCCCGACCTCAGCCAGTTTGTACATACATTTGCTACAGGCGCCTGGTACAGCAATTTCACCCAGCCAATAAAGCCCTCACCAAACCCGAACCTCCCCAGTGTTTCCCACAGGTACTCCCACTCCAACCGGTCAAAGGCTTTCTCTGCGTCCATCGCTGTTACCGCCTCCCCTCCCTCTGAGGGCATCAAAAGTCTCCGGACATTGGTATTGAGTTGTCTGCCGTTAACAAACCCAGTCTGATCTTCCTCTATCACCCCTGGGCCGCAATCCTCAATTCTTGTGGCCAGAATCTTAGCTAGCAATTTGGCATCCACGTTTAAAGCAAAATCGGCCTGTATGACCCGCAATGTTCCGGGTCCTTCCCTCTTTTAAGAATGCATGAGATCAAGGCCTGTGACATTGTTGGGCAGACGGTTCCTTTCTCTCTAGCCTCATTGAAGGTCCTCATCAGCAGTGGGCTCAATATTTCCAAAACTTTCTTGTAGAATTCTACCTGGTAACCGTCTGGCCCTGGGGATTTACCCGATTGCATGCCCTCTATACCCTTGACAATCTCCTCCAATTCAATCGGGGCCCCCAGTCCCTTCTCCAGGTCCTCTTCCACCTTTGGAAACCTCAACTGGTCCAAAAATTGCCTCATCCCTTCCGCTCCCGTCAGGGGCTCCGACTCGTATAGTTTACTATAGAACTCCTTAAAGACTCCGTTCACCACCGCGGATCCAAGACCATGTTACCCTCCTTATTCTTTACTCCCCCGATTTCCCTGGCCGCTTCCCTCTTTCGCAGTTGGTGTGCCAGCATTCTACTCGCTTTCTCCCCGTACTCATAGACTGCCTCCCTTGCCTTCCTCAGCTGTGCTACCGCTTTCCCTGTGGTCAGCAGTTCAAACTCCGCCTGCAGACTCTGCCGCTCCCTCAGTAGCCCCGCCTCAGGGGCCTCCGCGTATCTCCTGTACACTCGGAGTATCTTCTCCACCAGTCTCTCCCTCTCCGCTCTTTCTCTCTTTTCCCAATGGGATCGAATTAAGATGAGCTCCCCTCTGACAACTGCCTTCAGAGCCTCCCAGACCGTTGCCGCTGCTACCTCACCCGTATCGTTTGTTTCCAGGTAATCCTGGATGTTCCTGCTAATCCGCCCGCAAACCTCTTCGTCCGCCAGCAGCCCCACATCCAGTCTCCAGAGTGGGCGCTGCCCTCTCTCCTCACTAAGCCGCAGGTCCACCCAGTGCGGGGCATGGTCCGAGACTGTGATTGCTGAGTATTCTGTCCCCGCCACCTTTGGGATTAACGCCCTGCTCAAGACAAAGAAGTCTATGCGGGAATAAACCCTAATGAACGTGGGAGAAAAAAAGAGAACTCCTTCGCTCTCGGCAGCGCGAACCTCCAGGGATCCAACCTCCTCATCTGCTCCATAAAAACCTTCAGTTCCTTAGCCACTGCCGGTCGCTCCCCTGTCCTGGACTTCGACCGGTCCAGCTCGGGGTCAATGACTAAAGTCTCCCCCCATGATCAGGTTGTGTGATCTTAAATCCGGGATTTTGCGTAGCATGCGTCTCATAAATTCCACATCGTCCCAATTCGGAGCATAGACGTTCACAAACACCACCCGGACCCCCTCCCACTTTCTACTCCCCATTATATACTTGACCCCCTTATCTGCCACAATTCTCCCAGCCTCAAATGCCACACCCTCCCTTACTGATCAGAATTGCTACCCCCCTAGTCTTCGAATCCAGCCCTGAATGGAACACCTGGCCTACCCATCCCTTTCTCAATCTCGTGTGATCTGTGAGCTT
This sequence comes from Scyliorhinus torazame, assembly GCF_047496885.1. Classification (NCBI taxonomy): domain Eukaryota; kingdom Metazoa; phylum Chordata; class Chondrichthyes; order Carcharhiniformes; family Scyliorhinidae; genus Scyliorhinus; species Scyliorhinus torazame. The sequence goes on along the minus strand of NC_092725.1, from coordinate 81,480,621 downwards.
TAAATGTGTCTCCTGAAGCATTGCTACGTCTGCCTTTAACCCCTTTAGATGCACGAACACGCGCGCTCATTTGACTGGCTCATTCAAACCCCTCACATTCCACATGATCAGCCTGGACGGGGGGGCTAACCCCCCCCCCCCCCCCCCCCCCCCCCTTCGCCGACTAGACATCACCCTTTTTTGACCGACCTCGAACTATGAAGACTGAGGAAGTTTTCCCTGGTGCTCTTGTCAGAGTTTATCCCTCCTTCGCTTCCTGAAGCGCCCCCACAGGGAGCCGCCGCCCCCGACCCTCAATTGGTACCCTGAAATTGATACCTCCTCTGTCAGCAAAGCAGCATCCGCCCCCCCCCCCCCCCAAACAGCCCCATGACCCAAAACCCCCCGCCAAACACCAGCTGAGCACTTGCTCACCCCCCACTACGCTCCCGAGAGTCAGCTGACCCATGCTAACCCCGGCAGCTCCGCCCCTGGCGCCGATCAAACTGTCGCCTCATTGTCCGGACCCCCCTCCCCACATGAATAAACCAATTAAACTACCTCTCCAGCCCCAGTGAGTAAATAGTAATACGAAATGAAAAATAAACAGAAGACATTGCCCCGTGAGGAGACACTTGTTGAACCAAGGCTACAACCTCCCGAAAAATCGCACTAAGTTCAGGCCCCCCTCCATATCTCAAGTTTGCCGAAAACACTGCACCCTCCAGCCACCACCAGAGCCCTTACACACACCCAACATTGTATACAATCTTATATTAGAAACGGTACCGTGTTACCCAGCCCCACCGCTGCATTCCACCAAAGCTTAACTGTTCTTTAATTTGAGTCCAGCTTTTCTTGTTTGACGAATGACCACGTCTCGTCCGGCGTCTCAAAATAGTGATGCCGTTCCTTGTACATGACCCATAGCCTCGCTGGGTGTAGCATCCCAAATTTCACCCCCTTGCTGAAGAGGGTCGCCTTCACCCGGTTGAATCCAGCACACCTCTTGGCCAGCTCCGCACCCAGGTCCTAGTAGATGCGTATCACACTGTTCTCCCACCTGCTGCTCCATTCTTTTTTTGTCCACCGCAAGACAAGTTCCTTGTCCAAGAAGCGATGAAAGCTCACCACCATGGCCCTCGGCGGTTCATTCGCCTTGGGCTTCCTTGCGAGAGCACTGTGCGCCCCGTCCAGCTCCAGGGGTCGAGGGAATACCCCCGTCCCTATCAGCGTCTCCAGCATCTTGGACACAAATTCTCTCGCATCCGACCCCTCCACACCTTCGGGGAGGTCCACAATTCTCAGGTTCTGTCTCTTGGACCTGTTTTCTAGGTCCTTCAGTCGCTCCTGCCACTTCTTGTGGAGGCTATCCTGCACCTCCACCTTAAGGGCCAATACAACCAACTCGTCCTCATGGTCGGATAGCTTTTTCTCCATCTCCTTAATCGCTTTCCCTTGTGTCGCCTGAGTTGCGATCATTTGGTCTATTGATGCCTTCATCGGGGCCAGCATGTCCTTCTAAGATCAGCAAAGCAGCCCCTAAGGAACTCCTGTTGCTCCTGTGACCACTGCGCCTATGCACCCTGGTCTATACCGGCCGCCATGCCGTGCCTCGGTGCCCGCTCCGCATGCTTCTGTCTGTTGGGACTTAAACGCTTCACCTGGCCACTCCTGGTCCAGCTATCCAAACAACAGAGAGGAGGGAATCCTTTTGACAGTGTTCACTTCACCAATCTGCCCCAAAAAGCCTGTGAAAACTCCTGAAAAAAGGTCCGAGAGTCCATTCCAGGCGGGAGCTGCCGAATGCACAACCTACTCCTCCATGGCCGCCACCAGAAGTCAATTTCAGTTCCTTCTTAATTGTTTGTTTACCATTGGCCCTCAAGCACTGGATACAGCTCACACCAGCACTGCTTTGTCCTGCCATGGATTCTCCTGAGAAACTCTCTCCAGCAGATTTGGAGATCCTGGCCTGTTTGTGTTTCTGGCCCTCTTTTTCCTTTGTTACAAAATTATCCATTTTCAGTTCTTCACACAGTCCTGTTGCTTGCTTGCTTGAAGCAACAAAATGGAGGAATCTCTCCTCCGTTACATCGTGCCCAGAGCACGTGATGTCAGTGTACGGCTCTCTGCCGGCACTTCTGGCGAGAAGACTCGCATCAATTTTTCTTTTTAAAAAAACCTGGTTCTTGGAGCAAGCGCTGACATCAGGAGGAGGCTGTCTGGCCCGCTGGGCCCCGGACCTGCGCACTGCGAGATCCGGCTGAGGGAGCACACATGCGCGGGACGGACGGCATTCTTGCAAGCTGGTTGCGACGGTTGGTCACTTCTTATCGTGATCGGGGACGCCGTGACTGATCGCTCCACCGTGACCCTCCCGACACCTTCACCGACCCTCCCGACACCCGCCTGTGACCTACCTTGAGTTTGAAAATGACTGCTCTAGACTTTAAGTGCAACATTCAAAGTAATCCTAAGGATGAGTTTCTCCTCATTAAGCAGAGGATGTCAATATCAAAATAATTCACAGTAAACACAATGTCAAAACAACTTTCATCACTATATTTTCGCTTGCTAGTTATATCATTTCCCGTCACTTGCTCTTCCTCAACTTCAGAAGGTGTTAAAATAAGCACTGCACTTGACCATTGTTTAAGGTATAAACTGCAAAACAGAATTATCGCACAGTAAATGGTAAAATGGGTAGCAGTTGATACACTTTTGATTTACTTTAGTTGCAGACTTAGCTACGTCTCCTTGGAATGATAATCATGTGTTAAGTTAGAATTTCTACTGGATCTCGCACCGTACCCTGATTACCTCGAATAGCAGTCCCATACCAGTAACTGAAGAACAAAATTGTTCTAAGTTGACATTCCAGTTATGTGGTGCTGCACTGCCTATGATGCCATCCCTTGGATGAAATATTAAACTGAGGTAATGCCCCCCCCCCCCCCCCCCCCCCCCCTCAGGTGGGACTTAAAAGATCACATGAATTAACTTTGAAGAGTGAGGAAGTTTCCCCTGGTGCTCTTGTCAATATTTATCCCTCATTCAATATTACTTAACATTACTTGAGAGGGTGGTGATGAATTGCTACAGTTCATCTTGAGTACCTATGACAGCGCTGTACCAACAGTGCTGTTCGGAAGAGAACTCCAATATTTTGACTGAGCAACAATGAAAGGACAGCAATAAAGTTCCCGGTGGGGCTGTGTGTGGCTTTGAGGGAAGCCTGAAGTTGGTGGTGCTTCCCATATCTGCTGCCATCGTCCTTCTTGGTAGTAGAGGTTGCAGGTTGGGAAGGTGCTATTGAAGTAGCTGTGGTGAGTGTGCTGTTGTGTATCTGGTAGGTTTGATTGATATTTATTGTCCCATGTACCGAAGTACAGTGAAAAGTAATTTTCTGCGGCCACGAGAACATATATAGTACATATATAGTAGACAAAAGAATAATCAACAGATGCAGCTACTGCCAGTGCATCATTGCGTGAATTTTTAAGTTGGTGCATGGAGTGTTGATCCAGCAGGCTGCTGTACTTGGAGCTTATTGAGTGTTGGAGCTGCATTCATCCAGGCTCGTGAAGGGTATTCTATCATACCCCTGACTTGTAGATAATGAAAAGGCTTTGGGGAGTCAAGTATCTACTCGTTGCAGAATTCCCAGTCTCTGATATGCTCTTGTAGCCACTGTATTTATATGCTTCTAGTTCAGTTTCTGGTCAGTGGTAACCCCCGGATGATGGTGCAGGATTCATTGATGGTAATGCCTTTGAATGTCGAGGGGAGATGGATAGATTCCCCTTGTTGGAAATGGCCATTTCTTAGCAATAATGTGATGATTGCCACACATCAGCTCAAGCCTGAATGTTGTTCAGATCTTGCTTCATAAAAATCTGAACTGCCACTCCATCTCTGACCTTATGATGCAGGGAATGTCATTGATGAAGCAGCTGGAGATGATTAGGCTTGTTCACCACCCTGAAGAACTCCTGCAGTGATGGGCTGGGGCTGAAGCATTTGCCTTCCTTTATGCTGGCTTTTCAACCAATGGAGAAATTTCCCCCGATTCCTGTTGACTTCAGTTTTGCTTGGGTTCCTTGATGCTACACTCTGCCAAATGTCATCTCTTGAGTTGAACTATTTTTGTCCATGTTTGGACCAAGGCTATAATGAGATCAGAAGCCCGAGTAGCCCTGGCAGAATCCAAACTAAGTATCAGTGAGTAGGTTATTGCTGAGTAAGTGCCACTTGACTATTAATGACTTCTTGCATCACTTTACTGCTGGTCGAGAGTAGACTAATGGGGTGGTAATTGGTCGGATTGGACTTGTCCTGCCTTTTGTGGACAGGGCATACCTTGGGAAAGTATATACGTTTTCAATGAGATGTCAGTGTTGTAGCTGCACTGGAACTGCTTGGTTCGGAGCACAAGTTTTCAGTAGTGCTGCCAGGATGTCATTAGGGTTCATTACATTTTTGCGATTTCTAGTGTCTTTAGTTGTTTTTCTTTATATCACCTGGAGTGAATCAAATTTGCTGACTCTGCATTTCTGGCTGAAATTAGTTGCAAATGCTGCAGCCTTGTCTTTTGCACTGATGTGCTGGGCCCCATTTTGCTGAGGATGGGGATGTTTGTGAAGCCTCCTCCTGGTAGTTGTTTAATTGTCCCCCACCAGTCAGGACTGGATGTGGCAAGACTTTTATCTGGCTGTGAGATCACTTAGATCTGACTATTGTGTAGTTGTTGCATCATATTTTTCTTGATCTTTGTGTGCACATAGTACATTGCAGCAAATCACTTTGGCACATGCTCTGGCTAAGTAAGCTCTGTTTGACCAGGTGTTTCAGCTACCAGTCTTAACATAGCTTTCTCTTCCGTTTCGGTATGCCTTCTAGAAGAACAAGATGCAGATTACAGTAGTGGCTACAGTTCAAAACTTCTTGGCTGTAAAATGCTTTGGGGCAGAATCTCTGGTGTCTGCATGTCAGAGGAGGTTGCACATAAGGTAGCCCCTGCCAAAGTCCTTGACTTTTGGTTCTTTTAGCCCAGTTCTCAGGGGAAATTGGTTGACAAACCGGACCCATCTAGCAGTACTTTCTGAGAAGATGTCGAAAGCCATGAAGAAGATTTTTGGAAAGAAGGTAGCTTTTTATCGGAGATGGAAAAGGTATGGAAGCTTGTTGGGAGCAAAGGTGGCAGAGATGGCCTTGTCATGTGGGGCCACGCCTATCGCAGTAGATACTCTGACTAAAGTAATGGCAATTGAGTTTGTAATGGCTAGAAGAAAGAAGCTGCAGATGCAGTTTGATCTGTTATCTACAGACTGTGGTGCGCCAGTTGCGGTGCTCAAGGAGGGTTATGTAGGAGTATGAGGAGAAGGCCAGTCGTCTATTGGCTTGTTCGTTGAGGCAACATGTGGCCTCTCGAGAGATTATCGAGGTCAGAAAGTCAGATGGCAGGCTAGTGCCACGCTGGACAAAGTTACTGGGGTGTTTGAAGCGTTTTATAAGAACCTTTGTAGGTGGGAGCCACCAGGGCAGAGGCCAGGTACATTGGAGTTCCTGGAGGGTTTAAGAGTTTCCTGAGGTGGAGGAGGAAGAGCATGAAGGGTTAGAGAGGTCGTTGGGCAAAAAGGAGGTCTTGACTGCAATAGGGCAATGCAGACAGGTAAGGCCCCAGGGCTGGATGGGTTCCTGATGGAATTTTGTAAGATGTTTGCGGGACAGCTGGTGCCGTTATTAGTGGGATGTTTGCGGACTTGGTAATACGGGGCTTCCTGCTCGAGACGCTGATGCAAGCATAAATTTCACTTTTTTTAAAAAAAGGAAAAGGACCCCTTGAAATGTGTGTCGTACCGCCCTACTTCTTTACTTAACATAGTCGCCAAGGTGTATATCCGAGAATGTCAAGTACACTGAGAGGGGCAATTGAGTGGTTTTACTGGAGATGGTAGCCGTTTATTGTGTATTTGAAGGAGTGGCCACGGTTAGTTGCTCGTGGGGGAGGGTTTATGTTTTGTGAGGGGTTAGGTTGTGTTTTGGAGGATATATGTGTGTATTATTCTGCTTGGTTGTTTAGCATTGCGTATAAAATGGAATTTAAAAAAAAAGAATGCTTTAGAGCAATCTGTAGTTGTGAAAAGTGCGATATGCAAGTCTTTTCTTCTGCATGAGCTCTATTCGAGTATCTCTGTGAATGTTCAGACTTTACAATTGACATTGTTCAGAAAAGAAAGGTACTTTACGGAATTTGTATTAGTAAACATTAGAAATAAAGTATTGTTTTAAAGGTAGAAGCATAGAATCACCACAGTACAGAAGGAGTCTCAGGTCTACACCAACCCTCCAAAAGAGCATGCCACCTAGGCTCCCCCACCCCACCTAACCATTTGGACACTAGGGTCAATTTAGCATGGCCAATGCATCTAACCTGCACAAAGCTTTTAAGTTTTAGTTTAGCTAATTTGAGATAGGTAGTGAGAGAGATGGCTGCTCTCGCAGAAGCAGTTGGCTTAGAAGGCAAGAGGGGGACCTTCTCTCAGATTTGCTAGAAGAAAAACCATACCGTGGAGTAATGGATAAGAAAACAAGTGCCGTGATCAGAAGAGCAGCTAGTTAAGGAAACTAGAGAAATGAAGAGAAGTTTCCAAGAAGTCTGATGTTAAACAAAACATTGTTCAGTGAAGACAGACAGACAGCTAGTGGAAAGGCTGGACAGGATGTGGGGGGGTGGTAGTTTAGATTAGAGTAGGGGGTCAATAAGGGTGGGAACTGTACGCAAGGTAAATGGCTTTTGCACTATGTTTATGGTTTCATGTATATTGTTTATTTTGTTGTTACTATACCAAAAATACCTCAATAAAATGTTTATTTTAAAAAAAGGGGGGATTTGTGTTAACCGAACCACTGAAGCATAAAATGTACTTTTTAAATCCGTTTAATTTTAAAATCTGTGTATTTGTTCAGCTAAGTGAGAAGTAAAGGAGTATTGTATAATTATCCAACTTTTCAGTGTGAATAAATGTTTTCCACCTGTTGTTAAAACTAATTAACGGTCCTGTAACTCTGTTCCTCCACACTTTATAAAAATAAAGTAAAAGTTGCAGTCTTTTGAGAGCATTGAGATTTGCCAGCTTTGAAGGATCCCCTAAGGATCCTTGCACCCACATAGCCATCAAGACACCGATAGACCAGTCAGACAGATTCTTGAACAGAAAAGGCTCATTAAATGTCCAGCTGGTCTGTGATCATAGGAAGTATATCTTTGCAGGTGTGCACCTGGTTTTCAGGCAATTGTCATGATTCCTTCATCCTGCGTGAGTCTCAGGTGGTACACCTTGAGGCCAACATCCACACTCTGTGGGTTGCTACTGATGGATAAGGGCTATTCTTTACGGAGGTGGCTCCTGGCACCTATCTGGTGTCCAGATATGGAAGGAGATAGGTGCTGCAACCAAAGCAATCAATACAAACCTGCATTGAACAGACTAGTGACATCTTAAAGTTTCGCTTCTGTTTCCTCCAGTACGAGCCAAGGTGTGTCATATTGTGGTCATTTGCTGCTTGCCACACCACAAAACTATAGAGAGCGAACTGGAGCAGGATGAGGAGAAGAAACTAGAACGCCGTTCTTCCTTGAAGGAGGAAGAGGAAGACAAAGGGAATGCTCTAGAGGAGCCCTGGTGCCCAGATGTTGGGAAGAAGGCTGCTGCGGAGCCATTATGGCGATTAGCAGGATGGGATGGCAACAAGGGCCATGCTGATTTAGCAATGCTTCACTTGAGTGCCTGTCAGTCCTATGACATATGTCTCTGCACCTTAACTTTCATCGGAGACAGAAATTATCCAGCAAGCTCACATCTGAATAAATCCACTGCCATACAAAAACATCCATCAGCAACATTGCCTCACATCACACACCATGGAACACAACCAAGCCCAGTCCCCAGCCCCTGTGCCTTAAGCTTCATTTCAGTTACAACATTAAGCTTTAATAACATAAAAGTCTGATTGAAAACATTGTCAATTATTATTACCAGAGGAGAAAGGAAGGGCAAAATAAATAGAGAAAACTTAAACCAAGTTACCTACAAATTGCAACTAATGGTGTGGCGCCTTGAGTTCACTCCCATTGTCAAAGCAAGTGCACAGTTATATCATTGTAAGGGCATTAAGTCTGCTCAACCCATGTGTATGGCGATGTATATAGTTAGAGATCTGTCACATGGTTATCACTTGCCTCACCTTTCTAGATCTTATCAGGTCATTGAATCTTTTACGATGCTAAACCTATGTCCTCCTGATCACTCCTCCACTGCTGACCTCCATACCATCTCCAGCAGATGTTGAGTAGGATTGCCTTCTGGTTTCTTGTCGTCATTTTATTCATGCCTTTGGTTGTGGTGGGCCTCATCTATTGCCCTCATTATCACTTCTCTGTGGCAAATGCCACAGACTACAAAGGTCTTTGACATCTGAGTGGGGCTGAATTATAAACATTTCCTCATGTCTCCAATCATCGGAATCACTGCTGCTTTCATATAATGCTTTTGAAGATCTTGATAACTGTGTGGGCTTAATTATACTTTTGTACTATTAGTGACCAATTCAGTGGAGTCCAGATCCAGGACAGAAGAGTACCATAATGGAATTGTCGCACAATTCTTTCTTCACCACTTAAACTTGGAAAGTGAATTATCTTAAAATGAAGATATCTTTTTTTTTTAAAATAATTTTTTATTAAAGGTTTTCATAAAATATCAATAACAAAATGAGAAAGAAAAAAGAACCCATCAGGGTTAAGTACAAAACACAATCTAAAAAATCAACCCCCCAACTGAAGAAGAATCCTTCGCCGGGCTACCAGGGACGCAAAGGCCAGAATTCCAGCCTCTTTCGCCTCCTGCACTCCCGGCTCCTCTGCCACCCCAATATTGCGAGCCCCCAGCCCGGTTTGACCCTGGATCCTAGCACCCTTGACACCGTCCTCGCTACGCCCTTCCAAAATTCCTCCAGCGCTGGGCATGCCCAGAACATATGGGTGTGATTTGCTGGGATCCCTGAGCACCTAACACACCTGTCCTCATCCCCAAAGAACCGGCTCATCCTTGTCCCGGTCATGTGTGCCCTGTGCAGCACCTTAAACTGTATGAGGCTGAACCTCACACACGAAGAGGAAGAATTCACCCTCCCTAGGGCATCTGCCCACGTCCCCTCTTCGATCTCCTCTCCCAACTCCTCCTCCCACTTACCTTTCATCTCCACCACCGAGGCCTCCTCCTCCTCCTGCATCACCTGGTACGTTTCCGAGATGTTCCCCACTCCCACCCACCCCCACCCGAGAGCACCCTGTCCTGTACTGTGTGGCAGTACCCGCGGGAATTCCACCACCTGCCGTCTGGCAAACGCCCTTACCTGTAAGTACCTGAAGGTGTTCCCCGGGGGGAGCCCATACTTCTCCGGCTCACCCAAGCTCGCGAACTTCCCGTCCACAAACAGGTCCCCCAACTTTCGTATCCCCGCCCTGTGCCACCCCGAAAACCCTCCACCTGTTCTTCCTGGGGCGAACCGGTGGTTCCCCCGTAATGGGGTCCACGCTGAGGCCCCCACTTGCCCCCTATGCCGCCTCCACTGCCCCCAGATTTTGAGGGCAGGCACCACCACTGGGGCCGTGGTATACCTCCTTGGAGGGAGCGGCAGCGGCGCCGTTGCCAGTGCCCCCAGACTTGTACCCACACAGGACGCTGTCTCCAGCCTCTTCCATGCAGCCCCCTCCCCCTCCATCACCACTTGCACACCATCGTCGCATTGGCGGCCCAGTAGTACCCACAGAGGTTGGGCATCGCCAGCCCCCCCTATCTCTACTCCGCTCCAGGAACACCCTTCTCACCCTCGGAGTCCCTCGCGCCCACACAAACCCCATTATTCTCCTGTTAACCCGCCTGAAAAAAACCTTCACGATAAACATGGGGAGGCACTGGAACAGGAACAGAAACCTTGGGAGCACTGTCATTTTGATTGACTGCACCCTTCCCGCCAAGGAAAGTGGCAACGCGTCCCACCTCTTGAACTCCTCCTCCATTTGTTCCACCAGCCTTGTAAAGTTAAGCCTGTGCAGGGCCCCCCAGCTCCTGGCCACCTGGACCCCCAAATATCTGAAGCTCCTCTCCGCCCTTTTTAGTGGGAGCTCGCCAATCCCCCTCTCCTGGTCCCCTAGCTGAACTACGAACAGCTCTCTTCCCCATATTGAGCTTGTACCCCAAAAAGTCCCCGAATTCCCTAAGGATCCTCATTACCTCTGGCATTCCTCCCACCGGGTCCGCCACATACAGCAGCAGGTCGTCCGCATAAAGCGACACCCTATGCTCCTCCCCACCCCGCACCAACCCCCTCCAGTTCCTCGACTGGCCATAGCCAGGGGTTCAATCGCCAGTGCGAAGAGCAGGGGGGATAAGGGACACCCCCGTCTCGTCCCTCGGTGCAACCGAAAGTACTCAGACCTCCTCCTATTTGTGGCCACACTCGCCATCGGGACCTCATACAACAGCCTAACCCACCGGACAAACCCCTCCCCAAACCCCTCTTCAGCACCTCCCAAAAATAAAGATATCTTGACTGCTCCCTAAACAACATGCATTCACTTGATCTTATTTAATGGTCACTGACTATCTATAATTTGAAGTGGAAGCCCTTGTTCACATAAGCCAAGTTACTGAGTGCAGGTCGCATGGAAATCTTTTAATAATGCAGAAAGAATCCAGTGCTTTCATTGTGATGTAGATTTCTAATGGAGAAAGATTTGTATACTTATTGACGGCAAACACTTAATCAGTCAACCTGCTTGGTTAATCCACTTGTGAACTATTGATTGATTGATATTGCTGTTGTTTTCTCGGAGCTTGAAATATCTGAGGCATACACGTATTGGTTTTAGTAGAGTTTACCTGCAAGCAGTGTAGAGCTGAAGCGTCACTGACGGCTTCTTGAATGAAAAGTGCCTGTGAAGGCAATTTCCTTAAATCTTTACAGGTGGGTGTGCCTGGTTTACCATTCACAGCTGTATGGTTAAGAACAGACAACTATAAAAGAAAAATTGCCTCTTTTCTTTCATTCTTCTCTTCCTCTTCAAAAAAAAAGAAGAAATAATCTTTGGGATACCACTTTCAAACTCTTAGTCGTATTAATTCTTGCTGTCAGAACTTTCAGATGGCAACATCCACACAAAAATAATAACACTGAAAAATTCGGCATTCTCATGCCTGAGGCAAAATTTACTTTGCATGTGCTGGAATGTATAGCTGAAATCCTTTAAATATTGACTTCTTGTCAAGCCAGTAAGATGCTGGATGATCAACTCTGCTTTATATTGGTGGTATGAGGCACATAGCACACACTTCAAGACCAGCTTGTGTTGTTTACATGTGATTTTAATACTGTAATAAAATCAAACTTGTTAGTTTTTGTCGAGACCACATTAAAATTTCTTTAAAGCTGATCAGAAAATGTTACATTGCACATTATTCTTTTAATGGAATAAATCTCCATCTAATTTTCTGACCACTGAGTATCTACTCTGATCCAAGTTCCTTGAAATAAAAGATATTACAAGAAGCCATATTTTTAAAAAAGCAATGTTTTAAGTGAGGAGAAGCAATTGGTCCTCATGAGGGCGGATCTTATTGAAACTTGCAGGATACTGAGAGGCCTAGATAAAGTAGACACGGAGAGGATGTTTCCACTGGTAGGTAGAACTAGAACCCGAGGGCACAGCCTCAGACTGAAGTGATGATCCTTTAAAACTGAGATGAGGAGGACTTTCTTCAGCCAGAGGGGTGGTGAATCTGTGGAAGACTTTGCCGCAAACGTCACGGAGTGTCTTTAAGACACAGATAGCTAGGTTATTGATTAATAATGTGATCAGGGGTTATTGGGAGAAGCCATGAAAATGAGGATGAGAAACATATCAGCCATGATTGAATGGTGGAGCAGAATTGATGGGCCGAATCGCCTAATTCTGTTCCTATGTCTCATGGTAAACAGTTGCGGTCCCACCACTGATCCCTGTGGAACTCCACTGGTTGCAGGTCGCTGACCTGAAAAAGAACCCCTTATCCCCACTTGCTGTTTCCTGCGCAGTAGTCAATTCTCTATCCATGCCTACATACTACCTCCCAACCCCATTGTCCCTTATCTTAGGTCTTAACCTTTTGCAAGGTACCTTGTCAAAAGCCTTCTGGAGATCCAAATGCAACACATCTACTGGTTCCCCTCCATCCACCTTGGTTGAAACGTCCTCGAAAAACTCTTAACAGATTAGTCAGACATGATTTTCCTTTCATGAAGCCATGCTGACTCTCTCGATTAGATTATAATTTTCCAAATGTGCTGCTATTGCTTCCTTAATAATTGATTCCAACATTTTTCCAATAACAGATGTTAGCCTAATTGGCCTATAGTCACCTGCTTTTTGCCTCCCTCCTTTTTGAATATAGGTATCATATGGGGGTATATTAATGGGAGGTCTTGCCTTAATTTTTCATGTTGTCTTGATATGAGGGAGGTACCAGAGGATTGGAGAGTGGCAATGGGCCACACTTACACACTTTCTTGAATAAGGATAGTCCTCGCAACTGCAGACCAGTTATTATAGCATCAGTGGGGGTAAGGCTTTGGAATCCATAATCAGTGGGAAAAGTAATCAACAGGCACTTGGAGCAATTAATTGTGAGTTAGGAATTAAGAATTAAGGAGAACCAGCCCAGATGCTAATTAGGGCCCTTAAGTGGGTGTTAATTGCATTCGACCAGATTTGTAAAAAGCAGATTGTGCTTCACTAATCTAATTTAATTTTTTGATGAAGCAATGGCGAATGTTGATGAGGGGAATATAATGAATGTTGTCTATGTGGATTTTAAGGAAGCTTTGTCACGGTCCAACTTAAAAGCAAAGTCCAACTTAGCAAAATTGAGGTTTGTGGAATAGAAAGGTCAGTGTACAATTGAATTTAAAAATCGGCATGAGGACAGAAAGCAGCACATTGTGCAAGATGTTTGATTTTTGGACTAGGTTGTAGTAGATAATGGTGTTCCGCAAGGGTCAGCATGAGAACCACTGCTTTTGTTTTTGCAATATATCTATGACTGGGATAACATTTCGGTGCCAAACCTGGAGGAGTGGCAAACAGTGAGTGAAGATGACCTGAATTGCCTGAAACAGAACATGGATAAGCTAGTTAAAATCGACAGACAAGTGCCAAATGGAACTTAACCCAGAGAAGTGAGGTGATGCATTTTGCCAAAAGGGATAGGAAGAAGCAAAATAGATGCTTGATGAGAACAGGATTAGGCTCAACTGTGACATTTTCTGGTGTCCGATAGAACACAGCCATGTATGATTAATGTTCATTCATGAACAGTAGTTACTTAGACAAGGTTACAGAGAATGAGCACACTACTGGAACTGAATTTAAGTAAGGGGGTCCATGCCTCCACATAGGGAAGGAGAACAGATCATGTTTATGGAGAGATCTATTAACTCAGGAGTGTGATGTAATACTCTCCACTTGCCTGGAGGAGTGCAGCTCCAACAACATTCAAGAAGCTTGACACCATCCAGGACAAAGCAGGCCACGTGCTTGATACCCTTTCCACAAACATTCACTCCCACCAGCGATACACAATAACAGCAGTGTGTACCATCTACAAGATGCACTACAGGAGCTCACCAGCTTAGGCAATACCTTCCAAACCCACATTTGCTGCCATCTAGAAAGACAAGGGCAGCAGAAACATGGGAACACCACAAACTGGAAATTCCCCTCTTGAGTCACTCACCTTTCTGACTTGGTAATATATTGCTGTTACTTCACTGTCGCTGGGTCAAAAAAAGGTTGATCTCTTTCTGTGCACTTGCTACAGAGTCACTGTCACGAGTGATATTTCTGCCAGTCAAAATAAGGAATCACCACAAATTGTGCCAGGCTTGTGTCAGCTGGATTGTCACCCTACCTGTCGTCACATTCAAACCTTCCCACATCATGGCCACAATTATTAGGCCAGATCATGTACTTGATCAACTTGGGATAGAAAGGCTCATCTGAAAGTTGATAGTAATGCTTGTCAAGCAAATCTACAGGAGCCTGAAGGAAATACATGGCAACCAGGTTAAACCCTTTCTGTTTAAAACATTTGATAACTTCACCCACTATGCTTCTCTGGACACCATCTGGTTTCACAGCAATGAAGGTATGTTCCTGGTTCGGTTGGCAGATGCTAAGAGCCCTACTGCACCTGGTATTCCCAGGCAGTCTCCCACTGAAGTACTAACCAGTGCTGAGTATGCTTAGCTTCTGAGTTTGGCCGTTTTCCGACTAGTATGGTGTATGCTGCACTATATTAGTACATGAGGTCTTCAAAAACTTCCTAAATGTTTTGAGAAAATCTCAGGAAAGTGAGATAAATTTGTTATATTTATGACTTTCTGTTAACTAAGGTAAATTAAAACTGCCAAGCTTACTGTAAATTTCATACTGGGCATTGGCATGTGTAGTCCTCGTATTGGGTGTAGTTCACTTAATTTTAAAACTGAATTTTATTTTTATAAAATTATCATATCTATGGTATTTTTCTGCCATTGAGGAAAATATAATGGGGGAACATTCAGGTACTTGTAGTGTGGTGCTATAAATTTGATCACTGACAGGGGAGAAATGTAATTAGAAGACCGTTGAATTTTGCATACAAATCTTAATGGCAATTTTAAAACAGCATATTTTAGAATGTGGTCTTACGTTATGCACTCACCCACAAGGGCAAATTAGTCAGAAAATCATACCTCCTGGGCAAGTGTAGAAGTAGTTCAACTGTGTCTCCTTCACGGTTATGCCTTTATACTTGGTATCCTTTGCTTGTGGTGGTTGTTTTGACAGCGGTATGGAAGCTTTTTGATTAAAAACTGCTGGAAACATTTTACCTTGCCAGTTGATGATTCTATCTTCATTGAAAATACATATAAATTCAGTGAAAATTGGTAGTATCTTTGGTAGATGTTTAAGAGTTCTTTATTCTGAGTTCAGCTCAGTAAGGCACATGTTGAGCGAGCAAGCTCGTTAATTGCTTCTGATGCATACCTTCAAAGAAAGAGAAATGAAGGAAGATAATAGCTACATGCGTTGTCATCCTCCACTCCAAGGAATTAAACTGGCATGCATCACTGCTGATGTTTTGATATGGAGCCCTCATCCAATTAAGAGGGAGCAAAGATAAAAGCTTCAGCACTACCTAAATTACAAGTCAGCTAAGATTATGAAATTCTCCAAGAATTTGTCATGATCTTGTGATGAACTGTTGAAACATTCTCTGCATTTCAAATCCAGTTGTGTGGGGGCAGGGAGTGGAGAGAGAGAAGGGAAAAGAAATGTGCACAACCTGAAACACACAATTACCAGTCTATCTTCTGGAACTTTCTAGAACAAACACATCTGAAGCGTTTTTCAAATAAGTCGGAGAGAAGTATGTGAAAAGCAGGTATCAGTCAGTGTCCTCTAAAATGTCAGCATTTGTTTATGGAATATGCCATTAAATCGTGTTGCATCATTAGAGAATATTAATAGTGGATGTGAAAGAGTACTTTATGTATACGTGTTATTGGGGCGACTGCCACAAATAATTTATTTTTGAAGGTCTAATGTAATTGAGACTTTTTTTTAAATGACATGTCTACTTGGCCCATTGATTCCCTTCATATTTAAGTCCGAAGGTTGTGGGCTCAGGATTTAACATTTCATCACAAGATCCTGACATGATTGGAGATTTTAAACAATAAATCACCAACAAGAGAGGACCATACCACGCTTTGAAACAATGCCATGGGACCTTTTATTTCCACCTGCGAGGGTATGAGGCATTACTTTAACATCTCATCTGAAAGACGATGTCTCCAACATTACAGCCTCCCTCAGTAATGCACTGAAGTGTCAACCTTGTTATTTTTCATGTGCTCATGTCCTGGAGTGGGATTGGAACCCAGACGTTGTGATTCAGAGGGGAGAGTGACACCAACTGAGATATGGCTGACATACATTTTATTTATTTTCCTTTGATTTGTATTTTCAAGCCAGACATTGCTTGCGTGCAGTAAAAGTGTGATTGGGCACTGTCATCTCCTTATCAAACAATACTATATACAATTATAACATTGGGCAGCATGGTAGCCCAAGTGGATAGCACTGTGGCTTCACAGCGCCAGGGTGCCAGGTTCGATTCCCCGCTGGGTCACTGTCTGTGCGGAGTCTCCGTTCTCCCCGTGTCTGCATGGGTTTCCTCCGGGTGCTCCGTTTCTCCCACAGTCCAAAGACGTGCACGTTAGGTGGATTGGCCATGGTAAATTGCCCTTAGAGAGCAAAGAAGTTAGGAGGGATATTGGGTTCTGGGGATAGGGTGGAAGTGAGGACTTAAGTGGGTCGGTGCAGACTCGATGGGCCGAATGGCCTCCTCCTGCACTGTATATTCTATTATGTACAACAGTAAAACCATTTTACTTATTTATCACTGCAAATCAGCGACTCTTTAAAATGTCCTATTTTACATGAATAAAAACGTACTCAAGCTTCGGTCGTAAATTCCCAGGTCACAGCGAGGAAATTAGTTTAAGAAATACTCACCACTTTACCTCACACATGTCTGTGACACCTAACCTCGAGGTCCTTATGCAGGCACAGAAGTCATGGGTGGAAGTTAATGCCACTCCCACCACTGAAGATGAGATTGAAAGCAGGGGCATGTGATTGAGTGCGATGGTGCAGGGTGGAGACCACAGCATCTCCCTGCAAACCTCTGATTAAGTGCAGGTGGGATGGCTGACCTTCCCTCCTTGATGCTAATTAGGGCCCTTAAGTGGGTGTTAATTGCATTCAACCACCAATAGGCAGGGGACTTGCCATGCGAGCAGACCAATAATAGCCTAGCAGGGAGTTCCTTGTTCAAAGGCACTTAATACCTGATCAAGGGACCCTGCAGAGGAAGGGGGACGGCCACTGAGTCCCACCCCTGACCTTTCCTTTGACACACAATTTCTAGCCCCTCCTCGCGTGACACCTCCTTCCTGTGACCTCGATCTTGCCGTCACTTCCCTCTCCAGGAATCCCCATGATAACTCTACTGCAGCCTTAAGTGTATTACTAAAAGCACCCACCACTCACAATGGAGCTACTGGCAATGGAGAACTGCCAGACTTTGTTGACCGTCCACTCCGGGGATGGGATTTCTGTTCCAATGGGGGAAGCTGAAATTAAATGTCCCCGTGTGGCTCGGAGGCCCGGCAGCAGTGTTTTTACTGCCAATTAGGGACTTAATTCCCTTGGGGATCCATGGATCTATCTGATCAGTGGAAGTGTCACCAATTTTGATGGTGAAAGTCAGCCCCCCCTGCCTTCGTTAAATTCGACCCCATTTTCTGGCTGTTGATGGAATCTACTAAAGATTGCACTTTAGCACTTCAAAAATTAGTTTGTTTTTGGGGGGAATAAATATTGCTGCATCTTAATGTATTCAGCACATTGTTGTTCCAAAAGAGTTTATCTAGATACCAAAATTGGGATGGGTCAGGGTTATTTTTCTAAGCTTTCAACAGCTTGCATTGTATCAGCATACTGTGAGTAATTACAGTGGGGAGGAAAAATATTTCAAATTCGGCTTCCAGTCCTTTCTTTTCCACCCCCCACCATTCAAAATCCTTTGTTCATTAAATCTGGACAATTTTCTCAACTGATGCCTCCAGTGGAGTTCCTTGGTTAGTAGGCAGGAGACATGCTTAGAGGGAGTGAATTTTTCCCATATTATTCAAACAATCCAGTTGTCACTATAATCATCTCATCTTCTTTGGAAAATCTGATTGTGAATGCTCTTGGGCTTCAGTGTCTTGTTACCTTAAATTATATAGAAGTGAGAGTAATGCTTAAATGTGCATTCTAATACACTGTATGATTTGGCAAAACAAAGGCACATTCTTCACTGGTATTAATCTGGTTTGCTCTGCTGAAGTGTATTTGCAAATTGTATTTTGAGTAGTGGAACGTGAAGAGAATCATAGAATTATCATAGAATTTACAGTGCAGAAGGAGGCCATTTGGCCCATCGAGTCTGCACTGGCTCTTGGAAAGAGCACCCCACCCAAGGCCAACACCTCCATCCCATCCCCATAACCCAGTAATAATCTGTCGCAACATATTTTATTTTCCATGCAGGGAGATTGGGGCACATAAAAGGTTCAAGTTGTCAAAGGTCGTCTTGGTGTGGTAAAAGTGGGATTGTACTGTGATCTTGTATCAAACCCTGGTGAAACGAGGGTATTAGTAGAGGAATGGTGTTGGGGAAATTGGTGGGATTGAAGGCTAGTAAATCCCTAGAATCTGGTAATCTACATTGCAGAGTACTTAAGGAAGTGGCTCCAGAAATAGTGGATGCAATGGTGGTCATCTTCCATGATTCTATAGACTCTGGAATAGTTCCTCAAGATTGGAGTGTGGCTAATGTAACTCCACGATTTAAAAAGGAAGGTAGAGAAAACAGGGAATTATAGACCAGTAAGCCTGACGTCAGTAGTGGGGGAAATTCTAGAATCCATTATCAAAGATTTTATAGCAGCGCACTTTGAAAACAAGTGACATGATCTGACAGAGTCAGCATGGATATGAAGGGGGAATCATGCTTGACAAATCTACTGAATTCTTTGAGAATGTAACTAGTACAGTTGACAGAGGGGGTACTAGTGGATGAGGTATATTTAGACTTTCAGAAGGCTTTAGATGAAGTCCCATCTAAGAGATTAGCGTGTAAAATTAAAGCGCATGGCATTAGGGGTAATGTATTGAGATGGATAGAAAACTGGTTGACAGACAGGAAACAGAGTAGGAACGAACGGATCTTTTTCAAATTGGCAGGCAGTGACTAATGGGGTACTGCAGGGATTGGTGATGGGACCCCAGCTATTCACAATATATATTAATGATTTAGATGAGGGAACAAAATGTAATATCTCCAAATTTGCAGATGACACCAAGTTGTGTGGGAGAGTGAGCTGTGAAGAGGATGCAGAGATTCTTCAGTGTGATTTGGACAAGTTGAGTGAGTGGACAAATGAATGACTGACGCTGTATAATTTGGATAAATGCGAGGTTATCCAATTTGGTAACTGAAACGAGAAGGCAGACTAGGAGCATGTGCAATGAGACTTGGGTGTCCTCGTACACCAGCCATTGAAGGTAAGCATGCAAGTACAGCAGGCAGCAAAGAAGGTAAGTGGTACTCTGACCTTCATAGTGAGAGGATTCAAGTACAGGAGCAAGGATGTCTTGCTGCAATTATACAGGGCCTTGGTGAAGCCACACCTGGAATGTTTTGGTCTTCTTATCTGAGGAAGGTTGTTCTTGCGCAAGAGGGAATGCAGTGAAGATTTACCTGGTTCCTGGGATTGCGGGACTGAGGTATAAGGAGAAATTGAATTGGTTAGGGTTGTATTCACTGGAGTTCAGAAGAATGAGGGGGGAATCTCATAGAAACCTATAAAATTCTAAAATTCTAACAGGACTAGACAGGGTAGGTGTAGGAAGGATGTCCCCAATGTTGCGTGTCCAGAACCAGTGGTCATAGTCTGAGGATACGGGGTAGATCATTTAGGACAGATGAGGGGGAAATGTCTTCACCCAGAGAGTTGTGAGCCTGTAGAATTTGTTACCACAAGAAGTAGTTGAGGCCAAAACATTGTATGTTTTCCGGAAGCAGTTCGATATAGCACTTGGGGGCAAAGGGAATCAAAGGATATGAGGGAAAGTGAGATTTAGCTGGATAATCAGCCATGATCATAATGAATGGTGGAGCAGGCTTGAAGGGCTAAATGGCCTCCTCCTGCTCCTATTTTCTATGTTTCTTTGGTGACTAGTACCCTGTTTAATGGCTGGAAGGATTGCCCAACTGGAGTGTCTTGTTTAAATTTAATTAAATGTTCCTGGTCACCAAGACGATACAGTGGGTTTTCAACAAGAATGCAGGATCCAAACATAGACTTGCTGCACCTGATGGCTGTGTATCATTAACAAGACTTCATGATCAAAGATTAATTAGGTTAGTCAAAAAGTGATTCCTCAAAATTTTAATCAGATCAGAATTGAGTTGGACTATATTGTGGTCTCTCTGCCACTTCATTGTAACGACAGTTTGTTGCTAGTTGATATTCAAGCTGTGCCTTGCACCTCTGCACAGTATTTCCCAACAATTATGCTGTTTATAATCCTGCACTATAAAGCATTTTGAAATGAAAATGTTTAGACATGCAATCTGGTGTTGGTACAGATTTCTCAATGCATTAATAGTGTTAAGGCAAGTTAGGAAACTAGCCTAAAGTGAAGTTGTGAATATAGATAAATACCATACAGCCATTTAAAAAAACATTAATCTGAGAAATTGGGTCCGTGGAATATCGATGTCCCTGTAGAAGTTCTTCTGGAGCATATGCTATCTGACTAATTAGACTATTTATCATTTAATCATATATGTCTGTCTTTTACATTCATAACTTAATTGGAAACTAGTCCAAATTTACTTTCATTGACTGTCTCTTGTTAAGAAATGGGAACCTTCCTGGTTCTGACCAAAGGCTGAGGACTCTGTTTCTTGGCAGGCCGAAGATTTCCAGGTATTCATGGAGTATGGCAGAGTGGCAACCTGTGTGTGCTCTGTTGTAGTTCTGATTTTTTTCAGTTATAGGGCTTGGCTATCCAGGATTTTGGGAGTGTGCATTTGTGACACAAAAACAATGATCACTGGCTTTGACACCAGAACGCGAGGATCCCCGGAGACAGAGAGAAAGCCCACGAAGAGGACCCAGGGAGAGAGACCACCGGGAGGAGGAGACCACCGGGAGGAGGAGACCACCGGGAGGAAACACTAGGGAAGTGAGCCAGCAGGACTGGGTGTGTTGGGCAGTTGAAGAAGAAGCTTCAGGCAACAAAAGTGCTGTTGCTTGCAGGCTTCATATAGTGACGACAAGGGAGATGCCCTACAGAGCAGAAAAAACAGCAGAAGGTCAGTGACTTTGTGCTCCAGCCATTGGGACAACAATAACCCTTGGAGCAGTGCTGTTCTGCTTGGCAGGGCTGAAGAGCTGGAGCAGTTATTAGGATGTGAGCAGTAGTTGAGGCAGTCTGTGTCGACACAACCTTTGGAGGAATTTAGAGACTGGATCTTCGAATATGAAGACTTGAATTTCTTCATAAGGGAGACAGTTTTAAATTCTGGAACTTAGTGAATACTGACGTCTGGGTGGGTTGCTGAGAAATCCATTAGATCTATCTTAGTTGCATCGGCCGGTGATTGATGCAGCGTAGTGTGTTTGACACATTTTCCCTGTTAATTCATATTTACCTCATGTTAATTCTGAATGTTAGAGTATAAGATAGATACTGGAAAATTATTTTACCCCTCTGACTTCATGTAGTGAAGTTTATTTTGTTTGTTTAAAAACATGTAATCTTGTGGCATTCTTCTCTTGAGTAAATACCTGGGATTTCAAGCTTTTTGTCTACTTTAAGCAAAAAGTTACTTGTCGTTAATGGGCTTCTAACACTGCACAACTGAATGCAACATATTGATGTAGAGTTCTTGGTACCACGATTTTTACATATTGTATTGATTTGTCAGTTTCAACATCCGCCTGTTAGTTTTTGTACATTTTTAAGTTGCGGAGTTAACTGGATCCCACTAAACACCGAGGAATTTAGAGCATGTCCAGAAGGCCCTCTTCTACTTTACTGTTTGCCTTCAGTGCTTCAAAATATTTCTGCTGCATGAAATTAATGATAGTCTGCTGGTCTTTGTCAAGCAAATTTAGCAACAAACCAGAGAGGCTGTAGCATGGGGAGCAAGGTTTTGATGTAGGCTTTTTGATAAACCAGCTAATCCCTGTTGATCTTTTAAAGGTTCAGATTGTATCCTGTTACTGACGGACCAACAATTAATTTTTTTAATTGCAAGGCATTGAATTGTGCCTCAATTTTGAGTCCTGTACTTTCAGCTGATAGCATTTTCTGGCTAGATGCATGATATTATAAATTCTTCACAGCTTGTTTACTATTTTTCAGAAGCCACGCATTGCTTTTTCAGGAAAGTATGCCTCACTTTTTCCTGACTGTAGAAAGTGCCTTCTCCCCATGGCGAGATATTTTCCTGCTTTTAGACTACAGCACACATTGGTTCAAAACCTTGTATATAAACATATCACTGATATATGTTTTTGGCCTATATGATAGTGAACATTTTAATGTGAGCATTGGCAGTGAAAAGAATTTTGTGTATTCTACAATGCTTGCTTTATTATTTTTATTTCAGTGTCTATCTATGGGATCTGGTTCTACGATGAGGTAGAATGTCAAAGGATTGCAGAACTAATGAAGAAGTAAGTATTGGAAAATGTTTTAAACTTGACCATTATTTATTTTTACTACTCCAGCTTAATCCTTCCTCGCCACCTCACCTTTTTGTGCCTAACGGCTACAAGTCATGTGAAGGTGTTCTGCAAAGAAAATATCATACCCGTATTCCTGTACCACATCCTTTATTGGTAGGACCAAGAGATACCACTCGGGTTTAGATTTTCTGCTATTTTACTCCTTTCTAATGGAGTCTACACATAGGTTTTGATAAATTGAAGTGAGGAACATGCTTTCCTGGATCTTAACCAAAATGCTCAAGTGGCTCCACAAATATCCACATCCCCGATGATGGAGGAATTCAGCACATATGTGCAAAAGTCAAGGCTGAGGCATTCGCAACAATCTTCAACCAGAAGTGCCGAGTGGAAGATCCATCTCGGTCTCCTCCGGAGGTCCCCAGTATCACAGATGTTAGTCTTCAGCCAATACGTGATATCAAGAAACGTCTGAAGGCACTGGATACTGCAAAGGCTATAAGTCCTGACAATATCCTGGCAAAGTACTGAAGACTCATGCTCCAGAACTTGCCGCACCCCTAGCCAAGCTGTTCCGGTACAGCTACGACACTGATATCTCCCCGACAATGTGGAAAGTTGCCCAGGTGTGTCCTGTAAACAAGAAACAGGACAAATCCAAATCAGCCAATTGTCAACTATCAGTCTACTCTCCATCATCAGCAGAGTGAAGGAAGGAGTCATCAATAGTACTTTCAAGCGGCACTTGCGCAGCAATAACCTGCTCATGGATGCTCAATATGGGTTCCACCAGGGTCACTCAACTCCTGACCTCATTGCAGCCTTGGTTCAAACATGGACAAAAGAGCTGAATGCCAGAGGTGAGGTGAAAGTGACTGCCCTTGACATCAAGGCAGCATTTGACCGAGTATGGCATCAAGGAGCCTCAGCTAAACTGGAGTCAATGGGAATCGGGGGGGAACGCTCCGCTGGTTAGAGTCATACCTGGCACAAAGGAAGATGGTTGTGGTTGTTAGAGGTCAATCATCTCAACTCCAGGACATCACTGCAGGAGATCCTGAGGGTAGTGTCCTTCAGCTGCTTCATCAATGACGTTCCTTCCATCAGAAGGTCAGAAGTAGGCATATTTGTGGATGACTGCACAATGTTCAGCACCATTCGTGACTCCTCAGATAATGAAGCAGTTCATGTCCAAATTCAGCAAGACGTGGACAATATCCAGGCTTGAGCTGACAAGTGGTAAGTTACAATTAGTGCCAGGCAATGACCATCTTCTACAGGAGAGGATTTTACACCACCCCATGACATTCAATGGTATTACCATCGCTGAATACCCCACAATCAACTTCCTGGGTGTTACCATTAATCAGAAACTGAACTGGACCAGCCATATTAATACTGTGGCTACCAGGGCAGGTCAAAGACTAGGAATCCTATGGTGAGTAACTCACCTCCTGACCCCACAAAGCCTGTCCACCATCTGCAAGGCATAAGTCAGGAATGTAGTGGAATACTCTCCACTTGCCTGGATGAGTGCAGCTCCAACAACACTCAAGAAGCTCAGCACCATCCAGGACAAAACAGCCCGCTTGATTGCTCCCCCTTCCACAAACATTCAAATCCTCCACCACTGACGAACAGTGGCAGCCATGTGTACCATCTACAAGATGCACTGTAGTAACTTACCAAAGTTACTTTGACAACACCTTCCAAACCCACGACCATTACAATCTAGAAGGACAAGAGCAGCAGAGACCTGGGAACCCCACCATCTGGAGGTTCCCCTCCAAGTCACTCGCCACCCTGACTTGGCAGTATATCACCGTTCCTTCACTGTCGCTGGGGCAACACCTGGGAGCTCCCTCCCTAACAGCACAGTGGTGTACCTACACATCAAGGGCTGCAGCGGTTCAAGAAAGCAACTTACCATCAACTTCTGAAGGGCAACTAGCAAAAAATGCTGGCCTAACCAGTGAAGCCCACATCCCGTAAATGAATTTTAAAAATGTTTTTTTTAAAGTTTTGGAGGAATTTTCTTAAGAGGAGAGGTTGAGGAGGTTGGGCCTGTACTCATTGGAGTTTAGAAGAATGAGAGACACCTTACTGAGATATGTAGGATTGAAAGGGTAGGTACTGAAAGGATGTTTCCTCTTGTGGGAGATTTTAGGACAAGTGGGTAAGGGGTTGCCCATTTAAGATAGAGATTTAGGCTTCCGGTTGCGGAGATGCTCAGCTAAGCTGGACGTTTCGGCGGCTCCAGCTCTGACGGACTTTCGGGCTCTTTTTGAGAGCCCCAACGGGAAATTTTTCACGACAAAACCCGGTGTGGGGTGAAGCAGCAGGGAGTCCCGTCTCCCCCCCCCCCCCCCCCCCCCCCCAGTGTGAGAGAAAAAGATCGGCGGCGGTGGCCAGATCACGGAGGATCCTCGAGGGCAGCGGCAGAGGAAAGAAAGAAACAAGATGGCGTCGGAGGGAGCCCAGGCGACATGGGGGCCGGACCAGGATGAATTTCTCAGACGGTGAGTGGAGGTGTTAAAAAA